>NC_081362.1:97818322-98501082 GCF_030684315.1 Stegostoma tigrinum | reverse complement strand
GGGGACACACATCCAAGGGTCACAGTCCAGTCGAGGGTCACAATCACTCAGGGGACACACATCCAGGGTCACAGTCAGTCAGGGTCACAATCACTCAGGGGACACACATCCAGGGTCACAGTCAGTCAGGGTCACAATCACTCAGGGGACACACATCCAGGGTCACAGTCAGTCAGGGTCACAATCACTCAGGGGACACACATCCAGGGTCACAGTCAGTCAGGGTCACAATCACTCAGGGGACACACATCCAGGGTCACAGTCAGTCAGGGTCACAATCACTCAGGGGACACACATCCCAGGGTCACAGTCAGTCAGGGGTCACAATCACTCAGGGGACACCACATCCAGGGTCACAGTCAGTCAGGGTCACAATCACTCAGGGGACACACATCCAGGGTCACAGTCCAGTCAGGGTCACAATCACTCAGGGGACACACATCCAGGGTCACAGTCAGTCAGGGTCACAATCACTCAGGGGACACACACCCAGGGTCACAGTCAGTCAGGGTCACAATCACTCAGGGGACACACATCCAGGGTCACAGTCAGTCAGGGTCACAATCACTCAGGGGACACACATCCAGGGTCACAGTCAGTCAGGGTCACAATCACTCAGGGGACACACATCCAGGGTCACAGTCAGTCAGGGTCACAATCACTCAGGGGACACCACACCCAGGGTCACAGTCAGTCAGGGATAACAATCACTCAGGGGACACACATCCAGGGTCACAGTCAGTCAGGGATAACAATCACTCAGGGGACACACACCCAGGGTCACAGTCAGTCAGGGTCACAATCACTCAGGGGACACACACCCAGGGTCACAGTCAGTCAGGGTCACAATCACTCAGGGGACACACATCCAGGGTCACAGTCAGTCAGGGTCACAATCACTCAGGGGACACACATCCAGGGTCACAGTCAGTCAGGGATAACAATCACTCAGGGGACACACATCCAGGGTCACAGGTCAGTCAGGGTCACAATCACTCAGGGGACACACATCCAGGGTCACAGTCAGTCAGGGTCACAATCACTCAGGGGACACACACCCAGGGTCACAGTCAGTCAGGGTCACAATCACTCAGGGGACACACACCCAGGGTCACAGTCAGTCAGGGATAACAATCACTCAGGGGGGACACATCCAGGGTCACAGTCAGTCAGGGATAACAATCACTCAGGGGACACACATCCAGGGTCACAGTCAGTCAGGGTCACAATCACTCAGGGGACACACATCCAGGGTCACAGTCAGTCAGGGTCACAATCACTCAGGGGACACACATCCAGGGTCACAGTCAGTCAGGGATAACAATCACTCAGGGGACACACATCCAGGGTCACAGTCAGTCAGGGTCACAATCACTCAGGGGACACACATCCAGGGTCACAGTCAGTCAGGGTCACAATCACTCAGGGGACACACATCCAGGGTCACAGTCAGTCAGGGTCACAATCACTCAGGGGACACACATCCAGGGTCACAGTCAGTCAGGGATAACAATCACTCAGGGGACACACATCCAGGGTCACAGTCAGTCAGGGTCACAATCACTCAGGGGACACACACCCAGGGTCACAGTCAGTCAGGGTCACAATCACTCAGGGGACACACACCCAGGGTCACAGTCAGTCAGGGATAACAATCACTCAGGGGGGGACACATCCAGGGTCACAGTCAGTCAGGGATAACAATCACTCAGGGGACACACATCCAGGGTCACAGTCAGTCAGGGTCACAATCACTCAGGGGACACACATCCAGGGTCACAGTCAGTCAGGGTCACAATCACTCAGGGGACACACATCCAGGGTCACAGTCAGTCAGGGATAACAATCACTCAGGGGACACACATCCAGGGTCACAGTCAGTCAGGGTCACAATCACTCAGGGGACACACATCCAGGGTCACAGTCAGTCAGGGTCACAATCACTCAGGGGACACACATCCAGGGTCACAGTCAGTCAGGGTCACAATCACTCAGGGGACACACGATCCAGGGTCACAGTCAGTCAGGGGATAACAATCACTCAGGGGACACACATCCAGGGTCACAGTCAGTCAGGGTCACAATCACTCAGGGGACACACACCCAGGGTCACAGTCAGTCAGGGTCACAATCACTCAGGGGACACACATCCAGGGTCACAGTCAGTCAGGGATAACAATCACTCAGGGGACACACACCCAGGGTCACAGTCAGTCAGGGATAACAATCACTCAGGGGACACACACCCAGGGTCACAGTCAGTCAGGGTCACAATCACTCAGGGGACACACAACCCAGGGTCACAGTCAGTCAGGGTCACAATCACTCAGGGGACACACATCCAGGGTCACAGTCAGTCAGGGGTAACAATCACTCAGGGGACACACATCCAGGGTCACAGTCAGTCAGGGTCACAATCACTCAGGGGACACACACCCAGGGTCACAGTCAGTCAGGGTCACAATCACTCAGGGGACACACACCCAGGGTCACAGTCAGTCAGGGTCACAATCACTCAGGGGACACACATCCAGGGGTCACAGTCAGTCAGGGATAACAATCACTCAGGGGACACACATCCAGGGTCACAGTCAGTCAGGGATAACAATCACTCAGGGGACACACATCCAGGGTCACAGTCAGTCAGGGTCACAATCACTCAGGGGACACACATCCAGGGTCACAGTCAGTCAGGGTCACAATCACTCAGGGGACACACATCCAGGGTCACAGTCAGTCAGGGATAACAATCACTCAGGGGACACACACCCAGGGTCACAGTCAGTCAGGGTCACAATCACTCAGGGGACACACATCCAGGGTCACAGTCAGTCAGGGTCACAATCACTCAGGGGACACACATCCAGGGTCACAGTCAGTCAGGGTCACAATCACTCAGGGGACACACAACCAGGGTCACAGTCAGTCAGGGATAACAATCACTCAGGGGACACACATCCAGGGTCACAGTCAGTCAGGGTCACAATCACTCAGGGGACACACATCCAGGGTCACAGTCAGTCAGGGTCACAATCACTCAGGGGACACACATCCAGGGTCACAGTCAGTCAGGGTCACAATCACTCAGGGGACACACATCCAGGGTCACAGTCAGTCAGGGTCACAATCACTCAGGGGACACACATCCAGGGTCACAGTCAGTCAGGGTCACAATCACTCAGGGGACACACATCCAGGGTCACAGTCAGTCAGGGTCACAATCACTCAGGGGACACACACCCAGGGTCACAGTCAGTCAGGGTCACAATCACTCAGGGGACACACATCCAGGGTCACAGTCAGTCAGGGATAACAATCACTCAGGGGGACACACACCCAGGGTCACAGTCAGTCAGGGTCACAATCACTCAGGGGACACACATCCAGGGTCACAGTCAGTCAGGGATAACAATCACTCAGGGGACACACATCCAGGGTCACAGTCAGTCAGGGTCACAATCACTCAGGGGACACACATCCAGGGTCACAGTCAGTCAGGGATAACAATCACTCAGGGGACACACATCCAGGGTCACAGTCAGTCAGGGTCACAATCACTCAGGGGACACACATCCAGGGTCACAGTCAGTCAGGGATAACAATCACTCAGGGGACACACATCCCAGGGTCACAGTCAGTCAGGGTAACAATCACTCAGGGGACACACATCCAGGGTCACAGTCAGTCAGGGATAACAATCACTCAGGGGACACACATCCAGGGTCACAGTCAGTCAGGGTCACAATCACTCAGGGGACACACACCCAGGGTCACAGTCAGTCAGGGTCACAATCACTCAGGGGACACACATCCAGGGTCACAGTCAGTCAGGGTTCACAATCACTCAGGGGACACACATCCAGGGTCACAGTCAGTCAGGGTCACAATCACTCAGGGGACACACACCCAGGGTCACAGTCAGTCAGGGTCACAATCACTCAGGGGACACACATCCAGGGTCACAGTCAGTCAGGGTCACAATCACTCAGGGGACACACATCCAGGGTCACAGTCAGTCAGGGTCACAATCACTCAGGGGACACACATCCAGGGTCACAGTCAGTCAGGGATAACAATCACTCAGGGGACACACATCCAGGGTCACAGTCAGTCAGGGTCACAATCACTCAGGGGACACACACCCAGGGTCACAGTCAGTCAGGGATAACAATCACTCAGGGGACACACATCCAGGGTCACAGTCAGTCAGGGTCACAATCACTCAGGGGACACACATCCAGGGTCACAGTCAGTCAGGGTCACAATCACTCAGGGGACACACACTCAGGGTCACAGTCAGTCAGGGTCACAATCACTCAGGGGACACACATCCAGGGTCACAGTCAGTCAGGGTCACAATCACTCAGGGGACACACACCCAGGGTCACAGTCAGTCAGGGTCACAATCACTCAGGGGGACACACATCCAGGGTCACAGTCAGTCAGGGATAACAATCACTCAGGGGACACACATCCAGGGTCACAGTCAGTCAGGGTCACAATCACTCAGGGGGACACACACCCAGGGTCACAGTCAGTCAGGGATAACAATCACTCAGGGGACACACATCCAGGGTCACAGTCAGTCAGGGTCACAATCACTCAGGGGACACACACCCAGGGTCACAGTCAGTCAGGGTCACAATCACTCAGGGGACACACACCCAGGGTCACAGTCAGTCAGGGTCACAATCACTCAGGGGACACACACCCAGGGTCACAGTCAGTCAGGGTCACAATCACTCAGGGGACACACATCCAGGGTCACAGTCAGTCAGGGTCACAATCACTCAGGGGACACACATCCAGGGTCACAGTCAGTCAGGGATAACAATCACTCAGGGGACACACATCCAGGGTCACAGTCAGTCAGGGTCACAATCACTCAGGGGACACACATCCAGGGTCACAGTCAGTCAGGGATAACAATCACTCAGGGGGACACACACCCAGGGTCACAGTCAGTCAGGGTCACAATCACTCAGGGGACACACATCCAGGGTCACAGTCAGTCAGGGTCACAATCACTCAGGGGACACACATCCAGGGTCACAGTCAGTCAGGGTCACAATCACTCAGGGGACACACATCCAGGGTCACAGTCAGTCAGGGTCACAATCACTCAGGGGACACACATCCCAGGGTCACAGTCAGTCAGGGTCACAATCACTCAGGGGACACACACCCAGGGTCACAGTCAGTCAGGGATCACAATCACTCAGGGGACACACACCCAGGGTCACAGTCAGTCAGGGTCACAATCACTCAGGGGACAACACATCCCAGGGTCACAGTCAGTCAGGGATAACAATCACTCAGGGGACACACACCCAGGGTCACAGTCAGTCAGGGTCACAATCACTCAGGGGACACACATCCAGGGTCACAGTCAGTCAGGGTCACAATCACTCAGGGGACACACATCCAGGGTCACAGTCAGTCAGGGTCACAATCACTCAGGGGACACACATCCAGGGTCACAGTCAGTCAGGGTCACAATCACTCAGGGGACACACACCCAGGGTCACAGTCAGTCAGGGTCACAATCACTCAGGGGACACACATCCAGGGTCACAGTCAGTCAGGGTCACAATCACTCAGGGGACACACATCCAGGGTCACAGTCAGTCAGGGATAACAATCACTCAGGGGACACACATCCAGGGTCACAGTCAGTCAGGGTCACAATCACTCAGGGGACACACATCCAGGGTCACAGTCAGTCAGGGTCACAATCACTCAGGGGACACACACCCAGGGTCACAGTCAGTCAGGGATAACAATCACTCAGGGGACACACATCCAGGGTCACAGTCAGTCAGGGTCACAATCACTCAGGGGACACACATCCAGGGTCACAGTCAGTCAGGGTCACAATCACTCAGGGGACACACACCCAGGGTCACAGTCAGTCAGGGTCACAATCACTCAGGGGACACACATCCAGGGTCACAGTCAGTCAGGGTCACAATCACTCAGGGGACACACATCCAGGGTCACAGTCAGTCAGGGTCACAATCACTCAGGGGGACACACACCCAGGGTCACAGTCAGTCAGGGTCACAATCACTCAGGGGACACACATCCAGGGTCACAGTCAGTCAGGGATAACAATCACTCAGGGGACACACATCCAGGGTCACAGTCAGTCAGGGTCACAATCACTCAGGGGACACACATCCAGGGTCACAGTCAGTCAGGGATAACAATCACTCAGGGGACACACACCCAGGGTCACAGTCAGTCAGGGTCACAATCACTCAGGGGACACACACCCAGGGTCACAGTCAGTCAGGGTCACAATCACTCAGGGGACACACATCCAGGGTCACAGTCAGTCAGGGTCACAATCACTCAGGGGACACACATCCAGGGTCACAGTCAGTCAGGGATAACAATCACTCAGGGGACACACACCCAGGGTCACAGTCAGTCAGGGTCACAATCACTCAGGGGACACACATCCAGGGTCACAGTCAGTCAGGGATAACAATCACTCAGGGGACACACATCCAGGGTCACAGTCAGTCAGGGATAACAATCACTCAGGGGACACACATCCAGGGTCACAGTCAGTCAGGGTCACAATCACTCAGGGGACACACATCCAGGGTCACAGTCAGTCAGGGTCACAATCACTCAGGGGACACACATCCAGGGTCACAGTCAGTCAGGGTCACAATCACTCAGGGGACACACCATCCAGGGTCACAGTCAGTCAGGGATAACAATCACTCAGGGGACACACATCCAGGGTCACAGTCAGTCAGGGTCACAATCACTCAGGGGACACGACAGTCAGCAGGGTCGGGCACCAGGGTCACAGTCAGTCAGGGTCACAATCACTCAGGGGACACACATCCAGGGTCACAGTCAGTCAGGGATCACAATCACTCAGGGGACACACATCCAGGGTCACAGTCAGTCAGGGTCACAATCACTCAGGGGACACACAACCCAGGGTCACAGTCAGTCAGGGTCACAATCACTCAGGGGACACACATCCAGGGTCACAGTCAGTCAGGGTCACAATCACTCAGGGGACACACACCCAGGGTCACAGTCAGTCAGGGTCACAATCACTCAGGGGACACACATCCAGGGTCACAGTCAGTCAGGGTCACAATCACTCAGGGGACACACATCCAGGGTCACAGTCAGTCAGGGATAACAATCACTCAGGGGACACACATCCAGGGTCACAGTCAGTCAGGGTCACAATCACTCAGGGGACACACATCCAGGGTCACAGTCAGTCAGGGTCACAATCACTCAGGGGACACACATCCCAGGGTCACAGTCAGTCAGGGTCACAATCACTCAGGGGACACACACCCAGGGTCACAGTCAGTCAGGGTCACAATCACTCAGGGGACACACATCCAGGGTCACAGTCAGTCAGGGTCACAATCACTCAGGGGACACACATCCAGGGTCACAGTCAGTCAGGGTCACAATCACTCAGGGGACACACATCCAGGGTCACAGTCAGTCAGGGTCACAATCACTCAGGGGACACACATCCAGGGTCACAGTCAGTCAGGGTCACAATCACTCAGGGGACACACACCCAGGGTCACAGTCAGTCAGGGATCACAATCACTCAGGGGACACACATCCAGGGTCACAGTCAGTCAGGGTCACAATCACTCAGGGGACACACACTCCAGGGTCACAGTCAGTCAGGGATCACAATCACTCAGGGGACACACATCCAGGGTCACAGTCAGTCCAGGGTCACAATCACTCAGGGGACACACATCCAGGGTCACAGTCAGTCAGGGTCACAATCACTCAGGGGACACACATCCAGGGTCACAGTCAGTCAGGGATAACAATCACTCAGGGGACACACATCCAGGGTCACAGTCAGTCAGGGTCACAATCACTCAGGGGACACACATCCCAGGGTCACAGTCAGTCAGGGATAACAATCACTCAGGGGACACACATCCAGGGTCACAGTCAGTCAGGGTCACAATCACTCAGGGGACACACATCCAGGGTCACAGTCAGTCAGGGTCACAATCACTCAGGGGACACACATCCAGGGTCACAGTCAGTCAGGGTCACAATCACTCAGGGGACACACATCCAGGGTCACAGTCAGTCAGGGTCACAATCACTCAGGGGACACACATCCAGGGTCACAGTCAGTCAGGGATAACAATCACTCAGGGGACACACATCCAGGGTCACAGTCAGTCAGGGATCACAATCACTCAGGGGACACGACATCCAGGGTCACAGTCAGTCAGGGTCACAATCACTCAGGGGACACACATCCAGGGTCACAGTCAGTCAGGGTCACAATCACTCAGGGGACACACATCCAGGGTCACAGTCAGTCAGGGTCACAATCACTCAGGGGACACACATCCAGGGTCACAGTCAGTCAGGGTCACAATCACTCAGGGGACACACATCCAGGGTCACAGTCAGTCAGGGATCACAATCACTCAGGGGACACACATCCAGGGTCACAGTCAGTCAGGGATAACAATCACTCAGGGGACACACATCCAGGGTCACAGTCAGTCAGGGTCACAATCACTCAGGGGACACACATCCAGGGTCACAGTCAGTCAGGGTCACAATCACTCAGGGGACACACATCCAGGGTCACAGTCAGTCAGGGACAACAATCACTCAGGGGACACACATCCAGGGTCACAGTCAGTCAGGGTCACAATCACTCAGGGGACACACATCCAGGGTCACAGTCAGTCAGGGTCAACAATCACTCAGGGGACACACATCCAGGGTCACAGTCAGTCAGGGTCACAATCACTCAGGGGACACACATCCAGGGTCACAGTCAGTCAGGGTCACAATCACTCAGGGGACACACATCCAGGGTCACAGTCAGTCAGGGTCACAATCACTCAGGGGACACACACCAGGGTCACAGTCAGTCAGGGATAACAATCACTCAGGGGACACACACCAGGGTCACAGTCAGTCAGGGTCACAATCACTCAGGGGACACGACACCCAGGGTCACAGTCAGTCAGGGTCACAATCACTCAGGGGACACACATCCAGGGTCACAGTCAGTCAGGGATAACAATCACTCAGGGGACACACATCCAGGGTCACAGTCAGGGTCCACCCAGGGACACACACCCAGGGTCACAGTCAGTCAGGGTCACAATCACTCAGGGGACACACATCCAGGGTCACAGTCAGTCAGGGTCACAATCACTCAGGGGACACACATCCAGGGTCACAGTCAGTCAGGGTCACAATCACTCAGGGGACACACATCCAGGGTCACAGTCAGTCAGGGTCACAATCACTCAGGGGACACACATCCCAGGGTCACAGTCAGTCAGGGTCACAATCACTCAGGGGACACACATCCAGGGTCACAGTCAGTCAGGGATAACAATCACTCAGGGGACACACATCCAGGGTCACAGTCAGTCAGGGATCACAATCACTCAGGGGACACACATCCAGGGTCACAGTCAGTCAGGGTCACAATCACTCAGGGGACACACATCCAGGGTCACAGTCAGTCAGGGTCACAATCACTCAGGGGGACACACATCCAGGGTCACAGTCAGTCAGGGATCACAATCACTCAGGGGACACACACCCAGGGTCACAGTCAGTCAGGGTCACAATCACTCAGGGGACACACATCCAGGGTCACAGTCAGTCAGGGATAACAATCACTCAGGGGACACACATCCAGGGTCACAGTCAGTCAGGGTCACAATCACTCAGGGGACACACATCCAGGGTCACAGTCAGTCAGGGTCACAATCACTCAGGGGACACACATCCAGGGGTCACAGTCAGTCAGGGATAACAATCACTCAGGGGACACACATCCAGGGTCACAGTCAGTCAGGGATCACAATCACTCAGGGGACACACATCCAGGGTCACAGTCAGTCAGGGTCACAATCACTCAGGGGGACACACATCCAGGGTCACAGTCAGTCAGGGTCACAATCACTCAGGGGACACACATCCAGGGTCACAGTCAGTCAGGGTCACAATCACTCAGGGGACACACATCCAGGGTCACAGTCAGTCAGGGTCACAATCACTCAGGGGACACACATCCAGGGTCACAGTCAGTCAGGGTCACAATCACTCAGGGGACACACATCCAGGGTCACAGTCAGTCAGGGTCACAATCACTCAGGGGACACACATCCAGGGTCACAGTCAGTCAGGGATAACAATCACTCAGGGGACACACATCCAGGGTCACAGTCAGTCAGGGTCACAATCACTCAGGGGACACACACTCCAGGGTCACAGTCAGTCAGGGTCACAATCACTCAGGGGACACACACCCAGGGTCACAGTCAGTCAGGGTCACAATCACTCAGGGGACACACATCCAGGGTCACAGTCAGTCAGGGATCACAATCACTCAGGGGACACACACCCAGGGTCACAGTCAGTCAGGGTCACAATCACTCAGGGGACACACATCCAGGGTCACAGTCAGTCAGGGTCACAATCACTCAGGGGACACACATCCAGGGTCACAGTCAGTCAGGGTCACAATCACTCAGGGGACACACATCCAGGGTCACAGTCAGTCAGGGGTCACAATCACTCAGGGGACACACACCCAGGGTCACAGTCAGTCAGGGTCACAATCACTCAGGGGGACACACACCCAGGGTCACAGTCAGTCAGGGTCACAATCACTCAGGGGACACACATCCAGGGTCACAGTCAGTCAGGGATCACAATCACTCAGGGGACACACATCCAGGGTCACAGTCAGTCAGGGTCACAATCACTCAGGGGACACACATCCAGGGTCACAGTCAGTCAGGGTCACAATCACTCAGGGGACACACACCCAGGGTCACAGTCAGTCAGGGTCACAATCACTCAGGGGACACACATCCAGGGTCACAGTCAGTCAGGGTCACAATCACTCAGGGGACACACATCCAGGGTCACAGTCAGTCAGGGTCACAATCACTCAGGGGACACACATCCAGGGTCACAGTCAGTCAGGGATCACAATCACTCAGGGGACACACATCCAGGGTCACAGTCAGTCAGGGTCACAATCACTCAGGGGACACACATCCAGGGTCACAGTCAGTCAGGGTCACAATCACTCAGGGGACACACACCCAGGGTCACAGTCAGTCAGGGTCACAATCACTCAGGGGACACACATCCAGGGTCACAGTCAGTCAGGGATAACAATCACTCAGGGGACACACATCCCAGGGTCACAGTCAGTCAGGGTCACAATCACTCAGGGGACACACATCCAGGGTCACAGTCAGTCAGGGTCACAATCACTCAGGGACACACATCCCAGGGTCACAGTCAGTCAGGGTCACAATCACTCAGGGGGACACACATCCAGGGTCACAGTCAGTCAGGGATAACAATCACTCAGGGGACACACATCCAGGGTCACAGTCAGTCAGGGGTCACAATCACTCAGGGGACACACATCCAGGGTCACAGTCAGTCAGGGTCACAATCACTCAGGGGACACACATCCAGGGTCACAGTCAGTCAGGGGTCACAATCACTCAGGGGACACACATCCCAGGGTCACAGTCAGTCAGGGTCACAATCACTCAGGGGACACACATCCAGGGTCACAGTCAGTCAGGGTCACAATCACTCAGGGGACACACACCCAGGGTCACAGTCAGTCAGGGTCACAATCACTCAGGGGACACACATCCAGGGTCACAGTCAGTCAGGGTCACAATCACTCAGGGGGACACACATCCAGGGTCACAGTCAGTCAGGGTCACAATCACTCAGGGGACACACATCCAGGGTCACAGTCAGTCAGGGATCACAATCACTCAGGGGACACACACCCAGGGTCACAGTCAGTCAGGGTCACAATCACTCAGGGGACACACATCCAGGGTCACAGTCAGTCAGGGTCACAATCACTCAGGGGACACACATCCAGGGTCACAGTCAGTCAGGGTCACAATCACTCAGGGGACACACACCCAGGGTCACAGTCAGTCAGGGTCACAATCACTCAGGGGACACACATCCAGGGTCACAGTCAGTCAGGGTCACAATCACTCAGGGGGACACACACCCAGGGTCACAGTCAGTCAGGGTCACAATCACTCAGGGGACACACATCCAGGGTCACAGTCAGTCAGGGATAACAATCACTCAGGGGACACACACCCAGGGTCACAGTCAGTCAGGGTCACAATCACTCAGGGGACACACATCCAGGGTCACAGTCAGTCAGGGTCACAATCACTCAGGGGACACACATCCAGGGTCACAGTCAGTCAGGGTCACAATCACTCAGGGGACACACACCCAGGGTCACAGTCAGTCAGGGTCACAATCACTCAGGGGACACACACCAGGGTCACAGTCAGTCAGGGATAACAATCACTCAGGGGACACACATCCAGGGTCACAGTCAGTCAGGGATAACAATCACTCAGGGGACACACATCCAGGGTCACAGTCAGTCAGGGTCACAATCACTCAGGGGACACACATCCAGGGTCACAGTCAGTCAGGGTCACAATCACTCAGGGGACACACATCCAGGGTCACAGTCAGTCAGGGTCACAATCACTCAGGGGACACACACCCAGGGTCACAGTCAGTCAGGGATAACAATCACTCAGGGGACACACACTCCAGGGTCACAGTCAGTCAGGGTCACAATCACTCAGGGGACACACACCCAGGGTCACAGTCAGTCAGGGTCACAATCACTCAGGGGACACACATCCAGGGTCACAGTCAGTCAGGGATAACAATCACTCAGGGGACACACATCCAGGGTCACAGTCAGTCAGGGTCACAATCACTCAGGGGACACACATCCCAGGGTCACAGTCAGTCAGGGTCACAATCACTCAGGGGACACACATCCCAGGGTCACAGTCAGTCAGGGTCACAATCACTCAGGGGACACACATCCAGGGTCACAGTCAGTCAGGGTCACAATCACTCAGGGGACACACATCCAGGGTCACAGTCAGTCAGGGTCACAATCACTCAGGGGACACACATCCAGGGTCACAGTCAGTCAGGGATAACAATCACTCAGGGGACACACATCCAGGGTCACAGTCAGTCAGGGTCACAATCACTCAGGGGACACACATCCAGGGTCACAGTCAGTCAGGGTAACAATCACTCAGGGGACACACATCCAGGGTCACAGGTCAGTCAGGGATCACAATCACTCAGGGGACACACATCCAGGGTCCAGTCAGCAGGTCAGTCAGGGGTCACAATCACTCAGGGGACACACATCCAGGGTCACAGTCAGTCAGGGATAACAATCACTCAGGGGACACACATCCAGGGTCACAGTCAGTCAGGGATAACAATCACTCAGGGGACACACATCCAGGGTCACAGTCAGTCAGGGATAACAATCACTCAGGGGACACACACCCAGGGTCACAGTCAGTCAGGGATAACAATCACTCAGGGGACACACATCCAGGGTCACAGTCAGTCAGGGATAACAATCACTCAGGGGACACACATCCCAGGGTCACAGTCAGTCAGGGTCACAATCACTCAGGGGACACACATCCAGGGTCACAGTCAGTCAGGGTCACAATCACTCAGGGGACACACATCCAGGGTCACAGTCAGTCAGGGTCACAATCACTCAGGGGACACACACCCAGGGTCACAGTCAGTCAGGGATCACAATCACTCAGGGGACACACACCAGGGTCACAGTCAGTCAGGGTCACAATCACTCAGGGGACACACATCCAGGGTCACAGTCAGTCAGGGATAACAATCACTCAGGGGACACACATCCAGGGTCACAGTCAGTCAGGGATAACAATCACTCAGGGGACACACATCCAGGGTCACAGTCAGTCAGGGATAACAATCACTCAGGGGACACACATCCAGGGTCACAGTCAGTCAGGGATAACAATCACTCAGGGGACACACATCCAGGGTCACAGTCAGTCAGGGTCACAATCACTCAGGGGACACACACCCAGGGTCACAGTCAGTCAGGGTCACAATCACTCAGGGGACACACATCCAGGGTCACAGTCAGTCAGGGATAACAATCACTCAGGGGGACACACATCCAGGGTCACAGTCAGTCAGGGATAACAATCACTCAGGGGACACACATCCAGGGTCACAGTCAGTCAGGGATAACAATCACTCAGGGGACACACATCCAGGGTCACAGTCAGTCAGGGTCACAATCACTCAGGGGACACACATCCAGGGTCACAGTCAGTCAGGGTCACAATCACTCAGGGGACACACATCCAGGGTCACAGTCAGTCAGGGTCACAATCACTCAGGGGACACACATCCAGGGTCACAGTCAGTCAGGGATAACAATCACTCAGGGGACACACACCCAGGGTCACAGTCAGTCAGGGATAACAATCACTCAGGGGACACACACCCAGGGTCACAGTCAGTCAGGGATAACAATCACTCAGGGGACACACACCCAGGGTCACAGTCAGTCAGGGATAACAATCACTCAGGGGACACACATCCAGGGTCGCAGTCAGTCAGGGTCACAATCACTCAGGGGACACACACCCAGGGTCACAGTCAGTCAGGGGTCACAATCACTCAGGGGACACACATCCAGGGTCACAGTCAGTCAGGGTCACAATCACTCAGGGGACACACACCCAGGGTCACAGTCAGTCAGGGTCACAATCACTCAGGGGACACACACCCAGGGTCACAGTCAGTCAGGGATAACAATCACTCAGGGGACACACACCCAGGGTCACAGTCAGTCAGGGATAACAATCACTCAGGGGACACACACCCAGGGTCACAGTCAGTCAGGGTCACAATCACTCAGGGGACACACACCCAGGGTCACAGTCAGTCAGGGTCACAATCACTCAGGGGACACACATCCAGGGTCACAGTCAGTCAGTGATAACAATCACTCAGGGGACACACCTCCAGGGTCACAGTCAGTCAGGGATAACAATCACTCAGGGGACACACATCCAGGGTCACAGTCAGTCAGGGTCACAATCACTCAGGGGACACACACCCAGGGTCACAGTCAGTCAGGGTCACAATCACTCAGGGGACACACACCCAGGGTCACAGTCAGTCAGGGGTCACAATCACTCAGGGGACACACACCCAGGGTCACAGTCAGTCAGGGTCACAACACTCAGGGGACACACACCCAGGGTCACAGTCAGTCAGGGATAACAATCACTCAGGGGACACACATCCAGGGTCACAGTCAGTCAGGATAACAATCACTCAGGGGACACACACCCAGGGTCACAGTCAGTCAGGGATAACAATCACTCAGGGGACACACATCCAGGGTCACAGTCAGTCAGGATAACAATCACTCAGGGGACACACATCCAGGGTCACAGTCAGTCAGGGTCACAATCACTCAGGGGACACACATCCAGGGTCACAGTCAGTCAGGGTCACAATCACTCAGGGGACACACACCCAGGGTCACAGTCAGTCAGGGATAACAATCACTCAGGGGACACACACCCAGGGTCACAGTCAGTCAGGGTCACAATCACTCAGGGGACACACACCCAGGGTCACAGTCAGTCAGGGTCACAATCACTCAGGGGACACACATCCAGGGTCACAGTCAGTCAGGGATAACAATCACTCAGGGGACACACATCCAGGGTCACAGTCAGTCAGGGTCACAATCACTCAGGGGACACACACCCAGGGTCACAGTCAGTCAGGGATAACAATCACTCAGGGGACACACACCCAGGGTCACAGTCAGTCAGGGTCACAATCACTCAGGGGACACACATCCAGGGTCACAGTCAGTCAGGGTCACAATCACTCAGGGGACACACATCCAGGGTCACAGTCAGTCAGGGTCACAATCACTCAGGGGACACACATCCAGGGTCACAGTCAGTCAGGGATAACAATCACTCAGGGGACACACATCCAGGGTCACAGTCAGTCAGGGATAACAATCACTCAGGGGACACACATCCAGGGTCACAGTCAGTCAGGGTCACAATCACTCAGGGGACACACATCCAGGGTCACAGTCAGTCAGGGTCACAATCACTCAGGGGACACACATCCAGGGTCACAGTCAGTCAGGGTCACAATCACTCAGGGGACACACATCCAGGGTCACAGTCAGTCAGGGATAACAATCACTCAGGGGACACACATCCAGGGTCACAGTCAGTCAGGGTCACAATCACTCAGGGGACACACATCCAGGGTCACAGTCAGTCAGGGTCACAATCACTCAGGGGACACACATCCAGGGTCACAGTCAGTCAGGGTCACAATCACTCAGGGGACACACATCCAGGGTCACAGTCAGTCAGGGTCACAATCACTCAGGGGACACACATCCAGGGTCACAGTCAGTCAGGGTCACAATCACTCAGGGGACACACACCAGGGTCACAGTCAGTCAGGGATAACAATCACTCAGGGGACACACATCCAGGGTCACAGTCAGTCAGGGATAACAATCACTCAGGGGACACACACCCAGGGTCACAGTCAGTCAGGGTCACAATCACTCAGGGGACACACATCCAGGGTCACAGTCAGTCAGGGTCACAATCACTCAGGGGACACACACCCAGGGTCACAGTCAGTCAGGGATAACAATCACTCAGGGGACACACACCCAGGGTCACAGTCAGTCAGGGTCACAATCACTCAGGGGACACACACCCAGGGTCACAGTCAGTCAGGGTCACAATCACTCAGGGGACACACATCCAGGGTCACAGTCAGTCAGGGTCACAATCACTCAGGGGACACACACCCAGGGTCACAGTCAGTCAGGGATAACAATCACTCAGGGGACACACATCCAGGGTCACAGTCAGTCAGGGATAACAATCACTCAGGGGACACACATCCAGGGTCACAGTCAGTCAGGGATAACAATCACTCAGGGGACACACATCCAGGGTCACAGTCAGTCAGGGTCACAATCACTCAGGGGACACACATCCAGGGTCACAGTCAGTCAGGGTCACAATCACTCAGGGGACACACATCCAGGGTCACAGTCAGTCAGGGTCACAATCACTCAGGGGACACACATCCAGGGTCACAGTCAGTCAGGGTCACAATCACTCAGGGGACACACATCCAGGGTCACAGTCAGTCAGGGTCACAATCACTCAGGGGACACACATCCAGGGTCACAGTCAGTCAGGGATAACAATCACTCAGGGGACACACACCCAGGGTCACAGTCAGTCAGGGTCACAATCACTCAGGGGACACACATCCAGGGTCACAGTCAGTCAGGGATAACAATCACTCAGGGGACACACATCCAGGGTCACAGTCAGTCAGGGTCACAATCACTCAGGGGACACACATCCAGGGTCACAGTCAGTCAGGGTCACAATCACTCAGGGGACACACATCCAGGGTCACAGTCAGTCAGGGTCACAATAGATTATCATTGAGGTTTAACAACATGTCAAACCCAAATTTGATGTGTCAGATGTATTCGCTGTTTGTATCATTGAGTTAATCACATTTATTGATTCTAGGGTGTTGTATCACGAGATTTTCAGTAATTATTCCCCACCAGAAGGTACAACTGTCTTTCTTTCACCTCTTCCTTGTCATGCAACCATCCCAGGCTCCTGCATCATGCCTCTCTGGTTTCTACCCATTGGGTAAACTCTTGCCCTGGTCTCAGGAACGCCCTCTGTACCCAATCGGTTACCAATTTGCAGAACAACCATTACTCCTGGAGCAGCAGATGCATTAGCCCATCTTCTTGACATGCAAACATTACTGGAAAGGCTGGTGTTTTTTGCCCATTTGCAGGTGCCCCAGTAAAGCAGTGGGTCTTCTTTGATTGTTAGCAGCAGTTTAATATCAGCCAATTGACTTGTTGGGCTTCTTCAGGAGCTAGTTAAGAGTTAGCCAGGTCAGTCTGGAACTGAAGCCAAATGGCTAGGTCAGGCCTGACAACAACCAGTTTTGAAACAGTACCTTCAATGGAGTAAAACATCTGAAGGTGCGGACAGAGGTGTTTCCAAATTAGACACACAGGGAAGAATTAGAACTTTGGTCAAAGTGATAAGCTAGAGAGATCTATAGTAAAGAAGAAGTGAGGGAATTTGAGCACGAGGCCCTGGCAAACAAAGGCACACACATCAAATGTTCCAGAGATCAAAATCAGGGACGTAAACAAAGGCAGAATTGAAGGATGTCAGGGAATTGTTGGTCCAGTCAAGGTTACAGGTATAGGGAGGAGTGAGGTTATGATGGGATGTAAAAACTGGGATGAGGGTTTTAAATTGAGATGTTGCCAGACCAGGAGTGACTCGTAGGGCGAATTGTGCAGACTCAGATGGCAGCCTTGGAAATATCCACTTGAAAGGTAACAAATGTATTGGTAAGGTCTTCAGCAGCAGATGGCCTAAGGCAGGGTTGCAGATGGACAATGTCAATGATAAAGTTTGCAAATTGAGTGACGGAGCAGATATTGGTCAAGAATCCCTGTTCAGAATCAAACACCCAGTTACAGTGATCCAGGAGAGAAATGCAGTCAGTGCTCTTGTACAGCACATAGAGAGAAAGCTTTACTCAGTATCTAACTTGTGTGAGACTTATCCTGGGAGTGTTTGACAGGGTCAGAGTAGAGGGAACGTTATGCTGTGCTTAACCCCGTATTGTACCTGTGCTGTGAGTGTTTGAAGGAGACAGTGTACAGAGAACTATTCTTTCAGCTTAAATGAGTACAAACTGCTTTTCATTACGTGTAAAAGAGTAGAAGGAGCTTTACTCTGTATCTAACCCTGTGCTGTCCCCATCGTGGGAGAATTTGATTGGAGCAGTGTTGCTGGGACTTCGCTCTGTATCTAATCCTGCATCGTAACTATCTTGGGAATGTTTGATGGGGACTGTGTAGAGGAAGGTTTACTTCCGGGTTAAAAGAATAGAAGGAAAATTACTCTGTATCTAACCCCATGCTGTACTTGTGCTGGGAGTGTTTGATGGAGACACTGTAGAGAGAGTTTTAGCTTCATATAAAAATAGGAGAGAATGTTTCACACTGTATTCAACCCTGTACAGTCCCTGTCCTGGGAATGTTTGATGAGGATTATGGAGAGAGGTTTAGTTGCAGTCTCAAAGAGTAGAGGAAGTTTTATTCTGCATTTCACCCTGTGCTGTACCTGTCCTAGTAGTGTTTGCTGGTGACAGTATAGAGGGAATTTTACCCTGTATCTCACCTTGTGCTGTCCCTGTCCAGGGACTGTTTGACAGGGACAGTGTCAATTGAGCTTTACTTTAAGTTTAAAAGTATAAAGAGCTTTGCTTTCAGTTTAAAAGGGGACGGGGGCTTAACTCTACATCTAATAGCTGTGCCGTGTTTGTCCTTGAAGGGCTTGACAGGGACAGTGTCGGGGCATCTTTCCTTTCGGCTTGCAGTTTAAAACGGATAGGGATAGCTTTACTTTCGTTTTAAGATAGTAGAAGGAGTTACACTCTGTATCTAACCCTGTGCTGTGCTGTCCTGTCCTGGGAGTGTTTGATGTGATAGTGTACAGGCAACTTCAGCTTGTGTCTAACTAAAGGACTTCTGATACACAGTCACTGGACATGAACCATTAACTTTGCTTTCTTCCCATAGATGCTGCCAGACCTGCTGAGTTTCTCCAGCAATTTCTGTTTTTTGTTCAGATTTACAGCATCCACAGTTCTTTGTTTTATTTTAAACTTTTGAATCTTACGAACACAAACTCCCAATATCTGAATCTCTCTGAGCCTCTGACCCACAGAGTTTTCATCTAATTGGCTCTGTCTTCTTTCTCTTAGCTGCAGAAATATTTTTGTTACTAATCAGAATTTCATTTATTCAGGGTATTTTATATACTTACCGAAATTCCTGAAAACGTTCTCGGTCATACTCGTCATAGACGTCTCGCCAGTTCAGGACACTGATCAAGCCATAGCTCCCAGTGATCATGAACATCAGGAACACCTTCACCATGTGGCTGACCTGCACCAACATGGTTGTGGCAATGAGTGCCAGCACAGAGATGTAGCTGTAGTATTTTGGTTGTTTCACACAGCTCCTGCTGATGTGGGTCAGATTTCCTTTTGATGAAGCTTGGTAACTATGCAGACAGCTCAACTTGGGAATAAAACACCAAAATTACTCAACACAGTGGAGTGGCAAAAATATTTTCATCAACAATATCACAAGATGACACCGATTTTATTCCCAGCATAAACTTCAGCTCTGCCATAATCCTCACTCCCACCAGTGTCATTTCTCAACCCTCGCTCAGCAGAATCAGCCCCGCAATCTTCACTCCCATCAGAATCAGTCCCTAAGTCTGAACTCTTTTCAGAATCATCCATTCAATCCTCACACCCTCCAAAATATCCCCTCAATTTTCACACCCTTCATAATCAGCCCCTCAGTCCTCACTGACTCCACATTCATCATAGCAACCTTATAGCCACGGTAACTCCCAGTGATCCTCTCCCCATAATGTGCACCAAAGCTTAGCCTCAGCTCCAACACCACTCTAATTCTCCCTCTTGCCATGTGCTGACCTCAGCATTACTCACACCCTCATAACATTCCCCATTCAAACCATAACACTAGCCCATCATCCACTCGCTATGGCATTCACTTTATTTACACTAACAAGAATTTGTTCTTGCAGTTCATCTGAATTGGGAACCTTCAATATTTAAATTTGATCTGAATTGCAGTTTCTCACACACAGCTGAGGTTCGTAACGTTATTGTGGAACTGAATAATAAGCTTGCTAACCAAAAGGTCCTAATATTTCCACAGGGGAAGAAAGAGGGATAGTGAGTGGGACGGGTTTGATGTTCACTGCCCCTCCACCGTCTTTTTGGACCTTGCTGATTCTTCCACTGATTTGCCAGAAACCGAGTCCTATGCCAATATAATAGGAGACACAGACTGGCAGGAAACACACGGGTTGTACAGCTTCCTTCTTAATGTTAAACAGCCCAACATTCAGAATATTAAAAACTAATAGGGCCTTTGCAGAATGCAAGATGGCAAAGTAGGTTTAATCTGAGAAGATTCAAGACTGACGGTGGACGTAAGATTAGGAAGATAGTGCAGAAGTGAAGAGTTGCAGTGGAGACAGGGAGAACTGTGTGTCAGAGACAAACAAACAAATGCATACAGAAGCACACAAGACTGACATACACAAACAACGTAGCAGCCTTTGGTTGCTAAGAGAGATTGCTAACTTGGCCAAACAACAAAGAATGCTGGGTACACTGGCCAAGTAGAACTCCGAAGTCACAAAATCCACACACCAGACACAGCAGCCAGATGCTAATGATATTTGAATAATGTAAAATGTAATAGTTATCCCAGACAGACATATTCCCCAACAACTTATCTACTAAACAAAGTAGGACCCAGACAGAAAGGCACCAGGTTCTGCTAGACAAAGAAACAAACAGTAACAAGCCATGTAAATAATTGACAAATGTTTCAAACTATTAAGTGTGTCTCCCAGATGGGCCAGAAAACCAGAAAGTTCCAGAAAACCATTCACAAAGGTATGAAAATAGGGTTTACCTGCAGACCAATCTCTTTCGGATCCTCTGAAGAGACCAGCACGGTCAAAGGCAGAGACCTACTGATCGTTCGGAGAGAGAGAGAGGAAGAGAGAAAGCAGCTTCACAGCCACACAGAGACAATGTGGCTACGAGAGTCTATAAGAAACTTGGGAAGCATTATCAACTTAAGGGGCTGAATAGGATTACAGGTAGTATTGTTTGGTCATAAAAGCTATTGTAACTTGTTTCCTAGTAAAGTTGGGCCTGTTCTGCATTAATGCCGGCTTGTGTTTGTTGTGATTTGATCACTTTGGTATTGTGGAACGCCTGGGCAAATTCATTCGTAATAGTCTGGTTGAATTGTCTAAGAGAGATAATGGGAACTGCAGATGCTGGAGAATCCGAGATAACAAGGTGTCTCCAAAGTGGATGAACACAGCAGGCCAAGCAGCATCTCAGGAGCACAAAAGCTAAAATTGTATCAGAGATAATGGGAACTGCAGATATCTGAGATAATGCTGCTTGGCCTGCTGTGTTCATCCAGCTCCACACTTTGTTATCTCTGGTTGAATTGTTTAACTTGTTTTAAGGAGGAACTAGATAACAACACACATGCGCGCACACACAAAAGACCGAATGAAAAAAAAACTGATGCACACACAAGATAGGCACAAAAACACAAGACTAACACAGAAGACACACAGCTGACACATATATACACAAGATTAACACACACACAAGAGTGGCACACACACTAGCAGGTACTACCACAGACACAGACATATCACAGACTGATACATTAACAGACACAGATATACACTGATATACTGGGTGAACACTGCATAAAATTTTAATCCCTCCTACAGGTCGAAGTCACCACCTGCTTCAAGAAGACCACCATGATCCCTGTACCTAAGAAAGCATAAGTATGTCTTAATGACTATTGCGCAGTGGCTCTGACCTCAGTAATCATCAAGTGCTTAGAGAGGTTCTTCATGGCCCACATCAGTTCCAGTCTCCCAGCCTGCCCTGATTCCCGACAATTTGCCTACTGATATAAAAGGTCCACAGAGGATGCCATATCCCTAGTGCTGCACTCATCCCTGAAACATTGGACATCAAAGACACTTAGGTCAGACTCTTGCTCGTTGACTACAGCTACACCTACAACGCCATTGTCCATGACCTTGATTTTGGCACCTCCCTCTGCAACTGGATCTTCAGCTTTTTGCCTCATAGGCTGCAATCAGTGAAGATAGGTACCTGCACCTTCTTCAAAATAACACGCAACATTAAAGCCCACCAAGGATGTATTCTCAGACCTTACCGTACTCCCTTTACAGCTACGACTGTGTGGCAAAATTCCAAATGAAGGCCATCTACAAGTTTGATGACAACACTACTGTAGTGGAATGGACATCTAACAATGATGAGTCAAACTACAGAAGGGAGATAGAGGGCTCAGTGACAGCGTGCAATGAAAACAATGTCTCTCAACGTTGGCAGAACTAAAGAACTGATCATTGACTTCAGAAAGAAAGGAAAACACGTCCCCATCTACATCAACGGAGCTGAGTTTGAGAGATTGAACAGCATCAAGTTCCTTGGAGTGACGATAACCAATGACCTGTCCCAGACTTCTCACGTTGATGCAACAATCAAGAAGGCACAACAACACCTCTTCTTCTTCCTCAGGCGGCTCAGGAAGTTTGGCATTCCATAAGGTCCTTCACCAACTTCTACAGATGCCCCATTGAAAGCATACTGTCTGGGTGCATAATGCCCTGGTACAGAAACTGCTTTGCCCAGGACTGTAAGAAACTACAGAAGGTTGTGTACACAGCCCAGTCCACCACAGAAGCCAACATCCCTTCCATGGTCAGTATTTTACATGCTCACTGCTGCAGAAAGTCTGCCAACATCCTCAAAGACCCATCGTGCCCTGGTAATGACCTCCTATAGCCTCTTCCTTCAGGCAGAAGATACAGAAGCCTGAATACACGCATGAACAGCTTCAGTAACAGCTTCTTCCTGGCCGTTATTAGACTAATGAATGGATGCTTTCGCCTCAAATAATGCTGATCTTGCTGACTTTGATCTAGCCTAGCACACGCCCTGTGCAATGTAACCTGCATGCCTCTGTCTAAGTCTTTTTGACCTATACATCCTTTGCTTACTATGACCTGCCTATACTACACGTAAACAAACCTTTTCACTGTATTTCAGTATACATAACAATCAATCAGTCTTCAACTCTTGCACTGCAAGTATTTCAAGAAGGATTCGGCTGATTCCTGGGATGAAGGTTTTTTTTATTGCTCAGTTGAGCAGATTGAGCCTGTAATTTATGGAAATTTAGAAGACTGAGATGTGATCTTAGTGAAACACACATGATTCTGAGGCAGACAGGCTTGATGCTGGGAAGATGTTTCCTTTTGGAGGAAACCAAACTAGGGAGAATAGATTCAAAAGGGGTTATCTCCCATTTAATACAGGAATGAGGAGAGTTTCTTCCTCTTGGAGTGTTGCTGGTGTTTGGAATGCTCCTCCAGAAAGTATAATCACAACATTATTACTGTATAAAAGGAGGCCATCCAGCCCATCATGCCTGCACCAGCTTTGTTATCCAGTGCCATTTTCCTGCCTTTCCCTCATATCCCTGCACATCATTACTATCCAAATAACTGTCCGATTCTCTCTTGAATACCTGAAGTGAATCTACTGCCACCGCTTTTCCAGGCAGTGCATTCCAAACCCTAACAATTTGCTGTGTGAGAAGCACTGAAGGCTGGCCTTCATTGAATATATTTGAGGCTGAGTTAGACAGAATTTTGATCAACAGTCAGGTTGCCAACTCTGAGTGAAGATTTCTTAGAGATTTGTTTTTGAGCATTAAGACACATTGTTACTTGTTAGTTCAGCCATGCGTAATAAAGTCATCACTTTTTTTTAAACTGAGTGATAGGTGTCTAAGGAGGCCCCCGATTCTCTTCTCATTTGTTAGTGGCAATGACTTTAAAATGCAGGTACAATACACAAAAGGGGAAACAGAAGTAATCCTAAAATCATTCCATTCATGTCATTCCATGACTTGTCCAACCATGCAGGTTTCATTAAGAGAGCCACACTGCCCTGGAGTTGTTGATCTGCTTAGACACAACAGCTTCCCTGCTTCTCTGATGCTGCTTGAGCTGCTGTGTTCATCCAACTCTACACCTTGTTATCTCAGATTCTTGGCAGTTCCTACTATCTCTAAAGCAGTATCTCTGCCTAGTTTGAGCT
Source organism: Stegostoma tigrinum (assembly GCF_030684315.1). Taxonomy (NCBI): domain Eukaryota; kingdom Metazoa; phylum Chordata; class Chondrichthyes; order Orectolobiformes; family Stegostomatidae; genus Stegostoma; species Stegostoma tigrinum. The sequence goes on along the minus strand of NC_081362.1, from coordinate 98,476,260 downwards.
CCTTTCCATCACAAACCAGTCTCTTTCTTACCTCTCAGACTACTGTTAAATTTATGGTTGAAATGCAAAATGTTTCACACCACAGAGTAAAAATGCCCAGTTCCTTCATCCATTTTTTTATTTCTCCCCAAGCTGTTTCTATATCCCTATCTCTTTAGGCTTCATAAAGCTTCCAAATCTGTGGTCTAGTTCCGCTGTCAATTTCTTCACAATGGGTTGAGGTAATGACAGCAGCAGATAGCAGCATTTACACCTCAAGTCTTGGGACTGTCCACTCTGAAAGTCTTTCACATCTGACACAGATTGGTACAAACGTTTCCAGCAACGAACATTTGCCCTCAGTGTGGCAGTTTTCGTGAAGGCAGTGTGTCAACTTATGATATCACACACAAATCAAATCAAGATCACTGCTTTCAACAAATTTAGATTAGATTCCCTACAGTGTGGAAACAGGCCCTTCAGCCCAACAAGTCCACACTGTCCCTTGGAGCATCCGACCCAGACCCATCCCCCTATAACCCACACCCCTGAACACTATGGGCAGTTTAGCACGGCTGATCCACCTAGCCTGAAATGATGACGGTCAAGATGTTCTGCAGTGAGCTTTAGCTTTTTCAAAAGACTTTTTAGAATCTCCCACATTGTTGTTAATAAACAATGGAATATTGGTATCTAATGCAGTAGAATCATGTCCACTGTGGGATGGTTAGCAGCCCTAAATGTGGGGGTGTCAACAGTAATGAAAGTTAGTGTGAATCAGTAGGCCATGATGTTATTGAATAACAGAGCAAGTTAGAGGGCCTGAGTGGCCTAACCCTTCTCCTGATTTAAATGCTTATATAATAGACACAGAATGACAATAGACAGACATGCAGAGGGATACAAACACAGAGGCACCCAGTGTTTGCTGTCCTTGGGAATCGTTCCACTGTTCTCTCCTGATTGGACTACTTGTCTATTGACACAATTATTGGCAATCAGCCAGTTTCAACAGTCTAATGAGAACTCCATCATGTGGAAACTATGCCATCACTCCACACAGGCCATAATTAGCCGACTAAAAGCAGATCCCTGTGTTACACATTAACCGATGAATCATAGCACCTACAGTTCAAAGGTCACTTCTGATTGGAACACTGGCTCTCAACCAATCTTGTACAGTTTTCTTCTTATTTAAATTACTTCACTGCAAAATATTGCATATCACTCGCAAATCAAGGTGAAACACACAAAACTGGAAAATGAACTCCCAGTTCCATAATTTCAGTAATCTTAACATAGAAACATCAGCCAGGGTTCCTGCTACTGACCACTGTCCATTGACTCTGGATTAGAGAGAGAGAGAGAGTTATGGGGAATCAGTCAGGGTTTCTGCTCCAGATCACTGTCCAGTCAGTGATCCTGAGTTAGAAACATAGAGACAGAGATAAAATCAGCCAGAGTTCCTGCTCCTGTTCACTGTCCAGTGATCCTTGGGTTAGAGACAGAAAGGGACAGAATGAGGGGGAATCAGCCAGATTGCATCTGTCAGTGCGTGAACGTTTGTGCAGTAACAGGGCACTGATGATAATATTGCTCCAATGTGTTTCACAATTCAAAATGATCATGGCTGAGCTATGACCTCAATCCATTGGCATATCTTTGCCGACCTTAGCAATGTTCCTATCCTTTGATCTACCAAGAATTGCAATTATTTCCATTAAATGCACTGAGGGCCAACATTTATTGCTTATCCCTAGCTGATAAGATGGTGGTGAACTGCCTTCTTGAACCATTGTAGTCCATGTGTTATAGGTTGACCCAAAAATGTCTTTAGGGAGGGAATTTGACCTAGTGGCACTGAAGGAATGGCGATATATTTCAAAGTCAGGATGGTGAGTGGCTTGGAGGGGAACCTGCAGATGGTGGTGTTCCCACGTATATATATATTAAATTAGAGATGGTTCAGAAAGGATTATTCAGGATGTTGTAGGGAATGTAGGATTTAAGTAATAAGGAGAGGCTGGGTGGGCTGGGATTTTTTCACTGCAGCATCGGGGGTTAAGGGGTGGCCTTATAGATGTTTAAAAAACTCATGAGGAGAATGGACATGATGAATGGCAGGTGGCTTTTCCCTAGAGCTGGGGATTTTAAGACCAAGGAAATGAACTTCCAGAGGGAGTGGTGAATGCAGGTACAGTTACGTCATTTAAAAGATATTTGGATAAGTATATGAACAAGCAAGGCTTGGAGGGGTATGGGTCAAGTGCAGTCTGGTGGGACTAGTTTAATTTGGGATTATGGTTGGCATAGACTGGTTACACCAAAGGGTCTGTTTCCATGCTGCATGACTTTATGGCTCTATCTGGTGCCCCTGTTCCACCAAATGGAAGTGATTCTGGGTTTGGAAGGGCATTCAAAGAAGTCTAGTTGAGTCACTGCAGCGCATCTTGTAGATAGTACACATGCTACTACTGAGCATCAGTGAGGGAGGTAAATATTGAAGGTGGTGTATTGGGTGCAAATCAAGTAGGAAGCTTTGTTCTGAATGATGTCTACATTCCTCAACGTTCTTGGATCAGCACTCAGTGTGGGTAGTATTTCATTGCACTTTAGGCAGTACCTTTTTAGATGGTGGACAGGCTTTGAACAGACAGGAGTGAGTTACTTGCTGAAGGATTCCTCTCCTCTGACCTGCTGTTTGTAAACCACTGTATGTATATATCTAGTCCAGTTCAGTTTCTGGTCATTGGTAACAGCTAGGATGTTGACGGGGGGATTCAGTGATGATAATGCCATTGAATACCAACGGGTGATGATTACATTGTCTCTTATTGGAGATGGTCATTGACTGCCATTTGTGTCGCCTGAGCCCGGATATTGTCCATGCATTCCTGCATTTGAACATGGACTGCTTCATTGACAAACATCCCCAATTCTGGCCTTATGACAGAGTGAAGGCCATTGGGAAAGCTGAGGACACTACACTGAGGAGCCTGGGATGGGGCTGCAGTTGGCTGGTTTGGATTTGTCCTGCTTTTTATGGTCAAAAATTTCCATATTTATGGGTAGATGCTGGTGTTGTCATTGCACTGGAAGAGCTTGGCCAGGGGTATGGCAAGTTCAGACCACAAATCTTCAGAATTGTTGCTGGAATGTTGTCAGGGCCCTTGTAGTATCCTGCATCAAATAACTCCATGAAGGCTGGTTTTCCATCACCAAGTCACCTTTTATTTAAATGTGCGGAGTACATGACACTGACCCAGCTCACTCATAGCTAGTTTCTAAAGTGAGCAGAACCCCTGACACTCGTGTTTATATCTGTTAGTCAAGATTCCTTAATTGGACTTGGTTAACGGCCTCTATCGGGGAACTCATATTCTATGAAGTCTGTCTGGTCGACCTCATTCCAATCACAATATACTGCCCCTCTAAGTCCTGAGACATAGACCCATTCGATTTCCTGTAGCTTCTCCCAGGACATTTTCACACCAGGTCAGGTTCCTCCGTCTCTGCCACGGATACTGGCAGCGTGTACTGGATTGTGACCTGCCTCTTGCACCTGGAGCATCTTGGTTGAATTTCATTTTCCTCGGGCTGTAATGGAATTGAGGTTATGACATCTACTATGCCCATCTCACCTTCAGAGGCTTCTTTGATGCCAGGCAGAGGGGGAGGACAGATGGGTTCTGACAGCTTTGCCAGATGTTTTGAGGGACCGGGTATGTTTTGCTCCTGCCCGTTTCACGTTGTCAGTTTTCATGTGGTCCACATGCTTGTTCAGGAGCGTCTCTCCTACCTGAATTTTGTACATCACCGGATCTGACCTGGCATCGACCATGCCTCGTAACTCCAATGGCTGCCTTCAAATTTTGGACTGCTCTTTCTGCCAGGCCATTGGAAATGGATGGTGTGAAGCTGTCCTTACATGCCAAACACCATTCGATTTAAAGAAATACATGATTTCCATGCTAGTTTTCTACGACCAACACTACTGGGGAGTGTGTGTATTGCAAAAGATGCTTGCAACTTCTCAATCATTCTCCCTGTGTTTGACGAATGAACCCTATGCATGTCCGACCACTTTGGGTGGGCTTCCACAGTGACTAAAAACGTAGAACTCATGACAGGACCGACACAGTCGATGTGTAACTGAGTCCAAGATTTATCCGGCCATTCCCACAAACGTGGGGGAGCTGCTGACAGTAATTTTTTGTACTCATTGGCACTCTGGGCATTGCCCCACCAATGTAGCAACGTCAGCATCCAATCCTGGCCACCAGACATAACTTCTCACCAACATCATCATTTTAGAGACCTCTGAATGACCCTAGTGGAGCCAGTATCTGGCGGTGACTTTTGCTTTGGACAATCACCCTTGCTCTCCACAATAATAGCCGTCCTCAATGGTGATCTAGTCTCACTGGATCCAGAGAGGTTTCAATTCTGGTTGTGATGGGCCTTTGATTTCTCCCATCACCGCCAGCTGATTTTAGTTTTGCCAGGTTGGGATCTTTTCCTGTCCACATTCAGATATTGTTAGTGGTGACTGGAAGGGTGTCCAGAAAAAGACTGTAGAACTCTGAGGGATCTGAGAGTCCTATCACATGAATCACAAAAGGTGAGTATACAGGGACAGCAAATGATTAGAAAGGCAAAAGGAGTGTCAATGTTTATTACAAAGGGAGTGATACATAAAATTAGGGATGAATCCTACAGCTTTACAGGACATTGGTGAGACCACATCTAGAGTACCAGCACATTGCTTTCAAATGTGCCTCCTCACAGTACACAAAAGAGAGATTTTTACAGTGGTAACATTGCTACACTGACAATCCACAAGCCAAGGTTAATTGTCTGGTGATAGATGTTCAAATTCCACCTTATAAATTGGTCAAATTTAAATTCAAGTTAAATCAATTGAATAAACTTTGCAATCGAAAGCTGGTCATAGAAATGGTAACCCTGAAATTATAACTGATTGTTATAAAAGTCCATCTGGTTCACCAATATCCATTATGGAAGGGTATCTACTTTCTTATCCAGTCCAACATCAAGGCCTACTCAACTGCCCTCTGAAATGGCCAAGCAACCAACTCAGCTCCAGGGTAACCTGTGATGCTTATACCCCATGAAATCAAAAAAGACAAAATGTGTTGTCCAAAAATCACAAACTTTTCTGATTGACCTTCTCTCATATTAAACAGGTTGTGCTGATGTAGGGAAGTGGAGAAAGCATGGGAGATTTAGCAAATGCAATGTGTGAGAAGTTAATTGTTATCAGCAGCAACATAATAACTAAGCTCAGGTGCATTGAGATTATATTATTTGGTTTGTCCAATGCCTAATTCTCTGGATAAAGGTGATTCCACTGTTTTTTTTCCTAAATTCCAACATGAACCCAGGCCCAAGGCTGCTGAATTCATATATGTCCTATGAAAAATTTCAGTCACTTTATTTGAAAAAGTATATAATTGTGAGATGCAGTTTTAGAGGAGATTCATTTGACTCATTCCTGGGAATGATAAGGTTATCTTATGGGAAAAGATTGGATAGGTTGGGCCTGTGTCTATTTCGGTTTTGGTTTCTATGTATGAAGGGGGTTAATGATTAACTTGTATGTATTTCTATAGCCATGCTGGTTCTTTTTAAAAACATTAAGATGGTTCTTAGAGACGAATGGGAACTTGCTTTCTGTGGAAAAGATTTTTATGAGTGAACAACATAAACAGTTTTACACTATGCTTTCAGGTTAGAAGGGCAAGGATTGATTTTTTTTTTCCTTTTGATTGGAGAAGAACCCAAAGCTTGGGAAAAAGATTTTAGGTTTCAGGTTGATAGTGTGCAGAAGTCTTGTATGTAGCTGGATGTGTATAACAATTGTATTTGATGAAATGAGATTAGAAACAACTTTAAAACGGCTAAGGAAAATTCCGTCACTGGTAAACAGTTTAACTTTCAAGTTCTAGATCAGAAATATGGGGTGACAACTCTAGAGAAACCATTTGAAGCTGAGAAAGTCTAAGGTCAGTAGTATGAATGCTTCAGGGAGAGGCAATCAGACTCATAACAGGTTCACTGAAGTCATAGTTCATCTAGACATGAGAGAAGTGAAAGTGAAATGAATTCTCACTGGTGTGAGTACTGTAAAGGAGTTCCTTTGGGATTAACAAAGAGAACAAAAGAGAAGTACAGCACAGGAACAGGCCCTTCAGCCCTCCAAGCCTGTGCCAGTCATCATGCCCTGACTAGAGGCAAAAATCAAACCTGCCCTTATTTGGTCTGTATCCCTGTATTCCCTCCCTATTTATGTAACCATCCAGATGCCTCTTAAGTGTTGCCAACATCCCTGCTTCCACCACCTCCTCTAGCAGTGCATTCCAAGATCCTACTACTCTGAGTAAAAAACCTCCCTCGCACATCTCCCTTAAACTTTCCCCCTCACATGTACCCCCTTGTAATTGAATTTCAACCGGGGGAAAAAGCCTCTGACCATCCACCCTATCTATGCCTCTCATAATTTTGTAGACCTCTATCAGGTCTCCTCTCAGCTACAGTCATTCAGTGCAAGATTAATAGAAGTATATTTTACAATATGTTCCAAAATCTTTAAATATGTATTTCATGTATATATAAAACATCATTTGGTTTATTCTATTTTTATATTAATTTCATTTGTATAATAAATTTGTTTCATTGTTAAAACTAAATCTACAGCATTGTACGTTTGTGTTTCCATGACCAACTTGCTGACAATAAATAAAAAACAAAATAAGATCAGTGAAGTCAGATTTCAGTCTTGGATTTGAATCGTCCAGTAATAACATCAGCTGGGATCATTACATGACAGAGATGAGAAATACTTTCTCTCAGAGGATATTAATCTGTGAAATGATCTTCACAAGGCAGCAGTGCAGGCTGGGTCACTGAATTTACTCAAACTGCAATGGACAGATTTTTGATTGATGGCGGAAGAGTCGATGATTGTTGGGGTCGATGGGAAAGTGGTGTTGAGACCACACCCATCATTCATGATTTTGCTAGATAGTGCAACAGGCTTGATGGGCCAACAGGAATCATAGGTTTCTATGACCTCATAGGAGACTGGGATAGATCACCTTCTTGACACTTCTGGTTGAAGATTGTTGAAAATGCTTCAGTCTTATCTTTTGCACAGATATGCTGAGCTCCCCATCATTGGTAATGAGGGATATTTGTGCAGCTTTGTCCTCCGGTGAGTTGTTTAATTGTCCACCATCATTTACAACTGGTTGCGGCTGGACTGCAGAGCTTAGATCTGATCCATGGACCGTGGGATTGCTTAGCTCTGTCTATTTCTTGCTGCTTATTCTGTTTTGCATGCAAGTAGTCCTGTTTGGTAGCTTCACCAAGTTGGCACCTCATTTTTAAGATGGTGAGGGGGGGGAGGTGTGGCATTGTTGGTCTAGGACAGTATTACAGTTGCAGAAAGGATGTTTGGGGACTCGTCAACTGAGGTAGTATGGGCTGAGGTTAGAAACAGGAAAGGAGAGGTCACCCTGTTGGGAGTTTTCTATAGGCCTCCAAATAGTTCCAGATGTGTAGAGGAAAGGATAGCAAAGATGATTCTCGATAGGAGTGAGAGAGACAGGGTAGTTGTCATGGGGGACTTCAACTTTTCAAATATTGACTGGGAACACTATAGTTCGAGTACTATAGATGGGTCAGTTTTTGTCCAGTGTGTGCAGGAGGGCTTCCTGACACAGTATGTAGATAGGCCAACAAGGGGCGAAGCCACATTAGATTTGGTACTGGGTAATGAGCCCAGCCAGGTGATAGATTTGGAAGTAGGTGAGCACTTTGGTGATAGCGATCACAATTCTGTTATGTTTACTTTAGTGATGGAAAGGGATAGGTGCATACCACTGGGCAAGAGTTATAGGTGGGGCAAAGGCAATTACGATGAGATTAGGCAAGATTTAGTGAGCATAGGATGGGGAAGGAAACTGCAGGGGATGGGCACATTAGAAATGTGGAGCTTATGCAAGGAAAAGCTCCTGTGTGTCCTAGATACGTATGTACCTGTCAGGCAGGGAGGAAGCTGTAGAGCGCGGGAGCCATGGTTTACGAAGGAAGTGGAATCTCTGGTCAAGAGGAAGAAGGCTTATGTTAGGATGAGATGTGAAGGCTCAGTTAGGGCGCTTTAGGGCTACGAGGTAGCCAGGGAAGAACTAAAGAGAGAGCTCAGAAGAGCCAGGAGGAGACATGAGAAGTTATTGGCGGATAGGATCAGGGTAAACCCTAAGGCTTTCTATAGGTATTTAAGGAATAAAAGAATGACGAAAGTAAGATTAGGCCCAATCAAGGATAGTAGTGGGAAGTTGTGTGTGGAGTCAGAGGAGATAGGGGAAGCACGAAATGATTATTTTTCGGTAGTATTCACTCTAGAAAACGACAATGTTGTTGAGGAGAATACTGAGATACAGGCTACTAGACTAGGTGGGATTGAGGTTCACAAGGAAGAGGTATTAGAAATCCTACAGAGTGTGAAGATAGATAAGTCCCCTGGGCCGGATGGAATTTATCCTCGGATCCTCTGGGAAGCCAGGGAGGAGATTGCCGAGCCTTTGGCATTGATCTTTAACTCGTCATTGTCTACAGGAATAGTGCCAGATGACTGGAGGATAGCAAATGTGGTTCTCCTGTTCAAGAAGGGGCGTAGAGACAAGCCTGGTTATTATAGACCAGTGAGCCTTACCTCAGTTGTTGGTAAAGGGTTGGAAAAGGTTACAAGAGATAGGATTTATAATCATCCAGAAAAGAATAAATTGATTAGAGATAGTCAGCACGGTTTTGTGAAGGGAAGGTCGTGCCTCACAAACCTTATTGAGTTAGTGAGAAGGTGACCAAACGGGTAGATGAGAGTAAACCGGTTGATTTGGTGTATATGGATTTCAGCAAGGCGTTCGATAAGGTTCCCCACAATAGGCTATTGTACAAAATGCGGAGGAATGGGATTGTGGGAGATATAGCAGTTTGGATTGGAAATTGGCTTGCTGAAAGAAGACAGAGGGTGGTAGTTGATGGGAAATGTTCATCCTGGAGACCAGTTACTAGTGGTGTACCACAAGGGTCGGTGTTGGGTCCACTGCTGTTTGTCATTTTTATAAATGACCTGGATGAGGGCGTAGAAGAATGGGTTAGTAAATTTGCAGATGACACTAAGGTCGGTGGAGTTGTGGATAGTGATGAAGGATGCTGTAGGTTGCAGAGAGACATAGATAAGCTGCAGAGCTGGGCAGAGAGGTGGCAAATCGAGTTTAATGCAGACAAGTCTGAGGTGATGCACTTTGGTAGGAGTAACCGGAAGGCAAAGTACTGGGCTAATGGTTAGATTCTTGGTAGTATAGATGAGCAGAGAGATCTCGGTGTCCATGTACACAGATCCTTGAAAGTTGCCACCCAGGTTGACAGGGCTGTTAAGAAGGCATACAGTGTTTTAGTTTTATTAATAGAGGGATCGAGTTCCGGAACCAAGAGGCTATGCTGCAGCTGTACAAAACTCTGGTGCGGCCGCACTTGGAGTATTGTGTACAGTTCTGGTCACCGCATTATAAGAAGGATGTGGAAGCTTTGGAAAGGGTGAACATAGAACATTACAGCACAGTACAGGCCCTTCGGCCCTCGATGTTGTGCCGACCTGTCATACCGATCTCAAGCCCATCTAACCTACACTATTCCATGTACGTCCATAGGCTCATCCAATGATGACCTAAATGTACCTAAAGTTGGCGAATCTACTACCGTTGCAGGCAAAGCGTTCCATTCCCTACTACTCTCTGAGTAAAGAAACTACCTCTGACATCTGTCCTATATTTTTCACCCCTCAATTTAAAGCTCTGCCCCCTCGTGCAGAGGAGATTTACTAGGATGTTGCCTGGTATGAAGGGAAGGTCTTACGAGGAAAGGCTGAGGGACTTGAGGCTGTTTTCGTTAGAGAGAAGAAGGTTGAGAGGTGACTTAATTGAAACATATAAAGTAATCAGAGGGTTAGATCGGGTGGATAGGGAGAGCCTTTTTCCTAGGATGGTGATGGCGAACACAAGGGGGCATCGCTTTAAATTGAGGGGTGAAAGATATAGGACAGATGACAGAGGTAGTTTCTTTACTCAGAGAGTAGTAAGGGAATGGAACGCTTTGCCTTCAACGGTAGTAGGTTCACCAACTTTAGGTACAGTTAAGTCGTCATTGGATAAGCATATGGACGTACATGGAATAGTGTAGGTTAGATGGGCTTGAGGTCGGTATGACAGGTCGGTACAACATCGAGGGCTGAAGGGCCTGTATGGTGCTGTTATGTTCTATGTCTGATTCTCCTGCTGGTATGCTTTCCTGTAGCGTTCAACAAACCAGGTTCTACCCACTGTCTGATGGTAATGGTAGAGAAAGAGATAGTGATGGCAGTATCTGGGGCATTGTCTGCAAGGTGTGATTCAGTGAGTGTGATTATGTCAAGCTGTTGCCTGATGTGCTTCCCAAGGGATAACAAGTGTCTTCTCGAAGTTTGACTACATTTTGTCATTTTTTTCAAAGTACTCGATCAGGTTAATCACACATGTTCCACCCTTTACAAATCCACCTAGGAACACAGGAACAGGACTAGGCCATTCTGTCACTTGAGCCTGTTCCACCATTCAATGTCTGAAAATTCTACATTGTCCTCATCCTATCCACGCAGACGGGTGCAAATAATTCCCCAAAGTACAGGCTCTGAGTTTCTATGTGCTTGTATGTGTGTATACATGTCAATATGTTTGTGACTGTGTGCCTCTACGCTTGTATGTCAGTGTCTGTGCAAGAGGTGGGAATTGAAGGAGCACTCACCATGTCTACAATATCTACAGCAGTGAGGATTAGAATAGCAGCCATTGCCCAGATGTTCCTGGCCCATCGCGTCCGGTCAATCCACGTTGAGAAGAAAACCAGTTTCTTGGGGAAGACCTGAAGAGGAATTAAATTGTCAGCACTAACCTTCAGAGAAGAAGGTCCCTGGGCACAATTAACAATTGAAACAACTGGAGTTTCTATATCAACTAAGAGCCACCCAGGCTGGGATAGAATTGAAGACTCTGATCAAGGACTTACCCTGGGGAAGATGGCAGCCAGGGAACATAGGGTTAGGATCAAGAGTAGAATCTCCCCAACAATGAACGTGATGTAATTCATTAGCAATCTACAGAAAATAGAAAGAGACTGATCACAGGAAAATAGAATTTAAAACAGATCTACCTTGATTTCATCCCAACCCCTGACTCCACACTCCAATCTACCTCAGTTAGACCCTGGCTTTTCATAAAATGCTACTGCTCCTGGTGGTCTTGAGGTCCCTGAATTTGATTATTACAGCTTCTCAGCGGGAGAAGCTACATAATGTAGCCAGTCCATGCCCACTCTCCTTACACAGGATCAATATAGCAGTCTGTCTTTTCTTAGAGAAAAGAAAACAAAAATAAAACTCATCTAGATGTGGATAAGTTAGAAAAAAATCTTAAAATGCCGAAAAATAATTTCAATTTATTCCCCAACACCATTACTTTACAGCGATTGAAACTCAGAGAAATTACCCTTCCTCATCAAATCTTTAAATTCAACATAGCTGACACTCCCCAGTTATTTCCTATGAACTGTGAAATCTTCTCATATGAATACTCAGAAAACTGAGAGCTTACACTTTCTCAGTTTTTAATAACCTGCAGATTTGCACACACTAAATTTATCTTCTATGGTAAATAGGTAAACTCACCATAGTCCCAGAGGACTGCCCTCTCATTCGAGAGAAACAACTGGTGGTGGTTTGACCTGATAGTCACTGAGGGGAGGGAAGATTGCGAAGGAGGGACCTTCATGATAACCCCAGGCAGTAAAGTAACAGTGCTTTCTCTAAACCATGCTACAAGTCCTTCTTTAGAATGGAAACTGTATTTGTTTCTGACACTAGTGAGGTCTCTTTTGAATGCCCAAAAACTTCTAATCCCTTGGTTTTCTAAACTAAAATCAATCCTCAACTGTCTTGGACTGAAAACAAGCTAACGATCCTGAATGTCTACCCCACTTGTCATAAACTGATAAAGTAAAAACAATTTTCCATTAACTTCCCATAGATTCCCTGCTATCTGATACATATTAGGTCATTGTTCCAGAAGAGCTGCCTGATCTTTTTATCTAATGCTCAGAAAAGTAACCAATCTGAAACAATCCTCTATGCCAGTATTCTAAAATTCAAATAAATATTAATCAGACACCTTTCATCAGAGCTTCTAGTCCTAGAAATTAAACACACAACCTCACAACTCCATGTGTGAAGAGCTTTCTCTTGTTTTGTTCTAAATCTTACATTTAATCTTGTATCAATTGTCCCTTGATCTGGACTTTCAACTATCAGAAAGTGGCTGCTTCCAACTACCTTGTACCATAGTTGAAGAGATTTAACCTGCCTTGTTCATATTGTCCTGTATCATTGGTCAGTTGCAGCCCAGTCTGTGGGTGTCCATCAGATGAATGCCCTGGCACTAATATCCACCTACCCGGGGTCAATAAGAAGCTGCACTAAGAAGGTGAAGGTGAGGACGACACAGGAACAGCTGAAAGCTGCTCCACTCTGTTTCTCCCTCTCCAGTGAGAAGCGGCTCTCCAGCTCAGGGTCAATGAATCGCATCGAGAGACGGTTTGTGGATTTCCCTTTCAACCTGTCGATAGGGAACAGCACAGTGACTAGAGTTAGGAAATTCTAAACCACTGTACCCCTCGACTCTCACTCACTCACTTCTCTGGAACCCAGAGTTACTAAGAGCCTGATTCTATTTTCAACTTCCATTCCTACAATTCCTCTGATTCTCGCTCCTTCTCTTGACTCCCAATCCCTGGGCCCTCCAACTGGGTTGTTGGTGGGAAGGTCTGTAAGATAGGTTACATGCCCAGAGAGTGGGTGGGTGCTGAAATCAGATGCTCCCGATATGGCCTCCTCTACGTTGGTGAGACCAAGTAGAGGCCCAAAGATTGCTTTGTAGAGCACCTGCGCTATGTTCGTGACAAATGACAACACTTTCCAGTCACAAACTACTTCAGCTCCCCCTCCCACTCCCTGGATGACATGTCCATCCTGGGCCTCCTCCAGTACACAATGACACCACCCAGAAACTGGAGGAGCAGCACCTCATATTCCACATTGGGAGCCTACAACCTAATGGTCTCAATGTAGACTTTACTAGCTTCAAAATCTCCCCACCCCCGGACTCAGCCCATGACAATCCTCCCTTTCATCTTCACCTCTTTGACCTGACACAACTTCTCCATCTTCTCTCCCACCTATCCGCTTCTCCCACCTCACTGACCAATCCCCACCATTGCATACCTGTACTCACCTATCACCATCCCACCTACCTTCCCCAGCCCCACCTCTCTTCTCTATTTATTTCAGAGTGCCCTTTCCCCTCCCCCATTTTTGAAGAAGGGTCCTGACCCAAAACGTCAGCTTTCCTGCTCCTTTGATGTTGCCTGGCCTGTTGTGTTCCTCTAGCTCCACACTGTATTATCATCCATGCTCCCAGCCCAATTTCCTACGCTGGCTTGTCTGTACCTACCCCCTGTCCACCTACTCACTTTTCCAATCTCCTCCGTTTGTTTCTACTTTCTGCTCCCATGCCCTCCAGCTGAGTTGATTCTCAATGGCTGTTTATACACAGATGGAGACGAGGCCAGAGCTATCTGTTCGCCCTTTCTCCTCCTTTCTCTACTCTCCCCTGGCCATGTGCGAATGTTACTCACGCCTGCACGTTCTCTCGCTCTAACAAAGCTGCATTCAATAAGCGATTCAGCTCCAGTTGGTTCTGCTGAGCATCAATCACCTGCTCCGATATATCACGCAATCGCAGGCGCCTCCGAGGGTTTGGAAATGAAGGGTTAACCACCTAAACAAAGAGCAGAATGGAGGGGGTGAGTCAGTGGTGGACAAGGCAGCTGGCAGTTTGTGTTTTCACAAATTACTCAGCAATGCCTCACACACAAACACTTCTGTTTGTGGACTGTAGTTATGATGATGATTCTGATATTCCCGATTATCATTTCTCTGGACTTTTCTCATCTTTCTCCATTCTCAACTTTCCCATTCCCACAAAGCAAACTGCTGCTGACGCTGCAGATCTAACATAAAAGCAGAAAATGCTGAAGAAACTCAGCAGGTCTGGCAATATCTATGGATAAACAGTTAGAACATAGAACATAGAAAAGTACAGCACAGTACAGGCCCTTCGGCCCACGATGTTGTGCCGTGGAATAATCCTAATCCAAAAATAAAATAACCTAACCTACATTCCCCGCAATTCACTGCTGTCCATGTGCATGTCCAGCAGTCGCTTAAATGTCACTAATGACTCTGCTTCCACGGCTTCCACTGGCAAAGCATTCCATGCGCTCACAACTGTCTGGGTGAAGAACCTCCCTCTGACGGTCTCCTCTATACATTCTTCCTAACCCCTTAAAACTATGACCCCTCGTGGCAGTCAATCCTGCCCTGGGAAAAAGTATCTGGCTATCAACTCTATCCATGCCTCTCATTACCTTGTACATCTTGATCAGGTCACCTCTCTTCCTCCTCCTCTCCAGAGAGAAAAGTCCAAGCTCAGTCAACTGCTCCTCGTAAGACAAGCCCTCCAGTCCAGGCCGCATCCTGGTAAACCTCCTTTGCACCCTCTCCAAAGCCTCCACATCTTTCCTATAATAGGGCGACCAGAACTGGACACAATATTCCAAGTGTGGTCTCACCAGGGTTTTGCAGAGCTGCAGCATAACCTTGCGGCTCTTAAACTCGATCCCCCTGTTAATGAAAGCCAAAACACCATATGCTTTCTTAACAACCTTATCCACTTGGGTGGCAACTTTGAGGGAGCTATGCACTTGAACACCAAGATCCCGCTGTTCCTCCACACTGCCGAGAATCCTGCCTTTAATCCTATACTCAGCATTTAAGTTCGACCTTCCAAAATGCATCACTTCGCATTTATCCAGGTTGAACTCCATCTGCCATTTGTCAGGCCAGCTCTGCATACTGTCAATGTCTCGCTGAAGCCTGCAATAGCCATCGATACTATCAATGACACCTTTGTGTCATCAGCAAACATACTAACCCACCCCTCAACTTCCTCATCCGAGTCATTTATAAAAACTACAAACAGCAGAGGCCCAAGAACAGAACCCTGCGGGACATCACTCAACACTGACCTCCAGGCAGAATACTTACCATCTACAACCACTCTCTGCCTCCCGTCAGCCAACCAATTCTGAATCCAGACAGCCAAATCACCCGGTATCCCATACCTCCTGACTTTATGAATGAGCCTGCTGTGGGGAACCTTATCAAATGCATTGCTGAAGTCCATGTACACACATCCACTGCTCGACCCTCGTCAACCTGTCTCGTGACTTCCTCAAAGAACTCAATAAGATTTGTAAGGCATGGCCTGCCCCTCACAAAGCCATGCTGACTCCCTTTAATCACGCTATGCTTTTCCAAATAGTCATAAATCCCATCCCTCAGAATTCTTTCCAAAACCTTGCTGACCACAGACGTAAGACCGACTGGTCTGTAATTTCCAGGGATTTCCCTATTACCTTTCTTGAAAAGAGGAGCAACATTTGCCTCTCTCCAATCTTCTGGTACAACTCCTGTGGAGAGTGAGGAAGCAAAGATCTTCTCCAGCGGCTTATCAACCTCCTTTCTCGCTTCCCGGAGCAACCTAGGATAAATCTGGACTGGCCCTGGGCACTTATCAATCTTAATGTTTGCCAAAATTTCCAGCACATCAACTTCCTCAATTTTGATCTGTTCAAGCCTGTTTTCCTGCTCCTCAAAGTTCTCATTCACAACAAGGTCCCTTTTCTTAGTGAAAACCAAAGCAAAAAACTCATTAGGGCTTCCCCTACCTGCTCAGACTCCACGCACAAGTTCCCTACGCTATCCCTGATCGGCCCTACCTTCTCCCTGATCATTCTCTTATTCCTCACGTATGAGTAAAATGCCTTCTGGTTCTCCCTAATCCTTCAAGACAAGCCTTTGTCGTGCCCCCTCCTGGCCCTCCTCAGTCTACTTTTGAGCTCCTTCCGAGCAAGCCTGTAATCCTCTAAAGCTGTGCTAGACCCTTGTTTCCTCCACCTTACGTAAGCTGCCTTTTTCTTTTTGATGAGAAGCACCTCCGTTCCCGTCATCCAAGGCTCCTTAATCTTACTCCTTCTTACCTGTCTCAGAGGAACAAATTTATGCATCACTCGCAACAACTGCTCCTTAAACAGTCTCCACATGTCTGTGATAATGGAAACTGCAAATGCTGGAGAATCCATGATAACAAAGTGTGTAGCTGGATGAACACAGCAGGCCAAGCTGCATCTCAGGAGCACTGATGAAGGGTCTAGGCCCGAAATGTCAGCTTTTGTGCTCCTGAGATGCTGCTTGGCCTGCTGTGTTCATCCAGCTTCACACTTTGTTCTCCACATGTCTGTTGTGCCCTTTCTGTGGAAACAGTTGCTCCCACTCTGTACTTCCCAGCTCTTGCCTGATAGCATCATAGTTTCCTTTTCCCCAGTTAAATATCTTTCCCTGGTAACTGCTCCTTTCCCTTTCCATGGCTATGGTAAATGTGACGCTGTTGTGGTCACTGTCGCCAAAGTGTTCTCCCACCACAAGATCTGACACATTAATGTCTCAAACTGATGAAAAGCCAGTTGGAGCCCAGGTCATCATGAAGGGTCATAGAAACATAGAAATACTGAAAATAGGAGCAGGAAAAGGTGATTCAGTCCTTGGAGTCTGCTCTGCCATTCAATATGATCATGGCTGATTATCTAACTCAGTCCCTAGTTCCCACTTTCTCCCATACTCTTTGATCTCTTTAGTCCTAAGAACCGTATCTAACCCTTTCTCGAAAACGTTCAATATTTTGACCTCAAACACTTTCTATGCTAGTGAATACCACAGGTTCATTGGTCTCTGGGAGAAGAAATTTCTCCTTGTCTCAGTCCTAAATAGCGTACCATGTATCCTTAAACTATGACCTACTGGCGTGGACACCCTGGTCAATAAGAACATCCTTCCTGTGTTTCCTCTGTCTAGTCCTGTTCGAATTTAAATGTTTCTATGAGGTCCACGACTCATTCTTCCAAACTCCAGCGAATAAAGTCCTAACTGATCCAGTCTTTCTTCATGCATCAGTCTTGTCATCCCAGAAATAAGTCTAGAAAACTTCCCTTGTCTTTCCTCAGATAAGGAAACAAAAATGACACACAATACTTCAGGTGTGGTCTCCACGTGGCCCTGAACAACTGCAGCAAGACAATCTGCTCTTGTCCCTCCCGTTTTCACAATCTTTTGTCTTTCCGGTAATAAAATGCCTGTTTGTTTTTGCTAACAGAGTGAATGACCTCATATTTATCAACATTATACTGCATCTGCTATGTATTTGCTCACTCACTCACTCAACTTGTCCAAATTACATCTCTGCAATCCCCCATGGCTCACGCTCCTACCCAACTTTGTCTTACGCAAACTTGGAGATATTACATTAATTTCCCTCATTTAGACAATTAAATGAATAGCTTGGGTCCAAGTACTGATCTCTGTGGTACTCTACCAATCACTACCTGTCATTCAGAAAAAGACCCATTATTCCTTCTCTCTGTTTCCTGCCTGCCAACAAGTTTCCTATCCATGTTAGTACACTACCCAAACCTATGCACTTGAATTTTACATGCTGATCTTTTATGTGGGACCTTATTAAAAACACAGAATCTCTACAGTGTGGAAATAGACCATACAGCCCAACTAGTCCACACTGACTCTCTGAAGAGCACATCATCCAGACCCATTCCCCTACTCTTTCCCTGTAACCCTGCATTTTCCAGAGATAATCCATCTGAATTACACATCCCTGGACAATACAGGGAAATTTAGCATGGCCACTCCACCTAACTTGCACATCTTTGGACTGTGGGAGGAAACCAGGGCACCCGGTGGAAACCCACGCAGACACGGGGAGGTGTAATCTCTACACAGACAGTGGCCTGAGCGTGGAATCAAACCCAGGTCCTGGCACTGTGAAGCAGCAGTGCTAACTTGGGAAGCAATGGTCTAGAGGTATTATCACTGGACTGTTAATCTAGAGGCTCAGATAGTGTTCTGGGGACCCGGTTTGAATTCCGTCATGGCAGATGGTGGAATTTGAATTCAATAAATATCTGGAATTAAGTGTCTAATGATGACCATGAATCCATTGTCGATTGTTGGAAAAACCCATCTGGTTCACTAATGTCCTTTAGGGAAGGAAGCTGTCATCCTTACCTGGTCTGACCTATATGTGATTCCAGTCCCACAGCAGTGTGGTTGATCCTTAACTGCCCTCTGGGCAATTAGAGACAGGCAATAAATGATGCTGAGACAGCGACGCCCTCATCCCATGAAGGAATTAAAAAAACCACTGAGCCACCATGCTGCCCAGCATTAAACCACATCAATTGATTCCTGCTCATTAACTTTACGCGTTATAAGTGCAAAAAATCCCCTTTCGTACATCCATGTTGCCTTCGACAATCAAATCATTGGCTTCCAAATGCTCTGCTCTTAACTGTTTTGTAATGGACTCGAGCCTTTTCCCTCCTATTGACGTTAGGCTGATCAATCTGTAATTTCCTGTTTTTCTCTACCTCCCATTTTAAATACAGGAGTTACATTAGCTACCAAACAATCCTAAGGGTCATCAATGTTAAACGCTTACTCAGATTCTCTCTTCACCGATGCTGGTGGGAATTTCCAGCCATTTTTGGTTTGATTTCAGATTGAGATTTCTGTCAGGTTTAAACTGTTTAGACTGACAGTCCATACTTACCAGCTGCAACAGTCAGGAAAGGAACCTGGCAACCTCACTCAAAAATTCCACATATTTATCTGGCACTTTAGCATTGTAGCATATCCCAAGGCATTACCCTTTCAGTATGGCACCTGAACATTGTCCTAGTACAGCTGCTACAATGGCATCTACCCAATCAATGAATCTACTCAAAAAATTTAGAAAATGCTGGGATTTGTCCTGTCTACAAAAAGCAGGGCAAATCCAACCTGGCCAATTACTGCCCCATCCCTCTATTCTCAATCATCAGTAAAGTGATGTAAGGTGACATCAACAGTACGATCAAGGAGCACCTGCTCAGCAACAACCTGCTCAGTGACACCCAGTTTGGGTTCCACCAGGGCCACTCAGCTCCTGACCTCATTACAGCCTTGGTTCAAACGGGGGCAAAAGAGCTGAATTCCAGAGGTGAGGTGAGAGTGACAGTCCTTGACATTAAGGTTACATTTGACCGAGTGTGACATCAAGGAGCCCTGGCAAAACTGGAATCAATAGGTATCAGGGGCAAACACTCCAGTGGTTGGAGTCAGACCTGACACATAGGAAAATGGTCGTGGTTATTGGAGGTCAGTCATCTCAGCTCCATGACATCCCTGTAGGTGTTTCTCAGGGTAGTGTCCTAGGCCCCAACCACCTTCAGCTGCTTCATCAATGACCTTCCCTTCATAAAGATTGAAGTCGGGATGTTCGCTGATGATTGCACAATGTTCAGCACCATTCATGATTACTCTGATACTGAAGCAGTCCCTCTTCAAATGCAGCAAAACCTAGATGATATCCAGGCTTGGACTGAAAAGTGGCAAGGAACATTCATGCCACACAAATGCCAGGCTATGACCATCTCCAATATGTGATGATCTAGCCACCGCTCCTTGAAATTCTATGGCATTACTATCACTGAATATCCTGAGACAACCCTCACATCCTGAGGGATTACCACTGGCCAGAAACCCAATTGGACTTGCTACTGAAATGCAGTGGCAACAAAAAAAAGTCAGAGGAATACTATAACCCTCCTCCTCACTCCCCAAAGCATGTTCACCATCTACAAGGCACAAGTCTGGAGTGCGATAGAACATAGAACAATACAGCTGAGAACAGGCCCTTTGGCCCTCGATGTTGCGCCGACCTATGAACTAATCTAAGCCCGTCCCCCTACACTATCCCATCAATATCCATATGCTTATCCAAGGGCTGTTTAAATGCCCCTACTGTGGCTGAGTTAACTACATTGGCAGGCAGGGCGTTCCACGCCCTTACCACTCTCTGAGTAAAGAACCTGCTTCTTACATCTGTCTTAAATCTATCACCTCTCAATTTGTAGCTATGCCCCCTTGTACAAGCTGAAGTCATCATCCTCGGAAAAAGACTCTCACTGTCCACCTAACTAATCCTCTGATCATCTTGTATGTCTCTATTAAATCCCCTCTTAGCCTCCTTCTCTCCAATGAGAACAGGCCCAAATCCCTCAGCCTTTCTTCATAGGGCCTTCGCTCCAGACCAGGCAACATCCTGGTAAATCTCCTCTGCACCTTTTCCAATGCTTCCACATCCTTCCTGTAATGGGGCGACAAGAACTGCACACAATATTCCAAGTGAGGCCGCACTAGCGTTTTGTACAGTTGCAGCATGACGTCACGGCTCCAGAACTCAATCCCTCTACCAATAAAACCTAAAACACCGTAAGCCTTCTTAACAGCACTATCAACCTGGGTGGCAACTTTCAGGGATATATGTACATGGACACCAAGATCCCTCTGCACATCCACACTACCAAGAATCTTTCCATTGACCTGGTATTCTTCCCTCCTATTATTCCTCCCAAAGTGAATCACCTCACATTTATCCGTATTAAACTCCATTTGCCACCTTTCGGCCCAATTCTGCAGTTTATCCAAGTCTCCCTGCAATCTGTCCACCACTCCACTGACTTTAGTGTCATCTGCAAACTTACTAACCCATCCACCTATGCCTGCGTCCAAGTCATTTATAAAAATGATAATCAGCAGTGGTCCCAAAACAGATCCTTGAGGCACACCACTAGTAACTGGACTCCAGGCTGAATATTTTCCATCAACCACCACTCGTTGCCTTCTTACAGAAAGCCACTTTCTAATCCAAACTGCTAAATCTCCCTCAATCTCATGTCTCTGTATTTTCTCCAATAGCCTACCATGTGGAACCTTATCAAAGGCTTTATTGAAGTCCATGTACACCACTTCAACTGCCCTTCCCTCATCCACATGCTTGGTCACCTTCTCAAAAAACTCAATGAGGTTTCTGAGACATGACCTGCCCTTGACGAATCCATGCTGACTATCTCCAAATTGTTGCTTGCTAGATGATTATAAATCCTATCTCTTATAATACTTTCCAAAACTTTTCCGACAACAGATGTAAGGCTCACAGGTCTATAATTACCTGGGTCATTTCTACTGCCCTTCTTGAACAAGGGCACAACATTTGCAATCCTCCAGTCCTCTGGTACTAAACCTGCAGACAATGAGGACTCAAAGATCAAGGCCAAAGGCTCCGCCACCTCTTCCCTAGCTTCCCAGAGATTCCTCGGAAAAATCCCATCTGGCCCAGGGGATTTATCTACCTTCACACCTTCTAGAATTGAAGACACTTCCTCCTTACTAACCTTAATCCTTTCAATTCTAGTAGCCCGTAACTCAGTCATCTCCTCTACAATACTCTCCTGTTCCTCAATGAAAACAGATGAGAAATAATCATTTAGCACCTCTCCAATCTCCACAGGGTCCACACACAACTTCCCACTTCTGTCTTTGACTGGCCCTATTCCTACCCTAGTCATTCTCTTATCCCTCACATACCTATAGAAAGCTTTTGGGTTCTCCTTTATTCTACCTGCTAATGTCTGCTCATTTCCCCTCCTTGCTCTTCTTAACTCTCTCTTTAAATCCTTCCTAGCTAATCTGTAACTCTCCATCGCCTCATCTGAACCATCTCTTCTCATTGTCACATAAGCCTCCCTCTTCCGCTTAACAAGAGATACAATTTCTTTAATAAACCACGGTTCCCTTACCTTATCGCTTCCTGCCTGCCTGACAGGGACATATCTATCAAGGAGACACAATATCTGTTCCTTAAACCAGCTCCACATTTTGATTGTCCCCATCCCCTGCATTTTGCTAACCCATTTGATGCCTCCTAAATCTTGCCTAATCGCATTATAATTGCCCTTCCCCCATCTATAGCTCTTGCCCTGTGGCATGTTCCCATCCCTTTCCATTGCTAAAGTAAACATAACCGAATTATGGTCACTCTCTCCAAAGTGCTCATCTACCACTAAATCAAACACCTGGCTTGGTTCATTACCAAGAATCAGATACAGTGCGGCCTCCCCTCTTGTTGGCCCTTCGACATAATGAGTCAGGAAATCCTCCTGCACACATTGAACAAAAACTGATCCATCTGACATACTAGAGTTACAGCATTTCCAGTCAATATTAGGGAAGTTAAAGTCTCCCATAATGACCACCCTGTTCTTTTCACTCCTGCCCAGAATCGTTTTGCCGATCCTCTCCTCCACATCCCTGGAACTTTGCGGAGGCCTATAAAAATATCCCAGCAGTGTGGCCTCTCCTCTCCAGTTTCTGACCTCAGCGCATACCACCTCTATAGACGAGTCCTCATCAAAAGTTCTTTCAGCCACCATTATACTGTCCTTGACTAACAAAGCTACACCTGCCCCTCTTTTACCACCTTTCCTGACCTTAGTGAAAGATCTAAACCCTGGAACCTGCAACATCCATTCCTGACCCTGCTCTATCCATGTCTCCGAAATGGCCACAACATCGAAGTCCCAGGTACCTATCCAAGCTGCAAGCTCACCTACCTTATTCCAGGTACTCCTGGAGTTAAAGTAGACACACTTCAACCCAGCTTGCTGTCTGCCAGCACACTCCTGTGACAGTGAGGTCCTGTCCATGTCCTCCCATGTGATGGAATACTCTGCACTTGTCTAGATGCGTCCAGCTCCAACAAGACTCAAGAAGCAACACCATCTAGAGCAAAGCAGCCCACTTAATTGGCATGATATCCACCACCTTCAACAAGAACTCCAAGAGGAGCAGTACACTATCATGCTTTGACTGGGACTTGGATGTTAATGGTATGTGTTAGCCTGGGGATACTGCGGTCTGCAGTCAAGGTTTGCAGACTGACCAGCTACACACAGAGTTAGCAGGTATCACAGACACTTTTCACTGTCATCTTTCTGCAGCAAGGACATGATGTGGAATGGACATTGAAATTTCCAGCTGTCCTGTTTGCTCCCATTGTGCTCTGAGGTCACTCACTCACCCGTGTATCAAGTTCCTCTGGGTCATCAGGGGTGGTGCAGTGAGTATGGAGACTGCCATTACAGTCTGTGGTGTTGATCAACAGTGGTGAGTTTCCATTGGATGATGTGAGAGACAACTTCTGAAAAAGAGCAAATTATCTGGTAAACAGACGAGAGAGAGAGATTGCCAGTTAAACCAAACAGACAAACACAGAAAGAGAGAGAGAGGCATAGGAACAATCAGCCCCTTCAGCCTGTTTTGTCATTCAATGAGATCATGGCTGATCTATGACATAACTTCATAGTCCTGCTTTTGACCCATATCCCCTCGTATCTTTGTTTAACAAAAATGAACAACTGACCTAGCTTCAAATTCTGTTTGTAGAAGAGACTTCCAAACTTTTACAAATCTTTGTACATACAATTACTTCCAAACAGACAGACATAGATAAACAGAAAAGAGAGAGACAAAGAAATACAGATAGACAGAGAGAGAGAGATAAAGAGAGACATTGAGAGAGAGATAGATGGACAGACAGAAATGAAGAGAGAGACAGAGAAAGAAAAACAAAGAAACAGAGAGAGACAAAGATGGACAGAGGGAGAAGTTTACAGAGAGATAAATAGAGAAAGAGAGAGAACAGATCACTTTTTCACTGAGGGTAAAAGAGAGAAGTTAGAATAAAGTTGAGGAGTTCGAGGGGATCACGAACTAAACTAGGGAGAAATGACTGGAAAATATAAGGTTAGCCATCTTGGTATGAGGAATAGAGAAGCAGTATATTATTTAAATGGGGAGAGACTGCAGAATGCTCCAGTTTAGAAGGATCTGGGTCTCCTTGTACAGTAGAAAGACGGCATCTTTTTATTTTTCAGTATTTTTGATTGTGGACTTCGAGAGGAAAAGGACTGTTTTTCTGAAACAATATTTAGGATAGAATTAGTCATTGCATTGAGAAAGGTGGACTGGTTATGAAGAATCAGTGTGGATTTATGAAGGGGACATCGCATTTACCTAACTTGCAGGAAGTTTTTGAAGAGGTAACAGAAATGTTCAATTAGGGTGACACTGCTGATGTGGTTTATTTGAATTTCCAGAAGGTGGAACAGCGCCACCCAACTGGTGAGAAAATTTATAGGTAGTGGAATATAAGGGACAGTAGCAACATGGATACAAAACTGGACGAGTGATGGGAAGTAGGGAGTCTAGCCTGGAGGAATGTTTCTAGTGGAGGCTCTAGGGCTTGATATTCAGAGCTTTGTTCTTCCCGATACATATTAATGATCTGCGTCTTTGTGAACAGGGGACAACTTCAACGTTTGGAGACTAACATTGGAATAGAAAGAATTGCAAACTGTGAGGAGGACAGTGCGGAACTCCAAAAGGGCATTTCCAAACTGTTGGAGTAGGCAAAACGGTGGCAGATGAGGTTCATCACTGAGGAGTGTGAGGTGACATATTTTGGACAGAAGAACATTGAAAGACAATATACAATTCTAAAGGGGCTGCAGGAGCAGAGGGATCTGGATGTGTATGTGCACAGATCATTGAAGGTGACAGGACAGGTAGAGAGAGCAGTTAATAAATCTGTAGGGAACTCAGCTTTACTAATAGCGTCATAGAATACGAACTGGATGATTTACACCTGAGCAGTATCGGAACTGAGGTCTTCTGGATAGTATTTGCAAGAGTGGTTGGGCAGGCATTAATCTAAATTGGCAGGGTGATGGGAACTTATGCAATGTATCAGAGGAAGGAGAAACAAGGCCACAAATAAAAGACAGAAAGCGGATTAAGAAAAGTGACAGGCAGAGGACTGAAGGGCCAGAATCAAGCAGGGATACTGAAAGACAATGCATTTGGGATAAACAGTGTGGAAACAACAAGCCTTTTGTGCTTTAACAATGGAGTATTCACAATAACATGGATGAATTAAAGTAAATTGATGAAAACACGTATGACACAGTCAGACTTACGGAGACATGACTGCAGGGTGACTGGGTATGGGAACTGAATATCCAGGCCATCTTAGACTGGGTAATAAGAAAGGAATAAATCGCAATCTAGTTGTGTGAGACCCCTTGGGGATGAGAATATGATAGAATTCCTTGTCAAGGTGGCTAGTGAGGTAGCTGATTCTGAAACTAGGGTCCCGAATTTAAATCAAGGCAATTACAGTGGTACAAGGTGTGAGTAGACTATGCTGGAATGGGGAACAATACTGAAAGGGATGACAATGGAAAGGCAACAGCAAGCAATGCTTTTTTGCTCATTCACAGGATGCAGGCATTTATTGCCCAACTCTAATTGTCCACAGGACAGGTGAGGGTCAACCATGTGCTGTGGATCCAGAGTCACATGTAGGTCAGACCAGGTAAGGATAGCGGATTTCCTTCTCTAAAGGACATGAGTGAACATATGGGTGTTTTCTCTGCCACAGAAAATGGTTGAAACTAAAACATTGTGTAATTTCAAGAAGGAGTTGGATATAGCACTTAGGACTAAAGGAATCAAAGGGTATGGAGTAAATGCAGAACGGCAGAATGGCTTATTCCGGCTTTTATTTTCTAAGTTTCTAAGAAACTCTCCAGTCCCCCCAGATTCACCACTCCATTGATCCCATTCTTGACAGCTGCAGACTTTGCCACCACCACCAGGTATGTTGTGATCCCCTTCTCCCGCAAATACTCATTTCTCTTCTCCCCTTCTCCTGGTTCAAGCTCAAACTCTCCATTCAGGCAATTACAGGTGCTTTCTGAAATGTGCACTCTCCTGTAGACAAAGCAGACAAGGAACAAATTTATCACTAATGATTAGGTTCTAATCAAACATGAGCACAAACATTCTTACTCCTTGGATAGGCAATGGATTGGAGAAAATTTGAATTGAACTGTGATCAGCTGCATCAGGAAGTGTGGCACTATCAATGGGTGATACTGAGGGAGTGCTGCCCCTTCGGTGGGTCAGTACTGAAGGAGTGCTGCATTGTCAGGGGGTCAGAACTGAGGAAGTGCAGCACTCTTGGAGGATCAATCCCAGGTTAGTGCTGCATTACCAGAGGGCCAGTACTGACAGCGTGCTGCACTGTCGGAGCGTCAGTACTGAAGGAATGTGCATGCATGGTTGAGTGTATGTGCATGAATGAGCATGTGCATGCGTGTGTGGCAAAATGTGTGGGGCTGTGTTGCAGGCTGTGTGACTTATATATTTTTTAAGTATGTAAGTTTCAGTTGTTGGTTTCTGAGTTAGACAACACCTTTCAAACCTTCACAAAAAAAACCAAAGAACTGTGGATGCTGGAAATCAGAAACAAAAACAGCAATTGCTGGAAACACTCAAAAGCGCTGGCAGCATTTGTGGAGAGAAACAGAGTTAATGTTTCAGGTCAAGTGACCCTTCTTCAGAACTTTCTGTATGTGTTTCCTTCCAAACCCACAACCACTACCATCCAGAATGGCAAGGGCACAAGATAATTGGAAACACCAACATTTGCAAATTCCTCTCCAAGCCACTCACCATCCTGACTTGGAAACATATTGTTGTTCTTTCACTGCTGCTGGGTCAAAATCCTGGAATCTCCTCCCTAATGGCGTCTCCCACATGGACTATAGCAGTTTAAGAAAGCAGCTACCAAGGGGCAACTGAGGATGGACAATAAATGCCATTGGAACCAGTGACACCCATGTTCCGATGCAAAGAGAAAGTTTTTTAACGTATGGGATTTCTCTGTGTCTGAAATTAAGTTAAGTTATAAATATTTCTGTAGCCAGGGTCATTTCTTTAAAAACCGTTTCTGAAGCCCAGCTTTAGAATCATTGGGCTTTTGTGTACTATTTTCTGTTTACCTCACACTGTTCTGTGCCATAGTAAGGTAAATAATGGGGCCTCAACATTTGTAAGAGATCTCTAGTAACACCCATAACTTATAGAGGGAAATTTTGTAAAAAAAATTACTTTGAGTTTTGAGTAGTCCTGTGAAGTCCTTGGATGCAGATGGCTGTAAAGAACAGAGTTCTTGGGAAGAAATGGACATAGGAAACTAAATTATCTTGGAGTAAACAGTTGATATTAGATTGAAGAGATGAGACCAAATGTTTGCGGATAAAACCCTGCAGAGATTGCTTAAAACTGAGTAGACATAAGATCAGGTGTCTAACAGTGGGCTGGTGAGGCGGCAGTGATGGCCTCCTGGGTGTCCTAGCGATTGAACTGACACCTGTACCACTGTGGCGATTGGACTCGGAGAATCTGAGATCTGGACTTCTTTGTTTCTCTTCTTTATGTTTTGGCTCTGTTAAATCTTTTAATTCTGGTTTTTGTAACCAAGTGGGTACCAGTGAATGGCGACTTTGTGCACTTTTCACTGTACCTATGTATTCCTATACTTACTGCATGTGACAAGTAAGTGAAGAAGCTTTCTGCAGTTCCAGTTTATTTGTTGAAGTCAGGAGTGGCTTAAACCTAATGAGGTGTTAGAGTTGGAGACCCATAGTAGGTGTGTGTTAATTACTGTACTAGAGTTTTTGTTGTTTCATGTTTCAATTTAAAAATGAGCACTTTGTGACTAATGAGGTTATACTTTTACAGTGGGTTTTAAAATCTGAATTTAAAACTATCTGTTCTATTTCATCTTCATTTCTTCCATTCATAAACTTCTGTTTTATTGTTAAAACCAAATCTGCAGCATTTTATGCTTATGTTTAAACAAGAGACCACTTGTTATAACTAAGGCAAATCAAAATTTTTTACGGCATGAAAAGTTGAGAGGGTATCTGATTGAGAAATATAAGGTTATGGAGGCATAATTTTAAGGCGAATTTAAGTCGTCATTGGACAAGCATATGGACGTACATGGAATAGCGTGGGTTAGATGGGCTTGAGATCGGTATGACAGGTTGGCACAACATCGAGGGCCGAAGGGCCTGTACTGTGCTGTAATGTTCTATGTTCTGTGTGAAGGGCAGAAGGTTTAGAGGAGATTTTTTGGAAAAACGCAGAGCATGCCAGGAATCTGGTACACACTGCCTGGGAGGTTAGTAGAGGTGGGTAGCCTCAAAATCTTTAATAAGTACATGGATGAGCACTTGAAGCATCAGAACATTCAAAGCTATGGACCAAATGCCGGAAAGTGTGACAATTGTAGATAGGATTGTACAGATCTGATAGGCCAAAGGGTCTCTTCTGTACTGGATGAATCCCTGAGTCTAAAATATAATTTATAGGCCAGGTTCCAGTCTGGGATGAAGATTGTCCAGGAATAACACCAGCTGGGATCCTAATGTGAGACAGATGGCGACAAAGTACATACGTGTGTGACAGAATCAATGCATGAGTACGCGTGTATTTATAGAAGTGTGTGGATAGATGAGAGTGTAAGTGCATGAGGGCAAATGTACATGTGAATGAGTGTGTGCATGTGTATGGCTGAGTGAATGCATGTGAGTAAAGTGAATGAGTGTGTGTATGAATGTGAATGTAAATGCATGTGTGAGATTGTGTGTGTGAATGAAGGTAGGTACAGATGTGCATGAAATGTGTGTATCTGAGTATGAGCGTGTGCAAGAATGCAAGAGTGAGTCAGTGTGTATGTCAGTGAGTGAGTGTGTGTACGTGACTGCACATGGAATGAGTAAGTGAGTTATTTGCCAGCGACATGTAGCCAGTATGTTTTTAGTGTTCCCATCGAGTCTTTAGCATCACTGGTCAGTCAACAAACACCTACCCAGGGATGCCACCAGCCTCCATCTTGTTTGCCAGCGTGACATCTGTAGACCAGACATCATATTGCCAGTTCTTCTGCCCCAGGACACCACCGAGGACAGTGCCACTGTGAATGCCAACCCGCATATTCACCTCTGTTTTTGTCTTTTCACGAACGTACCTACAACAGAAAAAGCTGTCAGAGAGCAGGGCAAACAGAAAGTAGATGTGATCTGACCCCCTAAAATAGTGACACACCCAGGATCGACACCTTCACAACAGACAGCACCCAACAAGCCCAACTAGCACCCAGCGTCCAAAGCCAAGCTCACAGTACCTAACTCTCAGAACCCAGCATCCACACATAGCACCAAATACCCACCACAATCATTCAACAACCAACACTCACATCCAGACTTTTCCATCAGCATCCAACAATCAACAGCCAAGCACTAGCATCCAGAAACAATACCCAACACTCAGTATCTAATGCTTACACCCAGACTCACCAACCAGCACTCAACATGTTAAACTACAAAGTCAGAATAACCATTATCCAAAAGTCAGTACCCATCACCCATGCAAAGCACACAGAAGCTAGCACCCAACAGGCACCCATTACCAGCATTCAGAACACAAACATACACCCACTCAGCACCCACTGTCAGAATGCACATGCTGTCCCTGTCACCCACACCCTCCTGACCCCATGCCGAAAAGCTACATAAGCACAGCTTCCTGAAAATGACTCTGCTCTTCAGTGTCCCAGTCAGGTTTCTCAATAGCAGGATGCTGTTGAAAGGGGAGTTCCTCAATGGTGAGCGCTGTTAGCTATTTTGGGCGTCTCAGGGGATTAACCTGGGTGATGAATGATGGACAACAGGGAAATGGAAAATGAACTGAACGGGTATTTTGTGTCTGGCTTCACTGTAGAGGCATAAATAACATCCCCACGAATAATTGTGAAGTAGTGGCTGTGGCCACTATCACGTTTGAAAGACTGAAAAACTGGAAAGTGTGCAAAGAAGATTTACAAGGACAGAGCCAGGACTAGTAGGCCTGAGTTACAGGGACAGGTCGGCCAGGAATTCATTGAAATGTAGGAGAATGAGAGGTGACCTTATTGAGGTGTATAAAATTATGAAGGGCATAGATAAGATGAATGCATATAGTCTGTTTTTCACAGGGATGAGGAACTGAAAACAAGTGGGCATAGGTTTAAGGTGAGAGGGGAAAGATTTAAGAAGGACCTGAGGGGCAACTTCTCCACACAGAGAGTGGTGTGTATATGGAATGGGCTACCAGAGAAAGTGATTGAGGCAGGAACGGTAGCAACATTTAAAAATCATTGAGATAGATACATAGATGAGAAGGGTTTACAGGGATATGGACCAAATGCAGGCAATTAGAATCAGAATCCCTACAGTGTGGAAACAGGCCCTTTGGCCCAACAAGTCCACACCGAACCTTGCAGCTTCTTGCCAAGACCCATCACCCTATAACCCACCTAATCTTCACCTCCCTGAACACCACGGGAAATTTAGCATGGCCAATCCACCTACGCTGCACATCTCTGGACTGTAGGAGGAAACTGGAGCACCTGGAAGAAACCCACACAGACACGGGGAGAATGTGCAAACTCCACACAGACAGTTGCCCGAGGCTGGAATTGAACCTGGGTCCCTGGTGCTGTGAGGTTGCAGTGCTAACCACTGAGCCACTGTGTGCCGCCCCTAGAACTAGCTGATTGTGGACACCATGGTCAGCATGGGCCAGTTTGGGCCGAAGGGCCTGTTTCCATGCTGTATCACTCTCTGACCAGGTCTGACAGCATCTGTGGAGAAAAAAAACCAGAGTTAATATTTTGAATCCAAAGAGTCTTCGGAACTGGTTCTGAAGTTCCAACGAAGAATCATATTGGAGTTGAGATGTTGACTCTGTTTCTGTCTCCACTGATGTTCCCAAATCTGCTGAGGTTTCTCCAGCATTCTCCATTTTGTTTCCAGTTTAACTTCAGTTCTAGGGGACTTCCAGAAACAATAATTTGATTCAAAATTGCTATCCACAGAGACAAATCTGAGTTATGTGGGTTAGTTAGGGACAGCCAGTGTGATTTCTAAAGGGAAAAGTGAGTTTCACTAACTTGTTGGAGTTTTCTGAAGAGGAAACAAAAAGGCTCAATAAGGTCATGCTGTTTATGTTGTGTACGCAGATTGCCAGGAGGTGTTAATACAGTACCACACAACGGACTTGGGACTGAAGTTATAGGTCTTGGTGGAAAAGGGACAATTGTAGTGTGGACACAACATTGGCTGTGTGACAGGAAACAGGGTAATGGTCAATGGATATTTTCTGGGCTGGAAGAAGATTTGTAGTGGAGACTGGGACCCTTGGTTTTTTACTGATCTGGATCTTGGTGACCAAAGGACAATTTCAAAGTTTACAAAACTTGGAAAATTATAAACAGTGAGGATGATCCGGAGGAGCTCCAAAAGAACACTGAATCATTTGTGGAGTGGGAAAAGTGGCAGTTGGTACCCGATGGTGTTCTGGAACCCTAAGTGTTCCAGAGCCTACCGAATTGTACTCACGAGATGGCGTCCACCATAGCCAAGCCCATATGAATGGAGCAGGCAGCATGATCATCACGGTTGTCCGGTAAGCCACAGATACAGTAGTAACAATCTCCCAGGATCTTGATCCGCAGCTGATGGTACTTCTGCACAAAGTTGGGAGATTGTCATTAGGCAATAAATTACTGTAAAGTTAGGTCATTGATAAAAATAGTCATTGGATGTCCATCAAATCCCAGCCCGTGCCATGAGCCACTAGACATTGCCACCAAACAGTTTACACCAAAAAAGATGTGTCAGTGTTCTCACACCGATTCAGAGTTTGTAGTTACTTGGCAGGGGAGGGAGGCTGATATTAAATTGAACAAAGACTCCAAGCACACAATCAGGATGAAACATTGCTGTCAAGGAGGGGCTGTGCAGTGCAGTGAAGAAAATTATACATGCAGATTAAAGATTATGTGTAACACAGTCTTCAGCTAACGGAAGTGGGATCCACACTTCAAACTGGTCAAGTGTGGAACTCTGTTGCCGATTTAAGATTTTACGAGGTGAAGATTGTAAACAGTGAGTGTGTGGATAGTGGACAAGTATGCACAGCAGGAGGGTGCAAACAGCAGGTGAGAGCGTTCAGCAGAAGAGTGTTCACAGTAGGGGAGCGTGCACAGTGAGAGAATGTGCACAGTGGGACAGTGTGCACAGCCAAAGACTGTTAACAGCAGCAAAGTGTGCATGGCAGGAGACTGCGCAGACAGTGAGTGTGCAGACAGAGAATACATACAATAGAGGTATGCACAATGTAGACGGTGTGAGTGATTGAGTGAGTGAGCAAGTGAGTGAGTGAGTGAACTCCGAGGACAGACTCACCGCTGCCAGTTTATCAAAACGAGCGAAAAGTTCATTGAGAAGTTTGACCAGTTCCTGTGCACTGCAGGTGGATGACAACTGAGTGAATCCAACAATATCTGCAAACAGGATGCTGGGGAGAGATGACAACAGGTTTAATACTACACCCAGCACCGCAACACCCAGTGCCAGATACAGCCAGCGCCCAAATCACCCAGTGCCCGCTACATCCAGCACCAGCTACACACAGCATCCACTATACCCAGCGTCCAATAACCCAGCATTCAGAGATAATGGTAACTGCAGATGCTGGAGAATCTGAGATAACAAGGTGTGGAGCTGGATGAACACAGCAGGCCAAGCAGCATCTTAGGAGCACAAAAGCTGACATTTCGGGCCTAGACCCTTCATCAGAAATGGGGGAGGGGGACAGGGTTCTGAAATAAATAGGGAGAGAAGGGGAGGCGGATTGAAGATGGATAGAGGAGAAGATAGGTGGAGAGGAGACAGACAAATTAGAGTTGGGGGTGGAGCCAGTAGAGGTGAGTGTAGGTCGGGAGGGGATAGGTCAGTCCGGGGAGGATGGACAGGTCAAGGGGGCGGGATGAGGTTAGTCATGAGGAAATGGTGGTGCGACTTGAGGTGGGAGGAGGAGATAGGGGAGAGGACGAACAGGTTAGGGAGGCAGGGACGAGCTGGCTGGTTTTGGGATGCAGTAGAGGGAGGGTAGCTATTGAAGCTGGTGAAGTCCACATTGATACCATTAGGCTGCAGGGTTCCCAACCGGAATATG
The DNA here is from genome assembly GCF_030684315.1 of Stegostoma tigrinum. NCBI lineage: Eukaryota > Metazoa > Chordata > Chondrichthyes > Orectolobiformes > Stegostomatidae > Stegostoma > Stegostoma tigrinum. The sequence continues at coordinate 98,443,130 of NC_081362.1, read as the reverse complement.
AGTTGCTGTTCCTGCAACCTTCGGGTGGCATCGTTGTGGCACTGCAGGAGGCCCAGGATGGAAATAGCATCTCAGGAATGGGAGGGGGTGTTGAAATGGTTTGCGACAGGGAGGTGCAGTTGTTTATTGCGAACTGAATGTAGGGGTTCTGCAAAGCAGTCCCCAGGTTTCTGCGATGTAGTGGAGGCCACAACGGGTACAGTGGATGCAGGATACCACATTGGCAGATGTGCAGGTGAACAGCTGCTTGATGTGGAAAGTCTTCTTGGGGCCTGGGATGGGGTTGAGGGAGGAGGTGTGGGGGCAAGTGTAGCATTTCCTGCGGTTGCAGGGGAAGATGCCGGGTATGGTGGGGTTGGAGGGGAGTGTGGAGCGGACAGGGGAGTCAGGGAGAAAGTGGTCCCTCCGGAAAGCAGACAAGGATGGGGAGGAAAAATGTCTTCGGTGGTGGGGTCGGAATGCAGATGGCGGAAATGTTGGAGGATGATGCGTTGGAACACAGAGCATCCACTGGGGTGGCACTGTGGCCCAGTGGTTAGCAATGCAGTCTCACAGCCCCAGGTACCCGGGTTCGATTCCAGCCTCTTTGTGGAGTTTGCACATTCTCCCCGTGTCTGTGTGGATTTTCTCCAGGTGGTCTAGTTTCTTCCCACAGTCCAAAGATGTGCAGGCTTGGTGGATCGGCCATGCTAAATTGCCTGTAGTGTTCAGAGGTGTTTGGGTTATAGGGGGATGGGTCTGGGTGGGATGCTCCAAGGGGCGGTGTGGACTTGTTAGGCCGAAGGGCCTGTTTCCACACTGTAGGGAATCTAAACCACGACACCCAGCGCCCAGTACACCCAGCGTCCAGTAAAGCCAGCACCCAGTCCACCCAGTGTCCACTGCACCCAGTAAAGCCAGCATCCAGTACACACAGTGTCCACCACACCCAGCACGTGCTACACCCTACACCTTGAGCCCACTACATCCAGTGCCCAGTACACTGAGCATTTTCTGCACCCAGTGATTAATACAGCCAGTGACCAATACACCCAAACACTACACCTAGTGCCCACTAAATCAGACACCTGCACCAGCCAGCTCTCACCACAGCAGCAGGGTGTATTCATATCGCTTCACACTCATGTGTGTGCATCTTAGCACTACAGTGAATTGCAGAAATGTCTTCTGTAGGCATGTCATAAGACCAATTCTTCAAAATCTATCACTGTGCAAAGAACAAAGTCCCACTCCCTCCCCATTTCTTGCTGCTCCCGTTTTTCCTCACTCCCTTCCTCTCATTTGCTTGCTTTTTAACTCTCCTTCTAGACTTCTTCTCTCGGGTCCCAAACTGAAACGTCAACATTCCTGCTCCCCTGATGTTGCGTGGCCTGCTGTGTTCCTGCAGCTCCACACTGTGTTATCTCTGACTCCAGCACCGACACTGCACTGTACCTGACTTTCTCATGCCGGTACATATACATGGTGTTGAACTGTTGTAGCTCCTTTGACTCTTTGTCCTTTTTCATGTCGTTTAACATCTCATCTGCAATGTGCTTTGGTAGAATAGACAGAAGGAGACGTTCCTGAGAAAAGAGAAAAGATAGCTCAGATTCTACAATATGATGGTGTAGGGGAGACACTGAATTTTGTCCCAGAGATAGGTCAGGGTCTGAGGTGTTTGAATAATCCAGGCAGCTTGCCAATGCAATGACAACTTGGAGTGAGGTGGAGCTCCCTGGGGGAGCTGGCTGTGAGAATCAGACCCCGGGTTCGCAGACCAGGCGGTCAAACTAGACTTGTCTTCAGGGCATGTACAGGAGCTAGTAATATTTTCCCAACATGGGACTGACCAACACTGACTGTATGGAATCCAGAATCTTGCAGTGAAAGGACAAGGGGTCATCAGAGTCTCCTCCCTTCAGCCAATTATTGAGCTGTAAGTATGAGAAGACCGCAGTCAAAAGTATCCTTCTGTAGCTGTCTGGCATCCTAATGGATCCTCAAGGATCCCACCTGATTTCTACAGCAGCCTCTATTCATAAGAAAAAAAATCCACCACAAACTGTATTCTTTGAATGTGGGGAGAGTGCAGAAGAGATTTACAATAATGATTCCAGGACTCAGAAACTTTCATGATGAGGCTAGAATGAAGACGCTGAGGCAGTTCTCCTTTGGAGAGTAGAAGGCTGAGCAAAGATTTAATTGAGATTTTTAAAGTGAGCACGCTGCATAGAGAAAATAGGGAGAAGCTGGCCTCATTCGCCAAAGAAAAATGAATCAGACAGCATAAATTTAAACAGATGAAGGAAAGGTGATGTGAGAAAAACCTTTTTCACACAGCAAGTGTTTACAGTACGGATTATACTGCCTGGAAATGAATTTGGGGAGATCCAACTGAGCATTCAAGATGGTGGTAGATGGTTATGTGGATAAAAATAATTTCTGGATTACGGGCTCAGTGTGGGAATATGGTGTTGAGGTAGATGATCAGCTGTGATCTTCTAAACGGCAGAGTAGGTTTGATGAGCTGATTGGCCTACACTTGTTCCGATGTAGTAATGCAGCCAACTGGTTCACTAATGTCCCCTATGGAAGGAAACTGACATCCTTACCTAGTCTGGCGTACATGTGACTCTAGACCAAAGGCAAATGTAGCTGACTCCTAAGTACCCTCAGAGCAATTAGGGATGGCCAATAAATGCTGGTTCAGACAGTGATGCCTACATCCCATGAATTTTAAAAAAAGTTGATCAAGAGATGTGGTAGATGTTGCCTATATGGATGTTAAGAATGCATCTGACAAAGTTGCACATAAGAGGCTGGTTAACAAAACTGAGGTTATGGAAATAGGAGCATCAGTCTCCATTGGACAAAATTAAAATAGGAAGATGGAAAACAAGAACTGTGGTAAATTGTTATTTTTCAGACCAATGATTAATTCTGGGACCACTATTTTCTTGATATATATATGACTTGGGCATTGTATCAGAGAGTAAAATTCCACAATTTGCCAACAATTCCAAACTTGAGACGAATGCCAAATGTTGAAGCTGATACAAATTGATAACAACAGATTATAGATATACTCTCAGAATGGGCAGAGAACTGGAAGATGAAACTTAATATGGAGAAGCGTGAGGTGATGCATTTGGAGATTGGACAGTGGGAGACTGTTATAAAGAGGGCTCATGTACACTTGTTTCAAGGTGATAGGACAAGACACATTAAACACTGGTGACCAAGTTAGCTGGGAGCTTCTATTGTGAGGGGTATGAATTGCAAGGAATTGCTGTTAGCTGGGAGCTTGGTCTTCATAAATGTGAACACTGATTACATAAACAAATGTTTTCACCAACCTTCACCACCTCTGACTAGGCTCCAAAACTAGATTACTGCATCAAGTTCTAGTCAGTACATTTTAGGGAGGGTGTGAGGGGAATTAAGAGGAGATTTACTTGAGTAGTTCCAGAGATGAGGGATTTTAGTGATGAGGTTTGGAACAAAGGAGATTGAGAGAGAGAGATTTGAACGAGGAGTATGATTTGCTTAGACAAAGTGAAAAATGAAAAGCTATTTTCATTGGCTGACAGTACTGGACTAAGGGACACAGATTAGGATTTTTGGGCAAAAGATGCATGGGAGATGTGAAGAAGAGGTTTCACAGCAGTGATGGACAAAGATCTGTAATTTGCTGCTTATGGAGGAGCCATGGAAATCGAGACAATGATTTCAAAAAGAAAACTAGCATGTGCTTAAGAAGCTAGAGAAGTCCAAGGGGACAGAAAAAAAATGCTCAATAGGGAGCTGGCATGCATGAGATAATCCCAGTGGGCTCCTTCTATGGAGTATTACAGTGGGAAGACTAAACTGCTTCTCTTAGGATACAGTGTGTGCTAACAGCACCCTGTGTTGTGTTGACTGCATGGCACAGACTGAGGGAACAGATCAGAGTTTACTCTTGTATGTTCTCAATGCCAAGATGATAATACTGAAGTCTCCGGAGCACACAATGTAAACAGGACAGGTAACTGAGGGAATAACTTTACAGAAGATTGAACAAAGCTTTAATAAGGCAGAATATAACTCCCTTGACTGGTAACCAAACAATAAAGAGTGAGACCATAGGGAGACTACAGCTCAGTTACCAGGGAAAGTAAGTAATGTTACTAACACCATTAGAATAACTATGTCCAAACATCTACTGAGTTGAGGTAATGCACTCGATGGGCTCAGTGTAAAAGGAGCTTTACTCTGAATCTAACCCTGTGCTGTACATGTCCTGGCAGTGTTTATTGGTACTTTCTGTGGTGGTTCTATTGTGAGGGGTATGAATTGCAAGGAATTGCTGTGGCAGGGAATGTTTTATTTTTTGTAAGTAGGGATACTCATCGGATATTGACAATGACACTAAAATTAAGAAATGAAACAGCAGAAAAATTGGCTCTATCAGTCAGGAAATTGTGCCAACAAGGCCATGGTTTCAGAATAAAAAAAAGTACAGTATTCCGTGATTAAAAGTAACTTGTACATATGGAGTAAAGAAAATATGGAATGTCTTACATTATTATGGAACAGGAATTACAAAATTGTCAGGAGAAAAGAGTTAGTTTGTGGAATGGGCAGGAAATTGGGTTTATGTGCAGGGAAGTAAAGATATTGGCATTGGCTTGTGGAATACAAAATAACGGAAGTTTGTAAGGCTCAAATCTGGGATAGCTGTGTGGTAATATTTCTTCATGTTCTGCTGTCCTAAGCCAAGAGTTAGACCGTGGATGATGCTGTCACAACCCTAACTAGACTCCCTCACCTGCTGTTGGCTCTGTTCCTCCAGGTTGAGTTTAACCTCCAGAGATTGTCGTGTCTCCAGAAATGCTTTGCGATGTTTGCGATCTGCCATGTAGTAAGACATGATCCCCACAGTGATGGCACAGAGGTAGATACTGATGTTAGCTAATAGCTAGCAGAGAAAAAAATATACAAGTTGACTAATGAACTGATTGAAATGTTGCTGAAATACATGAGATTTATGACCATTGTACATTTATTGGTAATCAATGGCCATTTAATCAATAATCATGATAATGATTCGTTTGTCATTGGTTAATCATTGGACAAGAACAATCATTGATCAATCATTGGATGATTAACAGAGAATTACTTGAATTATAGACTAGCTATAACAAGCTTTTTTGGCACTGTCAGAGTGTTCCTGCTCCTGGGCCATGCAGTCCTAAGTTCAAATCCCACCTGTAACATAGCTGTGTCATAACATCACTGACCAGGTTGACTAAAATCACCACAGAACAGTTATATCCAACGAAGAGATCATTTGACCAGTGTGTTTGTACTGAATCTTTGCAAGATCAGCTTGCCCCTTTCCCTATCAGCCTGCAAATGATTTCCCATCAGTTAATTATCCAATTGCCTCCAGAAGTCATGACTAAATGTTCCTCCATTATAGTTTCAGGCAGCACATTCCAAATCTTAATCAATTGTTGCATGAAAAGAAAAGTTCTTTCCCAATCATCTTAAATCTGTATCCCCTCTTTCTTTTTCCTCCCACAAATGGGAGCAGTTTTGTCCTATCAACAGTTTCTAGACCCCTCATGAACATCTCAATCAAATCCCCTTTCAGCCTTCTCTTCATCTCTCCAATCTACATGTATAATTGAAGTGTCTTATCCCTGGAACCATTCTCATCAACCTCTACCACACACCCTCTAACGTCTTCACATCCTTCTGAAAATGTGCTGCGCAGTTTGGACACAGTCTCCCAAGTGTGGCCAAACCACAGTTTCAGAAAGGTAGAACCTTATTTCAATTGCTTCTCCTTGTCTTACTAATTGCTTTTCCAATCTGCCCTTCCAACATACATGATTGGTGTGTGAAAATAGGCGCAGGTCCGACTGGTCTAGTGGCCCTTTTAGAATTGTACCCTTTATTTTATATTATCTTGTCCTGAGGAAGTCAATAACAAAAGATTTAGGTGCTGTATGGGCCATTCACTAAGATCATGGCTGATTTGGTTGTGACCTGAAGTCCAGATTCCTGCTTGTCCCCATCACCTTGAACTCTCTTGATTTCCTACTTAAATGTACCACCTCAAACTTTTCTACATTTAGTTTAATCTGTCATGTCCATTAGCCTGTTGATGTGCTCTTGAAGCATATAGCTATCCTCCTCGCAGTTCACAATACTTCTAAATTTTGCACCGTTTGAAAGTTTTATATGGTGCCCTGCATGCCCTCGCTCATTAAAAAAATTAAGAAAAGCAGCAGCCCTAATAGGATCCCTGGGGAAGTCCAAAATATATCTCCTTCAAGTCTGAAAAACACTGATAACTGGAAATTTATCGTGGAGTTTTCTTTGCTGTTTTCATTCTCTGGATGTGGATGTCGTTGATTAGACCAGCTTTCATTGCCCTTTTCCAATTTCCCAGAGGCTAGTTCAGAATCAACCAATTACTGCAATCATATGCAACCAGACTGGTAGGGACCGCAGGTTCCCAACCCTAAAGGACATTAGTGAACCAGATGGGTTTTTGCAAGTCAACAATGGTTTCACAGTCATTATTTATTACTGATATGTTACTGAATTCATAGAACATAGAACAATACAGCGCAGAACAGGCCCTTTGGCCCTGGATGTTGTGCCAGCCTGTGAACTAATCAAAGCCCATCCCCCTACACTATCCCATCATCATCCATATGGCTGAGTTCACTACACTGGCAGGCAAGGTGTTCCACGCCCTTACCACTCTCTGAGTAAAGAACCTGCCTCTGACATCTGTCTTAAGTCTATCACCCCTCAATTTGTACCTATGCCCCTCGTACAAGCTGTCCTCATCATCCTCGGAAAAAGACTCTCACTGTCCACCCTATCTAATCCTCTGATCATCTTGTATGTCTCTATTAAATCCCCTCTTAGCCTTCTTCTCTCCAATGAGAACAGACCCAAGTCCCTCAGCCTTTCTTCATAAGACCTTCGCTCCAGACCAGGCAACATCCTGGTAAATCTCCTCTGCACCTTTTCCAATGCTTCCACATCCTTCCTGTAATGGGACGACCAAAATTGCACTCAACATTCCAAGTGAGGCCGCACTCGTGTTTTGTATAATTGCATCATCACATCAATCCCTCTACCAATAAAACCTAAAACACCGTAAGCCTTCTTAACAGCACTATCAACCTGGGTGGCAACTTTCAGGGATTTATGTACATGGAAACCAAGATCCCTCTGCACATCCACACTACCAAGAGTCTTTCCATTGACCCAGTATTCTGCCTTCTTATTATTCTTCCCAAAGTGAATCACCTCACATTTATCTGCATTGAACTCCATTTGCCACCTTTCAGCCCAATTCTGCAGTTTATCCAAGTCTCCCTGCAATGTGCAACATTCTTCCACACTGTCCACCACTCCACCGACTTTAGTGTCATCTGCAAACTTACTAACCCATCCACCTATGCCTGCGTCCAAGTCATTTATAAAAATGACAAACAGGAGTGGTCTCAAAACAGATCCTTGAGGCACACCACCAGTAACCGGACTCCAGGCTGAATATTTTCCATCAACCACCACTCGTTGCCTTCTTACAGAAAGCCACTTTCTAATCCAAACTGCTAAATCTCCCTCAATCCCGAGCCTCCGTAATTTCTCCAATAGCCTACCATGTGGAACTTATCAAAAGATTTACTGAAGTCCATGTACACCATGTAAACTGCCCTACCCGCATCCACATGCTTAGTCACCTTCTCAAAAAACTCAATGAGCTTTAGGAGACACGACTTGCCCTTGACGAATCCATGTTGACTATCTTCAAGCAAATTGTTGCTTGCTAGATGATTAGAAATCCGATCTCTTATAATCCTTTCCAAAACTTTTCCTACAACAGATGTAAGGCTCACAGGTCTATAATTACCTGGGTCATCTCTACTGCCCTTCTTGAACAAGGGCACAACATTTACAATCCTCCAGTCCTCTGGTACTGAACCTGTAGACAATGAGGACTCAAAGATCAAGGCCAAAGGCTCCGCCATCTCCTCCCTAGCTTTCCAGAGATTCCTCAGAAAAATTCCATCCGGCCCAGGAGATGTATAAGACCATAAGACATAGGAGTGGAAGTAAGGCCATTCGGCCCATCAAGACCACTCCGCCATATAAATCATGGCTGATTGGCATTTCAACACCACTTCCCTGCACACTCCCCGTAGCCCTGATTCCTTTTGAGATCAAGAATTTGTCGATCTCTGCCTTGAAGGCATCCAACGTCCCGGCCTCCAATGCACTCCGTGGCAATGAATTCCACAAGCCCACCACTCTCTGGCTGAAGAAATGTCGTCTCATTACAGTTTTAAATTTACCCCCTCTAATTTTAAGGCTGTGCCCACGGGTCCTAGTCTCCCTGCCTAACCGAAACAACTTCCTAGCATCCACCCCTTCTAAACCAAACATTATCTTGTAAGTTTCTATTAGCTCTCCCCTCAACCTTCTAATCTCTAATCATACAATCCCAGCATTCTTAGCCGTTCATCATACGTTAAACCTACCATTCCAGGGATCATCCGTGTGAATCTCCGCTGGACACGCTCCAGGGCTAGTATGTCCTTCCTGAGGTGTGGGGCCAAAAATTGGACACAGTATTCTAAATGGGGCCTAACTAGAGCCTTATAAAGCCTCAGAAGCACATCGCTACTTTTATATTCCAACCCTCTTGAGATAAACGACAACATTACATTCGCTTTCTTAATCACGGACTCAACCTGCAAGTTAACCTTTAGAGAATCCTGGACCAACACTCCCAGATCCCTTTGCACTTCTGATTTGCAAATTTTCTCACCGTTGAGAAAATAGTCCATGCCTGTATTCTTTTTACCAAAGTGCAAAACCTCACATTTACTCACATTGAATTTCATCAGCCATTTCCTGGGCCACTCTCCTAATCTGTCTCAATCTTTCTGCAGCCTCCCCACCTCCTCAGTACTACCTGCCTGCCCACCTATCTTCATATAATCAGCAAACTTCGCCAGAATGCCCCCAGTCTCTTCATCCAGATCATTAATATATAAGGTGAACAGCTGTGGCCCCAACACTGAACCCTGCGGGACACTGCTCGTCACCGGTTGCCATTCCAAAAAAGAGCCTTTTATCCCAACTATCTGCCTTCTGTCAGACAGCCAATCCGCAATCCAAGCCAGTAGCTCACCTCGAACACCATGGGCCCTCACCTTGCTCAGCAGCCTCCCGTGAGGCACTGCATAAAAGGCCTTTTGGAAGTCTAGATAGATAACATCTACTGGGTTTCCCAGGTCTAACATACTTGTTACCTCTTCAAAGAATTCTAACAGGTTTGTCAGGCACGACCTCCCCTTACTAAAACCATGCTGACTTGTTTTAATCTGACCCTGCACTTCCAGGAATTTAGAAATCTCATCCTTGACAAAGGACTCTAGAATTTTACCAACTACCGAGGTTAGGCTAATCGGCCTTTAATTTTCCATCTTTTGCCTTGATCCTTTCTTAAACAAGGGTGCTACAACAGCAATTTTCCAATCACCTGGGACTTTCCCTGACTCCAGTGACTTTTGAAAGATCGCGACCAAAGCCTCCGCTATTTCCTCAGCCACCTCCCTCAGAACTCTAGGATGTAGCCCATCGGGGCCAGGAGATTTATCAATTTTTAGACCCTTCAGCTTTTCAAGCACTTTCTCTTTTGTAATTCCTACTGTACTCAACTCTGCCCCCTGGCTCTCCCTAATTGTTGGCATACTACTCATGTCTTCCACCGTGAAGACTGACGCAAAGTACTTATTAAGTTCTTCAGCTATTTCCTTATCTCCCATCACTAGCCTTCCAGCATCAATTTGGAGCAGCCCAATATCTACTTCTGCCTCTCATTTGTTTCTTTTGTATTGAAAGAAACTTTTACTATCATTTCTAATATTACTAGCTAGCCTACCTTCATATTTAATCCTCTCCTTCCTTATTGTTCTCTTTGTTATCCTCTGTTGTTTTGTAGCCTTCCCAATCTTCTGATTTCCCAGTGCTCTTGGCCACTTTATCCGCTGTCTCTTTTTCTTTGATATATTTCCTGACTTCCTTTGTCAGCCATGGCTGTCTAATCCCACCCCAGATAATCTTTCTTTTCTTTGGGATGAACCTCTGTACTGTGTCCTCAATTACACCCAGAAACTCCTGCCATTGTTGGTCTACTATCTTCCCCGCTAGGCTCTGCTTCCAGTCGAGTTTCGTCAATTCCTCTCTCATGCCCCTGTAATTACCTTTATTTAACTGTAACACCATTACATCCGATTTTGCCTTCTCTCTTTCAAACGACAGACTGAACTCTACCATATTATGATCGCTGCCTCCTAAGTGTTCCCTTACTGTAAGGTCTTTTATAAAGTCTGGCTCATTACATAGCACTAAGTCCAGAATAGCCTGCTCCCCTGTGGGCTCCATCACAAGCTGTTCCAAAAAGCCATCCTGCAAACATTCCATGAATTCTCTTTCTTTGGATCCACCAGCAACATTATTCACCCAATCCACCTGCATGTTGAAGTCCCCCATGATCACCGTGACCTTGCCTTTCTGACATGCCCTATCTATTTCTTGGTGCATCTTGCGCCCCTGGTCCTGATCGCTGTTAGGTCTGTACCTAACTCCCATTATAGTTTTTTTGCCTTTGTGGTTTCTCAATTCCACCCACACAGACTCCACATCTTCTGACCCTATGTCATTTAGTGCTGTAGATTTAATTCCATTCTTAAATAACAAAGCAACCCCACCCCTTCTGCCCACCTCCCTGTCTTTTCGATATGTTGTGAATCCTTGGGTGTTTAACTGCCAGTCCTGAGCTCTCTGCAACCATGTCTCTGTGATGCCTACCACATCATAATCATTCAAGAGGATTTGTGCTGTTAATTCATCTACTTTGTTGCGAATACTACAAGCATTTAGATAAAGTGTCTTAATGCTAGCTTTCTTATCATTATTAGAGAGGTTGGAAATCCCAAGATGTCTTCAGCTATCCTTCCTTTTTGCTGTATTCCTAGTCTGCCTGGAGCTTAAATCCACCTGTACACATGCTAGCCTGTTGCTTATCTTTCCATTTAACTCCATACTCCTGTCTCTTTCACTTTGCCTTCCCCCGACTCAGAAGTTTAAAGTCCTACTGACCACCCTATTTATCCTTTTCGCTGGAACACTGGTTCCAGATCGGCTCAGGTGGAGACTGCCCCAACGGTACAGATCCCCCCCGGTTCCAAAACTACCTTCATACCTTCTAGAATTGATAATGCCTCCTCCTTACTAACCTCAATCCTTTCAATTCTAGTAGCTCGTAACTCAGTCTTCTCGTCTACAATTTTCTCCATTTCCTGAGTGAAAAAAATTCAGATTCTACCATCTGTTATGGCAGGATTTGAAGCCGCATCCCCAGACTATTATCTGTGTCTTTGAATTAATAATCGAGCAATAATACCATCAGGCTATTACCTCCCTCAAATAAATATTCTGATATTGCAACGGTGAAACAATATGCACTACAGTGGCTAAGAACTCCTTGGTCTTTGAGTCATATAGCGTTTCAAATATTACTGTCTTGTGAAATTTGACTTGGACTCGTGCTGAGCTTTTATTCAACTCAATCTAAACCTCACCTCACTCAGTACTTCATGTAATCTGTTTCTTTCTAGTTGATATGAAAAATGGTGAGAGGACGTGTTCCTGTTCTTGAGGAAGTTCCTCCAAGACTTGGCTCAGGCATATTTTTCGGGTAGATCCAATGGAACTTTCCTCCGTACTGGCTCTATTCCATTTTTACATATCCAGGGACTTCAGCATTGACCACGATGCAACCAGCAGTTTTTGGGCCTTCTTCAGGGAATTACTTTTGCTCTTTGACCATGTTATTTTGCAATTAAGCCTTATACTTGACTCCAGTATAATAAAACAAAGGACTTCAGGTGCTGGTAATCTGGCACAAAACCAGAAATTGCTGGAGAAACTCAGCAGGTCTGACAGTATTGGTGGAAAGAAAATACTATTAACATTTTCGGCCCACTCATCCTTCATCAGTTCTGAAACGTTAACCTGCCCCACAGATGATGGCAGATCTGTTGAGCTTCTCCAGCAATTTCTGCTTTTGTACCTGACTCCAATGCTGACCTGATTCAATTTTTCAATTTAAATTAGCTGGTCTCCTCTGCAGGTTCTGAGTGGCTCCTAGAATATGTAGCTGATGTTTTTACTCTCCTTTCCCTGTAGCATAAATGTTTAGAACTTGCTGAAAAGGCAGAGTAAGAACCCAAAGTGTAAAACCATAGTGTGAATCCATTGAGATTTTACAGCAAAACCTCACTGCCAGATCCAGTGGTGAACCAATGGCAACCATTCTGACAGAAACAAGCTGATGCTGGAAAATGCCATCAATGATAGTGCCTATTCTGTTGGGCCAGCCTCATCTGGGTGATCAAAACAGATACAAGGCAAAATGAAAGGACAGATTATTAAACTATTCTGACATCACTGAGCCATTGATTTTTCAGCTCGTTATTCCTCATAAACCCTCCAAACCTCCTGCTTTTCATCTTAAGCATCTGCCCCATGTTACCGACCCTTCAGCTGAGGGGACAAAATAATTTTTATTCACCCTCTCCATTCCTCTTTCACACCTCCATCACAAAGCCTCCTAAATGTTCTCTACCCCAAAGAAAATAATTTGAGCTTTTCCAGGTTCTCATTGTAACTATTACGCCCAATTGCAGACTCCAGGCTGACGCTCGAGTATCTAGTATTTAAAATGGGAGAGGTGATGGCCTAGTGGTGCTATCTGTAGACTATTAATCCAGTAACCCAGGTAATATTCTGGAGCCCATTGGTTCAAGTCCACCCCCACAGAACAGAGAACTCAGAACAGTACAGCACAGTAAAAGCCCTTCAGCCCATGATGTTGTGCCAAACTTTTACCTGAAACCTAAGAAGAACAAAGAAAGAACAAAGAAAATTACAGCACAGGAACAGGCCTTTCGGCCCTCCAAGCATGCGCCGATCAAGATCCTCTGTCTAACCTGTCATCTATTTTCTAACGGTCTCTGTCCATTTGCTCCCTGCCCATCCATGTACCTGTCCAGATATATCTTAAAAGACGCTAACATGTCTGCATCTGAAGTTCCCCCCTCAACTACTCTCACAGGCAGTACATTCCAAATCCCTATGACCTTCTGGGTGAAAACAGTCGTCCTCATTAGTGCCTACATGCACCACGACAGCTGGCTGTTCACCCCCTTGTTCTGCAGCCGATCTGAGACATCCCTGATCCGTGCACCTGGGAGGCAACATACCATTTGGGAGTCTCGTTTTCAACCGCAGAACCACCCATGTACTCCCCTTACAATTGAATCCCCAATGACTATCGCTCTTCCACTCTTTTTCCCGCCCTTCTGTACAGCAGAGCCAGCCACAGTGCCATGAACCTGGCTACTGCTGCCTTCCTCTGGTGAGCCATCTCCCCCAACAGTATTCAAAATGGAATACCTGTTTTGGAGGGAGATGATTACAGGGGACACCTGCACTGCCTTCCTGCTCTTCCTCTGCCTTTTGGTCACCCATTCGCTATCTCCCTCAGCAATCCTAATCTGCAGTGTGACCAACTTGCTAAACGTGCTATCCATGATCCCCTCAGCATCGTGTATGCTCCAAAGTGAGTCCATCTGCAGCTCCAGAGCCGTCATGCGGTCTAACGAGAGCTGCAGCTGGACGCACTTCCTGCACGTGAAGGAGTCAGGGACATCAGCCGTGTCCCTGAGCTCCCACATTGAGCAAGAGGAGCATAACACGGGTGTGAGATCTCCTGATATTGTTAAACTTAACTTAGATAAATGAAAAAGGAACGAGAAAAGTTATTGGCAATCATACGATATATATAAAGAAACATGAAATAGAAAAAGCCGTACCTTATCTACACACCACCGAGTCTTTTTCTTTTGGTTAGAGGAGGAGGAGGAGGCCGGATGAGAGACACTACACGTAAGGTCTACCTAACCTCCACTGCTACCTTATACTATCATCCATATGCCTATCTAATAGCCGCTTAAATGCCCCTAATGAGGCCGACTCCACTATCCTCTCCCGCAAGGCATTCCATGCCCCTACCACTCTCTGAGTAAAGAACCTACCTCTGACATCTCCCCTATATCTACCTGCACTCACTTTAAAACTATGTCCTCTCATAAAAGCTACCTCCCCCCAAAGAAAATGTCTCTGACTGTCTATCTATACCTCTGATCATTTTGTACATTTCTTATCAAGTCAGCTCTCATCCTTCATCGTTCGAAAGAGAAAAGCCCTTTCTTTCTCAATCTTTCCTCGTAAAACCTTCCCTCCATTCCAGGAAACATCCTGGTAAATCTCCTCTGCACCTTTTCCAATGCTTCCACATCTGTCCTGTAATGAGGCGACCAGAACTGGACACAATACCCTAGATGTGGCCGAACCAAGGTTTTGTATAGCTGCAGCATAACCTCACGGTTCTTGAACTCAATCCCTCTATTAATGAAACCTGACACACCATACAACTTCTTAACAACTCTATCCACCTGGGTGGCAGCTTTCAGGGAACTGTGAACATGAATCCCAAGATTCCTCTGCTCCTCCACACTGCCAAGAATCCTTCCGTTAACATGGTATTCTGCTTTCAAGTTTGCCCTTCCAAAATGAATCACCTCACTCTTTTCAGGCTTAAACTTCATCTGCCACTTCTCAGCCCAGCTCTGCATCCTATCAATGGCCCTTTGTAACCTAGAACAGCCTTCCACACTGTCCACAACGTGACCCACCTTTGTATCATCTGCAAACTTGCTAATCCACCCTTCCATCCTGACATTCAAATCATTTACAAAAATCACAAATAGAAGAGGACCCAGGACAGATCCTTGTGGTACACAACTCGTAACTGAGCACCATGTTGAATATTTCCCATCCACTACTACCCTTTGTCTTCTAAGGGTCAGCCAACACTGAATCCAATCTGCCATATTTCCCTTATCCCATGCCTCCTTACTTTCTGCATGAGCCTACCATGGGGAACCTTATCGCCCTTCCACTCTTTTTCCCGCCCTTCTGAACAGCAGAGTCAGCCATAGTGCCATGAACCTGTATATCCATGTATATCACATCTACTGCTCCACCTTCATCCACATGTTTGGTCATCTCTTCAAAGAATTCATTAAGGTTTGTGAGGCATGATCTACCCATCACAAATCCATGCTGACTATCATGAATCAAACTGTGCCTTTCCAAGTGATCATAAATCCTGTCTCTTTTCAATAATTTGCCCACCACTGACGTAAGACTAACTGGCCTGTAATTTCCGGGGTTATCCCTATTCCCTTTTTTGAACAAGGGAATGATGTTTGCCTCTTTCTCGTCTTCTGGCACTATACCCGTGGATAGTGGGGACAAAAAGATTATCGCCAAAGGCTCTGAGCTCTTGCTTCCCATTGAATCCTTCGATAGATCTCATCAGGCCCGGGGGACTTATCTATCTTCAATTTCCTCAGAATTCGTAGCACATCTTCTTTACTTACACAAACTCTCTAGCCGACCAGCCTGTTTCACAATGTTCTCCTCTAGTAATTACGTCCCTCTCAGTTTTGAATACTGAAAAAAAGTATTCATTAAGGACCTCTCCTCTCCCTTTTGGCTCCGTGCACAAATTCCCTTTTCCAGCCTTGATCAGCCCTACCCTTTCTTTGGTTATTCGCTTGTTCTGCACATACATGTAAAAGGTCTTGGAGTTTTCCTTGATCCTATCTGCCAAGGTTTTCTCATGCCCCTTTATAGGTCTCCTAAGCCCTTTCTTCAGCTCTATCCTGGCTAACTTGTATTCCTCCAGAGCCTTTTCCGTTCCTCTTTTCCTAAACCTTACGTAAGCATCCTTCTTCCTTTTAACCTGACGTTCGACCTTTCTCCAGAACCATGAGTCCCTCACTCGAATGCATCTTCCCTGCCTGCTAGGGACAATCATATCGAGCACACGCAGTATGCATTCTTTAAACAATCTCACATTTCTGTGATAGTAGGAACTGCAGATGCTGGAGAATCTGAGATAACGAGCTGTAGAGCTGGATGAACACAGCAGGCCAAGCAGCATCAGAGGAGCAGGAAGGCTGACAATTCGGGCTTAGGCCCTTCTTCAGAAATGGGGGAGGAGAAGGGGATAACGAAATAAATAGGGAGAGAGGGGGAGGCTGATACAAGATGGATAACGGAGAAGACAGGTGGGGAGGAGACAGACTGGTCAAAGAGGTGGGGATGGAGCTAGGAGAGGTGAGTTTAGGCGGTGAAGTAGGGAGGAGATAGGTCAGTCCAGGGAGGATGGACAGGTCAAGAGGGAGGGATGAGGTTCGAAGGTAGGAGATGGGGGTGAGGCTTGAGGTGGGAGGAGGGGATAGGTGGGAGGAAGGACAGGTTAGGGAGGCAGGGAAGAGCTGGGCTGGTTTTGGGATGCGATATTGGGAGGGAAGATTTTGAAGTTTGTGAAGTCCACATTGATACCACTGGGCTGCAGGATTCCCAAGCGGAATATGAGTTACTGTTCCTGCAATTTTGGGTAGCATCATTGTGGCACTGCAGGAGGCCCAGGATGGACATGTCGTCTGTGGAATGGGAGGGTGAGTTGAAATGTTCGCGACTGGGAGGTCAGATGTTTAATGCAAACTGAGCCTAGGTGTTCTGCAAAGCGGTCCCCAAGCCACTGCTTAGTTTCCCCAATGTAGAGAAGGTCGCACCGGGTACAGCGGATGCAGTATACTACCTTGGCAGATGTGCAGGTGAACATCTGCTTGATGTGGAATGTCTTCTTGAGGCCTGGGATGGGCGTGAGGGGTAAGTGTAGGGGCAGGTGTAGCACTTCCTGCGGTTGCAGGAAAAAGTGTCGAGTGTGCTGGGGCTGGAGGAGAGTGTGGAGCTGAGAAGGGAGTCACAGAGAGAGTGGTCCCTCCGGAAGGCAGACAAGGGTAGGGAGGGAAAAATGTCTTTGGTGGTGGGGTCAGATTGCAGATGGCGGAAGTGTCAGAGGATGATGTGTTGGATCCGGAGGTTGGTGGGGTGGTAGGTGAGGATGAGGGGGATTCTTTTCTGGTTGTTATTGCAGGGACGGGGTGTGAGGGATGAGGTGTGGGAGATACGTTCAAGGGTGTTCTCAACCACTGCGGGGGGAGGGGGAGGTTGCAGTCGTTGAAAAATGAGGACATCTGGGATGTACGGGAGTGGAATGCCTCACCCTGGGAGAAGATGCGGCGGAGGCGAAGGAATTGGGAATAGGGGATGGCATTTTTGAGGAAGGTGGGTGGGAGGTGGTGTATTTTAGACAGCTGTGGGATTCGGTGGGCTTGAAATGGATATTGGTTTGTAGGTGGTTGCCGGAGATGGAGACAGAGAGGTCCAGGAAGGTGAGGGATGTGTTGGAGCTGGTCCAGGTGAACTTGAGGTTGAGGTGGAAGGAGTTGGTGAAGTGATGAACTACTCGAGCACGTCATGGGAGCATGAGGCGGCGCCTGTACAGTCATCAATGTAATGGAGGAAGAGGTCAGGTTTCGGGCCAGTGTAGGTTTGGAAGAGGGATTGTTCCACATAACCTACAAAGAGGCAGGCATAGCACCTGCACATCTAATAATGTTCCCATTGTGGTCTCCTTTACATCGTGGAAACCAAGTAGAAGCTTGGGGACTGCTTTACAGAACACCTACGCTTGGTTTGCAACAAACAACTGCATCTCCCAGTCATGAACCATTTCAACTCCCCCTCCCATTCCTCAGATGACATGTCCATCCTGCAGTGCCACAACGATGCTACCCGAAGGTTGCAGGAACAGTAACTCATATTCCGCTTGGGAATCCTGCAGCCCAATGGTATCAATGTGGACTTCACCAGCTTCAAAATCTCCCCTCCCCATACCGCATCCCAAAACCAGTCCAGCTCTTCCCTGCCTCCCTATCTTGTCCTTCCTCCCACCTATCCCCTCCTCCCACCTCAAGCCCCACCCCCATCTCCTACCTACTAATCTCATCCTGCCCCCTTGTCCTATCCGTCCTCCCTGGACTGACCTATCTCCTCCTTACCTCCCCACTTACACTCACCTCTCCTGGCTCCATCCCCACCTCTTTGACCAGTCTGTCTCCTCCCCACCTATCTTCTATCTGCCTCCCCCTCTCTCCCTGTTCATTTTAAAACCCCCTACCCTGCCCCCATTTCTGAAGAAGGGTCTAGGCCCGAAATGTCAGCCTTCCTGCTCCTCTGATGCTGCTTGGCCTGCTGTGTCTATCCAACTCTACACCTTGTTATCCCCACATTTCTATAGTGCTCTTCCCTGACAGCATCTGTTCCCAATTTATGATACCCAGTTCTTGTCTGACTGAATTGTAATTACCCTATCCCCAATTATAAACTTTATCCTGCATATGTACCTATTCTTATCCAAGACTATCATAAAAGAAAAAGAGCTATAATCACTAGCACCAAAATGCTCTCCTACCAACAGGTCTAACACTTGGCCCGGTTCATTGCCAAGCACCAAATCCAAAGTGGCCTCTCCTCATGTTGGTCTATCTACTTATTGTGTCGGGAATCCTTCCTGAATGTACTGAGCAAAATTGGCTCCATCTAAACTAATATGTTTCCAATAAATATTTGAAAAGTTGAAGTCACCCATGACTGCAACCCTGTGACTTCTGCACCTTTCCAGTATCTGCCTCACAATCCGCTCCTCTTCTTCTCTGACACTATTAGGGGGTGTGTAAAAATCCCCCAACAAAGTGACTGCTCCTTACCTGTTCCTGACCTCAATCCAAACTGACTCTGTAGACATATCATTCTCGAACTGCCTTTCAGTAGCTGCTATACGCGCCCTGAATAGCAATGCCACTCCCCCCCTCCTTTATCCACCCTCCCTATCTGTTTTAAAGCATCTATATCCCAGCACTTCCAACATTCATTCCTATCTCTGAGTTACTTTAGTTTCTGTAATGGCCACAACATTGTAGTTCCCATGGTGCATCGAATGTGCTATCAATAAAAACATTTGGAATTAAAGGAAAAATAAACTACAGATGCTGGAAATCAGAAACAGTACTGTTCTGAAGAACAATCATTGGATCCAAAATGTTGGTTTGCTTTCTCTCCATAGAGGTTGCCTGTTATGGACTACAGCAAACCTCCTCAAAACATGTCAGGACAATAGTCTAGACCCTAACGTTTTCCTATTATAATTGGTGAAACTATCGGCTTTAAAGCAAAGCACACTTTATTCATACGCGATAGCTAAAACACAAACAAAATAAAAATAAAACAATTGGTTTGAGTGCAATTCCATCAAAATACTTCACAAAATAATAAACTATTCATGAACTCTTCCAGTGCAGTAATATCTCTTAAGTATACCCTTAAAGCCAGTAGCAATTAAGGGATTTAGGGATTTATTCTTTTTCATTCATGGGATCTGGGTTTTGCTGGGCCACATTTATTGCCCATATAGTTCCCCAGGGGCTCCCATGCAATTCTAGCAGCACAGGGAGGGGGAGAGGGAAAGAGGGAGAGAGAGAGAGAGATGTAGCAGCTTTCACAACCCCAACACTGCTGAGAGCTAAAACTAAAAATCCTGGTTCTGAGGGAGCTTGACCACATCCATTTGTGCTACTTCTATTGTTCCAACTTTAAAAGAAAAACCAAGGTCTCACAAGCTGTTTGCTTAATTCGCTTGAAGCAGACATCTCTGTTGCAGCCTCTCTTCATAAAAGTAACAGGACAAAATATACCTCATAAAGCCACTGTATGTCACTCGGCAGTTACTGATTAAGCCGGTCAATCCTAAAGGACACAACGGCGAGACTGGGTCTGTGGCGGGGGGTGAGGGAACCAACAAGAGGAAAAAAACATACTTGACCTCATCCTTACTATTCTGCCAGCTCCAGTTGTATCTGTCCATGACAGTATTGGTAAGAGCGACCATCGGACAATCCTTGTGGAGACAAAGTCCTGCCTTCACACTGAGAATAACTTCCATTGTGCTGTGTGGCACTATTACTGGGACAGACTTCACACAGATCGAGCAACTCAAGATTTGGCATTGATGAGGCGCTGTGGGCCATCAACAACAGCAGAACTGTACTCCAGCACAATGTGTAACCTCATGGCCTGGTATATGTCCCACTCAACCATTACCATCAAGCCAGGGGATCAAGGGATAACAAAGTGTGGAGCTGGATGAACACAGCAGGCCATGCTTAGCCAAGGGATCAACCCTGGTTCAATGAAGAGTGCAGGAGGGCATCCCAGGAGCAGCACCAGGCATACCTAAAGATGAGGTGTTAATCTGGTGAAGCCACCAAATAGGACTACTTGCAAGCCAAACAGCATAAGCAGCAAGTATTAGACAGAGCTAAGTGATCCCACAATAAATGGATCAACTCTAAGCTCTGCAGTTCTGCCACATCCAGTTGTGAATGATGGTGGACAATTAAACAACTCACTGGAGGAGGAGGCTCCACAAATATCGCCATCCTCAATGATAGAAGAGCCCAGCACATCAGTACAAAAGGTGAGGCTGAAGCATTCGCAGCAATCTTCAGCCAGAAGTGCCAAGTGGATGATCCATCTCGGCCTCCTCCAGTGGTCCCAAGCATTACAGATACCAGTCTTCAGCCAATTTGATTCACTCCACGTGATATCTTCTGGCAAGGTGGCAGCAGGGTAAGTTGCTCCATTTGGAGTTCGACTCTGTTTCCAGTTCCTTTTTTCCTTCTTCTTCTCTCTCCTTCCTGTAGTAATTCTAACCCCACCCAACCCCCATCATTTTAATTACCCACCTAAGGAGTTGGGAAGCAGTCGGATCACAATCAGGAGCGGGAGATGAACACACAGGCCATGTCCTGCAGTGACGGTGGATTGAGTGTGGGCTGGAGCAACCTGGGCGGTGTGGCAGTGGCAACGAGAGCGGATCAGTGAGCCAGCAGCAACTGGCATCGAGAGCAGGCCAGTAAGGCTGTGATAGCAGCCTAGTGATTGGAGCTGTGCCTACACCATTGTGGAGATGGGACTCGAGACTGTTGAGATCTGTAGCTTTTTTTTCTTGCTTACGTTTTGGCACTGTGCCAATGAATGGTGATTTTATGCACTTTTTGCTGTATTTATGTATTTCTATCCTTAGTACGCGTGACAAATAAATAAATCTAAATCTAAATCCAATACATGGTTGGAGACGCTGGATGCTGCAAAGGCTACGGGCCCTGACAACATTCCAGCAACAGTACCAAAGGCTTGTCCTCCAGAACTTGCCGCTCCTCTAGCCAAGCTGTTCCAGTACAGTTACAACACTAACATCTAAACAACGACATAGAAAATTGCCCAAATATGTCTTGCACAAAAACGCTGGACAAATCAAGCCCAGCCAACTACTGCCCCATCAGTCTAACCTTGATCATCAGCAAACTGAAGGTGTCATCAAAATTGCTATCAAGCAGCACCTGCTCAGAGACGCCCAGTTTGGGTTCCGCCAGGGCCACTCAGCTCCTGACCTCAATACAGCCTTGGTTCAAACACGAGCAAAAGAGCTGAATTCCAGAGGTGAGGTGAGAGTGACAGCCCTTGACGTCAAAGCTGCATTTGATGGATATCGGGGGGGCAAACTCTCCAGGTTACTGTTATACCTGAAACATAGGAAGATGGTCGTGATTGTTGGAGGTCAGTCATCTCAGCTCCAGGACATCTCTGTAGGAGTTCCTCAGGATAGTGTCCTAGGCCCAATGCTCTTCAGCTGCTTCATCAATGACCTTCCCTCCATCATAAGGTCAGAAGTGGGGATGTTTGCTGATGATTGCACAATGTTCTGCACCATTCATGACTCCTCAGCAGTCCATGTTCATATGCAACAAGATTTGGCCAATATCCAGGCTTGGGCTGAAAAGTAGCAAGTAACATTTGAGCCACACAAATGCCAAGCCGTGATCATCATGAATAAGAGACAATCTAACCACTGCCCCTTGACATTCAATGGTGTTACCATCACTGAATCTCACACTATCAACATCCTGGGGGTTACCATTGACTAGAAACTCAAGTGGGCTCGCCACATTAACACAGAGGCTACAAGAGTGTGTCAGAGGCTAGGAATACTGCAAGGAGTAACTCACCTCCTGACTCCCCAAAGTCTGTTCATCATCTACAAGGCACAAGTCAAGATTGTGATGGAATACTCCCCACTTGCCTAGATAGATGCAGCTCCAACAACACTCAAGAAGCTTGACACCATCCAGGATAAAACACCCGGCTTGGTTGGCACCACATCCGCAAGCATCCACTCCCTCCACCACCGACACTCAGTAGCAGCAGCGTGTACGTCTACAATATTCACTGCAGAAATTCACCAAAGGTCCTTAGACAGCACCTTCCAAACCCATGACCACTTCCATCTAGAAGGACAAAGGCAGCAGATACACAGGAACACCACGCCCTGCAAGTTCCCCTCCAAGCCACTCACCATCCTGACTTGGAAATATATTGGTCATTCTTTCCATGTCATTGGGTCAAAATCCTGGAATTCCCTCTCTCGGGGCATTGTGGATCAACTTACAACACATGGACTGCAGTGATTCAAATAGGCAGCTCACCATCACCTTCTTAAGGGGCAACTAGGGACAGGAAGTAAATGCTGGCCCAGCCAGCAATGCCAATGTCCCATGCAATGTCCCATGGATGACAGAAAATGTAGGGTATGTCGGATGATTTGATCTTGGAGTAGGGTAATAGGTCAGCATAACTTCACGGGCTGAAGGGTCTGTACTGTGCTGTACTGTTCTATGCTCTAAAAGAAATTGAACATCCAAATAAAAATTCCCTCTTGGGAACTGTCTTCCACGAACTCGTGTTATCCCATGATTTAGGATTTAAAGCTAAACTGGGACAAAGAGCTGATACCGGGCAGCCTCCACACAGATCACGATCAGCTTGTGTCCAGATCATGTGTATTTCACATTACTCCCTGCTTCTGATATTGATCCTTGAGGATACTAATGAACATCAAACCATGACACTATGCATGAACCAACAAGAGCTCTTACAACAACTGCTGAAACTGATTTCTTTCATTTTTAAGCTACCAAATGTCTTTAATCTCAGTCACCAAGCTGTAACACTGAAATCAATTGTTTCCGTGAACAAAGGCAACCTTTAGCCTCGAAAAGATCCCAGCTCCAATTCTAAAAGTGTGGTTGAAAAGAGGTTTTTTTTAAACCAATTGTTTTCCAAGCAGAAAGGTGGATGAGATCAGGAGCAGGAACTTTGGGCGATTTCCCTTCTTTTTGCCTTTAAGACGCTGTTGTAAACCTGGCTACTAGTATGAACTTTGGGACAAGTTCTCTAATATTTCTTCTTACAAAAGCAACAAATTACATATACAGGGAGGAAGTCTTGTTTTGTATTGTGCGTTAAAATCTGTGACAACTAATTTGAACATCATTATAATGCAGCAAACACAGCAGTCAGTTTGCCAATGGTCAGTTTGTCAGTGGTCAGTTGGTAGCCAGTTTAGCAGTGGTCAGTTTGCCATCTCCTGCAGGCAGCACTGTGGTCATAACTGGGTAATCTGGTTGCTCTTCTGATGAAAGTTTGTGAATCTGAAATGTTAACGTTTTCTCTCTCCAATCTGCTGAGTTTCTATAGCACTTTCTATCATTGTTGATATGTGTTGGAGAATAAAAATTAGCCGGGACATCGATCTCTTCTTCTCATTGAAATAATGATACGGAATGCTTTAGCTGAGAGGGCGGATGAGATCTTGGTTTAACTTCTCATCAGGGGTGTGCTGTGAAAACTGGACTAACCTGGAGCGGGTAGAACAGGAATGTAGGAACAGGATGAGGCTCTTCAGCCCCTCAAGTCTGCTCCACCATTCAATATATTATTTAATTATCTGTCTCAATGCCATGGAACAGCCATGGGAACCAGATTTGCACCCCAATATGTCAACATTTTCATGCACAGGTTCGAACAAGACTCCTTTGCTGCACAGAACCTCTGACCAACGCTATGCATCAAATACATTGACAACATTTTCTTCATTTGGACTCATGGCGAGGAATCTCTGAAACAACTACGTAGTGATATCAACAAGTTTAATCCCACAATCAGGCTTACCATGGACTAGTCTTTAGAACCAGTCTCATTCTTGGATACACACATCTCCATCAGAGACAGACATCTCAATACCTCACTCTACCACAAGACTATTGATAACCACACAATGCTGCACATCTCTAGCTTCCACCCTAAACATATTAAAACAGCCATCCTCTAGAGAAAAGCCCCATGCATTCACAAGATCTGTTCAGATGAGGAGGAACGACACAGACACCTGAAGGTGTTGAAAAATGCAATCATAAGAAGGGGATACAATGCTCAACTCATCAATCGCCAGTTCCGAAGCGCCACTGTGAAAAACTGTAATGACCTCCTCAGAAGACAGACACAGGAAATGTCTAATAGGGTACCGTTCATCATCCTGGGAATGGAAAAAGTTTTCCATGTTCTTCACAGCCTTCAACACGTTATCAACGATGATGAGCACTTTGCCAACATCTTTCCCACGCCTCCACTTCTCACCTTCAAACAACCACCAAACCTTAAACAGACCATTGTTTGGAGCAAACTACCCAGCCTTCAGTACAACACTGTCATGGCACCCTCTGCAAGATATGGCAGATCTTCGACATGGACACAGCCATCCCACGTGCGAACACCACCCACCACTTGCATGGCAGATACTCACGTGACTCGGCCAACACTGTCTATCTCAGAAGCTGCAGGCAAGGTTGCCCCTCCAAGTGGGGAACACTTCAGCGGTCAAGGACATTTGGCCTTGGATCTTCAGGTAAATGTCCTCCAAAGTGGACTTCAGGATACACACAAAGCAGAATTGCTGGGCAGAGGCTGACAGCCAAGTTCGGTACCCAGGACGGCCTCAACCAGGATCTTGGGTTCATGTTGCACTCCAGTGATATCACGCTCTATACACTCTCACACACACTCCCTCACACAAACACACTCACAGACATATACAGATTTGCACTGATCATCCACACAGTCTCTCAAGCATACACACACACATGCACGCATGCACACACACACGCATGTAAATCTATGGGGTGAATTTGCATTTGCAGATACATTCTATTTTTTTCAAAGATCACATAATTTATTAACAGTCAGTTGATATGGTGTTTTATAAATTCCTACTTTAGAAATAAAACCAGTCTGATTGCAAACCAAAACACAAACAGATTCTAAACAAGGCCTCACACCTAACATGCATTTTCTGACCTAAACCATCTTTCCTTCTTTACCCTGATAAAACCTTTAGTCCTCACAGCACATGGACTTGAAAGGAAATCTGGGATTTACATATACATAATAATCAATTAAAATCTTCTAATTGATTGAAGATTTAACACCTCTGAGCTTTGTTTAGTACATCCTCATCAATGGTGTGACTCTAGGATTTTTTATTTATAAATTCTGTGTCTGATACTATCTCTTTCACCGACACTTGAAGAAGGAGTGAGACTCTGAAAGCTTGTGTATTCAAATAAACCTGTTGGTCTATAACCTGGTGTTGTGAGATTTCCATCCAAAGTTCATTAAAATCAAGAGGTTAGCCTTTCTCGGGAGATACAAGTGAGTTTTAATGAACAATTAGAGTAATTGAATTGTGCAGCATGGAAACCTTTGGTCGAATTTGTCCATACCAACCAGATATCCTAATTTAATCTAGCCCCATTTGCCAGCATTTGGCACATATCCCTCCAAACTCTTCCAATTCAGATACTCATCCAGATGCCTTTTAAATGTTGTCATTGTACCAGCCTCCACCATTTCCTCTGGCAGCTCATTCCATACACACACCATCCTCTGAGTGATAAAGTTGCCTCTTAGGTCCCTTTTAATGCTTTCCCTTCTCAACTTAAACCTATGCCCTCGAATTTTGGACTCTGCTACTCCGGGAAAAATACCTTATCTATTCACCATATCCATGCTCCACATGATTTTATAAACTTCTATGAGGTCAACCCTCAGCCTCCGACACACCAGGGTAAATAGCCCCAGTCTATTCAGCCTTCCCTATAGCTCAAACCCTCCAACTGTGACATCACGCATGTAAATCTTTTTTGAACCCTTTCAAGTTTCACAACATCCTTCCTATAGCAGGGAGACCAGTAATGAATGTAGTATTCGAAAAGTGGCCTAACCAATTAATCAAACCAGCCATGGCTGATGACACACTTGTGGTGATTGCCAATGGTCAAACTGATCACTTGCTAGAAGCTGGGACAGTGCCACAGTTTTAATACATGGAAGAAGTGCATAAAGAAAGCCTGCTTCAGAGCAGTGTTAGCAAGTTCAGACCTTCTGGTCAGTGGCTGCAGGCTAATATAGAGCAAGCTGATCCTGTTTGATCCTCAGGGAAGTCCACATAACCACTTCACTTGTGATTGTGAGCATTGTGTAGGTAAGACTTCTGCAGTATTTTTATAGTGTAATTTTTAATTTAAAAAAATTAGATATATTCTGTTGTTATCACATCTTGACATCGCTGGCTGGGTTATTGACTATTCCTAATTGCCCATGGGACAGTTAACTGTCACCCACATTACTATGGGTCTGGAGTTACATATAGGTGAGACCAGGTAAGGATGGCAATCTCCTTTCCCGAAGGACATTAGTGAACCAAGTGGGTATTTCCCAATAACTGGTAATGTTTTCATGGTCATCTTTAGACACAATTCCAGATTTTTATTGAATTTGAATTCCACCATCTGTTGCGGCAAGATTCAAACCCACGTGCCTGCGACATTACCTGGGTCTCTGGATTAACAGTCCAGTTATAATACCACAAAGCTGCCACCTCCCCAGTAGCAGAGATAATGGGAACTGCAGATGCTGGAGATTCCAAGATAATAAAATGTGAGGCTGGATGAACACAGCAGGCCAAGCAGCATCTCAGGAGCACAAAAGCTGACGTTTCGGGCCTAGACCCTTCACCAGTAGCCTCAGCTTATTGATATCCAGAAACTAAACTTGATGGATCATGGAAAGTGGGAATAACAGTTCTAGACTCCTTTCTGCATCCAAGTTGTCTATCCCCTTAAGAATTTTCTAAGTTTCAATAAGATCACCTCTCACTCTTCAAAACACTTGAGAAAACAGACCCAGTTTCTTCAACCTGTCCCTACAAAACAGTCCTGTCATCCCAGGGATTAATGTAGGGACCCTGCATTGCATTTCCTCTGGCAAGTATAGACTTCCCTTCATAAGGAGACAAATATTTTTATATCACGTGTGGAATGCAGCATCACTGCCTGGCCAGCATTTATTGCCTGTACTTAGTTGCCCCTAAAAAGGTGGTGGTGAGCTGCCATCTTCAACTGCTGCAGTCCACCTGCTGTGGTTTGACCCACAATGCCATTAGGCATAGAATTCCAGGATTTAGACCCAGCAACAGTTCAGGAATAGCAATATGTTTCCAAGTCAGGATGGTAAGTTGCTTGGAGGGGAACTGCAGTTGGTGGTGTTCTGATGTTTCTACTTGCCTTGTCCTTGTGGATAGAAGTGGTCGTAGGTTTGGAAGGTGCTAACTGAGGACCTTTGGTGAATTATAAAGTGGACCTTGTAGATAGTACACACTGTTGGTACTAAGTGTCGGTGGTGGAGGGCATGGATGATTGTGGATGTGGTTTCAATCAAATGGGGACTGCTTTGTCCTGGATGGTGTCAAGCTTCTTGAGTGTTGTTGGAGCTGCACTTATCCAGGCGAGTGGGGAGTATTCCATCACACTCCTGATGTGTGCCTTGTAGATGGTGGGACAGGTTTTGGGGAGTTAGGAGGTGAGTTACTCACCGCAGTATTCCTAGATTCTTGTAGCCACTGTGTTTATGTGGTGAGTTTCTGATCAAAGATAACCTCAAGGATGTTGACAGTGACAGATTCAGAGACAGTAACACCGTTGAATGTTAAGGGGTTGTGATTAGATTGAAGATTGTCATTGCCTGGCATTTATGTGGATCAAAGGTTACTTGCCATTTGTCAGCTCAAGCCTGGATACTGTTCAGGTCTTGTTGCAATTCGACACAGACTGCTTCAGTATCTGAGGAGTTGCGGATGCTGCTGAACATTGTGCAATCATCAGCATACATCCCCACTTCTGACCTTATGATGGAGGGAAGGTCATTGATGAAGCAGCTGAAGAAGAATGAGCTTAGGATACTATCCTGTGGTACTCCTGCAGAGATGTCCTGGAGGTGAGATGACAGATCTCGACCATCTTCCTGTGTGCCAGGTATAGCTTCAAACAGCGGTGTGTTCCTCAATGATACCCATCAATTCTAGTTTTGCTCAAACTCCTTGATGCCACACTAAATCGAATGCAGCCTTGATGTCAAGAGTTTGTCATTCTCACCTCACCCATGGAAGTCACCTGTTTTGTCTATGTTTGAATGAGACTGTAATGAGAGTTCACCTGATGAAGGAGTAGTGCTCTGTAAGCTCGTGGATTCAAAAAAACTTGGACTATAGCCTGGTGTTGTGTGACTCCTAACTTTGCCCACCGTAGTCCAACTCTACATTATGAGATCAAGAGCTATCTGGTCCTGGGCAGAACCAAGCACCCCAAGCTGTACAAAATATTCCAGGTAAGGTCCTACCAAAGCTATACACAACTGCAGCAAGACGTCTTTACTCCTGGACACAAATCTCCTTGTGATAAAGAACTGTATACCATTTGCTTCCCAATGCTTGCTGTACCCGTATGCTTGCTTTCAGTCATTCATGGACAAGGACAGCATGTGTCTTTGGACACTGTTTCACTCCAACTGATCCCATTTAAGAAATATTCAGTCTTTTTGGTTTTTCAACCATGGTAAGTAATGGATGTGAGTTTGCTCGCTGAGCTGGAAGGTTAGTTTTCAGACGTTTCGTCACCATTCTAGGTAACATCATCAGTGAGCCTCCGATGAAGCGCTGGTGTTATGTCCCGCTTTCTATTTATCTGGTTAGGTTTCCTTGGGTTGGTGATGTCATTTCCTGTTCTTTTTCTCAGGGGATGGTAGATTGGCTCCAAGTCAATGTGTTTGTTGATGGTGTTCCGGTTGGAATGCCATGCTTCTAGGAATTCTCGTGCATGTCTCTGTTTGGCTTGTCCTAGGATGGATGTGTTGTCCCAATCAAAGTGGTGTCCTTCCTTATCTGTATGTAAGGATACGAGTGATAGTGGGTCAGGCACAACATCGTGGGCTGAAGGGCCTGTTCTGTGCTGTACTGTTCTATGTTCTATGTTCTATGTTCTATGTTGTTTTGTGGCTAGTTGATGTTCATGTATCCTGGTGGCTAGCTTTCTGCCTGTTTGTCCAATGTAGTGTTTGTCACAGTTCTTGCAATTTTGATTGGGACAACACATCCATCCTAGGACAAGCCAAACAGAGACATGCACGAGAATTCCTAGAAGCATGGCATTCCAACCGGAACACCATCAACAAACACATTGACTTGGAGCCAATCTACCATCCCCTGAGAAAAAAAGAACAGGAAATGACATCACGAACCCAAGGAAACCTAACCAGATAAATAGAAAGCGGGACATAACACCAGCGCTTCGTCGGAGGCTCACTGATGATGTTACCTAGAATGGTGACGAAACGTCTGAAAACTAACCTTCCAGCTCAGCGAGCAAACTCACATCCAGAACCTCAACCTGAGCTGCAAATCTTCTCAAAATGGTAAGTAATTCACACATATTCAGATTATATGCCATCTACCATGGTCTTATCCATTAACTAAGTCTGTCCAAGTTGTTACAACTGATTGGAGGAGAATCAAGCCCCACCAATCCATCAGTCATGCCAGCAGTATTCGGTCCTGGGATGCAGACTCTGCTCAGTGGGCCAGCATTTATTATCTATCCCTAGTTGCCCTTGAAGTTGGTGGTGAACTGGTTCTTGAACAGCTGCAGTCCATGTGCTGCAGGTTGACCCACAATGTCCTTAGTGAGGGAATTCCAGGATTCTCACCCATGCTGGCCTTCATTGGTCAAGGCAGTTGGGACATTATGTGCAGTTGGATAAGTCGTTGGTGAGGCCACGCTTGGGAGTATTGTGTACAGTTTTGGTCACCCTTTTGTAAGAAATACATGATTAAAGGAATGAAGATTTATGACAATGTTTCCAGGACTAGTAGGTTTGAGTTATAGGGAGAGGTTGGCCAGGATAGGACGTTATTCCTTGGAATGTAACAGAATGAGGGGTACCTCATTGAGGCGTATAAAATTGTGTGTGTGTGTGCGTGTGTGTGTGTGTGTGTGCGTGTGTGTGTGTATTTGTCTGTGTGCGTGTGGTGGAGGTGATGGGGGGGGGGTGTTGGTAGGAGTTGTTTGCTCAAACTCTACAAGGCATTTATAAGGCCACAGCTGGAACACTGAACAGTTACCAGGGAATGGAGTTTGAAGTGATGACCAAAGATAACAGCTATGCCTTCCAAATGTTTTATTGGAGAATTCCTAATGTTTAATTTACAAGTCACGACTATGATAGAATGCGGTCCACTTGCCTGGATGGGTTCAACTCCAACAACATTCAAGAAGCTTGACACCAAAGAATAAAGAACAGTACAGTACAGGAACGGGCCTTTGACATGATGCCTTTTGCCCCGACGCAATCCGTATCCTCTGTTCCCTGCCTATTTATGTATCTGTCAAGATGCCTCTTAAACTTTGCTACTGTATCCACCTCCACCATCTCCTCTGGCAGTGCTTTCCAGGTACTTCCTCCCCTCTGTGTAAAATCCTTCCACCTGATCTCTTTTAAACATACTCCCTTTTACCTTAAACTTAAGTCCCCAAGTAACTGAAATGTCTACCATGGAGGAAAAGGCTCAGATTGTTCATTCCATCCATGCCTCTTATAATTCTACAAACTCCTACCAGGTCACCTCTCATCCTTCAGTATTCAAGTGAAAACAAACCAGGTTTTTCCAATCTCCTCATAGCTAATACCCTCCAAAACAGGCAATATTCTGGTAAACTGTTTCTGTATCCTCTCCAAGGCCTCCTCATCCTCTGGTAGTGTGATCAGAACTGTACATAATATTCCAAATATTTCTAACGAAAGTTTTATACCACTGTAACATGGTTTGCCAATTTTTACACCATTTGTCCTGACCGATAAAGGCAAGCATGATATGAGCCTTCTTGACCATCTGACCAACTTGTGTTGCCACTTTCAAGGGAACTGTGGCCCTTCTCATCCAGATCTCTTTGTATGTTGATGCTACTAAGGGTTCTGCCATTTACTGTAAACATTCCTCCATCATTAGATCTTCCAAAATACATCCGCTTTGCATTTAGAACATAGAAAAGTACAGCACAGAACAGGCCCTTCGGCCCATGATGTTGTGCCGTGGAATAATCCATATCCAAAAATAAAATAACCTAACCTACATTCCCCTCAATTCACTGCTGTCCATGTGCATGTCCAGCAGTCGCTTAAATGTCACTAATGACTCTGCTTCCACGACTACCACTGGCAAAGTATTCCATGCGCTCACAACTCTCTGGGTGAAGAACCTCCCTCTGACATCTCCTCTACGCCTTCCTCCTAACACCTTAAAACTATGACCCCTCATGGCAGTCAATCCTGCCCTGGGGAAAAGTCTCTGGCTATCGACTCTATCCGTGTCTTTCATTACCTTGTACACCTTGATCAGGTCACCTCTCTTCCTCCTTCTCTCCAGAGAGAAAAGTCCGAGCTCAGTCAACCTCTCCTCGTAAGCCCTCCAGTCCAGGCAGCATCCTGGTAAACCTCCTTTGCACCCTCTCCAAAGCCTCCACATCTTTCCTATAATAGGGCGACCAGAACTGGACACAATATTCCAAGTGTGGTCTCACCAGGGTTTTGTAGAGCTGCAGCATAATCTCGCGGCTCTTAAACTCGATCCCCCTGTTAATGAAAGCCAAAACACCATATG
This sequence comes from Stegostoma tigrinum, assembly GCF_030684315.1. NCBI lineage: Eukaryota > Metazoa > Chordata > Chondrichthyes > Orectolobiformes > Stegostomatidae > Stegostoma > Stegostoma tigrinum. Next base: position 98,411,086 of record NC_081362.1, on the reverse strand, counting down.
CTTTCTTAACATCCTTATCCACTTGGGTGGCAACTTTGAGGGAGCTATGCACTTGAACACTAAGATCCCGCTGTTCCTCCACACTGCCGAGAATCCTGCCTTTAATCCTATATTCAGCCTTTAAGTTCGACCTTCCAAAATGCATCACTTCGCATTTGTCCAGGTTGAACTCCATCTGCCATTTCTCAGCCCAGCTCTGCATTCTGTCAATGTCTCGCTGAAGCCTGCAATAGCCATCGATACTATCAATGGCACCTTTGTGTCATCAGCAAACATACTAACCCACCCCTCAACTTCCTCCTGACTTTATGAATGAGCCTGCTGTGGGGAACCTTATCAAATGCCTTGCTGAAGTCCATGTACACCACATCCACTGCTCGACCCTCGTCAACCTGTCTCATGACTTCCTCAAAGAACTCAATAAGATTTGTAAGGCATGACTTGCCCCTCACAAAGCCATGCTGACTCCCTTTAATCATGCTATGCTTTTCCAAATAGTCATAAATCCTATCCCTCAGAATTCTTTCCAAAACCTTGCTGACCACAGACGTAAGACTGACTGGTCTGAAATTTCCAGGGATTTCCCTATTCCCTTTCTTGAAAAGAGGAACAACATCTGCCTCCCTCCAATCTTCTGGTACGACTCCCGTAGAGAGTGAGGAAGCAAAGATCTTCGCCAGCGGCTTAGCAACCTCCTTTCTCACATCTCGGAGCAACCTAGGATAAATCTAGTCTGGCCCTGAGCACTTATCAATCTTAATGTTTGCCAAAATTTCCAGCACATCAACTTCCTCAATCTCGATCTGTTCAAGCCTGTTTTCCTGCTCCTCAAAGTTCTTATTCACAACAAGGTCCCTTATCTTAGTGAAAACCAAAGCAAAAAACTCATTAGGGCTTCCCCTACCTGCTCAGACTCCATGCACAAGTTCCCTACGCTATCCCTGATCGGCCCTACCTTCTCCCTGATCATTCTCTTATTCCTCACGTATGAGTAAAATGCCTTCGGGTTCTCCCTAATCCTTCCTGCCAAGCCTTTGTCGTGCCCCCTCCTGGCCCTCCTCAGTCCACTTTTGAGCTCCTTCTGAGCAAGCCTGTAATCCTCTAAAGCTGTGCTAGACCCTGGCTTCCTCCACCTTACGTACGTTGCCTTCTTCTTTTTGACGGGAAGCATCTCTGTTCCCGTCATCCAAGGCTCCTTAATCTTCCCCCTTCTTACCTGTCTCAGAGGAACAAATTTATGCAAGCTAACTAATCAAGCCACCTATTTCTGCTCCAAATTATTTATCTATATTATAAAACAACAGAGGTACCAGCACTGATCCCTGCAGAACACCACTGGTCACAGATCTCCAGTTATAAAAACACCCTTCCAATGCTACTCTGCCTTTGATGATTCAGCCTGTTTTGTATCTAGCTTACCAGCTCACTGAAGATCCCATGTGACTTCACCTTCTGTGCCAGCCTGCCACGAGGGACCTTGTCAAAGGTCTGACTAAAGTCCAGATAAACAACCTCTACCTCCTCACCCTCATCAATCATCTTTGTCACTTACTCAAAAAAAATCAACAAAATTGAGTCCATATTTTTCCAAATGTAGTAAATCCAGTCCCTTGGAATCTTTTCCAATAATCTCGTGACCATTGATATTAGGCTCACCAGCCTGTAATTTTCCAGATTATCCCTGTTATTCTTCTTAAACAAAATAAAAATGCTGACTATTCTTCAGTCCTCTGGGTTCTTTCCTTGACTAAACAGTGTACAAAGATTTCATTCAAGGCCCCAACAATTTTCTCACCTGAATCCCGCAGCATTTTGGGATGGATCCAATTAAGTCCTGGGGACTTGCTACTTTAATGCTTTTCAAAACACCCAACAGTGCCTCCTTTCTCATGTTGAAATGTCCCAGTTTATCAGCATACCCATTCTGCGATCCCCATCTATCAAGTCCTTCCTCTTCGCAATTGCTGACGCATAGTATTTGGCCCACTTCGTCTGGTTCTATGCATAAATTATCTTAGTCTTTGAGTGCATCTATCACTTCAGGGTTACCCTCTTGCTCCATTTATATGTGTAAAATACATCTTGTGGTTTTTTTCCTTAATCCTGTTTGCAATAGATATTTCATGGCCCCTTGCAGCCCTCCTAACTTCTCGTTTGAATTCTTTTCTGTTATCTTTGTATTCTTCAAGGGGTGTGTATGTTTTCAGTTTTCTAAACCTTATGCATGCCTCCTTTTCTTTTTGACTGGACTCTAAATTTCTCTTGTTACTCAATGTTCCTACATCTTGCCACCTTTAATTCTTCATTTTCCAGGAACATATTGGTCCCAAACTCTAATCAAGTAGTCTTGAAAAAAATTCCCTAATGCCAGATGTGGATTTACCCTCAAACAGCTGCCTCCAATCTATATTCCCCAGTTGTATCAGAGATAATGGTAACTGCAGATGCTGGAGAATCCAAGATAACAAAGTGTGGAGCTGGATGAACACAGCAGGCCAAGCAGTATCTTAGGAGCACAAAAGCTGATGTTTTGGGCCTAGACCCTTCATCAGAAAAGGGGGATGGGGAGAGGGTTGAGAAATAAATAGGAAGAGAGGGGGAGACGGATCAAAGGTCGATAGAGGACAAGATAGGTGGAAAGGAGACAGACAAGTCAACCTCATCCCGCCCCCTTGACCTGTCCATCCTCTCTGGACGGACCTATCCCCTCCCTAGCTTCCCACTTACACTCACCTCCACTGGCTTCATCCCCGCCCCTTTAACTTGTCTGTCTCCTCTCCACCTATCTTCTCCTCTATCCATCTTCAGCCCGCCTCCTTCTCTCTCCCTATTTATTTCAGAATTGTCTCCCTATCCCCCTTTTCTGATGAAGGGTCTAGGCCCGAAACGTCAGCTTATGTGCTCCTAAGATGCTGCTTGGCCTGCTGTGTTCATCCAGCTCCACACTTTGTTATGTCTTACATTCCCCAGTTATTGCCTAATATTCTGGTAATTTTCCAAATATTGATTGGAAACATTTTAGTTGTAACAGTTTAGATGGAGTGGATTTTGTCCAGTGCGTTCAGGAAGGATTCCTGACACAGTATGTAGATAGACCAACATGAGGAGAGGCCACTTTGGATTTGGTAATTGGCAATGAACTGGGCCAACTGTTAGACCTGTTGGTAGGTGTGCATTTTGGCGGTTGCGATCATAACTGTTTCTTTCAAGATAGTCATGGTGAAGGATAGGTACATACAGCAGGGTAAGGTTTATAAATGGGGGAAGAATAATTACAATTCTCTTAGGCAAGAACGAGGTAACATAAAATGGGAAAAGATGCTCTCAGGGAAGAGCACTATTGAAATGTGGAGATTGTCTAAGGAATGCATACTGCGTGCATGTTTGTCCCTAGCAGGCAGGGAAGATGTGGTTGAGTGAGGGAGCCTTAGTTCTCAAGAGAGTTCGAACGACTGGTAAAGAGGAAGAAGGATACTTATATAAGGTTTAGGAAACAATGAATGGAAAAGGCTCTAGAGGGATACAAGTTATCCTGGAAGATGCTGAAGAAAGGGCTTAGGAGATCCATAAGGGGACATGAGAAAACATTGGCAGATAGGATCAAGGAAAACTCCAAGGCTTTTTACACGTACGTGAGGAATAAGAGAATGACCAGAGAAAGTGTAGGTCCGATCAAGGATTGTAATTTGTGCATGGAGCCTAAAGAGATGGGAGAAGTCCTCAATTAATACTTTTCTTCAGTATTCGCAACTGAGAGGGACCTAGTTGTAGAGGAGGACAGTGTGAAACAGGCTGGTAGGCTAGAAGAGGTCACTGTTAGTAAGGAAGTTGTACGAGGATTTTTGATGAACTTGAAGGTAGATAAGTCCCCCGGGCCTGATGGGAGCTATCCAAGGATTCTATAGGACACAAGGGAAGAGATCGCAGGGCCTTTGGTGGTGATCTTTACGTCCTCATTGTCCACAGGTATGATGCCAGAAGATTGGAGAGAGGCAAACGTCATTCCTGTGTTCAAAGAAGGGAATAGGGATAACCCTGGAAATTACAGGCCAGTTAGTCTCCCTTCAGTGGTGGGCAAATTATTGGAAAGGGCTGTGAGAGACAGGATTTATGATCACTTGGAAAGGCACAATTTGATTCATGATAGTCAGCATGGATTTGTGAGGGTTGATCATGTCTCACAAACCTTATTGAATTCTTTGAAGTGGTGACTAAATACGTGGATGAAGACAGAGCAGTGCATGTGGTATACATGGATTTAAGTAAGGTGTTTGATAAGGTTCCCCATGGTAGGCTCATGTAGAAGGTAAGGAGGCATGGGATGGGGGAAATGTGGCGGATCGGATTCAGAATTGGCTGACCCTTAGAAGACAAAGGGTGGTAGTGGACAGAAAATATTCAACATGGTGCTCAGTTACGAGTGGTGTACTACGAGGTTCTGTTCTGGGTCCTCTTCTATTTTTGATTTTTGGAAATCATTCGGAAGTCAGAGTGGAAGGGTGGATTAGCAAGTTCGCGGACAATACGAACATGGGTCACATTGTGGACAGTTTGTTCTCGGTTACAGAGGGACATTGATGGGATGCAGAGCTGGGCTGAGAAGTGGCAAATGGAGTTTAACCCTGAAAAGTGTGAGGTGATTCATTTTGGAAGGACAAATTTGAAAGCAGAATTAAGGGTTAACGGAAAGATTCTTGGCAGTGTGGAGGAGCAGAGGGATCTTGGGGTTCATGTCCACAGTTCCCTGAAAGCTTCCACCCAGGTGGATAGAGTTGTTAAGAAGTTGTATGGTATGTTAGCTTTCATTAATAGAGGGATTGAGTTCAAGAGCCGTGAGGTTATGCTGCAGCTGTACAAAACCTTGGTTCGGCCACATCCAGAGTATTGTGCCCAGTTCTGGTCACCTCATTACAGGAAAGATGCGGAAGCATTGGGAAAGGTGCAGAGGAGATTTACCAGGATGGTTCCTGGAATGGAGGGAAGGTCTTACAAGGAAAGGTTTAGAGAACTAGGGCTTTTCTCTTTCGAACGACGAAGGATAAGAGCTGACTTGATAAGAAATGTACAAAATGATCAGAGGTATTGATAGAGTAGACAGTCAGAGACTTTTTCCTCGGGGGGAGGTAGCTATTACGAGGGGGCATAGTTTTAAAGTGAGTGGAGGTAGATATAGGGGAGATGTCAGAGGTAGGTTCTTTACTCAGAGGGGTAGGGGCGTGAAATGAAATGCCGGAGAGGGTAGTGGAGTCGACCTCATTCGGGGCATTTGAGCTGCTATTAGATAGGTATATGGATGATAGTATAAGGTCGGGTGGAGGTTAGATAGAACTAAAGATTAGGGTAAATTTCAGTGTAACATTGTAGGCCGAAGGGCCCGTACTGTGCTGTACTGTCCTATGTTCTATGTTTAATTACCCTATCCCTATTTTGTACTTTTATCCAAGGTCTGCTCTTTTCCTTCTCCACGAGTAATTTAAAACTTACAGAATTATGTTCAAAAAATGCACTCCCCCACCACTGAAACCTTGATCATCTGGCTGGGCTAATTCCCCAATACCAGATCTAAAATGGCCCCGTCCCGAATTGAACTATTTATATATTGTTTCAAAACACTGTCCTGGGCACAACTAACAAATCCTCTCCCATCCAAGCCTCTGGCACTAAGTGAATCCCAGTCAATATAGGGAAAATTAAATAACCCAGCACAACAACTCTGTTGTTTTTACAGTTTTCCTAATTTGTCCACCTATCTCTTTCTCCATCGCCCGCTGGCTATTGGGAGGCCTTGTAGTACGATTCATGAAAGTGACTGCACCCTTCCTATCCCTGAACTCTATCCATATGGTCTTGCTGGCTGAGCCCTTCAAGATGTCCTCCCTCAGTATAGCTGTGATATTCTCTCTCATCAGTAATGCAACTTCCCTATCTCTTTTACATCCCTCTCTTTCTAGCTTGAACTACTGCAATCCTGGAACATTAAGCTGCCAGTGTCGTGCCTGGCTCAACCACTCTCTGTAATGGCTATAACATCATTGTTGTGTGTATTCATCCAAACTGTAAATTCATTTGCCTTTCCTGTCATACTCCTCACATTAAAAAATACAGTTCAGACCGTACTGTATTCAGTAACCTCTCCCTGTCTGAGATAACAAGGTGTACAGCTGAATGAACACAGCAGGCCACGCAGCATCAGAGGAGCAGGAATACCAACATTTCAGGCCTAGGCTCTACTTCAGAAGTTCCGACTACCTCTCCCTGTCTGTTCTTTCTTGGAGTCTGAGTCATTTTACTCGCTGCCCCATCCAGGATAAAGCAACCCGCTTGATTGGTATCATATCCATAAACGTCCACTCTATTCACACTGACAGTCAGTAGCAGCCAAGGATACTATCCACAAAATACACTGCAGAAATTTACCAAAAGGACAGCAGATGCATGGGAACACCATCCCCTGCAAGTTCCCCTCCAAGCCACTCACCATCCTGACTTGGAAATATATTGCCATTCCATCAGTGTCATTGTGTCAAAATTCTGGACAAGCTGCTCCAAAAACCATTCCACAAATTCCTTTCCTTGGGATCTGCTATCAAGTTGATTTTCCTAGTCTATCTGCATACTGAAGTCCCCCATGATTTTTGTAATTAGAACATAGAACATAGAACAGTACAGCACAGAACAGGCCCTTCAGCCCACAATGTTGTGCCGACCATTGATCCTCATGTATGCACCCTCAAATTTCTGTGACCATATACATGTCCAGCAGTCTCTTAAATGACCCCAATGACCTTGTTTCCACAACTGCTGCTGGCAACGCATTTCATGCTCTCACAACTCTCTGCGTAAAGAACCTGCCTCTGACATCCCCTCTATACTTTCCACCAACCAGCTTAAAACTATGACCCCTTGTGCTAGCCATTTCTGCCCTGGGAAATAGTCTCTGGCTATCAACTCTATCTATGCCTCTCATTATCTTGTATACCTCAATTAGGTCCCCTCTCCTCCTCCTTTTCTCCAATGAAAAGAGACCGAGCTCAGTCAACCTCTCTTCATAAGATAAGCCCTCCAGTCCAGGCAGCATCCTGGTAAACCTCCTCTGAACCCTCTCCAAAGCATCCACATCTTTCCTATAATAGGGCGCCCAGAACTGGACGCAGTATTCCAAGTGCGGTCTAACCAAAGTTTTATAGAGCTGCAACAAGATCTCACGACTCTTAAACTCAATCCCCCTGTTAATGAAAGCCAAAACACCATATGCTTTCTTAACAACCCTGTCCACTTGGGTGGCCATTTTAAGGGATCTATGTATCTGCACACCAAGATCCCTCTGTTCCTCCACGCTGCCAAGAATCCTATCCTTAATCCTGTACTCAGCTTTCAAATTCGACCTTCCAAAATGCATCACCTCGCATTTATCCAGGTTGAACTCCATCTGCCACCTCTCAGCCCATCTCTGCATCCTGTCAATGTCCCGCTGCAGCCTACAACAGCCCTCTACACTGTCAACGACACCTCCGACCTTTGTGTCGTCTGCAAACTTGCTGACCCATCCTTCAATTCCCTCGTCCAAGTCATTAATAAAAATTACAAACAGTAGAGGCCCAAGGACAGAGCCCTGTGGAACTCCACTCACCACTGACTTCCAGGCAGAATATTTTCCTTCTACTACCACTCGCTGTCTTCTGTTGGCCAGCCAATTCTGTATCCAAGCAGCTAAGTTCCCCTGTATCCCATTCCTCCTGACCTTCTTAATGAGCCTACCATGGGGAACCTTATCAAATGCCTTACTGAAGTCCATATACACCACATCCACAGCTCGACCCTCATCAACCTTTCTAGTCACATCCTCAAAAAACTCGATAAGGTTTGTAAGGCATGACCTACCCCTCACAAAGCCGTGTTGACTGTATTTGATCAAGCCATGCTCTTCCAGATGGTCATAAATCTTATCCCTCAGAATCCTTTCTAACACCTTGCAGACGACAGACGTGAGACTCACCGGTCTATAATTGCCGGGGATTTCCCTATTTCCTTTCTTGAAGAGAGGAATTACATTTGCCTCTCTCCAGTCCTCAGGTACGACTCCAGTGGAGAGCGAGGATGCAAAGATCTTCGCAAGTGGCGAAGCAATTGCATTTCTCGCTTCCCAAAGCAGCCGAGGACAAATCTGATCCTGGCCTGGCGACTTGTCAATCTTAATGTTTGACAAAATTTTCAGCACATCAGCTTCCTCTATCTCTATCCATTCCAGCATGCACACCTGCTCTTCAAAGGCTTCATTCACTACAAAGTTCGTTTCTTTCGTAAAGACAGAAGCAAAAAACTCATTTAGGGCTTCCCCTCCCTCCTCAGGCTCCACACACAAGTTCCCTATGCTATCCCTGATCGGCCCTACTCTTTCTTTGACCATTCTCTTATTCCTCACGTAAGTGTAAAATGCCTTTGTGTTTTCCCGGATTCCTTCTGCCAAGCCTTTCTCGTGCCCCCTCCTGGCTCTCCTCAGACCATTTTTGAGCTCCTTCCTTGCCTGCATGTAATCCTCTCTAGCTGAACTTGACCCTAGCTTCCTCCACCTTATGTAAGCTACCTTCTTCCTTTTGACAAGAAGCTCCACCGCTCTCGTCATCCAAGGTTCCTTAATCTTACCCCTTCTTGCCTGTCTCAGAGGGACATATTTACTCATCACTCCCAACAACTGTTCCTTAAACCGTCTCCACATGTCTATAGTTCCCTTACCATGGAACAACTGCTCCCAGTCCATGCTTCCTAACTCATGTCTAATCGCATCATAGTTTCCTCTTCCCCAATTAAATATCCTCCCATTCTGCCTAATCCTCTCCTTCTCCATAGCTATGTAGAATGTGAGGCAGTTATGGTCACTATCACCAAAATGCTCTTCCACCACAAGATCCGATACCTGCCCCGGCTCGTTTCCGAGCACCAAGTCTAGAATGGCCTCTCCCCTCGTCGGCCTGTCAACGCACTGCGTTAGGAAACCCTTCTGAATACACCTTACAAAAACAGCTCCATTCAAATCTTCTGCTCGAAGGAGGTTCCAATCAATATTAGGAAAGTTAAAGTCACCCATTACAACCACCCTACTGCGTGCACACTTTTCCAAAATCTGTCGACCTATGCTTTCTTCAATCTCCCTGCTGCTATTGGGGGGCCTGTAGTAAACCCCTAACGAGGTGACTACTCCCTTGCTGTTCCTAATTTCCACCCATACTGACTCAGTAGGCAGATCTTCCTCGACAAAGGAAGCTTCTGTAGCTGTGATACCCTCTCTGATTAGTAGTGCTACACCCCCTCCTCTTTGTTCCCCCTCCTTATTCTTTTTAAATGTTCTAAACCCTGGAACATCCAGCAACCATTCCTGCCCATGAGAAACCCATGTCTCTGTTATGGCCACAACAACATAGCACCAGGTACTGATCCATGCTCTAAGTTCATCACTTTTATTCCTGATACTCCTTGCATTAAAGCAAACACACTTTAACCGATCCCTTGGTTCCTTCCCAGGAAAATCCTTCCCACTAGCTGGTCTACCTCTTGCTACTGCCTCACCTGCATCAACGCTCACCTCTGGTATACAGCTCAGGTTCCCACCCCCCTGCCATACTAGTTTAAACCCTCTCGAACTACTCGAGCAAACCTTCCACCCAGGACATTGGTCCCCTTCCAGTTCAGATGCAACCCGTCCGTCTTGTACATTGTACCATTCTTATATGCTACTTCTATCTCCTGAACAATTTTCTGCCCCACATCCTGACTATTGGTTGGAGGACTGTACACAACACCCTAGAGCTACTTTTATCCTCAACTCTACCCACACAGATTCCACTCTTTCTGACTCAGTATCACTTCTTGCTATCAATTTAATCAGGGGCGGCAATGGCCTAGCGGTATTAGAACATAGAACATAGAAAGGTACAGCACAGTACAGGCCCTTCGGCCCACAATGTTGTGCCTTGGAATAATCCATATCCAAAAATAACCTAACCTACATTCCCCTCAATTCACTGCTGTCCATGTGCATGTCCAGCAGTCGCTTAAATGTCACTAATGACTCCACTTCCACGACTACCACTGGCAAACTATTCCATGCGCTCACAACTCTCTGGGTGAAGAACCTCCCTCTGACGTCTCCTCTATACCATCCTCCTAACACCTTAAAACTATGACCGCTCGTGGCAGTCAATCCTGCCCTGGGGAAATGTCTCTGGCTATCAACTCTATCCATGCCTCTCATTACCTTGTACACCTCGATCAGGTCACCTCTCTTCCTCCTTCTCTCCAGAGAGAAAAGTCTGAGCTCAATCAACCTCTACTCGTAAGACAAGCCCTCCAGTCCAGGCAGCATCCTGGTAAACCTCCTTTGCACCCTCTCCAAAGCCTCCACATCTTTCCTATAATAGGGCAACCAGAACTGGACACAATATTCCAAGTGTGGTCTCACCAGGGTTTTGTAGAGCTGCAGCATAACCTCGTGGCTCTTAAACTCGATCCTCCTGTTAATGAAAGCCGAAACACCATATGCTTTCTTAACAACCTTATCCACTTGGGTGGCAACTTTGAGGGAGCTATGCACTTGAACACCAAGATCCCGCTGTTCCTCCACACTGCCGAGAATTCTGCCTTTAATCCTATATTCAGCATTTAAGTTTGACCTTCCAAAATGCATCACTTCGCATTTATCCAGGTTGAACTCCATCTGCCATTTCTCAGGCCAGCTCTGCATACTGTCAATGTCTCGCTGAAGCCTGCAATAGCCCTCGATACTATCAACGGCACCCCCAACCTTTGTGTCATCAGCAAACATACTACCCCACCCCTCAACCTCCTCATCCAAGTCATTTATAAAAACTACAAAGAGCAGAGGCCCAAGAACAGAGCCCTGCGGGACACCACTCAGCACTGAACTCCAGGCAGAATATTCAACCATCTACAACCACTCTCTGCCTCCTGTCAGCCAACCAATTCTGAATCCAGACAGCCAAATCACCCTGTATCCCATACCTCCTGACTTTATGAATGAGCCTGCTGTGGGGAACCTTATCAAATGCCTTGCTGAAGTCCATGTACACCACATCCACTGCTCGACCCTCGTCAACCTGTCTCATGACTTCCTCAAAGAACTCAATAAGATTTGTAAGGCATGGCCTGCCCCTCACAAAGCCATGCTGACTCCCTTTAATCATGCTATGCTTTTCCAAATAGTCATAAATCCTACCCCTCAGAATTCTTTCCAAAATCTTGCTGACCACAGATGTAAGACTGACTGGTCTGTAATTTCCAGGGATTTCCCTATTCCCTTTCTTGAAAAGAGGAACAACATTTGCTTCCCTCCAGTCTTCCGGTATGACTCCCGTGGAGAGTGAGGAAGCAAAGATCTTCGCCAGCGGCTTAGCAACCTCCTTTCTTGCTTCCCGGAGCAACGTGGGATAAAGGTATTGTCAGAGGACTGTTAATTCGGAGACCCAGATAACATTCCGGGGGCGGGGGGGGGGACGATTTGGGATTGAATTCTGCTATGGCAGATAGTGGAATTGGAATCTAATAAAATATCTGGAATTAAGAGTCTAATGATGATCAGGAATCCATTGTCGATTGTTGGGAAGAACCCATCTGGTTCACTAATGTCCTTTAGGGAAGAAAACTACCATCCTTACCTGGTATAGTCTCCATGTGACTCCAGGCCCACAGCAACGTGGCTGACTCTGAACTACCCTCTGGGCAATGAAGGACGGGCAATAAATGCTGCCTGGCTAGCAATGCCCTCATTTTGTGAACGAATAAAGAAATAAAAAAAAATTTCTCAGTAAGAAGTTAATGTCAATCTGCTTGTCCTTTTGTTAGGATTGATTTCCCTAGGATATTCAGTTCCTAGAGTCAATAAATGTGGAGCTGGAGAAGTAGAGCAGGTTAGACATTGACTCTCCTGCTCCTCGGATGCTGTCTGACCTGCTCTGCTTTCCCAGCTCCACATTTATTGACTGAAGGATCGGCACCTGCAATCCTGACTGTCTCCAAGTAATTTTTATAAATGACTTGGACGCAGGCATAGGTGGATGGGTCAGTAAGTTTGAAGATGACACTAAATTCGGTGTAGTGTTGGACAGTGTGGAAGAATGTTGCGGGTTGCAGGGAGACTTGGATAAACTGCAGAGTTGGGCTGAAAGGTGGCAAATGGAGTTTAATACGGATAAATATGAGGTGATTCACTTTGGAAGGAATAATAGGAAGGCAGAATACCGGGTCAACGGAAAGATTCTTGGTAGTGGATGTGCAGAGGGATCTTGGTGTCCATGTACAAAGATCCCTGAAAGTTTCCACCCAGGTTGATAGTGCTGTTAAGAAGGCTTACGGTGTGTTAGGTTTTATTGGTAGAGGGATTGAGTTCCAGCACCATGATGTCATGCTGCAACTGGACAAAACGCTAGTGCGGCCTCATTTGCAATACTGCGTGCAGTTCTTGTCGCCCCATTACAGGAAGGATGTGGAAGCATTGGAAAAGGTGCAGAGGAGATTTACCAGGATGTTGCCTGGTCTGGAGTGCAGGCCCTACGAAGAAAGGCTGAGGGACATGGGTCTGTTCTCACTGGAGAGAAAGAGGCTAAGGGGGGATTTAATGGAGACATGCAAGATGATCAGAGGATTAGATAGGGTGGACAGTGAGAGTCTTTTTTCCGAGGATGATGACTTGAGCTTGTACAAGGGGGCACAGCTACAAATTGAGAGGTGATAGATTTAAGACAGATGTCAGAGGCAGGTTCTTTACTCAGAGAGTGGTAAGGGCGTGGAACACCCTGCCTGCCAATGTAGTTAACTCAGCCACATTAGGGGCATTTAAAGAGTCCTTGGATAAGCATATGGATAATGAAGGGATAGTGTAGGGGGAGGGGCTTAGACTAGTTCACAGGTCTGCACAACATCGAGGACCACCCTGAAGCAATCTGGAACCAGTGTTCTAGTGAAAAGGATAAATAGGGTGGTCAGTAGGACTTTAAACTTCTGAGTCGGGGGGAAGGCAAAGTGAAAGAGACAGGAGTATGGAGTTAAATGGAAAGATAAGCAACAGGACAGCATGTGTACAGGTGGATTTAAGCTCCAGGCAGACTAGGAATACAGCAAAAAGGAAGGATAGCTGAAGACATCTTGGGATTTCCAACCTCTCTAATAATGATAAGAAAGCTAGCATTAAGATACTTTATCTAAATGCTCGTAGTATTCGCAACAAAGTAGATGAATTAACAGCACAAATCCTCTTGAATGATTATGATGTGGTAGGCATCACAGAGACATGGTTGCAGAGAGCTCAGGACTGGCAGTTAAACACCCAAGGATTCACAACATATCGAAAAGACAGGAAGGTGGGGAGAGGGGGTGGGGTTGCCTTGTTAGTTAAGAATGGAATTAAATCTACGCACTGGATGACATAGGGTGAGAGAATGTGGAGTCTGTGTGAGTGGAATTGAGGAACCACAAAGGCAAAAATACTATAATGGGAGTTATGTACAGACCTCCTCACAGGGATCAGGACCAGTGGCGCAACATGCACCGAGAAATAGATAGGGAAGGTGAGAAAGGCAAGGTCACGGTGATCACTGGGGACTTCAACATGCAGGTGGATTGGGTGAATAATGTTGCTGGTGGATCCAAAGAAAGAGAATTCATGGAATGTTTGCAGGATGGCTTTTTGGAACAGCTTGTGATGGAGCCCACAAGGGAGCAGGCTATTCTGGACTTAGTGCTATGTAATGAGCCAGACTTTATAAAAGACCTTACAGTAAGGGAACACTTAGGAGGCAGCGATCATAATATGGTAGAGTTCAGTCTGCAGTTTGAAAGAGAGAAGGCAAAATCGGATGTAATGGTGTTACAGTTAAATAAAGGTAATTACAGGGGCATGAGAGAGGAATTGACAAAAATCGACTGGAAGCAGAGCCTAGCGGGGAAGATAGTAGACCAACAATGGCAGGAGTTTCTGGGTGTAATTGAGGACACAATACAGAGGTTCAACCCAAAGAAAAGAAAGATTATCCCGGGAGGGATTAGACAGCCATGGCTGACAAAGGAAGTCAGGGAAATATATCAAAGAAAAAGAGACAGCCTATAAAGTGGCCAAGAGCACTGGGAAATCAGAAGATTGGGAAGGCTACAAAACAACAGAGGATAACAAAGAGAACAATAAGGAAGGAGAGGATTAAATATGAAGGGAGGCTAGCTAGTAATATTAGAAATGATAGTAAAAGTTTCTTTCAATACATAAGAAACAAACGAGAGGCAAAAGCAGACACTGGGCCGTTCCAAATTGATGCTGGAAGGCTAGTGATGGGACTTAAGGAAATAGCTGAAGAACGTAATAAGTACTTTGCGTCAGTCTTCACAGTGGAAGACATGAGTAGTATGCCAACAATTAGGGAGACCAGGGGGCAGAGTTGAGTATGGCAGGCATTACAAAAGGGAAAGTGCTAGAAAACCTCTAGGGTCTAAAAATTGATAAATCCCGATGGGCTACGTCCTAGAGTTCTGAGGGAGGTGGCTGAGGAAATAGCGGAGGCTTTGGTCGCGATCTTTCAAAAGTCACTGGAGTCAGGGAAAGTCCCAGATGATTGGAAAATTGCTGTTGTAACCCCCTCATTTCAGAAAGGATCAAGGCAAAAGATGAAAAATTATAGGCCAATTAGCCTAACCTCGGTAGTTGGTAAAATTCTAGAATCCATTGTCAAGGATGAGATTTCTAAATTCCTGGAAGTGCAGGGTCAGAATAAAACAAGTCAGCATGGATTTAGTAAGGGGAGGTCGTGTCTGACAAACCTGTTAGAATTCTTTGAAGAGGTAACAAGTATGTTAGACCTGGGAAACCCAGTAGATGTTATCTATCTAGACTTCCAAAAGGCCTTTGATACTGTGCCTCACGGGAGGCTGCTGAGCAAGGTGTGGGCCCATGGTGTTCGAGGTGAGCTACTGGCTTGGATTGCGGATTGGCTGTCTGACAGAAGGCAGAGAGTTGGGATAAAAGGCTCTTTTTTGGAATGGCAACCGGTGACGAGTAGTGTCCTGCAGGGTTCAGTGTTGGGGCCACAGCTGTTCACCTTATATATTAATGATCTGGATGAAGGGACTGGGGGCATTCTGGTGAAGTTTGCCGATGATAGGGAGATAGGTGGACAGGCAGGTAGTACTGAGGAGGTGGGGAAGCTGCAGAAAGATTGAGACAGTTTAGGAGAGTGGCCCAGGAAATGGCTGATGAAATTCAATGTGAGTAAATGTGAGGTTTTGCACTTTGGTAAAAAGAATACAGGCATGGACTATTTTCTAAACGGTGAGAAAATTCGCAAATCAGAAGTGCGAAGGGATCTGGGAGTGTTAGTCCAGGATTCTCTAAAGGTTAACTTGCAGGTTGAGTCCGTAATTAAGTAAGCAAATGTATTTCGTTTATCTCAAGATGGTTGGAATATAAAAGCAGCGATGTGCTTCTGAGGTTTTATAAAGCTCTAGTTAGGCCCCATTTAGAATACTGTGTCCAATTCTGGGCCGCACACCTCAGGAAGGACATACCAGCCCTGGAGCGTGTCCAGCTGAGATTCACACGGATGATCCCTAGAATGGTAGGTTTAGCGTATGATGAATGGCTAAGGATCCTGGGATTGTCCTCGTTAGAGTTTAGAAGGTTGAAGGGAGATCTAATAGAAACTTACAAGATAATGTATGGTTTAGAATGGGTGGACGCGAAGAAGTTGTTTCCATTAAGTGGGGAGACTGGGACCCGTGGGCACAGCCTTAAAATTAGAGGGGGTAAATTTAAAACTGAAATGAGGAGACATTTCTTCAGCCAGAGAGTGGTGGGCTTGTGGAATTCATTGCCACGGAGTGCATTGGAGGCCGGGACGTTGGATGCCTTCAAGGCAGAGATCGACAAATTCTTGATCTCAAAAGGAATCAAGGGCTACGGGGAGAGTGCAGGGAAGTGGAGCTGAAATGCCCATCAGCCATGATTTAAATGGCGGAGTGGACTTGATGGGCCGAATGGTTTATCCACTCTTATGTCTTATGTCTTATGGCCAAAGGGCCTGTTCTGCGCTGTATTGTTCTATGTTCTAAGTCACGATTTAGTTTCCAGCCCTGATGTTGCAGCCACATCTCTGTGATGTCCAAAACACTGTACACTCCAATTGCAATCTGTGCCACAAGATCATTTACCTTGTTTTGAATGCTGATACATTTAAGTTCAACACCCTCAATCCTGAGTTGACTGTCTCAGTTTTCGTTGCTGTCCCCTCACTTGTGTGGCTGAAGTTAAGATTCCTGTCCCTTTCCACGCTGTTTCCCATGACTTGTTCTAAAAACAGTAACCTCTCCTGAGTCCTTTACCACTAACTTTTTCCATAATTTTCCATTTATTGAACACACAAAGCCGCTGCCTAAACCCTCTTCACCCAAATCTTTTGTTTAAAGCCCAATCCACAGGCCTAGCTATGATTGTGCAGCACTCTGCTCCCAGTATGATTCCTGTGGAGCCCTTCCCATTGGAACAGCTCCCTCCTGCCCCAGTCCTGGTGCCAATGTCCCATGAATTCGAGCCCGTTTCTCCCACTTCAATCTTCAGCTTTGTTAACCCTGTGCCAATTAGCTTCTGGCTCAGCTGGTAATCCAGAAGTTATTATGTTTTTGGTTCTGCTTTTTAATTTAGCCCCTAGCTGCTCATATTCCCTCAGCAGAGCCCCTTTCCTCTTTCTACTGATGTCGTTGGTTCTTATGTGAACTGTGACAACTGAATCTTTCCCAAATTAAGGTACGTCTGTAGCACAGATGAGATACCCTGAATCCGAGCACTCGGCAGGCTCTCAGTCCTGTCCACAGAGAACAGTGCCTATTCCACTGACTATGCTATCTCCAATTACAACTTTATTGCTGTTTTTCTCCCCTTCTTCAGCCTTGTGGCTTCCTATACCAAAGTGCTATGTTCAGTTTGTTCATCCTCTCTACAGCCTATACTCTTATCCACACAAGGAGCAAGAATCTCAAACCTGTTCGACAAGCTCAAGAGCTGAGGCTCATTCTGCACTACCTCTTGGATTCCCTAACCTGCCTCACCAATAGTCACACCGCCTTGTCCCTGACCACTGACTAAATTTGAGGTGGTTAATCTGAGTGTTTTGACTGTCTGCTAAAACACAGCTTCCAGGCAACTCTTCCCTCCCTGATGTCCTGCACTGTTGAAACTTAGACACTAGCTCACAACTCTGAGCCGGAGTTTGTCAAGCAACCAACACGTATTACAGGTGTGGTCACTATGAATCACAGTGGGGTTCGCCAGGTCCCCAATCATGCAGGTACAACAAAGTGCCTGGCCCTAAATGTATGTTTATTTACTTCTTTCTTAATTTGTTCTCTTAAAAAAAATCCTACTGGTCTTTTAGTTTGTTATCTGTAAATTTTTCTCTTCCTCACCTTCAAACTGAAAGTAATTTATAACAGGTATTCAGATAAGCAACTATTACCAACCAATTAATTTACAGTTTTCCTTTGATGTCACTCTATCTTTTGTGCTGGGTCCTGATCCGAGACTTTCAATTTACAAAATACTGACAGGCCAGTTAGCATAACAGCTCTTATTAGGAAATGATGTTAAGAGCTGAGCATGTTGAGATAAATAATAAAATTAAGCAGAATCAGTGCATCTTCGTGAAGGGAAAAATCATGCCAGGAGTGCCTCAGGATACTGTCCTAGGCCCAATTACCTTCAGCTGCTTCATCAATGATGTCCCCTCATCATAAGGTCAGAAGTGGGGATGTTCACTGATGATTGCATAATATGTTCAGCACCATTCGCAACTCCTCAAATACTGAAGCAGTCCGTGTCCAAATGCAACAAGATCTGGACAATATCCAGGCTTGGTTGACAGCTTGGGCAAATAACATTCATGCCACACAAACGCCAGGCTGTGACCATCGCCAATAAGAGACAATCTAACCACCACTCTTTTATATTCAATGGTGTTACCATCACTGAATCCCCACAATCAGCATCCTGGGGCTATCATTGACCAGGAACTCAACTGAACTCACCACCTAAACACAGCAGCTACTAGGACAGGTCAGAGGCTGGAAAACCCACAGGAAGTAACTCACCTCATGACTTCCCAAAGGCTGTTCACCATCTACAAGGCACAAGTCAGCAGTGAGATGGAGTACTCTCGACTTGCCTGAACAACTGCAACTCCAACAACACAAGAAGCTTGTCACCATTCAGGGCAAAGCTGCCCATTTGATTGGCACCACATCCACAAGCCTCAGAAATCTGATGCCTTATCTCCTACACCAGTTCTTCAACTCAAAGTAACTCATTTATTATAACATAAAACTTGCCATTAAAAACAAATCGCAAGACTGGTTAACATTTAAAAGATAATCAGGAATTAGAACGTAAGTCACATGGTCAGTGTGAGGGAGACTGCTGCAGTTAACTGGGAATTTGGGTCAAGGTGGGAATTCAACTGGTAAATCTTTTGTAAGTTTAATTATAGTCTGAAAATAATCAGGCCTAACCTTTAAGGAAGTTAAAATAGCCCAGGTAAACAGGCAGCTGCCAGCTAGTGGAAGTTATTATAAAACAACTGAGTGTTAGGTGTTCCACAACTGGTAAGAAGTAAGGAAAAACAAGTGACTCATCAGAGCTCTCCACATAAGAAGGACTTGTTGAAAGCGCAACCTCAAACTTAGCTGCATCATCGTGTAGGCAAGACTTGGCTGAAGTGAGGCAGAGCAGGATGAATAATGGGAATTTGGGTCAAAATGGGAATTCAGAGCAGGAGCACAGGAACCAAAAGAGATGCTTTAAAGAGCGACAGAAGAAATAAAGTATAATTGAGAGGCCTATCTGCACTGAAACTAAAAGTGACATGATTCACTAGTGCTGTTAAAGCAGCTGATTGGAAAGAAGGTTTGGTCTGTAATATTAATCATTAAATATTGGTATTTGGTTTGTAATTAGGTTTCAACATCTTTCCTCTCTTTTTATGAGAACTAGCTTGTTCAATATTGATACTCAGTCCATTCTTATACTAAGGGTAACAAGTACTTTTTAGTGTTACAGGACGGCAGGTCAAAAAGGCCAAGTGAAGTATACTTTCGATGATATGCGTGAAATCACGGGCATGCCACGTGTCCCAGAAAACACATCTGCAAGAAGGGTCACTGGCTGCACAAGCTTGACGTCTGTGTTTCAGAACTGATTGTTCTGCATCCATGTGACAGAGGAATACATGAAGGATGCGTGTCAGAAAGCAGTCATACCGCAGACTAGGAGGGACTGGGTCACTACCAGGCCATCAACGGAAAGTAAGTAAGTGTAGGAATTACAGAATTGGTATGGCACGGAAGGAGGCTATTTAGCCCGTTGTGCCTGCACTGGTTCTATTATCTAGCGCCAATCTCCTGCCTTATCCCCACATCCCATGTGCCATTTCTGTCAAACTATCATCCAATGCCCCTAATTGAACCTGCCACCACATTTCCAGAAAGTGCATTCCATACACTAACTACTCACAATACTCTTCTTTCATTCATATATTACTTTAAATCTACAACCTCTTGTTCTTCATTCATTTACGGAAACAGCTGCTTTCTGTCCCTTCTTCTATCTTGCGTGCTAATTTGTGTTCCACCGAGGAAACTGGTGAGGGTGACAATTCCTCAGCGGAGTGCTGCCAGAGCCAAGCCCATGTCACCAAAGGTAACTCAGCCGCACAAGGCAGGAGGAAATCAGACAGGTGTTACTGTGGGGCTTGAAACATGATTTCAAGGTGGTGTGTTGCCTTCCTGTATAATAAAATGTGAGGCTGGATGAACACAGCAGGCCAAGCAGCATCTCAGGAGCACAAAAGCTGACGTTTCGGGCCTAGACCCTTCATCAGAGAGGGGGATGGGGTGAGGGTTCTGGAATAAATAGAGAGAGGCGGGGAGGCGGACCGAAGATGGAGAGAAAAGAAGATAGGTGGAGAGAGTATAGGTGGGGAGGTAGGGAGGAGATAGGTCAGTCCAGGGAAGACGGACAGGTCAAGGAGGTGGGATGAGGTTAGTAGGTAGGAGATGGAGGTGCGGCTTGGGGTGGGAGGAAGAACAGGCTAGGGAGGCAGAGACAGGTTGGACTGGTTTTGGGATGCAGTGGGTGGAGGGGAAGAGCTGGGCTGGTTGTGTGGTGTAGTCGGGGGAGGGGACGAACTGGGCTAGTTTAGGGATGCGGTGGGGGAAGGGGACATTTTGAAGCTCGAGAAGTCCACATTGATACCATTGGGCTGCAGGGTTCCCAGGCGGAATATGAGTTGCTGTTCCTGCAACCTTCGGGTGGCATCATTGTGGCCCTGCAGGAGGCCCATGATGGACATGTCATCAAGAGAATGGGAGGGGGAGTGGAAATGGTTTGCGACTGGGAGGTGCAGTTGTTTGTTGCGAACTGAGCGGAGGTGTTCTGCAAAGCAGTCCCCAAGCCTCCACTTGGTTTCCCCAATGTAGAGGAAGCCACACCGGGTACAGTGGATGCAGTATACCACATTGGCAGATGTGCAGGGGAACCTCTGCGTAATGTGGAATGTCATCTTGGGGCCTGGGATAGGAGTGAGGGAGGAGGTATGGGTCAAGTGTAGCATTTCCTGCGGTTGCAGGGGGAGGTGCCGGGTGTGGTGGGGTTGGAGGGCAGTGTGGAGCGAACAAGGGAGTCACGGAGAGAGTGGTCTCTCCGGAAAGTAGACAGGGGTGGGGATGGAAAAATGTCTTGGGTGGTGGGGTTGGATGGTAGATGGCGGAAGTGTCGGAGGATGATGCGTTGTATCCGGAGGTTGGTGGGGTGGTGTGTGAGAACGAGGGGGATCCTCTGGGGGCGGTTGTGGCGGGGACGGGGTGTGAGGGATGTGTTGCGGGAAATGTGGGAGACGCGGTCAAGGGCGTTCTCGATCACTGTGTGGGGGGAGTTGCGGTCCTTGAAGAACTTGGACATCTGGGATGTGCGGGAGTGGAATGTCTTATCGTGGGAGCAGATGCGGCGGAGGCGGAGGAATTGGGAATAGGGGATGGAATTTTTGCAGGAGGGTGGGTGGGAGGAGGTGTATTCTTATCTACAATCCGACCCCACCACCCAAGACATTTTTCCATCCCCACCCCTGTCTGCTTTCCGGAGAGACCACTCTCTCCATGACTCCCTTGTTCGCTCCACACTGCCCTCCAACCCCACCACACCCGGCACCTTCCCCTGCAACCGCAGGAAATGCTACACTTGCCCCCACACCTCCTCCCTCACTCCTATCCCAGGCCCCAAGATGACATTCCACATTATGCAGAGGTTCACCTGCACATCTGCCAATGTGGTATACTGCATCCACTGCAGCCGGTGTGGCTTCCTCTACATTGAGGAAACCAAGTGGAGGCTTGGGGACCGCTTTGCAGAACACCTCCGCTCGGTTCGCAACAAACAACTGCACCTCCCAGTCGCAAACCATTCCCACTCCCCCTCCCATTCTTTAGATGACATGTCCATCATGGACCTCCTGCAGTGCCACAATGATGCCACCCGAAGGTTGCAGGAACAGCAACTCATATTCCACTTGGGAACCCTGCAGCCCAATGGTATCAATGTGGACTTCTCGAGCTTCAAAATCTCCCCTTCCCCCACCGCATCCCTAAACCAGCCCAGTTCGTCCCCTCCCCCCACTGCACCACACAACCAGCCCAGCTCTTCCCCTCCACCCACTGCATCCCCAAACCAGTCCAACCTGTCTCTGCCTCCCTAACCTGTTCTTCCTCTCACCCATCCCTTCCTCCCACCCCAAGCTGCACCCCCATCTCCTACCTACTAACCTCATCCCACCTCCTTGACCTGTCCATCTTCCCTGGACTGACCTATCTCCTCCCTACCGCCCCACCTATACTCTCTCCACCTATCTTCTTTTCTCTCCATCTTCGGTCCGCCTCCCCCACTCTCCCTATTTATTCCAGAACCCTCACCCCATTCCCCTCTCTGATGAAGGGTCTCGGCCCGAAACATCAGCTTTTGTGCTCCTGAGATGCTGCTTGGCCTGCTGTGTTCATCCAGCCTCACATTTTATTATCTTGGATTCTCCAGCATCTGCAGTTCCCATTATCTCTGTGTTGCCTTCCTGTGGTGTGTTTCTTCATCTAGAAACTTCTATTCTGCATTGAATTGCAGAAAGGCAAGAACTGGTTATTTTGGAGATTAAATCAAACGTCTTATGCTGCTGGTGTGACACATGGTGCAGTGGGACATGATTATCAGCCCATTCCTCCATCGTCCCTTGACATTCAATGGTGTCACAATCACTGAATCCTCCACTATCAACATTCTCTGTTTATCATTGATCAGAAACTCAACTGGATTCAACATATAAACAGTGGTTACAAAAGCAGGTCAGAGGATAGGAATACTATGATGAGTAACTCATCTCCTGACTCCCCAAAACCTGCCCACCATCTACAACGCACAAGTCAGGAGTGTGATGGAATACTCCCCACTTGCCTGGAAGATTGTAGCCCCAACAATACTCATGACACTTGACAACATTAGGCCAAAGCTTCTCGCTTGATTGGCTCCACATCCACATCCATTTCCTCCACCACCAATGCTCAGTAGCAGCAGTGTGTACTTTTTACAAGATGCACTGCAGAAGTTCACCAAACATCTTCAGACAGCACCTTCCAAACCAACAACCACTTACAACGAGAAGGCCAAGGGCAAGAGATACATGCGAACACCACCATCTCCAAGTTCCCCTCCAAATCACTCACCATCCTGACTTGGAAAAATATCACCGTGCCTTCACTGTCACTGGGTCAAAATCCTGGAATTCCCTCCCTAAGGACATTGTGGGTCAACCCACAGCATGTGGACTGCAATACTTCAAGAATGCAGCTCACCCCCACCTTCTCAAGGGCAACCTGAGGCAGGTAATAAATGCTGGCCCAGCTAACAGTGCGCATATCCTACAAAATAAATGAACAATAAATAATAAATAATAAATCTACCCTCAGTGGTTGGGTAACTGCTGGAAGCAATTCTAAGGGATAGAACTAATTTGAACTTGGAGAGGCAGAGATTAAGGAAAAACTATCAGCAAGGTTCAGTTAAGGGGAGGTCATGTCTGATAATGTGATTGAATTTTTCAGAGGTGGTCAGGTGTAGATGAGAGCAAAGCTTTTGATATAGCCTACCTGGGCTTCAGATGACTTCATCCTACATTGAGTCAAAGAGATCTATCACACAGAAAATGGCCCTTGGGCCCACCATGTCCACACAGGTCAAAAACAACCACCTAATTCCATTTTCGAACAATTAGCTCATAGCCTTGTATGACTCTGCATCGCAAGTGCACATCTAAATTCTTGAATGTTGAGAAGGTTTCTGCCTCTAACACCTTTACAGGCAGTGGCTTTCAGATTCTCACCACCCTCTAGCTGAAAAAGTCTTTCTTCACATCTCCTCTAAACTTCCTGCCCTTCCCTTGAATCTTTGCCCCCGGCCATTGATCCCTCCAAAAAGGGAACGAATTTCTTCCCACCCACTTTATCTATGCCTATCATAATGTTAAACATCTCATGTGTTCCCTCTCAATCTCCTCTACTCTACGGAAAACAACACCAGTCTGTCCATTATCTCTTCAGAACTGAAATTTTCTAGCCAGGCAACATCTTGCCAAATAAAAACAGAAGTTGCTGGAAAAGCTCAGCAGGTCTAACAGCATCCGTGAAGAAAAAAATCACAGTTACCATTTCGGGTCCTGTGACCCTTCCTCAGAACTTAGCAAATCTCCTCTGCACCCTCACCTGTGCTATCACATCCCGCCTACAATGATAATGGAATTTGTTGTCAGCAAGTCTGGGAGAGAATGTGCTGGTCAAACGGAAGGAGGAGCCAAAGAGTTTGAACTGGTTTTTGGACTGCCATTATGACAGGAGTTGTTGCTACAGCATGAAAACTGGAAAGTTCTCACCTAACCTCCCAGTATCAGCTCGCTCCTGGAAGTTCAGGGAATAGAAACTAAGCTTTAAGTACTACTCAAATTTCCTCAGAGCGAACTGAAAAGTGACCCTGACTAACATCTTCAGAAAATCACCTAAGAAGCAATCATATATGCCTGTGGAACAATGTATCATGAACAATGCACCATCTTTACTCAGAGAGTGGTAAAGGCGTGGAACGCCCTGCCTGCCAGTGTAGTGAACTCAGCCACTTTAGGGGCATTTAAACAGTCCTTGGATAAGCATATGGATAATGATGGGATAGTGTAGGGGGAGGGGCTTAGATTAGTTCACAGGTTGGCGCAAGATCGAGGGCCGAAGGGCCTGCTCTGTGCTGTACTGTTCTATGTTTTATGTTCTAAAACTGCTTGAGTGATCTGGCCAGTTTAGGCCCGAAACATCAGCTGTTGTGCTCCTGAGATGCTGCTTGGCCTGCTGTGTTCATCCAGCTCCACACTTTGTCATCTTGGCCAGTTTTGTTATTTTCTTTTATCTATCCCCTAACTCCGTTTGGTTGTCTGTCTATCTTTTGTGCGAATGAGATTGAAAACTAAGGTTATTGGGTTTAAATCATATGCATCAATTAGATTACATTATTTGCTGCATTATTAATAAATAGTTAAGTCTTGTTTAAGCTGCAAACCAGAGTCTAGAATTGATTATCTCAAAGTCTGGCACTTTTTATTCAAAATGTCTGGTTGGAAACCACTGGGGTCAATGTTGAGGTCTTTTAAGGTTTTAATTCTCCTGCTGCGAATAGGGAGGCTGGTTCCAATTGGCTGTCTGTCTTTGTGTCACAACAATGTACTGCAGGGAGATGTGATATTACGTACTTTAGTTGGTGGAATAGAGCACATAAATATTACTTTAATGGAGAAAAAAAGCAGAAAGTTGCGGCAACAGAAAGATTTGAGACATCTTGTGCATCAAGCACAACAAATCTTGTGTGTATGTTCAGTCAATACTACAGAAGAGAAATGGAATGTTGCAAATGAATACATACAATGCTGGAGAAACTCAACAGATCCAGCAGTATCTGTGGAGAGAGAAACAGAGTGAACATTTACCAGACTCAAAACAATTATTTCACTCAAAGTGAACCTATGGGGGCATCAGAGATGCAGGAGCAATTAGATAAACCATTGTCAGTGATTCTCTGACTGTGATTGCTTATTCATTCATGGGAAGAGGGCATTGCTTGCTAGGCAGCATTTATTGTTTATCCCTAACTGAATGAGAGCAATCCCACCAGCCAGGTGATGGTGAAGATGTGCAAGAGGAGGATGGTCTGACTGACTGTGTCAAAGGCTGCAGACAGGTCGAAGAGGACAAGGGTAAATGGTTTACCAGACTCATATACTTATATAGAATGGCAGCAGTGACTTTGTTAAGAGCTGTTTCAATACTGTGGCAGCAGTGGAAACCTGACAGGACAGATCAAATTCTGGGAAAGATAGGATGTGATTTTGGGAGATGACAACATTCAAGGAGATTGGTGAGAAGCGAAATATTTAATCAGGTTATCAACCCTGTGAATTACTTAGGAGAATTTTTTACTTTAAAAGACAATATATGTTGTTGTGGGCCTCACTGTCACAGGCGAGATCTGCACAGGCCAAGAATGAAGCCGAGGCCTTTCCTTACTTAATTGGCTCAGAACTGCACCAGGGCTAAGAACATGATCTTGAAATAATTGTTTTTCCTTTGCAAAGCTTAACTGTACAAGTCACACATCAGCCTCAGAATGAAGTTGCCTCAGTAAGAACAAAATAAAGAACTCTGGATTCTGGAAATATGAAACAAAAACAGAAATTGCTGGAGAAATTCAGCAGGTCTGGTAGCTTCTGTGGAGAGAAAAACAGAGTTAGCATCTTGAATCCAAATCCCTTCATCAGAAATGTTTCTCTCTTCACAGGTGCTGCCACAGCAAGTGAGCTTCAGCAACACTTTTAACACAGAAGTTCCACACCTACATTGATTCAAGTGTAATTAATAATTTCAGCAATATTTACATTATCATGTCAGTATCTTACATCATACTCAGAAACTGAAAGCAACCAATCCTGTCCTTTCACAGATCCTCAAGCATATGTTCTTCATGTTCCCCAACTCATCTCTCTCCCACTATCCTCCAACTCATTCCCTCCTCATATCCCCCAAAACTCTCTTCATATACCCTACCTCATCCCCTCCCCATATTCCTCTACTCATCTTCCTCTAAATCCCACAACCTACCCCTTCCATATTGTCAAAATCACACCCTCCTTTCCCATATCCCCCAACTCAACCCGTCTCCATATCCCCTCTCACCCCCTCCCCATATGCGCAACCTCCTTTCCCATATTCCCCAATTTCACTGATCCACTTTTCATCTCATGTCCTCCAATTAAGTCAGTGCTGTCTTTCCCACATCCCTCAGTCACTTTCACTTCACATTCTGTTGCAATTGGCCCCATTGCAAACTCTCATTTCAAGTTGCTTCCAGTAAAGAGTTCCAAAAGTCCCAGGTCTCTTTGTACAGTGCACCCCTGAGATTGCACAGAAATGACCATCCCTGTACCTGCTGTACCAAGGCCATACTGTTGATCTGCTCCTGTTGTTGCTGGGCGATGGTGACTCCCAGAACAAGGGTGTGAACCCCACATGTGGTGCCGGTGATGAGGACAATGGGTGTCAGCTGCAGTGGTAGGGTGATGAAGAAGGAGAAGGTGAAGAAAGCTTGCCAGCCCACTGTGTCACTGGCCTCATGAGAGTGGGAGAAGTTCAGGCCCAGGTAGGAGAAGATCTGGGCGGCGATGAGGACCCACAGACTATATGGAACGACCTTCTGGGAAATTTTTTCCGGGACAAGTCCAAACCGACATAAGACGAAGAGGAGGAGATGGACAGCCAGTCCAATTCCAGCTACCAGGAGAGAGGCTAACTTGTCACTGGAGTACAGCACCGCACATGTGATGATGATGTAACAGTCAAATAGTGCAGCGAAGACCACCAGAACCAGGAGGGTATCATGTCGTTGCCGGCGGAAGTATGTCTGGTAAAGGTTCTCCAGGGATTCGGGCACAAAAGTCAGTCTCATGAATCGGGGGAGGCAAAGGCAACATCCCGAATTCCTGACTGTCACTTCTCGGCTCCGTTCCACACCCTGCTCAGGGTCAGAGGGCAGGCTGACCGAACATTCTGCTGAGTACTCTGGCTCTGAAAATGCACGGTTCCTGGGCATCGCGCTAATGCCAACCAGTTTCAGGTGAGATGATGTCTACTCTGTTGCCAGACAAACCTGTGGCATGCAAATTGATGTTAAGGCACTCACTGTGAACCTGTCTCAGAAATTTGACATCAATTGGTGCTGGGTGATTTGGTGTCAACCCTGACAGGTGGGTGTGAGTGGATGCCAAGGGATACTGATATGTTGAAGCAACACCACTGTCACTCACAGGCAAAGGGGGCAGTACCAGTCGAGGGAGTCACTGTTGGCCTATATATTGTCCATTCTCACCCCAAGTGGATACAATGTCCACCGTGCTCTGGGCAGGATACGACAATGACTCTGACCCAGGGGGAGGGGGATACGGTACTCACTCTGAACCGGGGGGATGGGGATATGATGCTCACTCTAACCCTGGGCAGAGGGGGATACAATGCTCACTCTGACTGGGGGAGTGCGATACAATGATCACTCTGACGCAGGGGAAGGAGGATACGATGCTCAGTCTGACCAGGGGGAGGGGGATATACTGCTGTCTTTTGAACTGAGAGGGAGGGGGGATATGATGCTCACTCTGACCCATGGAGAGGGGGGATTTGATACTCACTCTGACCTGGGAGGATGGGAGCTAGGATGCTCACTCTGAGCCGGGGGGAGGGGGAAATGATGCTCACTCTGACCCGTGGGGAGGGGGATTTGATGCACACTCTGACCCGTGGGGAGGGGGATTTGATGCTCACTCTGACCCGTGGGGAGGGGGATTTGATGCACACTCTGACCCGTGGGGAGGGGGATTTGATGCACACTCTGACCTGGGATGATGGGAGATAGGATGCTCACTCTGACCCGGGGGTAGGGGGTGCGACGCTCACTCTGACCCGGGGGGAGGGGGATACGATGCTCACTCTGACCCGGGGGGAGGGGGATACAGTACTACCTTTGACCCGGGGGGAGGGGGAGCAATGCTCGCACTGACCTGGGGGGAGGGGGAGCAATGCTCACACTGACCTGGGGGGAGGGGGATACAGTACTCACTCTGACCCGGGGGGAGGGGGATACAGTACTCACTCTGACCCGGTGGGGGGGGGATACGGTGCTCACTCTGACCCGTGGGGAGGGGGATACGGTGCTCACTCTGACCCGGGGGGGGGTGGATACGGTACTCACTCTGACCCGGGGGGAGGGGGGTGGATACTGTACTCACTCTGACCCGGGGGGGGGGTGGATACTGTACTCACTCTGACCCGGGGGGGGTGGATACTGTACTCACTCTGACCCGGGGGGGGGGTGGATACGGTGCTCACTCTGACCCGGGGGGGGGGGTGGATACGGTACTCACTCTGACCCGGGGGGGGGGGGTGGATACGGTACTCACTCTGACCTGGGGGGAGGGCGTTAAGCTGCTCACTTTGACCCCGAGGGAGGGGATATGATGCTCATTTTTCCCCGGGGGGAGGGGGATACGATGCTCACTCTGACCCGGGGGGGGGGGTGGATACGGTACTCACTCTGACACAGGGGGGAGGGGGTGGATACGGTACTCACTCTGACACAGGGGGGAGGGGGTGGATATGGTACTCACTCTGACCCGGGGGGAGGATACGGTACTCACTCTGACACAGGGGGGAGGGGGTGGATACGGTACTCACTCTGACACAGGGGGGGGGGGGTGGATACGGTACTCACTCTGACCCGGGGGGGGGGGGGTGGATACGGTACTCACTCTGACACAGGGGGGAGGGGGTGGATACGGTACTCACTCTGACCCGGGGGGGAGGGGGATACGATGCTCACTCTGACCCGGGGGGGGGGGGTGGATACGGTACTCACTCTGACCCGGGGGGGGGGGGTGGATACGGTACACACTCTGACCCGGGGGGGACGAGAGGGAGATGACTCTGACCCGGGGATCGCGGTGAGGCTGGCACCGAGCTGCAGCCTCCGGTTTTGCGAATGCAGGAAGTCGCACCGTGCCGGCCCCCAGTACAAGCCGAGTCCCTGGGCCGGATCCGTCTCTCGTCCCGCCACCGGTGATACCCACCCGATCCCCGGCCCAGAGCCTCCGGAGAGCGCGGCGGAACGGCTCCGAGCGGCAGGCAGCGGCTCCCGGAGCTTCCCAAATCCCAGCCAATCTCAGCAGCTCCTTCCACTGGAGAGAGAGGGAATGATGGAGGGAGGAGGGAATGATGGAGGGTAGGAGGAGAAGAGGGGTCGGAGGACAGGAGCGGGGTTTGAAGGGATGGAGAGTATGTCAAGGCTAAAGGCAAGAGGGAGGGTGAAGCATGGGGTTAAGGAGCCGCGGTTGGGGTGGGGTGGGAATTGGAGTAAGAGGGCAGAAAGAGAGAGGAAGGTGACTGACAGAAAAGAGGGAAATGTGAGGGAGAGAGATGCAGGAGGAGAAGACACACCAAGACAAAACGAGAGAGATAGGGAACAGAGGCACACAGACGAATAGATACAGAGAGACTTTGATACGGAGAGAGAGGGTGTTGTAACAGGAAGAGATAGTCAGTGATGGAGCAAGAGAGGAGGGTGGACAAAAGTGATAAACACATGAACCTCCCTCTCTCATTCTCCCTGTCCGCCTGTATTTAGTTATCTCCATCACTCTGATACTATCCCCCTCTTTGATCCTGTGTCTCTTTACTCCTCTCTCTCCTCTTCGATTTCTGTCTACTCTTTTCTATCCCTCTCTTTTCCTCTTGTGCACAGTCTTTCTCTCCCTTTTCCTGCCCCTTCTCTCTCTCTCTCTGTCCCTCTGTGATCAGAGTTGGGGTTGGGGACAGTTATTCCCAGGGCTGGGGAAACCCCGGTCAGGAGCAGTGTAAACACAGGGCTGTGACTTCTTCCCACATCCAGGCAACTGTCTGTGTGGAGTTTGCACGTTCTCCCCGTGTCTTGTGGGTTTCCTCCGGGTGCTCCAGTTTCCTCCCACAGTCCAAAGATGTGAAGGGTAGGTGGTTTGGCCATGCTAAATTGCCCGATGTGCCCAGGAATATTTAGGTTAGGTGGGTTAGACATGGGAAATACAGGAGTAGGAGAGTGGGTCTGGGTAGGATGCTCTTCAGAGGGACAATGTGGACTTGTTGGGCTGAATGGTCTGTTTCTATTACTGTAGGGATTCTGTGATTATGGGACTGGGATATCATTGCTGTGTCAGAAAAGTGGCTCAGGGAAGGGCAGGACAGGCAGCTTAATATTCCATGGTAAAGACGCTGCAGGAAAGATAGAAGGGCGGTGGGTTGGGTGCAAGAGAGAGAGAGAGGATGGCTTTTTTTGTTTACGGATATGAATTAGATAAATGTGAGGTTGTATTTTGTTAATGCAAATCAGGGCAGGATTTATGCATTTAATAGCAGGGTTCTGGGCAGTGTTGGCAAACAAAAAGACCTTGGAGTGCAGGTTCATAGTTCCCTGAAAACAGATACACAGGTAGACAGGCTTGCCTTCATTGGTCAGTGCATTGAGTATCGGTGTTGGGATGTCATGTTGTGGCTGTACAGCACATTAGTTAGGCCACTTTTAAAATACCGTTTCAGGGATACTGCCGATGCTGGAGAATCTGAGATAATAAGGTGTAGAGCTGGATGAACACAGCAGGCCAAGCAGCATCAGAGGAGCAGGAAAGCTGACGTTTCGGGAATGGGGGAGGGGAAGGGGATGTGAAATAAATAGGGAGAGAGGAGGAGGTGGAAAAGAAGATGGATAGAGGAAAAGAGAGGTGGAGAGGAGATGGACATGTCAAAGAGGCGGGGATGGAGCCAGTAAAGGTGAGTGGAGGGAGGGAGTTATGGAGGAGACGTCCAGGGAGGATGGACAGGTCAAGGGGGCGGGATGAAGTTAGGAGATAGGAGATGGGGATGGGGCTTGAGGTGGGGGAAGGGGATAGGTGGGACGAAGAACAGGTTAGGGAGGTGGGGATGAGCTGGGCTGGTCTTGGGATGCGGTAGCGGGAGGGGAGATTTTGAAGCTTGTGAAGTCCACATTGATACCATTGGGCTGCAGAGTTCCCAAGCGGAATGTGAGTGGCTAGTCCTGCAACCTTCGGGTGGCATCATTGTAGCACTGCAGGAGGCCCAGGATGGACATGTCGTCTGAGGGAGTGTTGAAATGGTTCACGACTGGGAGGTGCAGTTGTTTAGTGCGAACCGAGTGTAGGTGTTCTGCAAAGCGGTCCCCATGCCTCCGCTTGGCTTTCCCAATGTAGAGGAGGCCACAATGGGTACAGCGGATGCAGTATACCACATTGGCAGAAGAACATCTGCTTGATGTGGAAAGTCTTCTTGGGGCGTGGGATGGGGATGAGGGGGCAGGTGTAGGGGCAGGTGTAGCACTTCCTACGGTTGCAGGGGAAAGTGCCGGGTGTGGTGGGTTGGAGGGGAGTCTGGAGTGTACAAGGGAGTCCTGGAGAGAGTGGTCCCTCTGGAAAGCAGATAAGGGTGGGGAGGGAAAAATGACTTTGGTAGTGGAGTTGGATTGCAGATGGCGGAAGTGTTGGAGGATGAGGCGTTGGATCTGGAGGTTGGTGGGGTGGTACGTGAGGATGAGGGGGATTCTGTTTTGGTTGTTATTGCGGGGATGGGGTGTGAGGGATGAGTTGCGGGAAATGCGGGAGAAATGCTCAAGGACATTTTCGACAACTGGGGGGGGAAGTTGTGGTCCTTGAAAAATTAGAACATCTGAGATATACCGGAGTAGAATGCCTCATCCTGGGAGCTGATGCAGCAGAGGTGAAGCAATTGTGAATAGGAGATGGCATTTTTGCAGGAAGGTGGGTGGGGGGAGGTGTATTCTAGGTAGCTGTGGGAGTCGGTGGGCTTGAAATGGCTATCGGTTTTTAAGTGGTTGCCAGAGATGGATACAGAGAGGCCCAGGAAGGAGAGAGGGGTATTGGAGATGGTTCAGGTGAACTTAAGGTTGGGGTGGAAGGTGTTGATGAAGTGGATGAACTGTTTGAGCTCCTTGTGGGAGCATGAGGCGGCGCCGATGCAGTCATCAATGTAACGGAGGAAAAGGTGGGGTTTAGGGACAATGTAGGTATGGAAGAGGGATTGTTCCACGTAACCTACAAAGAGGCAGGCATAGCTTGGGTCCTTATGGGTACCTATGGCCACCCCCATTGTCTGTAGGAAGTGGGAGAAATTGAAAGAGGATTTGTCGAGGGTGAGGACGAGTTTGGCTATGCGGATGAAGGTGTTAGTAGAGGGGGACTGGTCGGAACTGTGGGGCAGATAACTGTGTTCAATTCTGGTCTCCCTGCTATAGGAAAAATGTTGTTAAACTTGAAAGGATTCAGAAAAGATTTCCAAGGATGTAGCCAGGGTTGGAGGCTTTGAGTTATTGGGAGAGGCTTAATAGGATAGCAGCATTGGAGGCTGAGGGGTGAATTTATAGGTTTATAAGATCATTAGGGGCATGGGTCGGGTTAAACTTGAAAGCATTCATAAAAGAATTACAAGGACTTTGCTGGAGTTGTACGACATGTGCTATAGGAAAAGACTAAATAGGCTGGACTATTTTCCTGGAAGCTTTGGAAGTTGAGGTGAAGTGGTGGAGATTGGTACAAATACAACATTTAAAAGATATTTGGACGGGTATATGAATAGGAAGAGTTTAGAGGGATACAGGCCAAATACTGGCTTATGGGACTAGATTGTCAGCTTGGGCAAGTTAGACCAAAGGATCCATTTTTGTGTTGTACATCTCTGTGACTCTATGAATCAGAAGTATTCAGAAGCAAATGGGCCAAATGCTGGCAAATGAGACTCGATCAGTTTAGGATATCTGGTTGGCATGAGCGAGTTGGACTGAACAGCCTGTTTCCATGTACAACTCTATGACTGTAAATACTCACAGGCACATGCACGCACACACACACACCCGCACACAGAGGCACATGCACATTGACAGCAGCCACGTACACACTCAGTGCAAGCACAGACTGCGTTGTTTGGAGAGATCAGTAAGTGGGGATTGTGAACACTAAACCGTTCTGCTGTGTGTAGGGTTGAGTATCATGTGGCTGAGATCAGGTGCACTGAGAATCTGAGAAATGGGAGAGGGTCAACAGTGATAAACAGCTCAATTTGAGGAGATCAAACTGAAGGTTTGAAAAACAATTCAAAGTTGGGAAGGGATAAAAATTACAGGCACACCAAGACAAAGCTGAGGAATTGAGAAGTATAAGAAGGCGATGCAAGGGTAGGGTGAGAGAATCAGTCAGGGTGTCTGGCGGGGACGAAAGTTCTGTGGGCGAATCTTCATTGACACCGTTTTTAGGGAGTAGTAATCAGAGTTCCTCCAGCTGTACCACACAATCCCATCTGGTCCCAGTAGCTCCTTGTCCTTCGCTGAATATTTTCCACCCTGTGGGGGTGACAAGACACAGGGTAGGCTTAAGAGGATGCAGCAGTTGGACAGCAAGGAAAGGACAGGGGAGGGCATGGGAATTAAGGGAAGTGAGAGTGAGGGCAGAAGAGTGAGAGTAGGGAGTAAGAGCAAAGGGGAGGGAGTGAGAGGTTGGGGGATCAGGAATAATGAGAGGGGAGAAAGACAGAGGGGTAGAAAGTGGTAGAGTAGAAAAAAGGAGGAGTGGGGGTAACATTGGAAGAGGGAGACATGAGTGAGGGGAAAGAGAGGGAGAATTTGACAGCAAGTGGGGAAAGAAAAGAGGAGTGAAAAGAAGGAAGAGATTGAGAAAGAGAGAAAGGAGGGTAAGTGAGAGAGAAGGAGAGACTAGTTATGTTCAATAGGCAGCAATAGAGAATGAGAACAAAAAGCCCCATCATGGCCCTGAGTAATACTCCATCTACCTTTACCATAGTAAAGTACCTCAAGGAGCTGCACAGGAGATTGAGCAGCCAAAAACAGACACTGGGGGCCATGACAGTAAAGTTACAAAAGCTTGAGCAAAAGGATACGTTTTCAGAAGTAGAGATAACAAGGTGTAGAGCTGGATTTACACAGCAGGCCAAGCAGCATCAGAGGAGCAGGAAGGCTGATGTTTTGGGTCTAGACCCTCATCAGCTTTCCTGCTCCTCTGATGTTGCTTGGCCTGCTGTGTTCATCCAGCTCTACACTTTGTTATCTCAGATTGTCCAGCATTGGCAGTTCCTACTATCTCTGTTTTCAGAAGTGCCTTCATAGGAAAGAGCTATAGAGAGGTACTGGGGGGAAATTTGATAATGAAGACCTTATCTGCTGAAGACTAGACGTCTCCCAAAATCATTTGATTGGGAAAGTGTCGATGAAGTTTTACTTAGTGTTGAACCTTGTGCTGTATCTGTACTGGGCCGTGTAGAGAGAGTTTTACTTTTTATCTAACCCCATGCTGTACCTACCCTGAGATTATTTGATGGGGACAGCATAGAGTTTCAGTTTAAAAGAGTATAGGGAGATTTACTCTGTATTTAACCTTGTTCTGTACCTGTACTGGGAGTATTTGACAGGGGCAGTGTAGAGATAGCTTTATTTAGAAGGTGTCATTAAGTTTAAAAGGGTAAATAGAACTTTACTGTATGTCTGACCCTGTGCTATCCATGTCAGGAAGTATTTGATGGAGGCCATATAGTTTTTAACTTTCAATTTAAAGAGTAGAGGCGGGTTTACACAATATTGAACCCTGTGCTATACCCAGCCTGCTAATCCAGGGTTCAGTTAGCTTGGGTGGCTGGTTTGAGATGTGGAGTGATGCCAACAGTCTGAGTTCAATTCCTGCACTGGCTGAGGTTACCATGAAGGACTCTCCTTCTCGACCTCTCCCCTTGCCTGAGGCGTGGTGACCCTCAAGTAAAACCACCACCAGTCATCTTCTCTAATGAGAGAGCAGCTGTGTGGTCCTGTCAGACTATGGTGACTTACCTAGGGATTTTTGCTGGGGTCAGTGTGAAGTGCAGTATGAGGAGTATGTGGATGTGCTGCCTGTTGGTGAGATTTTGAACTATAATTTCCACCGTGTAGGCAGAGACTACACCCAGCTACCTATTTCTGATGGACTCTATCTATACCCTGGAAGTCCCTCGTCTATCCTAGTTAACCTCCTTTTCAGCCTCTCCAAGGTTTTGACATTAGATCATGGAATCAGAAATTAACCAAAGGAAAAGAGATCACTTGACATGTGATCTTCATTGTCTGTACATACGATGCCCAGGTTATATAAAGCAGAATGTGAGATTAAGTTCAAAGCTAAACAGAAATTGTTGAAAACTCTCACCAGGTCTGGCAGCACCTGGGAATAGAAATCAGAGTTAACATTTTGGGACCAGACGCTGACTTCTCTCCCCAGTTGCTGCCAGACCTGATGAGATTTTTCAGCAATTTCTGTTTTTATTTCAATTTTCAGCATTCGCAGAACTTTCAGTTTTTTTGTGAGATTAATTTAGACACTTGCCTTGTAGTAAACCCCATTGAGATTTGAGAAGAAGCATTGATGGTACCACCAGCCTCCATGTGAGATCTTGGCACAGATGTTGCCAGTGTCTGGTGTGCTGAAGCTCCTCTTGTTGTGATACCAGGCAAAGGAATCTTCCACAGTTCCACTGAAACCTGCAACATGCAGGCGGAAATGATTGGACTCATCCTCAATCCTGTTGGTCACAGAATAGCAGACACTATGATCACCAAAACATTACAGGACTAACAAGCCTTTCTCTTCTCATAGCTCAGGTCCATTCATATACTTGCTCAACACACCCAGCCATCCATCTGATATACCCTCCAACTGCATCTACCGAAAATCTTCTTACAGTATCTGTACTTCCTTCCTTTAGGTTGACCAATCCTGGCTTTTAGAGTCTCTCCATATCCCACAAGTCCCTCATTTACCTCCTTTTCACCTCTATGAGGCCTTTCATAGAATAGATCTCAGTTTCCACATAACAGGAAGAGTCTAGATTCTCCAAGCTACTGGTTGACAGCATGCTGGGGTATCTCTGACTGATAGCACAATGGGAAAGTATCTTTGGCTGGCAGTGATGGGAGCATTTCTGATTAGGAGTTTGATTGGACTTACTCTGCTAGTGTAATGGGAGTATATTTCATTGTCGAGAGTATCTCAGTGTGACAATGTGATGGAGGAGTATCTCAGTGTGACAATGATGGGGTGTTTCTGATTCATAGAATCACACAGTACAGAAGACTGTATGACCTACTGAATGACTTTTCCTCTGTCATAAGGTCAGAACTGTGGATGTTAGCCAATGATTGCACAATATTCAGCACCATTCGCGATTCCTCAGATACTGAAGCAGTCCATGTTCAAATGCAGCAAGACTTGGACAATATCGAAGCTTCAGCTGACAAGCAGCAAGTACCATTCACACCACACAAGTGGCACGCCATGTCCATAAATGCTGGTCCAGCCAGCAATGCCCACATCTCATGAGTGAAAGTGAATAAAATGTATGCACATCAATCACGCTTTCAGAAATACTTCCATCATGCTGTCATCAGAGAGACACCCTGTCAATCAGAGATACACCCATCATGCTGTCAGTCAGAGATATACCCATCATGCTGACAATCAGAGACTCCCTGTCAAACAGAGATACATCTATCACGCTGTGAATCAGAGATATACTCATCATGCTGTCAATCAGAGATAAGCCTATCATGCTATCAATCAGAGAGACACCCTATCAATCAAAAAGACTCCAATCATGCTGTCAATCAGAGGGATTACCCATCAATCAAAGTCGAAGTCTGTCCCATTTAGCATGGTGACAGTGCCAAACAATGCGTTGGAGGCTATTCTCAATGTAAAGATGTTACTTCATCTCCGCAAGTACTGTGCAGTGGTCATTCTTACTGATATTGTAAATGGCAGGGGCCTCTGCAGCTGGCAGGTTGGGAAGGATGAGGTGAAGTATGTTTTTCCCTCTTGTGTGTTCCCTCACCATTTGCCACAGACCCAGTGTAGTAGCTGTGGTCTTTACGCCCTGACCAGCTCAGTCAATAGTGCTGTTGCCGAGCTAGTCTTGGTGGTGGATATTGAAATTCCCCACCAGAGGGCATCTTGTGCCCTTGCCACCCTTCATGTTTCCTCCAAATGTTGTTCTACGTGGCAGAGTACTGATTCATCAGCCAAGGGAGAAAGGTTTTTGGTAATGAGTAAGAGGTTTCCTCGCCCATGTTTAACCTAGAGTCAATGTTGAGGAGTCCCACAGCAGCTCCCTCCTGACTGTACACCACTGTGCTGCCATTTCTTGGGTCTGTTCTACCAATGGGATTGAACATATCCTGGAATGGTGATAATGGTGTCTGTGATATTGTCTGTAAGGTATGATTCATGAGT
Source organism: Stegostoma tigrinum (assembly GCF_030684315.1). Classification (NCBI taxonomy): domain Eukaryota; kingdom Metazoa; phylum Chordata; class Chondrichthyes; order Orectolobiformes; family Stegostomatidae; genus Stegostoma; species Stegostoma tigrinum. Next base: position 98,373,557 of record NC_081362.1, on the reverse strand, counting down.
ATGATTATGTCAGACTGTTGGTTGACTATTCTGTGAGACAGCTCTCCCAATTTTGGCGCTAGTCCCCAGATGTTAGTAAGGAGGGCTGTGCAAGGCAACTGAGCTATTTTTGCTGTTTTCATTACAGATGCCTGGGTCAATGCCAGTGGTCTATCCAGTTTCATTTCATTGTCAAGACTTGGTAGTAATTGATACAATTGAGTGGCTCCTTTGGTAGTTTCAGAGGACAATTGAAAGTCAACTACTTTGTTGTGGGTCTGGACTCACATGTAAGCCAGAGGGTGGCAGATTTCTTTTCCCTGAAGGGTATTAGTGATGCCAGATGGTTTTTTTTCTGACAATTGGCAATGATTTCATGGTCAACAGTAGATTGTTAATTGTAGATTTTTTTATTGGATTCAAACTCACCGTAGTGGGATTTGAACTTGTGGCCCCAGAACATTAGATAATAAAGTGTGAAGCTGGATGAACACAGCAGGCCAAGCAGCATCTCAGGCGTACAAAAACTGACGTTTCGGGCCTAGACCCTTCATCAGAGAGGGGGATGGGGTGAGGGTTCTGGAATAAATAGGGAGAGAGGGGGAGGCGGACTGAAGATGGATAGAGGAAAAGATAGGTGGAGAGGAGAGTACAGGTGGGGAGGTAGGGAGGGGATAGGTCAGTCCAGGGAAGACGGACAGGTCAAGGAGGTGGGATGAGGTTAGTAGGTAGGAAATGGAGGTGTGGCTTGGGGTGGGAGGAAGGGATGGGTGAGAGGAAGAACAGGTTAGGGAGGCAGAGACAGGCTGGGCTGGTTTTGGGATGCAGTGGGGGGAGGGGAAGAGCTGGGTTGGTTGTGTGGTGCAGTGGGGGGAGGGGACGAACTGGGCTGGTTTAGGGATGCGGTGGGGGAAGAGGAGATTTTGAAGCTGGTGAAGTCCACATTGATACCATTGGGCTGCAGGGTTCCCAAGCGGAATATGAGTTGCTGTTCCTGCAACCTTCGGGTGGCATCATTGTGGCACTGCAGGACGCCCATGAAGGACATGTCGTCTGAGGAATGGGAGGGGGAGTGGAAATAGTTTGCGACTGGGAGGTGCAGTTGTTTAGTGCGAACCGAGAGGAGGTGTTCTGCAAAGCGGAACATTAACTGAGTTTCTGGATTAAGAATCGAGCAATAATACCATGAGACCGTCGCCTTCCTTTTGATTGTCTTTGTTTGACAAGGAGTATATCTGATTGGCAGCATGCTAGGGTAAGTGTCAGGATTTATTGTGTATTTGCAGGTTTGTGTCCCCAAGAATCTGATCATTTTCCTACCTGAAAGTTTCGTACAGCGCAAACTTCTGTCGGTATTTCCAATCCTCCAAATCAATTCTAAGTGAATATTCCCCCTGGCTTGTAATGTCGTGAATATTATTGTTACCCAACCAGAACTCTGCTGTCAGTTCTCCAAAACCCTCTTTATACTCAGTCCATCCTCTGTTGAAGTCGATGGTGCCATCAACCCTGCGTTGGATAATGGTCCATCCTCCACCTATAAATTACAAACCCTGAGTGAGTGAAAACTGAACAAACAATGTACTTAAGGAAGACTGAACCCTGGAGATAAATAAAAAAAAACTTGTATGATCTTTGGACACCTCAAAACTGATGTGAAACCCTAGGTTTGTGCTCATGTGACTGGACTAAAATCTTGAGGCTTGGACTAAAGGTGTGGAGACATGAATTCCCTGACCGCAGCTGAGGAACTCAAACTCATTCATGAAATAAGTCTGGAATTAAAAATAAACTGGTCTCAGCAATGATGACCATGACACTACTGGATTGTTGTAAAAACCCATACAAGTTCCTCAACCAGCCCAGTTCGTCCCCTCCCCCCACTGCACCACACAACCAGCCCAGCTCTTCCCCCCCACCCATTGCATCCCAAAACCAGTCCAACCTGTCTCTGCCTCCCTAACCGGTTCTTCCTCTCACCCATCCCTTCCTCCCACCCCAAGCCGCACCCCCCGCTACCTACTAACCTCATCCCACCTCCTTGACCTGTCCGTCTTCCCTGGACTGACCTATCCCCTCCCTACCTCCCCACCTACACTCTCTCCACCTATCTTCTTTACTCTCCATCTTCGGTCCGCCTCCCCCTCTCTCCCTATTTATTCCAGTTCCCTCCCCCCATCCCCCTCTCTGATGAAGGGTCTAGGCCCGAAACGTCAGCTTTTGTGCTCCTGAGATGCTGCTTGGCCTGCTGTGTTCGTCCAGCCTCACATTTTATTATCTTGGAATCTCCAGCATCTGCAGTTCCCATCATCTCTCATACAAGTTGCTCATGTTCTTTTGAGAAAGTAATCAGCTGACTTACCCAGTCTGGCTTATACATGACTCCAGACCACAGAAATGCAGTTGACCCCAATGAGGTAATCTTTGTGTTGAACCACAGGAGATGGGAGATATACTAAATGAATATTTTGCATCAGTTTTTACTGTCAGAAATGAAAGACCACTGTTGCAATAAACCTCTTCAGGGCCCTGTTTTTCTCTCATCGTCACTGAAATAACTCCATGAAGGCCGTCATCCTGTCACCAAGTCACCCTTTATTTATACAGGTCAAAAATCACATGACACCAGGATATGGTCCACCAAATTTAATTGAAAATGCAAGCTTTTGGAGCTCAGCCCCTTCCTCAGGCATAGTGTGAGAGAGGGTATAAGACATGGAATTTAAAATCTGAAACTGGCAGCCTCTTTTTGAATCTTCAGTCAGTTAGGAAGGAGATTCCTGATTAAAATGCAAAATCCAGATTCCTTTCAAGTCATTGTCCTGAGATAATGAAAGGTTTTATCAATGTATACAAGAGGTGACATCTCAGGTTAGACAATGCATTTTAGATGTGAGGTCTTGCTTAGAATCTGTCTGTGTTTTAAACTGGGGTCTTTTTTGAGAAAAACAGAATGTATCTGCAACTACACAAACATTTTGGATGAAATAATTCATCATGATCTTGGGTTCATGTCACACTATAGGTGACCCCTCCATATTATATACTCCCACACACACATACACTCTAGCGAGTTTTGAGAAGATTTGTAGCTCAGGTTGAGGTTCTGGATGTAAGTTTGCTCGCTAAGCTGGAAGGTTAGTTTTCAGACGTTTCGTCACCATTCTAGGCAACATCATCAGTGAGCCTCCGACGAAGTGCTGGTGTTATGTCCCGCTTTCTATTTATATGTTTAGGTTTCCTTGGGTCGGTGATGTCATTTCCTGCGTTGGTGATGTCATTCCCTGTTCTTTTTCTCAGAGGATGGTAGATTGGCTCCAAATCAATGTGTCAATCAAACAAACACACTGTCTCTTTCACATACACATACACTACTTCATACACACACTCCCTCAAACATACGCACTCTTTCACACACATACACTACCTCACACTCATGCTGTCTCAAACACACACACACATACACACATTCCCTCTCTCACACACTTACACTCCACACTCACTCTCAAACACACACACACTCTCTCTCACTCACACACACAATCCCTCTCACTCAAACACTCCCTCTCGCACGTATAATCCTTCACACACTCTCTAAAACACACACCCTCTCACACACACTTGCACACTCCCTCTCTCACACAGGTACACTCCCTCACACTCATACTCTCAAACACATACACAGACACACACACACACACACACACACACACACACATTCCCTCACACTCAAACTCTAACACACGCACTCTCTGACATTCTCTCTCCCTCTCACACATATACGCACTCACACACACATGTACACACACTCATACACTCACACACACACGTACACACACTTATACACAGACATAGACATGAATTATTTCATCCAAGATGTTTGTGTAGTTGCAGTACATTCTGTTTTTCTCAAACAACGCCTGATCCCAGTTTAAACCACAGACAGATTCTAATCAAGACCTCACACCTAAAATGCATAGTCTGATCTGAGATGTCTACAATGATAAAACCATCTCGGGACAATGACTTGAAAGGAATCTGGATTTTGCATTTCATACAGTAGTCTCCTTCCTAACTGGCTAAACGTTTGACAAGGGGCTGCCAGTTTCAGGTTTGTTACCTTTCTGCTTATAAATTCTATGTCTTTTACCATCTCTCACACCACACCTGAGGAAGTGGCTGAGCTCCAAAACCCTAAGTTTTCAAATAAACCTGTTGGACTATAACCTGGTGTCGTGAGATTTTTGATCTTGCCCAGCCCAGTCCAACACTGGCATCTCCATGTTATTTACATGTGCGTAGTACATGACACTGACCCAGCAAGCTCAGAGCTGGTTCCTAGAGTGAACAGAACCCCTGGCACTCCTGTTTAAGTCTGTCAGCCAGGACTCCGTGATTGGATCCAGTTAATAGCCCCAATCAGGGAACTCATATTCTGTGAGGTCCAGCTAGCTGACCTTGTTCCAATTACTACAGATTTGTGCAAGGGAAATCATGTCTCACAAACTTGACTGAGTTTTTTTGAGGAAGTTACCAAAAAGATTGATGGGACTGAGCGGTACATGTTGTTTACATAGACTTTAGTGAAGCCTTTGACAAGGTTCTGCGTGGTGGACCAATTAGTAGAGTTAGGTAACATGGGATTCAGAGTGGGACTGCCAATTGGATACAAAATAGATTTGATGGAGACAGAGGGTGGTAGTGGGTCTTTGTTTTTCAGACTGGAGGCCTGTCACCAGTGGTGTTCCAAAAGAATTGGTACTTGATCCACTTTTGTTTGTCATTTATACAAATGATTTGGATGAGAATTTGGAAGGCTTGGTTCGTAAATTTGCAGATAACACCAAAATTGGTGGTATACTGAACAGTAAAGAAGGTACCTGAGATTACTAAGAGTTCTTGATCAATTGAGTCAATGGTTTGAGGACTGGCAGATGGAGCAAAAACAGAAGTGCTGGAAAAACTCAGTAGCTTCTGTTTCCTTCACAGATGCTGCCAGACCTGCTAAGCTTTTCTAGCACCTTCTGTTTTTGTTCCTGATTTACAGCATCCGCAGTTCTTTCAATTTTTATTGACTGGTAGATGGAGTTGAATTTGGATAAATGTGAAGCATTGCATTTTGACAAAGCAACAAGAGGCCTGGGCAGTGTTGTAGAATAGAGAGATGTTGGAGTTCAGGTACATAATTCTTTGAAATTTGCCTCACATGTAAACAAGGTGGGTAAGAAGGTGTTTAGCACACTTGCCTTCATTGCTCAGACCTTTGAGTATAGGAATTTGGACATTATGTTGAGGTTGTGCAGGACGTTGGTGTGGCCTCTTCTGAAGCACTGTGTGCTGTTCTGGTAGCCCTGCTGTAGGAAGGAGAATATTATATTGGAGAGGGATTTACTAGGATGTTACTGGGAATGGAGGATTTGAGTTTTAAAATAATTAGGGGGCATCGATTAGGTGAATGGCAAAGGTCTTTTCCCTACTGTGGGAGAATGCAAAACTAGCGGAACGATAGGGGAAAGCTTTAAAAAGGAAATGAAGGGCAACTTTTTTTACATAAGAGAATGGTCCGTGTATGGAATGCTCTGCCGGAGGAAGTCATGGATGTAGGTACAATTTCAACATGTAAAAGACATATGGGTGGGTACATGAACGGAAAAGTTGACAGAGATATGGGGCAAATGCAGGTAAGTGGATGAGTTTAGTTTGTGAACTTGATTGGTGTGGACTAGTTGGACAGAAGAGTCTGTTTCCGTGCTGTAGGCCTCTATGACACTATAAATGGATTTTTAAAAAATCTGCTGAATTGAATGAAACAGGTACACAAAAAGCTGAAAACATGGCTCACCACTTACTACACGGTGGCTCAGTAGTTAGCAATGCAGCCTCACAGCACGAGGGACCTGGGTTTGATTCCAGCCTCGGGCGACTGTCTGTGTGGAGTTTGCACATTCTCCCTGTGCCTGCGTGGGTTTCGTCCGGGTGCTCCGGTTTCCTCCCACAACCCAAAGATGTGCAGGCTAGGTGGATCGGCCATGCTAAATTGCCCATAGTGTTCAGGGGTGTGTGGGTTATAGGGGAATGGGTCTGGGTGGGATGCTTCAAGGGGCGGTGTGGACTTGTTGGGTCGAAGGGCCTGTTTCCACACTATAGGGAATCCAATCTACAATTAGGGATCTGTAATAAATAAGAACCTTGTTTTAGTGGTACAGACTCAATGAGCTAAAAGACCTCTTCTATACTTTACAATTTGACAATTCTGTGATTTTTTAGTGATCCTCATAGAATAAAAATTGTGAAACTTTCAGCCAATGTGTAGATTTGAAGTGACCTGTTCCATTAGACAAGTTTTTGTGTTGAATGGAAAATTCACTGCACAAGAATGAGGCTGGTTTACAGCTTCCAATTCAGTTATTTGCTCAAGGACCCCAGCTGGTGAGTGAGTCAGCACCATCCCTTTCAGTGATGAGCCTCCTCTATTCTGCAAACAAGGCTAACAGTAGAGTAAGGAACACACTGTCCTGAGGAAGGGTCATCCTACAGCTTGATGTGCATGAGGACATTCATAGAACATGGAACATAGAACATTACAGCACAGTACAGGCCCTTCAGCCCTTGATGTTGTGCCGACCTGTCATACCGATCTCAAGCCCATCTAACCTACACTATTCCATGTACATCCGTATGCTTGTCCAATGACGACTTAAATGTACCTAAAGTTGGCGAATCTACTACTGTTGCAGGCAAAGCGTTCCATTCCCTTACTACTCTCTGAGTAAAGAAACTACCTCTGACATCTGTCCTATGTCGTTCACCCCTCAATTTAAAGCTATGCCCCCTCGTGCTCACCGTCACCATCCTAGGAAAAAGGCTCTCCCTATCCACCCTATCTAACCCTCTGATTATTTTATATGTTGCAATTAAGTCACCTCTCAACCTTCTCTCTAATGAAAACAGCCTCAAGTCCTTTCCTCGTAAGATCTTCCCTCCATACCAGGCAACATCCTAGTAAATCTCCTCTGCACCCTTTCCAAAGCTTCCACATTCTTCTTATAATGCGGTGACCAGAACTGTACACAATACTCCAAGTGCGGCCGCACCAGAGTTTTGTACAGCTTCACCATAACCTCTTGGTTCCGGAACTCGATCCCTCTATTAATAAAAGCTAAAACACTGTATGCCTTCTGAACACCCCTGTTAACCTGGGTGGCAACTTTCAAGGATCTGTGTACGTGGACACCAAGATCTCTCGGCTCATCTACACTGCTAAGAATCTTACCATTAGCCCTGTACTTTGCCTTCCGGTTACTCCTAGCAAAGTGCATCACCTCACACTTGTCTGCATTAACTCCATTTGTCACCTCTCAGCCCAGCTCTGCAGCTTATCTATGTCTCTCTGCAACCTACAGCATCCTTCGTCACTATCCACAACTCCACCGACCTTAGTGTCGTCTGCAAATTTACTAACCCATCCTCCTACGCCCTCATCCAGGTCATTTATAAAAATGACAAACAGCAGTGGACCCAACACCGACCCTTGCGGTATACCACTAGTAACTGGTCTCCAGGATGAACATTTCCCATCAACTACCACCCTCTGTCTCCTTTCAGCAAGCCAATTTCTGACCCAAACTGCTATATCTCCCACAATTCCATTCCTCCGCATTTTGTACAATTCTCCTGACCTCATTTATTTAGTGTGATCAGCACTAGACGTGAAAAGGTGCTTTTGTGGTATGTATTCTGTAAATTGTTGGTCATCCACACTGCATGGCCATCTCTGGGTTACAATCACACTGTTCACATTCCCAGACCTCTCCCTACCTGCAGTATCCATGTCACAGTAGACTCTGATGGGCAGTCCACCAATGGAGGGAATGATGGTGTAAACGCCAGACTGACTCACCCCGTTGTAATAGATGCTTGCACAGTCAAGGGGACAGTTCCGAATGTATTGGAGATCTAGAATAGGTATGAAACACAGATAGGTTTCAGGATGGAGACTCTGCAATCGCAGCAGAAACACTCAAGGCTCTAATCTTTCTGCCAATATTCATCATGTTTCAGGTCTCCAAGATATGTGCCTCCCCATCTCTCCCTATTTATTTCAGAACTCTGTTCCCCTTCCCCATTTCTGAAGAAGGGTCCAGGCCCGAAACTTCAGCCTTTCTGTTCCTCTGATGCTGCTTGGCCTGCTGTGTTCATCCAGCTCTACACTTTGTTATCTCTGCCTACATCCCATGTTCTGTCCACTTCCCAACCTCTGGTCCTGTCCAACAAATACTGGATCCTGTCCTCCAACCACTAGCCCTTATTCTCTGACCACTGGCCTCTGTCCTCAAACCACTGACCCCTGTCCTCCAATTCTCTAACTTGTCTCGGTGGCACAAAGCCCATGCAACTGGAAATCCCCAATGCAACAGAGCCCTAGGCTCAAGTGGAACGGACCTCACGCTGTGGCAATGAGACCCAGGGTATAAGGGAGCCCTGTGGTGAAGGAGAACCGCAGCGAGGAGGAGCTTCATAGTGAGGAAGACTCGCCCTCATACAAGAAAGGGAAAGCCAGTCAGAGTTTCAAATCTTGATCACCGCCTGTGAGTCCTGTTAGAATTCAGACAAGAAGACAATTAGATTCATTTTGTGATGGTCACTGGTCAGTGTGTGATGTCCCGTGTGTCATAGTCAGTGTGCAATAATCAGTGTGTCATGGTCAGTATGTGCTGGTCAGTGTGTCACGGTCACTGTGTGATGGTCTGTGTGTTACAGTCAGTGTGTGATGGTCAGTGTGTGATGGTCAGTGCATGATGGTCAATGTGTTACAGTCAGTATGTGATTGTCAGTGTCATCGTCAGTGCGCGATGGTCAGTGTGAAATGGTTTGTGTGTTATGGACAGTGTGTGATGATCAGTTTGTGATGGTCAGTGAGTCATAGTCAGTGTGTTACGGTCAATTCATGGTCAGTTTGCAATGGTCAATGTGCTACAGTCAGTTTGTGATGGTTAATATGTGATGTTCAGTGCGTGATGGTCAGTGTTTGCTGGTTAGTATGTGATAGTCAGTGTGTGATGGTCATTTTGTGATGGTTGGTGTGGTATGGTCAGTGTGTAATGGTCAGTTTATGATGGTTGGTGTGGTATGGTCAGTGTGTGATGGTCTGTGTGTTATGGTCAGTGTCTGACGGTTGGTGTGGTCTGGTCAGAGTGAGACAGTCAGTGTGTCACAGCCAATGTGCGATTGTCAGTGAGTTACAGTCAGTGTGCGATGGTCAATGTATTACAGTCAGTGTTTGACGGTTGGTGTGGTATGGTCAGTGTGTGATGGTCAGTGTGTTACAGTCAGTGTATGAAGGTCAATGTGTTTCAGTCACTGTTTGACGGTTGTTTCATGGTCAGTGTGTGATAGTCAGTGTGTGATGGTTGGTGTGGTATGGTCAGAGTGAGACAGTCATTGTGTCACAGCCAGTGTGCGATTGTCAGTGAGTTACGGTCAGTGTGTGATGGTCAGTGTATTACAGTCAGTGTGTGATGGTCAATGTATTACAGTCAGTGTTTGAAAGTTGGTGTGGTATGGTCAGTGTGTGATGGTCAGTGTGTTAGGGTCAGTGAGTGATGATCAGTGTGCGGTTGTTGGTGTGCTTTGGTCAGTGTCAGACAGTCAGTGTGTCACAGCCAGTGTGCGACTGTCAGTGAGTTACGGTCAGTGTGTGATGGTCAATGTATTACAGTCAGTGTGTAACAGTCAGTGTGTTATGGACAGTGTGTGATGGTTGGTGTGGTATGGTCAGTGTGTTACAGTCGGTGTGTGATGGTTGGTGCGGTATGGTCAGTGTGTGATGGACGGTGTGTTACAGACACTGTGTGATGGTTGGTGTGGTATGGTCAGTGTTTGATGGTCTGTGTGTTACAGTCAGTGTGTGATGCTTGTTGTGGTATGGTCAGTGCGTGATTGCCTGTGAGTTAGGGTCAGTGTGTGATGGCCTGTGTATTACAGTCAGTGTGTAACAGTCAGTGTGTTATGGACAGTGTGTGATGGTTGGTGTGGTATGGTCAGTGTGTTACAGTCGGTGTGTGATGGTCAATGTATTACAGTCAGTGTTTGAAAGTTGGTGTGGTATGGTCAGTGTGTGATGGTCAGTGTGTTAGGGTCAGTGAGTGATGATCAGTGTGCGGTTGTTGGTGTGCTTTGGTCAGTGTCAGACAGTCAGTGTGTCACAGCCAGTGTGCGACTGTCAGTGAGTTACGGTCAGTGTGTGATGGTCAATGTATTACAGTCAGTGAGTGATGGTTGGTGTGGAATGGTCAGTGTGTGATGGTCCGTGTGTTACGGTCAGTGTGTGATGGTTGGTATGGTATGGTCAGTGTATGATGGTCTGTGTGTAACAGTCAGTGTGTGATTGTCAGTGTGTCACGGACAGTGTGTTCCAGTCAGTGTATGATGGTCAGTGTGAGAAGGTCAATGTGTTTCAGTCAGTGTTTGACGGTTGGTGTGGCATGGTCAGTGTGTGATGGTTGGTGTGGTATGGTCAGTGTGTGATTGCCTGTGAGTAAGGGTCAATGTGTGATGGTCTGTGTGTTACAGTAAGTGTGTGATGGTTGGTGTGTTATGGGCAATGTATGATGGTCAGTGTGTTACTGTCTGAGTGTGATGGTCAGTGTGTGATTGTTGGTGAGCTTTGGCAACTGTCAAACAGTCAGTGTGTCACAGCCAGTGTGTGATGGTCCGCGTGTTACAGTCAGTGTGTGATGGTCCATGTGTTACAGTCAGTGTGTGATGGTCAGTGTGTTACAGTCAGTGTGTGATGGTCCGTGTGTTACAGTCAGTGTGTTTTGGTCTATGTGTGACAGTCAGTGTGTGATGGTTGGTGTGGTATGGTCAGTGTGTGATGGTCAGTGTGTTACAGTCAATGTGTGATGGTCAGTGTGGTATGGTCAGTGTGTGATGGTCTGTGTGTTACAGTCAATGTGTGATGGTTGGTGTGTTACGGTCAGTGTGTGATGGCCGGTGTGGTATGGTCAGTGTATGATGGTCTGTGTGTTACAGTCAATGTGTGATGGTTGGTGTGTTACGGTCAGTGTGTGATGGCCGGTCGGGTATGGTCAGTGTATGATGGTCTGTGTGTGACAGTCAGTGTGTGATGGTTGGCGTGGTCTGATCAGTGTGTGACGGCCTGTGTATTACAGTCAGTGTGTGATGGCCTGTGTATTACAGTCAGTGTGTTACAGTCTGTGTGTAACAGTCAGTGTGTGATGGTTGGTGTGGTATGGTCAGTGTATGACGGTCTGTGTGTTACAGTCAGTGTGTAATGGTCGGTGTGGTATGGTCAGTGTATGATGGTCTGTGTGTAACAGTCAGTGTGTGATGGTTGGCGTGGTATGGTCAGTGTGTGACGGTCGGTGTGGTATGGTCAGTATGAGACAGTCAGTGTGTCATAGCCAGTGTGTGATGGTCCGTGTGTTACAGTCAGTGTGGGATTGTCAGTGAGTTACGGTCAGTGTGTGATGGTTGGTGTAGTATGGTCAGTGTGTGATAGTCTGTGTGTGACAGTCAGTGTGTGATGGTCGCTGTGGTATGGTCAGTGTGTGATGGTCTGTGTGTTACAGTCAGTGTGTGAAGGTCGGTGTGCTTTGGTCAGTGTGTGATTGTGTGTTAGGGTCAGTGTGTGATGGCTGGTGCGGTATGGTCAGTGTGTGATTGCATGTGAATTAGGGTCAGTGTATAATGGTCTGTGTGCAACAATCTGTGTGTGATGGCCGGTGTGGTATGGTCAGTGTATGATAGTCTGTGTGTTACAGTCAGTGTGAGATGGTTGGTGTGGTATGGTCAGTGTATGATGGTCTGTGTGTAACAGTCAGTGTGTGATGGTTGGCGTGGTATGATCAGTGTGAGACAGTCAGTGTCACAGCCAGTCTGTGATTGTCAGTGAGTTAGTTATAGTCAGTGTGTGACAGTCAGTGTATGATGGTCAATGTGTTTCAGTCACTGTTTGATGGTTGATGTGGTATGGTCAGTGTCCGATGGTTGTTGTGCTATGGTCAGTGTGTTACAGTCTGTTTGTTACAGTCAGTGTGTGATGGTTGATGTGGTATGGTCAGTGTGTGATGATCGGTGTGTTACAGTCACTGTGTGATGGTTGGTGTGGTATGGTCAGTGTTTGATGGTCTGTGTGTTACAGTCAGTGTGTGATGCTTGTTGTGGTATGGTCAGTGCGTGATTGCCTGTGAGTTAGGGTCAGTGTGTGATGGCCTGTGTATTACAGTCAGTGTGTAACAGTCAGTGTGTTATGGACAGTGTGTGATGGTTGGTGTGGTATGGTCAGTGTGTTACAGTCGGTGTGTGATGGTTGGTGCGGTATGGTCAGTGTGTGATGGACGGTGTGTTACAGACACTGTGTGATGGTTGGTGTGGTATGGTCAGTGTTTGATGGTCTGTGTGTTACAGTCAGTGTGTGATGCTTGTTGTGGTATGGTCAGTGCGTGATTGCCTGTGAGTTAGGGTCAGTGTGTGATGGCCTGTGTATTACAGTCAGTGTGTAACAGTCAGTGTGTTATGGACAGTGTGTGATGGTTGGTGTGGTATGGTCAGTGTGTTACAGTCGGTGTGTGATGGTCAATGTATTACAGTCAGTGTTTGAAAGTTGGTGTGGTATGGTCAGTGTGTGATGGTCAGTGTGTTAGGGTCAGTGAGTGATGATCAGTGTGCGGTTGTTGGTGTGCTTTGGTCAGTGTCAGACAGTCAGTGTGTCACAGCCAGTGTGCGACTGTCAGTGAGTTACGGTCAGTGTGTGATGGTCAATGTATTACAGTCAGTGCGTGATGGTTGGTGTGGAATGGTCAGTGTGTGATGGTCCGTGTGTTACGGTCAGTGTGTGATGGTTGGTATGGTATGGTCAGTGTATGATGGTCTGTGTGTAACAGTCAGTGTGTGATTGTCAGTGTGTCACGGACAGTGTGTTCCAGTCAGTGTATGATGGTCAGTGTGAGAAGGTCAATGTGTTTCAGTCAGTGTTTGACGGTTGGTGTGGCATGGTCAGTGTGTGATGGTTGGTGTGGTATGGTCAGTGTGTGATTGCCTGTGAGTAAGGGTCAATGTGTGATGGTCTGTGTGTTACAGTAAGTGTGTGATGGTTGGTGTGTTATGGGCAATGTATGATGGTCAGTGTGTTACTGTCTGAGTGTGATGGTCAGTGTGTGATTGTTGGTGAGCTTTGGCAACTGTCAAACAGTCAGTGTGTCACAGCCAGTGTGTGATGGTCCGCGTGTTACAGTCAGTGTGTGATGGTCCATGTGTTACAGTCAGTGTGTGATGGTCAGTGTGTTACAGTCAGTGTGTGATGGTCCGTGTGTTACAGTCAGTGTGTTTTGGTCTATGTGTGACAGTCAGTGTGTGATGGTTGGTGTGGTATGGTCAGTGTGTGATGGTCAGTGTGTTACAGTCAATGTGTGATGGTCAGTGTGGTATGGTCAGTGTGTGATGGTCTGTGTGTTACAGTCAATGTGTGATGGTTGGTGTGTTACGGTCAGTGTGTGATGGCCGGTGTGGTATGGTCAGTGTATGATGGTCTGTGTGTTACAGTCAATGTGTGATGGTTGGTGTGTTACGGTCAGTGTGTGATGGCCGGTCGGGTATGGTCAGTGTATGATGGTCTGTGTGTGACAGTCAGTGTGTGATGGTTGGCGTGGTCTGATCAGTGTGTGACGGCCTGTGTATTACAGTCAGTGTGTGATGGCCTGTGTATTACAGTCAGTGTGTTACAGTCTGTGTGTAACAGTCAGTGTGTGATGGTTGGTGTGGTATGGTCAGTGTATGACGGTCTGTGTGTTACAGTCAGTGTGTAATGGTCGGTGTGGTATGGTCAGTGTATGATGGTCTGTGTGTAACAGTCAGTGTGTGATGGTTGGCGTGGTATGGTCAGTGTGTGACGGTCGGTGTGGTATGGTCAGTATGAGACAGTCAGTGTGTCATAGCCAGTGTGTGATGGTCCGTGTGTTACAGTCAGTGTGGGATTGTCAGTGAGTTACGGTCAGTGTGTGATGGTTGGTGTAGTATGGTCAGTGTGTGATAGTCTGTGTGTGACAGTCAGTGTGTGATGGTCGCTGTGGTATGGTCAGTGTGTGATGGTCTGTGTGTTACAGTCAGTGTGTGAAGGTCGGTGTGCTTTGGTCAGTGTGTGATTGTGTGTTAGGGTCAGTGTGTGATGGCTGGTGCGGTATGGTCAGTGTGTGATTGCATGTGAATTAGGGTCAGTGTATAATGGTCTGTGTGCAACAATCTGTGTGTGATGGCCGGTGTGGTATGGTCAGTGTATGATAGTCTGTGTGTTACAGTCAGTGTGAGATGGTTGGTGTGGTATGGTCAGTGTATGATGGTCTGTGTGTAACAGTCAGTGTGTGATGGTTGGCGTGGTATGATCGGTGTGAGACAGTCAGTGTCACAGCCAGTCTGTGATTGTCAGTGAGTTAGTTATAGTCAGTGTGTGACAGTCAGTGTATGATGGTCAATGTGTTTCAGTCACTGTTTGATGGTTGATGTGGTATGGTCAGTGTCCGATGGTTGTTGTGCTATGGTCAGTGTGTTACAGTCTGTTTGTTACAGTCAGTGTGTGATGGTTGATGTGGTATGGTCAGTGTGTGATGATCGGTGTGTTACAGTCACTGTGTGATGGTTGGTGTGGTATGGTCAGTGTTTGATGGTCTGTGTGTTACAGTCAGTGTGTGATGCTTGTTGTGGTATGGTCAGTGCGTGATTGCCTGTGAGTTAGGGTCAGTGTGTGATGGCCTGTGTATTACAGTCAGTGTGTAACAGTCAGTGTGTTATGGACAGTGTGTGATGGTTGGTGTGGTATGGTCAGTGTGTTACAGTCGGTGTGTGATGGTTGGTGCGGTATGGTCAGTGTGTGATGGACGGTGTGTTACAGACACTGTGTGATGGTTGGTGTGGTATGGTCAGTGTTTGATGGTCTGTGTGTTACAGTCAGTGTGTGATGCTTGTTGTGGTATGGTCAGTGCGTGATTGCCTGTGAGTTAGGGTCAGTGTGTGATGGCCTGTGTATTACAGTCAGTGTGTAACAGTCAGTGTGTGATGGTCAGTGTGTGACAGTCTGTGTGTTACAGTCAGTGTGTGATGGTCGCTGTGGTATGGTCAGTGTGAGATGGCCTGTGTATTACGGTCAGTGTGTTACAGTCTGTGTGTAACAGTCAGTACGTGATGGTCGGTGTGGTATGGTCAGTGTGTGACGGTCTGTGTGTTACAGTCCGTGTGTGATGGTTGGTGTGGTATGGTCAGTGTATGACGGTCTGTGTGTTACAGTCAGTGTGTGATGGTCGGTGTGGTATGGTCAGTGTATGATGGTCTGTGTGTAACAGTCAGTGTGTGATGGTTGGCGTGGTATGGTCAGTGTGTGACGGTCGGTGTGGTATGGTCAGTATGAGACAGTCAGTGTGTCATAGCCAGTGTGTGATGGTCCGTGTGTTACAGTCAGTGTGCGATTGTCAGTGAGTTACGGTCAGTGTGTGATGGTTGGTGTGGTATGGTCAGTGTGTGATAGTCTGTGTGTGACAGTCAGTGTGTGATGGTCGCTGTGGTATGGTCAGTGTGTGACGGCCTGTGTATTACGGTCAGTGTGTGATGGTCCGCATATTACAGTCAGTGTGTTACAGTCTGTGTGTAACAGTCAGTGTGTGATGGTTGGTGTGGTATGGTCAGTGTATGACGGTCTGTGTGTTACAGTCAGTGTGTGATGGCTGGTGTGGTATGGTCAGTGTATGATTGCCTTTGAATTAGGGTCAGTGTATAATGGTCTGTGTGTAACAGTCTGTGTGTGATGGTCGGTGTGGTATGTTCAGTTTACGATGGTCTGTGTGTTACAGTCAGTGTGTGATGCTCGGTGTGGTATGGTCAGTGTGTGATGGTCTGTGTGTTACAGACAGTGTGTGATGGTTGGTGTGGTGTGGTCAGTGTATGATGGTCTGTGTGCTACAGTCAGTGTGTGATGCTTGGTGTGGTATGGTCAGTGTATGATGGTCCGTGTGTTACAGTAAGTGTGTGATTTTTGGTGTGCTACGGGCAATGTATTACGGTCAGTGTGTTATGTCTGAGTATGATGGTCAGTTGTGACGGTCTGTGTGTTACAGTCAGTGTGTGATGGTCGGTGTGGTATGGTCAGTGTGAGACAGTCAGTGTGTCACAGCCAGTGTGTGATTGTCAGTGAGTTATGGTCAGTGTGTTACAGTCAGTTTATGATGGTCTGTGTGTTACAGTCAGTGTGTGATGGTTGGTGTGGTATGGTCAGTGTGTGACGGTCTGTGTGGTATGGTCAGTGTGTGATGGTCGCTGTGTTACGGTCAGTGTGTGATGGCTGGTGTGGTATGGTCAGTGTGCGACGGTCTGTGTGATATGGTCAGTGTGTGATGGTCGGTGTGGTATGGTCAGTGTGATGGTCTGTGTGTAACAGTCAGTGTGTGATGGTCAGTGTGTGATGGTCTGTGTGTTACAGTCAGTGTGTGATGGTTGGCGTGGTCTGATCAGTGTGTGACGGCCTGTGTATTACGGTCAGTGTGTGATGGCCTGTGTATTACAGTCAGTGTGTTACAGTGTGTGTGTAACAGTCAGTGTGTGATGGTTGGTGTGGTATGGTCAGTGTATGACGGTCTGTGTGTTACAGTCAGTGTATGATGGTCGGTGTGGTATGGTCAGTGTATGATGGTCTGTGTGTAACAGTCAGTGTGTGATGGTTGGCGTGATATGGTCAGTGTGAGACAGTCAGTGTGTCACAGCCAGTCTGTGATTGTCAGTGAGTTATAGTCAGTGTGTTACAGTCAGTGTATGATGGTCAATGTGTTTCAGTCACTGTTTGATGGTTGGTGTGGTATGGTCAGTGTGTGATGGTTGGTGTGGGATGGTCAGTGTCTGACGGTTGGTGTGGTATGGTCAGTGTGTGACAGTCTGTGTGTTACGGACATGAGTGATGGTTGGTGTGGTATGGTCAGTGTGTAACAGTCTGTGTGTTATGGACAGTGTGTGATGGTTGGTGTGGTATGGTCAGTATGTTACAGTCGGTGTGTGATGGTTGGTGCGGTATGGTCAGTGTGTGATGGACGGTGTGTTACAGACACTGTGTGATGGTTGGTGTGGTATGGTCAGTGTTTGATGGTCTGTGTGTTACAGACAGTGTGTGATGCTTGATGTGGTATGGTCAGTGTGTGATTGCCTGTGAGTTAGGGTCAGTGTGTGATGGCCTGTGTATTACAGTCAGTGTGTAACGGTTAGTGTGTGATGGTCTGTGTGTTACAGTCAGTGTGTGATGGTCGCTGTGGTATGGTCAGTGTGTGATGGCCTGTGTATTACAGTCAGTGTGTTACAGTCTGTGTGTAACAGTCAGTGCGTGATGGTCGGTGTGGTATGGTCAGTGTGTGACGGTCTGTGTGTTACAGTGCGTGTGTGATGGTTGGTGTGGTATGGCCTGTGTATGATGGTCTGTGTGTAACAGTCAGTGTGTGATGGTTAGTGTGGTATGGTCAGTGTGTGACGGCCTGTGTGTTACAGTCACTGTGTGATGGTTGGTGTGGTATGGTCAGTGTGTGACGGTCGGTGTGGTCTGGTCAGTATGAGACAGTCAGTGTGTCACAGCCAGTGTGTGATGGTCCGCGTGTTACAGTCAGTGTGCGATTGTCAGTGAGTTATGGTCAGTGTGTGATGGTTGGTGTGGTATGGTCAGTGTGTGATAGTCTGTGTGTAACAGTCAGTGTGTGATGGTTAGTGTGGTATGGTCAGTATGTGACGGGACGGCCTGTGTGTTACAGTCACTGTGTGATGGTTGGTGTGGTATGGTCAGTGTATGATGGTCTGTGTGTTACAATCAGTGTGTGATGGCTGGTGTGGTATGGTCAGTGTATGACGGTCTGTGTGTTACAGTCAGTGTGTGATGGCTGGTGTGGTATGGTCAGTGTATGATTGCCTGTGAATTAGGGGCAGTGTATAATGGTCTGTGTGTAACAGTCTGTGTGTGATGGTTGGCGTGGTATGGTCAGTGTATGATGGTCAGTGTGTTACAGTCAGTGTATGATGGTTGGCGTGGTATGGTCAGTGTATGATGGTCGGTGTGGTATGGTCAGTATGAGACAGTCAGTGTGTCACAGCCAGTGTGCGATGGTCCATGTGTTACAGTCAGTGTGCGATTGTCAGCGAGTTTCAGTCAGTGTGTGATGGTCGGTGTGGTTTGGTCAGTGTGTGACAGCCTGTGTGTCACAGCCAGTGTGTGATGGTCGGTGTCGTATGGTCAGTGTGTGATTGCCTGTGAATTAGGGTCAGTGTATAATGGTCTGTGTGTGATGGTCGGTGTGGTATGGTCAGTGTACGATGGTCTGTGTGTTACAGTCAGTGTGTGATGGTCGGTGTGGTATTGTCAGTGTATGACTGTCTGTTAGTTACAGTCAGTGTGTGATGGTCGGTGTGGTATTGTCAGTGTATAACTGTCTGTGTGTTACAGTCAGCGTGTGATGCTCGGTGTGGTATGGTCAGTGTGTGATGGATGTGTGTTACAGACAGTGTGTGATGCTTGGTGTGGTATGGTCAGTGTGTGATGGTCTGTGTGTTACAGTAAGTGTGTGATTTTTGGTGTGCTACGGGCAATGTATGACGGTCAGTGTGTTATGTCTGAGTGTGATGGTCAGTGTGTGACTGTCTGTGTGTTACAGTCAGTGTGTGACGATCGGTGTGGTATGGTCAGTGTGAGACAGTCAGTGTGTCACAGCCAGTGTGTGATTGTCAGTGAGTTATGGTCTGTGTGTTACAGTCAGTGTGTGATGGTTGGTGTGGTATGGTCAGTGTGTGATGGTCGCTGTGGTATGGTCAGTGTGTGACGGCCTGTGTATTACGGTCAGTGTGTGATGGTCCGCATATTACAGTCAGTGTGTTACAGTCTGTGTGTAACAGTCAGTGTGTGATGGTTGGTGTGGTATGGTCAGTGTATGACGGTCTGTGTGTTACAGCCATTGTGTGATGGCTGGTGTGGTATGGTCAGTGTATGATTGCCTGTGAATTAGGGGCAGTGTATAATGGTCTGTGTGTAACAGTCTGTGTGTGATGGTTGGCGTGGTATGGTCAGTGTATGATGGTCAGTGTGTTACAGTCAGTGTATGATGGTTGGCGTGGTATGGTCAGTGTATGATGGTCGGTGTGTTACAGTCAGTGTGTGATGGTTGGTGTGGTATGATCAGTGTGTGACGGTCTGTGTGGTATGGTCAGTGTGTGATCGTCGGTGTGGTATGGTCAGTGTGATGGTCTGTGTGTAACAGTCAGTGTGGTATGGTCAGTGTGTGACGGTCTGTGTGTTACAGTCAGTGTGTGATGGTCGGTGTGCTTTGGTCAGTGTGTGATTGTGTGTTAGGGTCAGTGTGTGATGGCCGGTGTGGTATGGTCAGTGTATGATAGTCTGTGTGTTACAGTCAGTGTGAGATGGTTGGTGTGGTATGGTCAGTGTATGATGGTCTGTGTGTAACAGTCAGTGTGTGATGGTTGGCGTGGTATGGTCAGTGTGAGATAGTCAGTGTCACAGCCAGTCTGTGATTGTCAGTGAGTTATAGTCAGTGTGTGACAGTCAGTGTATGATGGTCAATGTGTTTCAGTCACTGTTTGATGGTTGGTGTGGTATGGTCAGTGTCCGATGGTTGGTGTGCTATGGTCAGTGTGTTACAGTCTGTTTGTTACAGTCAGTGTGTGATGGTTGATGTGGTATGGTCAGTGTGTGATGATCGGTGTGTTACAGTCACTGTGTGATGGTTGGTGTGGTATGGTCAGTGTTTGATGGTCTGTGTGTTACAGTCAGTGTGTGATGGCTGGTGTGGTATGGTCAGTGTATGACGGTCTGTGTGTTACAGTCAGTGTGTGATGCTTGTTGTGGTATGGTCAGTGTGTGATTGCCTGTGAGTTAGGGTCAGTGTGTGATGGCCTGTGTATGACAGTCAGTGTGTAACAGTCAGTGTGTGATGGTCAGTGTGTGACGGTCTGTGTGTTACAGTCAGTGTGTGATGGTCGCTGTGGTATGGTCAGTGTGAGATGGCCTGTTATTACGGTCAGTGTGTTACAGTCTGTGTGTAACAGTCAGTACGTGATGGTCGGTGTGGTATGGTCAGTGTGTGACGGTCTGTGTGTTACAGTCCGTGTGTGATGGTTGGTGTGGTATTGTCAGTGTATGATGGTCTGTGTGTAACAGTCAGTGTGTGATGGTTAGTGCGGTATGGTCAGTGTGTGACGGCCTGTGTGTTACAGTCTCTGTGTGATGGTTGGTGTGGTATGCTCAGTGTGTGATGGTTGGTGTGGTATGGTCAGTATGAGACAGTCAGTGTGTTACAGTCAGTGTGTGATGGTTGGTGTGGTATGGTCAGTATGAGACAGTCAGTGTGTCATAGCCAGTGTGTGATGGTCCGTGTGTTACAGTCAGTGTGCGATTGTCAGCGAGTTACGGTCAGTGTGTGATATGGTCAGTGTGTGACAGCCTGTGTGTTACAGTCAGTGTGTGATGGTTGGTGTGGTATGGTCAGTGTATGACGGTCTGTGTGTTACAGTCAGTGTATGATGGTCGGTGTGGTATGGTCAGTGTATGATGGTCTGTGTGTTACAGTCAGTGTGTGATGGTTGGTGTGGTATGGTCAGTGTATGATGGTCTGTGTGTAACAGTCAGTGTGTGATGGTTGGCGTGATATGGTCAGTGTGAGACAGTCAGTGTGTCACAGCCAGTCTGTGATTGTCAGTGAGTTATAGTCAGTGTGTTACAGTCAGTGTATGATGGTCAATGTGTTTCAGTCACTGTTTGATGGTTGGTGTGGTATGGTCAGTGTGTGATGGTTGGTGTGGGATGGTCAGTGTCTGATGGTTGGTGTGGTATGGTCAGTGTGTGACAGTCTGTGTGTTACGGACATGAGTGATGGTTGGTGTGGTATGGTCAGTGTGTAACAGTCCGTGTGTTATGGACAGTGTGTGATGGTTGGTGTGGTATGGTCAGTGTGTTACAGTCGGTGTGTGATGGTTGGTGCGGTATGGTCAGTGTGTGATGGACGGTGTGTTACAGACACTGTGTGATGGTTGGTGTGGTATGGTCAGTGTTTGATGGTCTGTGTGTTACAGTCCGTGTGTGAAGCTTGATGTGGTATGGTCAGTGTGTGATTGCCTGTGAGTTAGGGTCAGTGTGTGATGGCCTGTGTATTACAGTCAGTGTGTAACGGTTAGTGTGTGACGGTCTGTGTGTTACAGTCAGTGTGTGATGGTCGCTGTGGTATGGTCAGTGTGTGATGGCCTGTGTATTACAGTCAGTGTGTTACAGTCTGTGTGTAACAGTCAGTACGTGATGGTCGGTGTGGTATGGTCAGTGTGGGACGGTCTGTGTGTTACAGTCCGTGTGTGATGGTTGGTGTGGTATGGCCTGTGTATGATGGTCTGTGTGTAACAGTCAATGTGTGATGGTTAGTGTGGTATGATCAGTGTGTGACGGCCTGTGTGTTACAGTCACTGTGTGATGGTTGGTGTGGTATGGTCAGTGTGTGATGGTCGGTGTGGTATGGTCAGTATGAGACAGTCAGTGTGTCACAGCCAGTGTGTGATGGTCCGCGTGTTACAGTCAGTGTGCGATTGTCAGTGAGTTACGGTCAGTGTGTGATGGTTGGTGTGGTATGGTCAGTGTGTGATAGTCTGTGTGTAACAGTCAGTGTGTGATGGTTAGTGTGGTATGGTCAGTGTGTGACGGGACGGCCTGTGTGTTACAGTCACTGTGTGATGGTTGGTGTGGTATGGTCAGTGTATGACGGTCGGTGTGGTATGGTCAGTATGAGACAGTCAGTGTGTCACAGCCAGTGTGTGATGGTCCATGTGTTACAGTCAGTGTGCGATTGTCAGCGAGTTACGGTCAGAGTGTGATGGTCGGTGTGGTATGGTCAGTGTGTGACAGCCTGTGTGTTACAGCCAGTGTGTGATGGTCGGTGTGGTATGGTCAGTGTGTGATTGCCTGTGAATTAGGGTCAGTGTATAATGGTCTGTGTGTGATGGTCGGTGTGGTCTAGTCAGTGTACGATGGTCTGTGTGTTACAGTCAGTGTGTGATGGTCGGTGTGGTATTGTCAGTGTATGACTGTCTGTGTGTTACAGTCAGCGTGTGATGCTCGGTGTGGTATGGTCAGTGTGTGATGGATGTGTGTTACAGACAGTGTGTGATGCTTGGTGTGGTATGGTCAGTGTGTGATGGTCTGTGTGTTACAGTAAGTGTGTGATTTTAGGTGTGCTACGGGCAATGTATGACGGTCAGTGTGTTATGTCTGAGTGTGATGGTCAGTGTGTGACTGTCTGTGTGTTACAGCCAGTGTGTGATGGTCGGTGTGGTATGCTCAGTGTGTGATTGCCTGTGAATTAGGGTCAGTGTATAATGGTCTGTGTGTGATGGTCGGTGTGGTATGGTCAGTGTACGATGGTCTGTGTGTTACAGTCAGTGTGTGATGGTCGGTGTGGTATTGTCAGTGTATGACTGTCTGTTTGTTACAGTCAGTGTGTGATGGTCGGTGTGGTATTGTCAGTGTATGACTGTCTGTGTGTTACAGTCAGCGTGTGATGCTCGGTGTGGTGTGGTCAGTGTGTAATGGATGTGTGTTACAGACAGTGTGTGATGCTTGGTGTGGTATGGTCAGTGTGTGATGGTCTGTGTGTTACAGTAAGTGTGTGATTTTTGGTGTGCTACGGGCAATGTATGACGGTCAGTGTGTTATGTCTGAGTGTGATGGTCAGTGTGTGACTGTCTGTGTGTTACAGTAAGTGTGTGACGATCGGTGTGGTATGGTCAGTGTGAGACAGTCAGTGTGTCACAGCCAGTGTGTGATTGTCAGTGAGTTATGGTCTGTGTGTTACAGTCAGTGTGTGATGGTTGGTGTGGTATGGTCAGTGTGTGATGGTCGCTGTGGTATGGTCAGTGAGTGATGGCCTGTGTATTACGGTCAGTGTGTGATGGTCCGCATATTACAGTCAGTGTGTTACAGTCTGTGTGTAACAGTCAGTGTGTGATGGTTGGTGTGGTATGGTCAGTGTATGATGGTCTGTGTGTAACAGTCTGTGTGTGATGGTTGGCGTGGTATGGTCAGTGTATGATGGTCAGTGTGTTACAGTCAGTGTATGATGGTTGGCGTGGTATGGTCAGTGTATGATGGTCGGTGTGGTATGGTCAGTATGAGACAGTCAGTGTGTCACAGCCAGTGTGTGATGGTCCATGTGTTACAGTCAGTGTGCGATTGTCAGCGAGTTACGGTCAGTGTGTGATGGTCGGTGTGGTATGGTCAGTGTGTGACAGCCTGTGTGTTACAGCCAGTGTGTGATGGTCGGTGTGGTATGCTCAGTGTGTGATTGCCTGTGAATTAGGGTCAGTGCATAATGGTCTGTGTGTGATGGTCGGTGTGGTATGGTCAGTGTACGATGGTCTGTGTGTTACAGTCAGTGTGTGATGGTCGGTGTGGTATTGTCAGTGTATGACTGTCTGTTTGTTACAGTCAGTGTGTGATGGTCGGTGTGGTATTGTCAGTGTATGACTGTCTGTGTGTTACAGTCAGCGTGTGATGCTCGGTGTGGTGTGGTCAGTGTGTAATGGATGTGTGTTACAGACAGTGTGTGATGCTTGGTGTGGTATGGTCAGTGTGTGATGGTCTGTGTGTTACAGTAAGTGTGTGATTTTTGGTGTGCTACGGGCAATGTATGACGGTCAGTGTGTTATGTCTGAGTGTGATGGTCAGTGTGTGACTGTCTGTGTGTTACAGTCAGTGTGTGACGATCGGTGTGGTATGGTCAGTGTGAGACAGTCAGTGTGTCACAGCCAGTGTGTGATTGTCAGTGAGTTATGGTCTGTGTGTTACAGTCAGTGTGTGATGGTTGGTGTGGTATGGCCAGTGTGTGATGGTCGCTGTGGTATGGTCAGTGTGTGACGGCCTGTGTATTACGGTCAGTGTGTGATGGTCCGCATATTACAGTCAGTGTGTTACAGTCTGTGTGTAACAGTCAGTGTGTGATGGTTGGTGTGGTATGGTCAGTGTATGACGGTCTGTGTGTTACAGTCAGTGTGTGATGGCTGGTGTGGTATGGTCAGTGTATGATTGCCTGTGAATTAGGGGCAGTGTATAATGGTCTGTGTGTAACAGTCTGTGTGTGATGGTTGGCGTGGTATGGTCAGTGTATGATGGTCAGTGTGTTACAGTCAGTGTATGATGGTTGGCGTGGTATGGTCAGTGTATGATGGTCGGTGTGGTATGGTCAGTATGAGACAGTCAGTGTGTCACAGCCAGTGTGCGATGGTCCATGTGTTACAGTCAGTGTGCGATTGTCAGCGAGTTAAGGTCAGTGTGTGATGGTCGGTGTGGTATGGTCAGTGTGTGACAGCCTGTGTGTTACAGCCAGTGTGTGATGGTCGGTGTGGTATGGTCAGTGTGTGATTGCCTGTGAATTAGGGTCAGTGTATAATGGTCTGTGTGTGATGGTCGGTGTGGTATGGTCAGTGTACGATGGTCTGTGTGTTACAGTCAGTGTGTGATGGTCGGTGTGGTATTGTCAGTGTATGACTGTCTGTTTGTTACAGTCAGTGTGTGATGGTCGGTGTGGTATTGTCAGTGTATGACTGTCTGTGTGTTACAGTCAGCGTGTGATGCTCGGTGTGGTATGGTCAGTGTGTGATGGATGTGTGTTACAGACAGTGTGTGACGATCGGTGTGGTATGGTCAGTGTGAGACAGTCAGTGTGTCACAGCCAGTGTGTGATTGTCAGTGAGTTATGGTCTGTGTGTTACAGTCAGTGTGTGATGGTTGGTGTGGTATGGTCAGCGTGTGATGGTCGCTGTGGTATGGTCAGTGTGTGACGGCCTGTGTATTACGGTCAGTGTGTGATGGTCCGCATATTACAGTCAGTGTGTTACAGTCTGTGTGTAACAGTCAGTGTGTGATGGTTGGTGTGGTATGGTCAGTGTATGACGGTCTGTGAATTAGGGGCAGTGTATAATGGTCTGTGTGTAACAGTCTGTGTGTGATGGTTGGCGTGGTATGGTCAGTGTATGATGGTCAGTGTGTTACAGTCAGTGTGAGATGGTTGGTGTGGTATGGTCAGTGTGAGACAGTCAGTGTCACAGCCAGTCTGTGATTGTCAGTGAGTTATAGTCAGTGTGTGACAGTCAGTGTATGATGGTCAATGTGTTTCAGTCACTGTTTGATGGTTGGTGTGGTATGGTCAGTGTCCGATGGTTGGTGTGCTATGGTCAGTGTGTTACAGTCTGTTTGTTACAGTCAGTGTGTGATGGTTGATGTGGTATGGTCAGTGTGTGATGATCGGTGTGTTACAGTCACTGTGTGATGGTTGGTGTGGTATGGTCAGTGTTTGATGGTCTGTGTGTTACAGTCAGTGTGTGATGCTTGTTGTGGTATGGTCAGTGTGTGATTGCCTGTGAGTTAGGGTCAGTGTGTGATGGTCTGCGTGTTACAGTAAGTGTGTGATTTTTGGTGTGCTACGGGCAATGTATGACGGTCAGTGTGTTATGTCTGAGTGTGATGGTCAGTGTGTGACTGTCTGTGTGTTACAGTCAGTGTGTGACGATCGGTGTGGTATGGTCAGTGTGAGACAGTCAGTGTGTCACAGCCAGTGTGTGATTGTCAGTGAGTTATGGTCTGTGTGTTACAGTCAGTGTGTGATGGTTGGTGTGGTATGGTCAGTGTGTGATGGTCGCTGTGGTATGGTCAGTGTGTGACGGCCTGTGTATTACGGTCAGTGTGTGATGGTCCGCATATTACAGTCAGTGTGTTACAGTCTGTGTGTATCAGTCAGTGTGTGATGGTTGGTGTGGTATGGTCAGTGTATGACGGTCTGTGTGTTACAGTCAGTGTGTGATGGCTGGTGTGGTATGGTCAGTGTATGATTGCCTGTGAATTAGGGGCAGTGTATAATGGTCTGTGTGTAACAGTCTGTGTGTGATGGTTGGCGTGGTATGGTCAGTGTATGATGGTTGGTGTGTTACAGTCAGTGTGTGATGGTTGGCGTGGTATGATCAGTCTGTGATGGTCTGTGTGGTATGGTCAGTGTGTGATCGTCGGTGTGGTATGGTCAGTGTGATGGTCTGTGTGTAACAGTCAGTGTGGTATGGTCAGTGTGTGACGGTCTGTGTGTTACAGTCAGTGTGTGATGGTCGGTGTGCTTTGGTCAGTGTGTGATTGTGTGTTAGGGTCAGTGTGTGATGGCTGGTGCGGTATGGTCAGTGTGTGATTGCATGTGAATTAGGGTCAGTGTATAATGGTCTGTGTGCAACAATCTGTGTGTGATGGCCGGTGTGGTATGGTCAGTGTATGATAGTCTGTGTGTTACAGTCAGTGTGAGATGGTTGGTGTGGTATGGTCAGTGTATGATGGTCTGTGTGTAACAGTCAGTGTGTGATGGTTGGCGTGGTATGGTCATTGTGAGACAGTCAGTGTCACAGCCAGTCTGTGATTGTCAGTGAGTTATCGTCAGTGTGTGACAGTCAGTGTATGATGGTCAATGTGTTTCAGTCACTGTTTGATGGTTGGTGTGGTATGGTCAGTGTCCGATGGTTGTTGTGCTATGGTCAGTGTGTTACAGTCTGTTTGTTACAGTCAGTGTGTGATGGTTGGTGTGGTATGGTCAGTGTTTGATGGTCTGTGTGTTACAGTCAGTGTGTGATGCTTGTTGTGGTATGGTCAGTGTGTGATTGCCTGTGAGTTAGGGTCAGTGTGTGATGGCCTGTGTATTACAGTCAGTGTGTAACGGTTCGTGTGTGACGGTCTGTGTGTTACAGTCAGTGTGTGATGGTCGCTGTGGTATGGTCAGTGTGTGATGGCCTGTGTATTACAGTCAGTGTGTTACAGTCTGTGTGTAACAGTCAGTACGTGATGGTCGGTGTGGTATGGTCAGTGTGTGACGGTCTGTGTGTTACAGTCCGTGTGTGATCGTTGGTGTGGTATGGCCTGTGTATGATGGTCTGTGTGTAACAGTCAGTGTGTGATGGTTAGTGTGGTATGGTCAGTGTGTGACGGCCTGTGTGTTACAGTCACTGTGTGATGGTTGGTGTGGTATGATCAGTGTGTGACGGTCGGTGTGGTATGGTCAGTATGAGACAGTCAGTGTGTCACAGCCAGTGTGTGATGGTCCGCGTGTTACAGTCAGTGTGCGATTGTCAGTGAGTTACGGTCAGTGTGTGATGGTTGGTGTGGTATGGTCAGTGTGTGATAGTCTGTGTGTAACAGTCAGTGTGTGATGGTTAGTGTGGTATGGTCAGTGTGTGACGGGACGGCCTGTGTGTTACAGTCACTGTGTGATGGTTGGTGTGGTATGGTCAGTGTATGACGGTCGGTGTGGTATGGTCAGTATGAGACAGTCAGTGTGTCACAGCCAGTGTGTGATGGTCCATGTGTTACAGTCAGTGTGCGATTGTCAGCGAGTTACGGTCAGTGTGTGATGGTCGGTGTGGTATGGTCAGTGTGTGACAGCCTGTGTGTTACAGTCAGTGTGTGATGGTCGGTGTGGTATTGTCAGTGTATGACTGACTGTTAGTTACAGTCAGTGTGTGATGGTCGGTGTGGTATTGTCAGTGTATGACTGTCTGTGTGTTACAGTCAGCGTGTGATGCTCGGTGTGGTATGGTCAGTGTGTGATGGGTGTGTGTTACAGACAGTGTGTGATGCTTGGTGTGGTATGGTCAGTGTGTGATGGTCTGTGTGTTACAGTAAGTGTGTGATTTTTGGTGTGCTACGGGCAATGTATGACGGTCAGTGTGTTATGTCTGAGTGTTACAGTCAGTGTGTGACGATCGGTGTGGTATGGTCAGTGTGAGACAGTCAGTGTGTCACAGCCAGTGTGTGATTGTCAGTGAGTTATGGTCTGTGTGTTACAGTCAGTGTATGATGGTTGGTGTGGTATGGTCAGTGTGTGATGGTCGCTGTGGTATGGTCAGTGAGTGACGGCCTGTGTATTACGGTCAGTGTGTGATGGTCCGCATATTACAGTCAGTGTGTTCCAGTCTGTGTGTAACAGTCAGTGTGTGATGGTTGGTGTGGTATGGTCAGTGTATGATTGCTTGTGAATTAGGGGCAGTGTATAATGGTCTGTGTGTAACAGTCTGTGTGTGATGGTTGGCGTGGTATGGTCAGTGTATGATGGTCAGTGTGTTACAGTCAGTGTATGATGGTTGGCGTGGTATGGTCAGTGTATGATGGTCGGTGTGGTATGGTCAGCATGAGACAGTCAGTGTGTCACAGCCAGTGTGTGATGGTCCATGTGTTACAGTCAGTGTGCGATTGTCAGCGAGTTACGGTCAGTGTGTGATGGTCGGTGTGGTATGGTCAGTGTGTGATTGCCTGTGAATTAGGGTCAGTGTATAATGGTCTGTGTGTGATGGTCGGTGTGGTATGGTCAGTGTACGATGGTCTGTGTGTTACAGTCAGTGTGTGATGGTCGGTGTGGTATTGTCAGTGTATGACTGACTGTTAGTTACAGTCAGTGTGTGATGGTCGGTGTGGTATTGTCAGTGTATGACTGTCTGTGTGTTACAGTCAGCGTGTGATGCTCGGTGTGGTATGGTCAGTGTGTGATGGATGTGTGTTACAGACAGTGTGTGATGCTTGGTGTGGTATGGTCAGTGTGTGATGGTCTGTGTGTTACAGTAAGTGTGTGATTTTTGGTGTGCTACGGGCAATGTATGACGGTCAGTGTGTTATGTCTGAGTGTGATGGTCAGTGTGTGACTGTCTGTGTGTTACAGTCAGTGTGTGACGATCGGTGTGGTATGGTCAGTGTGAGACAGTCAGTGTGTCACTGCCAGTGTGTGATTGTCAGTGAGTTATGGTCTGTGTGTTACAGTCAGTGTGTGATGGTTGGTGTGGTATGGTCAGTGTGTGATGGTCGCTGTGGTATGGTCAGTGTGTGACGGCCTGTGTATTACGGTCAGTGTGTGATGGTCCGCATATTACAGTCAGTGTGTTACAGTCTGTGTGTAACAGTCAGTGTGTGATGGTTGGTGTGGTATGGTCAGTGTATGACGGTCTGTGTGTTACAGTCAGTGTGTGATGGCTGGTGTGGTATGGTCAGTGTATGATTGCCTGTGAATTAGGGGCAGTGTATAATGGTCTGTGTGTAACAGTCTGTGTGTGATGGTTGGCGTGGTATGGTCAGTGTATGATGGTCAGTGTGTTACAGTCAGTGTATGATGGTTGGCGTGGTATGGTCAGTGTATGATGGTCGGTGTGGTATGGTCAGTATGAGACAGTCAGTGTGTCACAGCCAGTGTGCGATGGTCCATGTGTTACAGTCAGTGTGCGATTGTCAGCGAGTTACGGTCAGTGTGTGATGGTCGGTGTGGTATGGTCAGTGTGTGACAGCCTGTGTGTTACAGCCAGTGTGTGATGGTCGGTGTGGTATGGTCAGTGTGTGATTGCCTGTGAATTAGGGTCAGTGTATAATGGTCTGTGTGTGATGGTCGGTGTGGTATGGTCAGTGTACGATGGTCTGTGTGTTACAGTCAGTGTGTGATGGTCGGTGTGGTATTGTCAGTGTATGACTGTCTGTTTGTTACAGTCAGTGTGTGATGGTCGGTGTGGTATTGGCAGTGTATGACTGTCTGTGTGTTACAGTCAGCGTGTGATGCTCGGTGTGGTATGGTCAGTGTGTGATGGATGTGTGTTACAGTCACTGTGTGATGGTTGGTGTGGTATGGTCAGTGTGTGACGGCCT
This sequence comes from Stegostoma tigrinum, assembly GCF_030684315.1. NCBI lineage: Eukaryota > Metazoa > Chordata > Chondrichthyes > Orectolobiformes > Stegostomatidae > Stegostoma > Stegostoma tigrinum. The sequence goes on along the minus strand of NC_081362.1, from coordinate 98,343,850 downwards.
GTGTGTTACAGTCACTGTGTGATGGTTGGTGTGGTATGGTCAGTGTGTGACGGTCGGTGTGGTATGGTCAGTATGAGACAGTCAGTTTGTCACAGCCAGTGTGTGATGGTCCGCGTGTTACAGTCAGTGTGCGATTGTCAGTGAGTTACGGTCAGTGTGTGATGGCTGGTGTGGTATGGTCAGTGTGTGATAGTCTGTGTGTAACAGTCAGTGTGTGATGGTTAGTGTGGTATGGTCAGTGTGTGACGGGACGGCCTGTGTGTTACAGTCACTGTGTGATGGTTGGTGTGGTATGGTCAGTGTATGACGGTCGGTGTGGTATGGTCAGTATGAGACAGTCAGTGTGTCACAGCCAGTGTGTGATGGTCCATGTGTTACAGTCAGTGTGCGATTGTCAGTGAGTTACGGTCAGTGTGTGATGGTCGGTGTGGTATGGTCAGTGTGTGACAGCCTGTGTGTTACAGTCAGTGTGTGATGGTCGGTGTGGTATTGTCAGTGTATGACTGACTGTTAGTTACAGTCAGTGTGTGATGGTCGGTGTGGTATTGTCAGTGTATGACTGTCTGTGTGTTACAGTCAGCGTGTGATGCTCGGTGTGGTATGGTCAGTGTGTGATGGATGTGTGTTACAGACAGTGTGTGATGCTTGGTGTGGTATGGTCAGTGTGTGATGGTCTGTGTGTTACAGTAAGTGTGTGATTTTTGGTGTGCTACGGGCAATGTATGACGGTCAGTGTGTTATGTCTGAGTGTGATGGTCAGTGTGTGACTGTCTGTGTGTTACAGTCAGTGTGTGACGATCGGTGTGGTATGGTCAGTGTGAGACAGTCAGTGTGTCACAGCCAGTGTGTGATTGTCAGTGAGTTATGGTCTGTGTGTTACAGTCAGTGTGTGATGGTTGGTGTGGTATGGTCAGTGTGTGATGGTCGCTGTGGTATGGTCAGTGTGTGACGGCCTGTGTATTACGGTCAGTGTGTGATGGTCCGCATATTACAGTCAGTGTGTTACAGTCTGTGTGTAACAGTCAGTGTGTGATGGTTGGTGTGGTATGGTCAGTGTATGACGGTCTGTGTGTTACAGTCAGTGTGTGATGGCTGGTGTGGTATGGTCAGTGTATGATTGCCTGTGAATTAGGGGCAGTGTATAATGGTCTGTGTGTAACAGTCTGTGTGTGATGGTTGGCGTGGTATGGTCAGTGTATGATGGTCGGTGTGGTATGGTCAGTATGAGACAGTCAGTGTGTCACAGCCAGTGTGCGATGGTCCATGTGTTACAGTCAGTGTGCGATTGTCAGCGAGTTACGGTCAGTGTGTGATGGTCGGTGTGGTATGGTCAGTGTGTGACAGCCTGTGTGTTACAGCCAGTGTGTGATGGTCGGTGTGGTATGGTCAGTGTGTGATTGCCTGTGAATTAGGGTCAGTGTATAATGGTCTGTGTGTGATGGTCGGTGTGGTATGGTCAGTGTACGATGGTCTGTGTGTTACAGTCAGTGTGTGATGGTCGGTGTGGTATTGTCAGTTTATGACTGTCTGTTTGTTACAGTCAGTGTGTGATGGTCGGTGTGGTATTGGCAGTGTATGACTGTCTGTGTGTTACAGTCAGCGTGTGATGCTCGGTGTGGTATGGTCAGTGTGTGATGGATGTGTGTTACAGACAGTGTGTGATGCTTGGTGTGGTATGGTCAGTGTGTGACGGCCTGTGTGTTACAGTCACTGTGTGATGGTTGGTGTGGTATGGTCAGTGTGTGACGGTCGGTGTGGTATGGTCAGTATGAGACAGTCAGTTTGTCACAGCCAGTGTGTGATGGTCCGCGTGTTACAGTCAGTGTGCGATTGTCAGTGAGTTACGGTCAGTGTGTGATGGCTGGTGTGGTATGGTCAGTGTGTGATAGTCTGTGTGTAACAGTCAGTGTGTGATGGTTAGTGTGGTATGGTCAGTGTGTGACGGGACGGCCTGTGTGTTACAGTCACTGTGTGATGGTTGGTGTGGTATGGTCAGTGTATGACGGTCGGTGTGGTATGGTCAGTATGAGACAGTCAGTGTGTCACAGCCAGTGTGTGATGGTCCATGTGTTACAGTCAGTGTGCGATTGTCAGCGAGTTACGGTCAGTGTGTGATGGTCGGTGTGGTATGGTCAGTGTGTGACAGCCTGTGTGTTACAGTCAGTTTGTGATGGTCGGTGTGGTATTGTCAGTGTATGACTGACTGTTAGTTACAGTCAGTGTGTGATGGTCGGTGTGGTATTGTCAGTGTATGACTGTCTGTGTGTTACAGTCAGCGTGTGATGCTCGGTGTGGTATGGTCAGTGTGTGATGGATGTGTGTTACAGACAGTGTGTGATGCTTGGTGTGGTATGGTCAGTGTGTGATGGTCTGTGTGTTACAGTAAGTGTGTGATTTTTGGTGTGCTACGGGCAATGTATGACGGTCAGTGTGTTATGTCTGAGTGTGATGGTCAGTGTGTGACTGTCTGTGTGTTACAGTCAGTGTGTGACGATCGGTGTGGTATGGTCAGTGTGAGACAGTCAGTGTGTCACAGCCAGTGTGTGATTGTCAGTGAGTTATGGTCTGTGTGTTACAGTCAGTGTGTGATGGTTGGTGTGGTATGGTCAGTGTGTGATGGTCGCTGTGGTATGGTCAGTGTGTGACGGCCTGTGTATTACGGTCAGTGTGTGATGGTCCGCATATTACAGTCAGTGTGTTACAGTCTGTGTGTAACAGTCAGTGTGTGATGGTTGGTGTGGTATGGTCAGTGTATGACGGTCTGTGTGTTACAGTCAGTGTGTGATGGCTGGTGTGGTATGGTCAGTGTATGATTGCCTGTGAATTAGGGGCAGTGTATAATGGTCTGTGTGTAACAGTCTGTGTGTGATGGTTGGCGTGGTATGGTCAGTGTATGATGGTCAGTGTGTTACAGTCAGTGTATGATGGATGGCGTGGTATGGTCAGTGTATGATGGTCGGTGTGGTATGGTCAGTATGAGACAGTCAGTGTGTCACAGCCAGTGTGCGATGGTCCATGTGTTACAGTCAGTGTGCGATTGTCAGCGAGTTACGGTCAGTGTGTGATGGTCGGTGTGGTATGGTCAGTGTGTGACAGCCTGTGTGTTACAGCCAGTGTGTGATGGTCGGTGTGGTATGGTCAGTGTGTGATTGCCTGTGAATTAGGGTCAGTGTATAATGGTCTGTGTGTGATGGTCGGTGTGGTATGGTCAGTGTACGATGGTCTGTGTGTTACAGTCAGTGTGTGATGGTCGGTGTGGTATTGTCAGTGTATGACTGTCTGTTTGTTACAGTCAGTGTGTGATGGTCGGTGTGGTATTGGCAGTGTATGACTGTCTGTGTGTTACAGTCAGCGTGTGATGCTCGGTGTGGTATGGTCAGTGTGTGATGGATGTGTGTTACAGACAGTGTGTGATGCTTGGTGTGGTATGGTCAGTGTGTGACGGCCTGTGTGTTACAGTCACTGTGTGATGGTTGGTGTGGTATGGTCAGTGTGTGACGGTCGGTGTGGTATGGTCAGTATGAGACAGTCAGTTTGTCACAGCCAGTGTGTGATGGTCCGCGTGTTACAGTCAGTGTGCGATTGTCAGTGAGTTACGGTCAGTGTGTGATGGCTGGTGTGGTATGGTCAGTGTGTGATAGTCTGTGTGTAACAGTCAGTGTGTGATGGTTAGTGTGGTATGGTCAGTGTGTGACGGGACGGCCTGTGTGTTACAGTCACTGTGTGATGGTTGGTGTGGTATGGTCAGTGTATGACGGTCGGTGTGGTATGGTCAGTATGAGACAGTCAGTGTGTCACAGCCAGTGTGTGATGGTCCATGTGTTACAGTCAGTGTGCGATTGTCAGCGAGTTACGGTCAGTGTGTGATGGTCGGTGTGGTATGGTCAGTGTGTGACAGCCTGTGTGTTACAGTCAGTGTGTGATGGTCGGTGTGGTATTGTCAGTGTATGACTGACTGTTAGTTACAGTCAGTGTGTGATGGTCGGTGTGGTATTGTCAGTGTATGACTGTCTGTGTGTTACAGTCAGCGTGTGATGCTCGGTGTGGTATGGTCAGTGTGTGATGGATGTGTGTTACAGACAGTGTGTGATGCTTGGTGTGGTATGGTCAGTGTGTGATGGTCTGTGTGTTACAGTAAGTGTGTGATTTTTGGTGTGCTACGGGCAATGTATGACGGTCAGTGTGTTATGTCTGAGTGTGATGGTCAGTGTGTGACTGTCTGTGTGTTACAGTCAGTGTGTGACGATCGGTGTGGTATGGTCAGTGTGAGACAGTCAGTGTGTCACAGCCAGTGTGTGATTGTCAGTGAGTTATGGTCTGTGTGTTACAGTCAGTGTATGATGGTTGGTGTGGTATGGTCAGTGTGTGATGGTCGCTGTGGTATGGTCAGTGAGTGACGGCCTGTGTATTACGTTCAGTGTGTGATGGTCCGCATATTACAGTCAGTGTGTTACAGTCTGTGTGTAACAGTCAGTGTGTGATGGTTGGTGTGGTATGGTCAGTGTATGATTGCCTGTGAATTAGGGGCAGTGTATAATGGTCTGTGTGTAACAGTCTGTGTGTGATGGTTGGCGTGGTATGGTCAGTGTATGATGGTCAGTGTGTTACAGTCAGTGTATGATGGTTGGCGTGGTATGGTCAGTGTATGATGGTCGGTGTGGTATGGTCAGCATGAGACAGTCAGTGTGTCACAGCCAGTGTGTGATGGTCCATGTGTTACAGTCAGTGTGCGATTGTCAGCGAGTTACGGTCAGTGTGTGATGGTCGGTGTGGTATGGTCAGTGTGTGATTGCCTGTGAATTAGGGTCAGTGTATAATGGTCTGTGTGTGATGGTCGGTGTGGTATGGTCAGTGTACGATGGTCTGTGTGTTACAGTCAGTGTGTGATGGTCGGTGTGGTATTGTCAGTGTATGACTGACTGTTAGTTACAGTCAGTGTGTGATGGTCGGTGTGGTATTGTCAGTGTATGACTGTCTGTGTGTTACAGTCAGCGTGTGATGCTCGGTGTGGTATGGTCAGTGTGTGATGGATGTGTGTTACAGACAGTGTGTGATGCTTGGTGTGGTATGGTCAGTGTGTGATGGTCTGTGTGTTACAGTAAGTGTGTGATTTTTGGTGTGCTACGGGCAATGTATGACGGTCAGTGTGTTATGTCTGAGTGTGATGGTCAGTGTGTGACTGTCTGTGTGTTACAGTCAGTGTGTGACGATCGGTGTGGTATGGTCAGTGTGAGACAGTCAGTGTGTCACAGCCAGTGTGTGATTGTCAGTGAGTTATGGTCTGTGTGTTACAGTCAGTGTGTGATGGTTGGTGTGGTATGGTCAGTGTGTGATGGTCGCTGTGGTATGGTCAGTGTGTGACGGCCTGTGTATTACGGTCAGTGTGTGATGGTCCGCATATTACAGTCAGTGTGTTACAGTCTGTGTGTAACAGTCAGTGTGTGATGGTTGGTGTGGTATGGTCAGTGTATGACGGTCTGTGTGTTACAGTCAGTGTGTGATGGCTGGTGTGGTATGGTCAGTGTATGATTGCCTGTGAATTAGGGGCAGTGTATAATGGTCTGTGTGTAACAGTCTGTGTGTGATGGTTGGCGTGGTATGGTCAGTGTATGATGGTCAGTGTGTTACAGTCAGTGTATGATGGTTGGCGTGGTATGGTCAGTGTATGATGGTCGGTGTGGTATGGTCAGTATGAGACAGTCAGTGTGTCACAGCCAGCGTGCGATGGTCCATGTGTTACAGTCAGTGTGCGATTGTCAGCGAGTTACGGTCAGTGTGTGATGGTCGGTGTGGTATGGTCAGTGTGTGACAGCCTGTGTGTTACAGCCAGTGTGTGATGGTCGGTGTGGTATGGTCAGTGTGTGATTGCCTGTGAATTAGGGTCAGTGTATAATGGTCTGTGTGTGATGGTCGGTGTGGTATGGTCAGTGTACGATGGTCTGTGTGTTACAGTCAGTGTGTGATGGTCGGTGTGGTATTGTCAGTCTATGACTGTCTGTTTGTTGCAGTCAGTGTGTGATGGTCGGTGTGGTATTGTCAGTGTATGACTGTCTGTGTGTTACAGTCAGTGTGTGATGCTCGGTGTGGTATGGTCAGTGTGTGATGGATGTGTGTTACAGACAGTGTGTGATGCTTGGTGTGGTATGGTCAGTGTGTGATGGTCTGTGTGTTACAGTAAGTGTGTGATTTTTGGTGTGCTACGGGCAATGTCTGACGGTCAGTGTGTTATGTCTGAGTGTGATGGTCAGTGTGTGACTGTCTGTGTGTTACAGTCAGTGTGTGACGATCGGTGTGGTATGGTCAGTGTGAGACAGTCAGTGTGTCACAGCCAGTGTGTGATTGTCAGTGAGTTATGGTCTGTGTGTTACAGTCAGTGTGTGATGGTTGGTGTGGTATGGTCAGTGTGTGATGGTCGGTGTGGTATGATCAGTGTGATGGTCTGTGTGTAACAGTCAGTGTGTGATTGTCGGTGTGGTATGGTCAGTGTGTGATGGCCTGTGTATTACTGTCAGTGTGTTAAAGTCTGTGTGTAACAGTCAGTGCGTGATGGTTGGTGTGGTATGGTCAGTGTATGATGGTCTGTGTGTTACTGTCAGTGTGTGATGGTCATTGTGTGACAGTCGGTGTGTCACAGCCAGTGTGTGATTGTCAGTAAGTTATTGTCAGTGTGTTACAGTGAGTGTGTGATGGTCAATGTGTTTCAGTCACTGTTTGACTGTTGGTGTGGTATGGTCAGTGTGTGACTGTCAGTGTGTCACGGTCAGTATGTGACGGTCAATATGTTCCGGTCTTCATGTTATTGTTCAGTGTGTGATGGTCGACATGTTATGGTCAGATATTCTGCTGACATTCGCAGTCTAGTCTGCTCCATGGGAATGTGTTTTAGCAATAGGTACCAGGGGTTCTTTCCTTATGGGAGCCAGTTGATTAGTTTGGGAGGGATCTGTGCCCTAACGGGGGGATGTGTCAGTTGGAGAAAAGACGGGATAATTTGAAGGACCTACCTGAAAGTTTGTGGTGTTCGCACAGGTGGTGGTGTTGGAGCGAACAATTGCTTTTGCTGTGAGCCTGGTCCAGCCGCACCAACAGGTTGTGAACCTGTGTCTGCAAGTCATAGATGAGTGAGGCATGAATATGCAATAAGGTACTGGTCTCACTGGATCGCTGTTTCATGTGCTGTACCTCAGTCTCCAACTTCATATCCTTTTGACCCTTCTCCTGGAGCTGGGAAAGATCACAAAAATGCATCAGGTAAATCTGGAATAGGTGACTCACACAGGTCTCCAGGCAATGACCCCTTCACATCAATCGTGTAGATATATTGGAGCATCATATCCCAAAGATACTGTTACACAGAAAATAGAAACATTGAAAATAGGAGCAAAAGGAGGGCATTCAGCCTACCAAACATGTCTTGCCATTCAATTTGATCACGCCTGAAACTCTAACTCAATGCCATACTATCTCCCCATATCCCTTAACACCTTTACAAACTGGAAATCCAGATATTGTGACCCTTTGTTCTAGACCCTTTGGCCAGGGGAAACATCTCCTCTGCGGCTAGTCTGTCAAAGTGCTACATGCTACAACTCTGATGTACAGACAATGAAGGATGGCCAAACAGTTTTCATTCCTGGGATAGGCCGTTCACCAGTATCCACCATAAATCTAACAGAACACACCACAGTTACCTCGAATACAATTCCTCACATCCTGCTTCTGGTAAGGACTCCATTTCATTCTCCCAGTTTCTTAGTCTCTGTTGCATCTATTCTGATGATGTCACCTTCCTCAGAAATGCTGCCAACATGACCTCCTTTTACCTCAACTAAAGACCCTCTCCCAACCCACCATGATTGACAGGACCCTCAGGCACGTCCAATTAATTCCCATTCTTCTATTTCCCCTCCATTCTTCCCCAACAGTAAAACCTTCTTAATCTCCACATTCAAATGATCATATTCTGCCATTCCTGCCACCTCTAGCAGGATGCCACCACCAAACACATCTTCCCCTCTCCTCCACTGTCAGCATTAGATAGGTAATGTTCCCTCTGTGATTCTTCCATCACTCACTACACTTCCTCACTGCCCCTTAGCACCTTCTAATGCAATCACAGAAGGTGTAGCACTTGGCCATGCATCTCCCTCCTCCTCACCATACAAAACCTGAACTTACCTTCTAGGTGAAACAGTACTTTACTTGAACTTGTTTCAATCTGGTCTACTGTGTTTGCAATGTTGCAGTCTTCCAACAAAATTATCCACAAGATGCACTGCAGAAATTCACCGCAGATCCTCAGACAGCCCATTTTCAAACTCACAACTAATTTCATCTAGAAGGACAAGGGCTGCAGATACACTGGAACACCACCAGTGGCAAGTTCCCCTCTAAATCACTTATCGTCCTGACTTGGAAATATATGGCTGTTTCCTCACTGTTGCTGGGTCAAAATCCTGGAATTCCCTCCCTAATGGCACCCTAATAGTGGGTCAACCCATAGCATATGGACTGCAGTAGTTCAAGAAGGCAGCTCACCATCACCTTCTCAAGGGCAACAAGGACCAAAGGAGGGGCAATAAATTGCTGGCTCAGTCAGCAAGACCCATATTCCACAAATGAATAAAAAAACTCTTTCTCTCTCCACAGATACTGCCATATCTGATGAGTAACTCTCGCGCTTCTTATTTTTATTTCAGATCTTTAGTATCTGCAATGCATTAGTTTTGTCAAAACACTGGTAATCTAGTTGTACAGAACTTGATTATGGCACAGAAATATATAAACTAGGAACAGAAGTAGGCCATTCAGCCCTTGATGTCTGGTTCGCCATTCATTATAATTATGACTGATCATCAAGTTCACAGTTTGTTACTGTTTTTCTCCCATATCCTTTGATCCATTTAGTCCCAAATGCTATAACCAACTCCTTCTTGAAATTACACAATGGTATCATAGACCAGTTTCTAAGGTTCTTGAGTAGATTTGTAGCTCGGGTTGTGGATGCTGTGGTTGGTACACTTGCTGAATTGGTTCGTTAGTTCGCAGATGTTTCATTATCCTGCTGGGTCACATCATCAGTGCAGCCTCCGATGAAGCGCTTTCTGTGGCACAGAATTCCACAGACTCACCACTCGTTGGGTGAAGTAATTCCACTTCATCTCTAACCTAGTTGGTTTGCCCGGTATCCTTAGACTGTGACCAATCACCCCCCGACCCTGGCCCGGTTCTTGACTTCCCTGTCATTGTGAACATCCTTCATGAATCTATTCTGTTCAAATTTTATAGGTTTTTATAGGTTGCTGAAAAAAAACTAATTTTGATGAAGTTTTTCATCTTGCACTCATCGGGACAATCCTCAAGAAAAGAAATTAAAGGAGAAAACCATCATGTATACTGTTAGAAGACAATGCTGATTGGTTGGAATATTGGCTCTGATTGGTCAAAACATTGCCGTGCGAAATTAACTAATGAATGACTGTCATCTATTTTATTGAGTTGAAACAGGCAATTTGTGAATACATGTTCTTTCTATTGCAAAGAACGGTGCACTGTGTGTCATTATATGTAACTTTCAGTGTATGCAAGTATACCACATTGTGAATCCAAGTGACAATCCGAAATCAGTTGTCAGTGTGATTCCTTGTACATTAAGGATTATCCAACAAATGATGTCCAATCATAGGATCGCATCCACTATTGGACACTGCATTGTAAGTATTGCAAGTGCATGTCAGTTGAGCACTCTCAGTACGTTGCTCATCACAAATAGCTGATGATACAGAGAAGCATACAGTATAGAAGAGGTCCTTTGACCTGTCAGGTCTGTACTGCCAAAGTTGGCCAGATCTACACAAACCCCATCTCCCTGCAATAGGCCCAGAGCCTTGAATGTTATGCATTTCAAGTGCTGATCTATGTACTTTTTAAAGGTTGTGAGGTTTCCTGACTCAGCTACACTCCCATTGAAGATTTCCACCACCATCTCTTCATTTTAGTCCCAAAATGTTCACTCCTTATTCTTAAACTATCACCCCTGGTTCTGGACTCCTGCACCATTGGGATATTCCTTCCTGTACCTAACCCATTTAGTCCTGTTAGAATCTTATAAGTTTCTATGAGATGGGCTATCATTCTTCTAAACTCCAGTGAATACAATCCTAACTGACTCAATCTCTCCTCTTAAGTCAGTTCTGCCGTCCTAGGAATCAATTTGATAAACCTGCACTACTGTCCTTCTGCAGCAAAAAATCCTTCCTCGGACATGGAGACCAAAACTGCTCACAGTTTCATTACCCTGCTGGGTCACATCATCAGTGCAGCCTCCGATGAAGCGCTTTCTGTTGCATAGAATTCCACAGACTCACCACTCATTGGGTGAAGTAATTCTACTTCATCTCTAAGCTAGATAAAATGTGAGGCTGGATGAACACAGCAGGCCAAGCAGCATCTCAGGAGCACAAAAGCTGACGTTTCGGGCCTAGACCCTTCATCAGAGAGGGGGATGGGGAGAGGGAACTGGAATAAATAGGGAGAGTGGGGAGGCGGACTGAAGATGGAGAGAAAAGAAGGTAGGTGGAGAGAGTATAGGTGGGGAGGTAGGGAGGGGATAGGTCAGTCCAGGGAAGACGGACAGGTCAAGGAGGTGGGATGAGGTTAGCAGGTAGATGGGGGTGCGGCTTGGGGTGGGAGGAAGGGATGGATGAGAGGAAGAACCGGTTAGGGAGGCAGAGACAGGTTGGACTGGTTTTGGGTGGAGGGGAAGAGCTGGGCTGGTTGTGTGGTGCAGTGGGGGGAGGGGACGAACTGGGCTGGTTTAGGGATGCAGTTGGGGAAGGGGAGATTTTGAAATTGGTGAAGTCCACATTGATACCATTAGGCTGCAGGGTTCCCAGGCGGAATATGAGTTGCTGTTCCTGCAACCTTCGGGTGGCATCATTGTGGCAGTGCAGGAGGCCCATGATGGACATGTCATCTAAAGAATGGGACGGGGAGTGGAAATGGTTTGCGACTGGGAGGTGCAGTTGTTTGTTGCGAACTGAGCGGAGGTGTTCTGCAAAGCAGTCTCCAAGCCTCCGCTTGGTTTCCCCAATGTAGAGGAAGCCACACCGGGTACAGTGGATGCAGTATACCACATTGGCAGATGTGCAGGTGAACCTCTGCTTAATGTGGAATGTCATCTTGGGGCCTGGGATAGGGGTGAGGGAGGAGGTGTGGGGGCAAGTGTAGCATTTCCTGCGGTTGCAGGGGAAGGTGCCGGGTGTGGTGGGGTTGGAGGGCAGTGTGGAGCGAACAAGGGAGTCACGGAGAGAGTGGTCTCTCCGGAAAGCAGACAGGGGTGGAAAAATGTCTTGGGTGGTGGGGTTGGATTGTAAATGGCAGAAGTGTCGGAGGATGATGCGTTGTATCCGGAGGTTGGTAGGGTGGTGTGTGAGAACGAGGGGGATCCTCTTAGGGCGGTTGTGGCGGGGGCGGAGTGTGAGGGATGTGTAGTGGGAAATACGGGAGACGCGGTCAAGGGCGTTCTCGATGGATACAACGTATCATCCTCCGACACTTTCGCCATTTACAATCCGACCCCACCACCCAAGACATTTTTCCATCCCCACCCCTGTCTGCTTTCCGGAGAGACCACTCACTCCGTGACTCCCTTGTTTGCTCCACACTGCCCTCCAACCCCACCACACCCGGCACCTTCCCCTGCAACCGCAGGAAATGCTACACTTGCCCCCACACCTCTTCCCTCACCCCTATCCCAGGCCCCAAGATGACATTCCACATTAAGCAGAGGTTCACCTGCACATCTGCCAATGTGGTATACTGCATCCACTGTACCCGGTGTGGCTTCCTCTACATTGGGGAAACCAAGCGGAGGCTTGGAGACCGCTTTGCAGAACACCTCCGCTCAGTTCGCAACAAACAACTGCACCTCCCAGTCGCAAACCATTTCCACTCCCCCTCCCATTCTCTAGATGACATGTCCATCATGGGCCTCCCGCAGTGTCACAATGATGCCACCCGAAGGTTGCAGGAACAGCAACTCATATTCCGCTTGGGAACCCTGCAGCCTAATGGTATCAATGTGGACTTCACCAATTTCAAAATCTCCCCTTCCCCCGCCGCATCCCTAAACCAGCCCAGTTCGTCCCCTCCCCCCACTGCACCACACAACCAGCCCAGCTCTTCCCCCCCACCCACTGCATCCCAAAACCAGTCCAACCTGTCTCTGCCTCCCTAACCTCTTCTTCCTCTCACCCATCCCTTCCTCCCACCCCAAGCCGCACCTCCATCTCCTACCTACTAACCTCATCCCACCTCCTTGACCTGTCCGTCTTACCTGGACTGACCTATCCCCTCCCTACCTCCCCACCTATACTCTGTCCACCTATCTTCTTTACTCTCCATCTTCGGTCCGCCTCCCCCTCTCTCCCTATTTATTCCAGCTCCCTCTCCCCATCCCCCTCTCTGATGAAGGGTCTAGGCCCGAAACGTCAGCTTTTGTGCTCCTGAGATGCTGCTTGGCCTGCTGTGTTCATCCAGCCTCACATTTTATCTTGGAATTCTCCAGCATCTGCAGTTCCCATTATCTCTGATACTATTCATCTCTAACCTACTTGGTTTGCCTCACTAAGGCCTAGTATAATTGTAGCAAGACATCTCTGTTCCTGTACTCGAATTGTCTCACTAACAAGACCAACATACAATTTACCTTCTTCACCGCCTGCTACACCTGCACACTTACTTTCAGCGACTAGTGCACAATGTCTAGTCAAACATTCCCCTCTCTCAAAATTACAGCTGTTCAAATAACAATCTCCCTTCCTTTTTTTGTTACCACAGGAAAACCTCACATTTTTTGACTTTATACTATATCTGCCATGTATTTGCCTACTCACTCAGCCTGTCCAAATCATGCTGCAACATCTCTGCATCCTCCTCACAGCTCACCTTCCCATCCAGCTTTATGTTATCTGCAAATTTTGAGATATTACATTTAGTTCCTTCATCTAAATCTTTTAATTTTACACATTAATCTCTCTTGTGGGACTTTGTCAAACGCCTTCTGAAAGTCTCCCCCGAATTACACGACGAGTTACACCCTCGAAGCATTACTGTAGATTTGTCAAACATGACTTCCCTTTTGTAATTCCGTGCTGACTATGTCAGATCCTGTCACTGTTTTGTAAGTGCTCTGCTATAAAATCCTTCATACTCAGGATGACTCTAGCACCTTCCCATTCCCACCATCAGGATGACTCAATAATTCCCTGTTTTCACTTTACCTCCCTTTTTAAATAGTGAATAACATTAGCTACACTTCAATCTGTAGGAGTTGTTCCAGAATCTAAGGAATCATGGAAGATGAACACCAATACATCAACAATTTCCAATGCTACTTCCTTAAGTGTTCAGCGGTGTAGATTGTCAGACCCTGGGAATTTATCAGCCTTCAATCCCATCAATGTCTCCAAAACTATTTCACTACTAATACTGAGTTGGTTCAGTTTCTCCTTCTCACTAAACCCTGTGTTCTCCATCATTTCTGGGATGTTATTATGTTCTTCCTTGTGAAGTCAGAAGAGAAATATGAATTTAGTTCGTCAGCCACTTGTTTGGTGGTTATCCACCAGTGAAAGGCAGCTTAAGGCATCCGCATTTGACATTTGGCCTCCCAGCAGTGTTCCACTCTGTAATTGTACGTGCTGAGTGGAAAAGATTCTTCCTTACATTCCCTGTGCATCACTAGTCCAAATCCTTAAATCTTTGACTCTAATCTATAAAATCATGAAGATGGAAAGTTTTCCTGGAGCTGAGATGGTTGACCTCAAACAACCACCTTCATTGTACCAGTATAACTCCAGCAAGTAGAGATCTCCTGGAACAGTCCATTCTGGTTCCAAATTTCCTGAACACACTGGACAAAGGAAGATCCCATCCTGGCAAAACTAAAACAGCTGGTGGTGATAGGGGAAACAGTGCCAGCACAATCAGAATTAAACCTTTCTGGACCTGGTGAGACGCTTAAAGGGTATCTTGACAAACACATGAATAGGATGGGAATAGAGGGGGATAGGATATCCGGAAGGATAGGGGGTTTTAGTTATGACAAGCAACATGTCAGTGCAGGTTTGGAGGGCCAAGGGCCTGTTCCTGTACTATAATTTTCTTTGTTCCTTGATCATTCATCAAACTCGGGGATGATGACTGAAAGCTGCGACTACCATTTACAATACATGGATTCCTGGAAGTATTGGTCAGGGATAATGGGATGACATTTACCAGTACAGATTTTAAGTATCTCCTGAGTCGAATGGCATTTGACATATTCAGGCAGCTCCACACAATCCATCGTTCAATGGTCTGGTGGAAAGAGCAGCCCAAACTTTGAAAGCAGGCTTAAAGAAACAGCCTATAGCTACACTCGATACCAAACTGTCCTGGTTCCTGTTTGATATAGGACCACTCCTCATGCAACGACAGCAATAGCTCCAGCAGAGTTGCTAATGGGGAAATGACTCTGCACCAGGTTAAACCTGATATTGTCATACTTGGAGGGGAGGGTGGAAAGCAGGAATGCAGTTTACATCAGGGGACAAAGTTTGGTGTCAAAGCCACAGGAACATTCCTCAATGGGTAGGAGGCGAGGTTGACAATTCTGTGAAAGTGTTGCCAGACCAGAAATATTAACTCTGATTTCTCTTCACAGATGCTACCAGGCCTGCTGAGCATTTCCAGCAATTTCTGTTTTTGTTTGAGGTTTACAGGTGGTCAGGTCCCGTAACATACAAGGTTTGGGTCAGTAAAGTGGTCCTAAACAAACATGTAGATCATATGTAAGCTGCTACCTCACAGTGAAGCAGAAACAAACATACATGGCCGTCAGAACACCCCCCAAGTGACAAGGGTGGGGCATTTTCAACTGGAGATAGCAAGAACTGCCAATGCTGGAGTCAGAGGTAACACAGTGTAGAACTGGATAAACACAATAGGTCAGGCAGCATCAGAGGAGCAGGATAGCTGATGTTTCAGGTCTAGACCCTTCTTCAGAAAATGTTTTTGAGGTTAATTAGAACTATAAGCAGAACACAAGAGGTAAATGGAAGATAAACCTGAACGGGGAATACTTTTTTGTGAATTTTCTCAGCTCGTGAGTCAGTGTTAGACTGCCACTCCTAGCTCCTACACTAGGTTACCTGGCTCACCCCCTAAAAGGGGTAACACACACCCAACTATAAACATTACACTGAGGGAGCGCTGTACTGTCAGACGGTCAATACTAAGGAATTGCAACACTGTCAGAGGATTAGTACTGAGGAAGTGCTGCATTGTGAGGAAGGGTCACTGGAGATAAAACATTAACACATTTTTAGCTTCACAGATGCTGCCAGACCTGCTGAGTTTTTCCAGCAACTTTGCTATTTTTCCCTGCATTATTGGAGTGTCAGTACTGAGAGAGTGGTGCATTTTGGGAAATCAGTACTGAGGGAAATATCACACTGTCAGAGGTTCAGAACTGAGGGAGTGCCACACTGTCAGAGGATCCATAGGTAGAGAGTGCTGTACTGTCGGAGGGTCATACTGAGAGAGTATGTCGGAGAATCAGTGCCGAGGGAATACCACACTGTCAGAGATTTAGTATTGGGGAAATGCTGCACTGCTAAAGGTGCTGTATTTCAAATGTGATGTTAAACATACAGTTTCTCTGCTCGATAAGACAGATATAAAATGGCCCTGCCTCTACTTCAAGAAGAGGTGGGGAATTCTCCTCCTGTCCTGTGACTAGTAATTACAATACAACATAATCAAAAACAAATTGCATGACGAGTACCACACTGTGTCTGTAAATTGGTTGTTGCAGTTCTTACATTACACTCTTGACTCCACTTTAACCCCATTGTATTGGATGTGGGCACTTTGTGTTGCCCTGAAGCTGCAAACATTATTTTAGTAGTTAATTGCATTTCTGTTTTCCATTCCCAAGCTCACCTGTAAGTCTAGTACTTTGATTTGATGTTGATGCTTTTTCAGCTCCTTCTGTATCTGAGACATCGTCTCCTTCACTCCCACAAGCTGCTGACTCCTGTTCTCTTTCTCCTGTAGCCTGCTCCGGGCTGCCTGCTCCCAACAGCCAAACATGGTGGGACATCGTTGGTTCTCCAGTTGAGGTGAGTTGGCCACGCGCCTGCACCTTCTGCTGAGCTGAAGCTGGGTACTGTACTGACTGCCAAGGGGCAGGCCTGTCCCTGCCTGACCATGTTCCTCACTGCCATTCTGGGCTACACCACATGTTATCCAGAGACAAGCATTTGAAAACAGGGCCCATACACAGGTTCCAATTAGAGCATTGCTGGACCACATTCTGTGCTTGTATCGGCTGGAAACAGGGGCTGGGGGTAGGGACGGTGTGAGTAGATTCCACACTGTTGTCAGCCTCTCACCAGTTTAATGCTGGGATTTGTTTTGTTTAGAGAACCACTAAGAGGAGGTGGAGTCATCTCTTTCATTCTTTGTCTTCTCCCTCTCAGCTCCATGGCGATATGTTCAAGGACATGATGCCTTTGTGGCTTCTGTCAATCAAGGTACAGGAAGATCAGATAAACAGACAAAATACCAAGCCACTCAACCTCCTGTAGATAGATAAAACAGAATAGAAATCCATTGTCATGTGTACTTTTGCATGAAAAATTCAGTGAAAAGTTTTACAAGTTGCCCACCACAGGACCTATATCAATGACAGAAGTTATATGTAATAAAGAAAAAAAGTAAAATTAAAACAAAGTTCATCACAGTTCAGTTCATGGCTCCTGAGTTGGGGAAAAGCTGATTTAGGAACAACAGAATTTATTGAAGATGCAGCCAGGACAAGACTGTCACACAGGGAGACTGCCTTTCTCTGCCTTCAGGTCCCCGGGCCTAGCTGCAGACCTGGGCCCCTCAGCCTAGCTTGCGATTCCAGGCCAGGGGAGTCAGCTTGGGTCCTGCTTCACACTTGCCAGGAGACCCCAGGCTAGGGTGGACCTGTGTCCAGCTCATCCTTCCAATGGCAGGGCATCCAGAATTGCATGCAGTACTCTAAATGTGGCCTTACCAATATCTTGTATAGCCATAATGTGATGTCCCAACTGCTGTATGCAGTGTGCTGTGACCGATAAAGGCACGTGTGCCAAATGCCTTTGTCACCACCCTGCTTATCTGTGATGCCAATTTCAAGGAACTAATACTTACACCCTTAGGTCTCTCTGTTTGACAACACTCCCCAGCACCCTATCATTAACCGTGTAAGTCCTGACCTGGTTTGTCTTACCAAACTGCAACACTTCACATTTATCCGAATTAAAGTCCATTTGCCAATCTGTGACCCACTGGTCCAGTTGATCAGGATCCCATTGTACTCTTAGATAACCTTCTTCACTGTCCACTATACCACCAATTTTGGTGTCACCTACAAACCTACCAAACATGCCTCATATATTCTCACCAAATTGGTTAATTAAATTACAAACAACAGTGGATCCAGCACCAATCTTCATGGCGCACTGCTGGTTCAAGACCAACAGGAAACTAATTTAAAGCCAACAAGAACCCAGCTCACTGCCAAGCTTATTTCCAAATCAGGATGGCAAGTGGCTTGGAAGGGAACTTGCAGGAGGTGGTGTTCCCACATATCTGCTGCCCTTGTCCTTTTAAATGGGAATGGTCATGTGGTTGGATGGTGCCATCTATGGAGCCCTGGTGAATTTCTGCAGTGCATCTTGAAGACAGTACACACTGTTGCTACTGAGTATTGGTCGAGGGATGGGCACTTATGGATATGGTGCCAATCAAGTGGGCTGCTTTAGCCTGTTTGTTGTTGTTGGAGTGTTGGAGCTACATCCATCCAGGCAAGTGGGGAACATTCCATCACACTGCTGACTTGTGTCTTATCGATGGTGGACAGGCTTTGGGGAATCAGGAAATGAGTTGTTCGCTACAGAATTCCTGGCTTCTGACCAGCTTTTGTTGTCAGAGTATGTATATGGTGGGTGGCACATGGTGATAGTGGAACATTCAGTGCTGATAACACCATTGAATGTCAAGGGGCATGGTTGGATTCTCTCTTGTTAAATATGGGTCATTGCCTGGCACTTGCATTGTGTAAATGTTAATTGCTACATGTCAGCCATGTCAGGATGCTGTTCAGGTCATGCTGACTTTGGATATAGATTGCTTCAGTATATGAGATTTCATGAATGGTGCTGAACATTGCGCAATCATCAGTGAGCATCCCTATTTCTGACCTTATGAAGGAGGGAAAGGCATTGAAGCAGCTGAAGATGGTTGGGCCTGGACCATAGAAATGCTGGTGGACTCCTGCAGAGATGTTCTGGACTGACATGATTGACTCATTGCAGGAGGAGGCTCATTAAAGATTGCCCTCTGATTCCCATTGACTCCAGTTTTGTTAGAGCTCCCTCATGCTGCACTCGGTTAATTGTAGCCTTGATGTAAAGGGTCATTACTCTTGCCGCACCACTGGGTTTCAGCTGTTTTGTCAAAAATGCTGTACTGAGGTCAAGCACTTTGTGACTCTGGCAGAACCTAAATCAAAAATCAATAAGCAGGTTATTGCTGACTAGGTGCTGCTTGATAGCACTGTTAATGACATCTTCCATCACTTTACTGATTATTAAGAGTAGACTAATGGGACAGTAATTAACTAGGTTGGACTTGTCCTGATTTTTAAAATATTTCAAATTGTCAGGAAGTTGCTAGTGTTGTAGCTACACTGGAACAGCTTGGCTAGGTACAGAGTATGCTCCAGAGGGCAAGTTTTCAGTACTAATGCCAGAACGTTGTCAGGACCCATTGACTTTGGCAGTATCCAGTGCTTCCAACCATTTCTTGGTATCATGTGGAGTGAATTGAATTGGCTGAAGCTGACATCTGTGATGCTGGGGACCTCTTGAGGAGGTTGAGAAGAATAATCCATTCAGCATTTTTTGGCTGAAGGTTGTTTCAAATGCTTCAGCCTTATCTTTTGCACTGATGTGCTGAGCTCTCCTGTCATTGAGGCTGGAAATATTTAATGAGCCTCCTGCTCCAATGAGTTGATTAATTTCACCACCATTTGCGACTGGATGTGGCGGGACTTCAGAGCTTAGGTCTGATCCATTGATTGTGGAGTTACATGGCTCAATCTATCACTTGCTGCTTACGCTATTGGCATACAAGTAGTCTTATACTGGGACAGCTGGATGAGTGATTCACTAATATCGACCTGACCCTATCCCTGTAGTTTCAGCTGACCCTTGTGTCAACTCCTGAGACAGTAAGTGCTGACACTTCAGACATGATGAAGTCTTTAACATCTCAGCTTGGTTACTTTGGGCAGGATGAGCAGAATGATACTCCTCCCTCACTGACATTGTCAAAACTCCTTTTCTGCTGAACCTTTTAATCAAACTTATATTTCACATTCTCTGTTTTGAAAAAGACCAAATTTCTTGAATCTTGCCTTCAAGCGGTTTTTTTCAAGATCTATTGTCAGTGTCCACTTCTCAGCTTTTCCTGAGAGTTTCATTCTCTCAATTGTGTTTCCCTTCACCTGTCAAAGGAGCTCCAAAAGCTTGTGATTTCAAATAAACTGGTTGGACTAACCTGGTGTTGTGTGACTTCTGACCTTGTCAACTCAGTCCAATACCAGCACCTTCACATCAATTCTGATAAACATCCTTCCAAATTTCTTCCTTGTTTTCTCAAGTGCTTCACTATCCCGTTTGTCATGTGGAACTACAGCTGTTTGCACTACTCCAAATGTGGCCAACCCAAGGTTCAATCAAAAGTTGCCCTTATCTCTTAAATAGTCTATCCCTTTGTGCCAGAAGCAACCTGCAGTAATTATGGTCTTATTGATTTATGGTACTGTGATTTCTGTATCTATACTGTCACATTTCTTTGCTCCTCTGCCCTATTTAGTTCCTTACCTTCCAAAGAATAAGTGCTTTCCTCACTTGCCTACAACAATGAATCATTTGTCTTTATCTCTACTCCACCGTAAGGATTTGGATTTTCCTTTTATCCACCCATTCTACAAGTCTGTTTATGACTTCCTGAATTTTGGAGAACACTTCCATATTACGGATATCATCTGCGTTGGTGTTATCTGTAACATAACTCATATTTTTAAACATTTATTCACAAGATGTGGGGATCACCGGCAAGGCCAGCATCTGTCAACCAATCCTAATTACTTTGAGAAGATGCAGACCATCTTGGTGGACAACTGCCAAAGTAATAAGTGCTGTTAGGGAACGAGTTCTAGGATTATGACCCAGTGACACTGAAGGAACAGTGATATATTTCTAAGTCAGAATCACGATTGGCTCGGAGGGGAATTTGATGATGATGGTCTCATCTACTGTTCTTGTCATTCTGGGTGATAAATATGCTTTGGGAAGCCAGTGAATGAGATGTTGCCACATACTCCCTTCTTATACGAATAGTCATTTGGCTGTACAGTTCTTGAGTATTGATGAAAAAGGCACATTTTGTTAAAACTTTTCTCTTGCACTCATGGACATTTCATGAGAGAATTATGAGTGTGGCTGGAGAAGTAGCAATGGGGAACAAAAAAGTGGTGAAAGAACTGAATGAATACTTTGCATCAGTGTTCACAGTGGCAGACCAGAACTTCAAGAGGATCAGGGGACACAGATGAGTGTAGTGGCCATCACTAAGGAGAAGGGGTTGGCGAAGCTGAAAGCTCTGAAGATAAATAAATCACTGGGACTAGATGGACTAAACCTGTATTCTGAAGGAGATAGCTGAGGAGATTGTGGAAGTGTTGGTAATGATCTTTCAGGAGTCACAGGTGGGTTATGAAGGGTACCAGAGCATTGGAAAACAGATAATGTTACACCCCTGTTTAAGAATAGAGGGAGGCAGAAGACAGGAAATTATAGGCCAGTTATTCTGGTCTCAGTTGTTGGTAAGATTTTAGAGCCCATTATTCAAGATGAGATTGTGGAGGTCTCAGAAGTGCATGATAAAATAGGACTGAGTCAGCATAACCTTCATTAAGGGGAGGTCATGCCTGATAAATCTGTTAGAATTCTTACAGGAGGTAATGAGTAAGTTAGATAATGGACAGCCAGTGCATATGATCGGTTTGGATTGACTTTGGTTTTGACTGCATTCCACAGGTGGCACGGTGGTTCAGTGATTAGCATTGCTGCTTCTCGGCACCAGGAACCTGGGTTTGATTCTACTCTCGGGCGACTATCCGTGTGGAGTTTGCACATTCTGCCCGTGGCTGTGCGGTTTTCCTCCGGGTCCTCCGGTTTCCTTCCACAGTGTAAAGATGTGCAGGTTAGATGGATTGGTCATGCCAAACTGCCCATAGTGTTCAGGGATGAGTGGATTGGCACAGGAAATGCAGGGTTACAGGGATGGGGTAGTGGTGGAGTGGGGTGGAGTCTGGATGGGATTATCTTTGGAGAGTTGGTGTGGATGTGTTGGGCCTTATAGACTGTTCCACGCTGTAGGGGTTCTTTGAAAGGATTCTATACAGTAGGCTGCACAATAAGACAAGTGTCTAGAATGAAGGATTGGCTGCCTGGCAGAAGGTGGAGAATGGGTTTTCAGACTGGCAGTCAGTAACTAGTGGAGTTCCATAGGTGTTGATAATGGTCACGATGAAGGAATTGAGGGCATTGGTGGTAAGTTTGTAGATGACACAAAGATAGGTGGAGGGGCAGGTAATGTTGAGGAAGTGGGGAAGCTGCAGAAGGACTTGGACAAGCCAGGAGAGTAGGCAAAGAACTGGCAGATAGAATACAAAGTGTGAAGGTATGAGTTTCACACTTTGGTAGGAAACATAGAAGCATAGACTATTTTCTAAATGGGAAAACGCTTCAGAAATCTGAAAAACAGAGGGAATTGGGACTCCTAGGTCCTAGTTCAGGATTCTTCAGATTAAGTTACAGGTTCAGTTTGCAGTTAAGAAGGTAAACAGAATGCAGACATTCATTTTGAGCGGGCTAGAAGGCTTGAGCAGGAATGTACTGCTGAGATTGAATAAGGGTCTGGTCAGACTGCCTTTAGAATATTGTGGCCATTTTTGGGTCCCCGAGGAAGGATGTGCTGGCCTTTGTGATGGTCCAAAGGAAGTTCACAAGGTTGATCCTGGGAACAAAGGGCTTGTTACATGAAGAGATGCCAGTCTTCAGCTGGTTCGATTCACTCCGCATGATGTCAAGTAATGGTTGGAGACACTGAATATTGAAAAGGCTATGAACCTGACAACATTCCTGCAATAGTACTGAAGACTTATGCTCCGGAACTTGCCGCTCCCCCAGCCAAGCTGTTCCAGTACAGTTACAAGGCTGGCATCTACCTGACAATTTGGAAAATTGCCTAGGTATATCCTTCACATAAAAAGCAGGACATATTCAACTTAGCCAATTACCACCCCATCAAACTACTCTCCATCATACAGTAAAGTGATGGAAGGTGTCAGTAACAGCGCTATCAAGCAGCACCTGCTCAGCAATAACCCGCTCAATGACGCCCAGTTTGGGTTCCACCAGGGCCACTCAGCTCCTGACCTCATTACAGCCTCGGTTCAAACATGGACAAAAGAGCTGAATTCCAGAGGTGAGGTGAGAGTGACAGCCCTTGATATGAAGGCTGCATTCAACCGAGTGCGGCATCAAGGAGCCCTAGCAAAACTGGAATTGATGAGCATCAGGGTGCAAACTCTCTGCTGGTTGGAGTCATAACTGGCATATAGGAGGTAGTTGGTGGTCAGTCATCTCAGCTCCAGGACATCACTGCAGGAGGTCCTCAGGATAGTACAATGGGATTATTGTACAAAATGCGGAGGAATGGAATTATTGCACAAAATGCGGAGGAATGGAATTGTGGGAGATATAGCAGTTTGGATCGGAAATTGGCTTGCTGAAAGAAGACAGAGGGTGGTAGTTGATGGGAAATGTTCATCCTGGAGACCAGTTACTAGTGGTGTACCACGAGGGTCGGTGTTGGGTCCACTGCTGTTTGTCATTTTTAGAAATGACCTGGATGAGGGCGTAGAAGGATGAAGTAAATTTGCAGACAACACTAAGTTCGGTGGAGTTGTGGATAGTGACGAAGGATGCTGTAAGTTGCAGAGAGACATAGATAAGCTGCAGAGCTGGGCTGAGAGGTGGCAAATGGAGTTTAATGCAGACAAGTGTGAGGTGATGCACTTTGGTAGGAGTAACCGGAAGGCAAAGTACTGGGCTAATGGTAAGATTCTTAGTAGTGTAGATGAGCAGAGAGATCTCGGTGTCCATATACACAGATCCTTGAAAGTTGCCACCCAGGTTGACAAGGCTGTTAAGGAGGCGTACAGTGCTTTAGCTTTTATTAATAGAGGGATCGAGTTCCGGAACCAAGAGGTTATGCTGCAGCTGTACAAAACTCTGGTGTGGCCACACTTGGAGTATTGCGTACAGTTCTGGTCACCACGTTATAAGAAGGATGTGGAAGCTTTGGAAAGGGTGCAGAGGAGATTTACTAGGATGTTGCCTGGTATGGAGGGAAGGTCTTACGAGGAAAGGCTGAGGGACTTGAGGCTGTTTTCATTAGAGAGTAGAAGGCTGAGAGGTGACTTAATTGAAACATATAAAATAATCAGGGGGTTAGATAGGGTGGATAGGAAGAGCCTTTTTCCTAGGATGGTGACAGCGAGCACGAGGGGGCATAGCTTTAAATTGAGGGGCGAAAGATATAGGACAGATGTCAGAGGTAGTTTTTTTACTCAGAGAGTAGTAAAGGAATGGAACGCTTTGCCTGCAACGGTAGTAGATTCGCCAACTTCAGGTACATTTAAGTCGTCATTGGACAAGCATATGGACGTACATGAAATAGTGTAGGTTAGATGGGCTTGAGATTGGTATGACAGGTTGGCACAACATCGAGGGCCGAAGGGCCTGTACTGTGCTGTAATGTTCTATGTTCTCTGTGATGGCGAGCACGAGGGGGCATAGCTTTAAATTGAGGGGTGAAAGATATTGGACAGGTGTTAGAGGTAGTTTCTTTACTCAGAGAATAGTAAGGGAATGGAACGCTTTGCCTGCAATGGTTGTAGATTCGCCAACTCTAGGTACATTTAAGTCGTCATTGGATGAGCATATGGACGTACATGGAATAGTGTAGGTTAGATGGGCTTCAGATCGGTATGACAGGTCGGCACAACATCGAGGGCCGAAGGGCCTGTACTGTGCTGTTATGTTCTATGATAGTCCTAGGTCCACCTATCTTCAGCTGCTTCATCAATGACCTTCCTTCCATGATAAGGTCAGAAGGGGGGATGTTCAATGAGATTGCATAATGTTGAGCACTACTTATGAGTCCTCTAATACTGAAGCAGTCCATGTACACATGCATCAAGATCCGAACAATATCCAGGCTTGGGCTGACAAGTGGCAAGTAACATTGGCGCCACACAAATACCAGGCAATGACCATCTCCAACAGACAACAATCTAACCACGGCTCCTGGACATTCAATGGCGTTACCATCACTGAAGACCCAACTATAACATCTTGGGGGTTACCTCTGACCAGAAACTCAACTGGTCTTGCCATATAAACACAGTGACTACAAGAGCAGGTCAGAGGCTGGGACTACTGCCACGAGTAACTCACCTCCTGATTCACCAAACCACCTACAAGGCACAAGTCAGGAGTGTGATGGAATAAGGTCAATTTGCCTGGATGAGGGCAGCCGCAACAACACTCAAGAAGCTTAACAACATCCAGAACGAAGCAACCTGCTTGATTGCCACTACATCCACTCCCTCCACCACTGATGCTCAGTAATAGCAATGTGCAATACCCATAAGATGCAGTACAGAAACTCACCAAACATCCTCAGACAGCACCTCCCAAACCCACAACCTCTTCCATCTTGAAGGACTAGGGTGGCAGATACATAGAACCACCATCACTTACAAGTTTCCCGCAGTCACTCACCATCCTGACTTGGAAATATGTTGCTGATCCTTCACTGGAAATCCTGGAATTCTCTCCCTAATAGCATTGTGAGTCAACCCACATCAGGTGGACTGTAGCAGTTCAAGAAGGCAACTCATTACCACCTTCTCAAAGGCAACTAGGGACAGGCAAAAAATTCTAGCCCAGACAGTGACACTCACATTCCACAAATGAATCAAAAAAGGAGCGGTTAGAGAAATATCAGTATCTACTTGCTGGAGTTTTGAAGGATGAGTGGGGAATCTCCTTATAACTTACAGAAACCTTTGGGGCCAGGATATAGTGGATGTGGAATAGATATTTCCACTAGGAGGAGTGGCCAGGGCAAGGACACAGCCTCAGAGTGAAGGGATGACCCTTTAGAACCGCGATGAGGCGAAATTTCTTCAGCCAAAAGGTGGAGAATCTGTAGAACTCATTGTTGCAGAAGGCTGTGGAGGCCAAGTTATTGAGTTTTTTTCCTTCTTTATTCATTCACCTGATGATTGCATCACTAGCCAGGAAGCATTTTTGCCCATCCTTAATTGCCTAGGGAATAGTTCAGAGTCAACCACGTTGCTGTGGGTATGGAGTCACATATAGGCCAGGCCAGGTATGGATGGCAGTTTCCTTCCCTAAAGGATATTAGTGAACCAGGTGGGCTTTTGACAATTGACAATGTATTCACGGTCATCATTAGGCTCTTAATTCCAGATATTTTATTGAATTCAAATTCACCATCTGCTGTGGCAGGTATTGAGCCTGGGTCTTGAGAACACTATCTGGGTCACTGGATTAATAGTCCAGCGATAATACCACTAGGCCATTACCTTTAAGACAGAGATAGATATATTTTTGATTTGTCAGGGGACCAAAGGTTATGGGCAGTAAGCGAAAGAATAGAATTAAGAAACATATTAGCCATAATCTAATGGTGGAACAAACCCCATGGGCTGAATGACCTAATTCAACTCCTACATCTTATGATCTTATCAATACTGCTTGAGGTTTCCTTGAAAAACTCCAATAAATTAGTAAGACACAATTTCACCTTCATGAAGTCACACTGACTGTGCTTGATCAGATTATGATCTTCAACCATTCAACAAAGGCTTGACTATGTATTTAGAAACTGACATATTTATATAGTTGTTAATGTTTTATGGTTGTTGGGAGACTCTCATCCAGACTCCTGATGTCTGGTGATGGTTGTATACAAGTGACGAGATGGGCCACCAAAAGCTGACACTAATGAACATCACTGCCAGGCTGTGCAAGTTGGGCCCATCTCCTCCTACCCTCCAGCAACAAATTAGAGAGGTCATTATGTACACTTTGACTTTCTTTATCCACCCACACAGCTCTAATGGGTCTGAGTGGAATCGAGTAAGATCAGGCCCCAGATGTGTACAGCTTCATCCTAATGCGTTCTTCAACTTGCGCACTTTACAGCGTATTATTAAAAAAAACACTTAAAAGGCTCTTTTCCTTTTTTCAACATTAGTGCAAGGTACACACAGATGGGGCAGCTTTCAGAGTATCCTAAGGAGGAAATTAGACTCATGGATTGTTTCCTCTGCTGATGGACAAATATCTACCTGACTCATTTCTCAAGGTTTTCAGTGTTTTCAGTTCAGTGTTATATTTAATGAAATGAGATTCAAGAAAAGCAAGATTGATTGAATATACAGGAGGCTTGAGTGCCTCTCTTCTAAACAGCTGAACAGTCAAGCACTTACACTCTTGAAGACTCACAGATGTAGCCTTGTAGCACACAACCTGATCTGCCAGGTTTGTTCCTGTCAGTAGGCTCACTCTGGCTTCAGCTATATCTCCTCTGCCTAAGTCCCAGCTTGTACCCATTCTCGGGTTTTAGGGAGAAAGGAAAGAGAAGAGAAAGGGAAAATGTTCCAAGTCAACAAGGGGCTCGAGTTTAAGCAAGCCCTCAATGTGATACAAAAAAAAATCAAGTTAGCCAGTTCAAAATCACTGACCAGCATCTTCTGAATGGACCTGGGACAGACACCTAAACACAGATTTTTCGTTCTTGTACACTGAAGGCTAGCAGGAAAGGACAGAGTAAAGCCTCTAAAACAATTCACTGGTGAACTCCTGTGGTCATCTTTGTTCCCATCAGATACAGGATCTCACAACCCAAAGTTTCCCAGTCACTCTGGTCCCTGAGCTCCATATTCCCCAGTCACACTAATGCTAAAGGCTCCTGATCTCCCCATAACCCTGGTCCCACTGTCCACTTTCTCCATGTTGTCCTGTTCTCTCTGTCACTCTGGTCCCAAAGACCCATATTCCTCCAGTCACCCTAGTTGCAAAGCCTTCTAAACTTCTCCCCCCACCCACCATCACCCCAATCCCACTGTCCCCTTTCTGGTCCCACAACCTTCCGAACTCCTCTGTCAATGTGGTTGCATAGCCCTGTTCTCCCCATTACCTTTTTCTTTCTTGGTGTGAGTTGTTTTCTGACCTTTACAGACTATTGTGATATGGAAAAGAATTTCGTTCCAGTAAGTGAGGAGGGCAGGTGGCCTGTTGCCTTGTCACCGGAGAAAATCATACACAAAAAGACAGGAGATGTGAGCTTGTGTTCACACTGCCTCTAATTGTCCATTTAATTTGATGTTGATCTATTGAAACGTTGCTGTGTAAATGCACACTGAAGCTTAAAATCAGCGTTTCATTGAGAGGAAAGGTTTGGAAATTAAAAACGGTGTCATCAGTGGCCAATGAAGTTTTTGAAAGGTGTTAGATTTTGAGAGGATGCCGTGAAATTTCCTGTGGGGAGACGTGCTAATCCTCCTCACTGTGTAACCAGTGGAAATGGTTCTATTTACACATGCGACGTCTGTTAAAAGCTCTGATTCCTTTGGAGTGCTGGCAGTTTCAGATTTCCTACAATTATTGTCCTTGAAAAGGTTGATTTAATCGTGATGACGTGTTTGATTGAAGTACAAATAGGAAGAATGGTATAAAAAGGCAGAGAGTTGCAGTCAAAGCAGATACAGAAACAGAGCTTCCACGAGAAGTGTCTTTGCAACAAGAACAGGTAAGGGAATTCTGGACTTAGCATGCAATTGTTAATAAATGGGGTAGAAACAAGTTACTCGTTTAATAACAACTAGCTTAAGTCGACGATATTTTTGTAGGAATTTTATTATTCAGCGTTTACTGCGTAAATCCTGGACTATTGTAAGATTTTTCAGATATTCCAGGACTGCATCCCACTCACTGTACCAGCCTGCTGTCCAATCTCCAATATGCTCCACATGCTTCAACCTGCTGTCCAGTCTCTGGCACACTCCAAAGCCTGACGCCTGCTGTCTAATCTCCAGTGGATTCAACATGCAACAGCCGACTGTCCGGTCTCTCCTACACTCGATATCCCATAGCCCGCTCTACAGTCTCTTCTACACTCCACAAGTCACAGCCCACTGTCCAGTCTCTCCTACAGTGTACAATTCACAGCCTGCTGTCCAGTCTCTGCTCCACTGTATACCCCACAGATTAGTGTCCAATTTCTGCTAGACTCTACACCCCACAGACTGCTGTCCAGTCTCTCCCACACTCTACACCCCACAGATTAGTGTCCAGGCTCTCCTACACTCTACACTCCACAGACTGGTTTCCAGTCTCTCCTACACTCAGCACCCCACAACTCACTGTCCAGCCTCTCCTACACTCTACACTCCACAACCCCTGTTCAGTCTCTCCTACGCTCTACACCCTACAGCCTGCTGTCCAGTCTCTCCTACACTCTATAATTCACTGCCTGCTGTACAGTCTTCCCTACACTCTGCACACCACAGCCCGCTGTCCAGTCTCTCCTACACTCTACTCCTCACAGCCCATTGTCCAGACTTTCCTACACTCTACACCCCACAGAGCACTGTCCAGTCTCTCCTACGCGTTACGCCCCACAGACCGGCGTCCAGTCTCTCCTACACTCTGCACCCCACAGCCCCTCGTGCAGTCTCTCCGACACTCTACACCTTACAGCCCGCTGTCCACTCTCTCCTACATGCTATAATTCACAGCCCGCTGTACAGTCTCTCCTACACTCTGCACCCCACAGCCTGCTGTCCAGCCTTGCCGACACTCCACACCCTGCAGCCTTCTGTCCAGTTTCATCATACATTTCGTACACTGTGGCCTGGTGTGTAGTCTGTCCTACATTCCACCCCTGCACATACCGTCTCGTCTCTTATAAACTCTACACTCTGAGACTTGTGTTCAATCTTTCCTACAATCCAGATCCTGCGGGTGATGTCCAGTTTTCTCTGCTGTCCACACTCTGTAGCATTCCTGCCATTTGGTCAGAGATTATACGGTTCAAGTCCTGACACAAACAGTCCGAGGCACAGGAGACAGGCTCTCCAGTGGGATACTGTGTCCAGTGGTTGTTCCTTTCTTCTCTTATTTCCTTCAACACTGGAATAAACTGGAATCTCACCTGACCCACCATCACATACTTGTGAATTGTTGGTTAGCTGCAGCAAAGGTGTAAGTTTATTTTAAGACAAGACTACACCAGTTTCTAATTTAAATTCAGAAAATTTTTACTGTGTCAGTAAAGAGCCAATTACAAAGCTGTCTTAAATGAGAGAAAGACCAATTTTGTAATCTGAAAACCCCAAAAAAGTCATAGTAAACGAAAATATATATGAACACTTGAACAAGGAATGAAAGTAGGCCACTTGGCCCCTTGAACCGACTCCACCATTTAATATGATCATGGCTGATTTCGTCACAGCTGCAACTCCACTTTCCTGCTTACTTCCCACAGCTCTTACATTTGTTACTAGTTACAAATCTGTTCGTTTCCTCCTTAAATTTGCTTAGATGTTTTTAAGATGGGTCACCAAACTTGAAATGTGAACTCTTTATACATGATACCAGATTTGCTGAGTTTCTCCAGCTATTTCTATTTTCATTCCAATTATGTCACCCCTGGCTCTTCTAAACTCCAGTGGATGCTGGCATAGCCTGTCTAACATTTCTTTATAAGGCATTCTGCTCATTGCAGCTATTGTTCTAGAAAACCTTTGCTGAACTGCTTCCAACACATTAACATCTTTGTGTAAGTATGATGACCATTACTATACATAGTTCTCCAAATGCAGTCTCATCAATGCCTTGTGCAACTGAAACATAACCACGGGTCCTAGTCTCCCCGCCTAACGGAAACAACTTCCCAGCGTCCACCCCTTCTAAACCATACATTATCTTGTAAGTTTCTATTAGATCTCCCCTCAACCTTCTAAACTCTAATGAGTACAAGCCCAGGATCCTTAGCCGTTCATTATACGTTAAACCTACCATTCCAGGGATCATCCGTGTGAATCTCCGCTGGACACGCTCCAGGGCTAGTATGTCTTTCCTGAGGTGTGGGGCCCAGAATTGGACACAGTATTCTAAATGGGGCCTAACTAAAGCCTCAGAAGCACATCACTGCCTTTATATTCCAACCCTCTTGAGATAAACGACAACATTACATTCGCTTTCTTAATCACAGACTCTACCTGCAAGTTAACCTTTAGACAGTCCTGGACCAACACTCCCACATCCCTCTGTACTTCTGCTTTATGAATTTTCTCATCATTTAGAAAATAGTCCCCACATCCCTTTGTACTTCTGCTTTATGAATTTTCTCACCATCTAGAAAATAGTCCATGCCTGTATTCTTTTTTCCAAACCCCAATTTTAAACAATCATGAGGGAAAGTGGTTGATGCTGTCTACATGGACTTCACTGAAGCCTTTGACAAGGTCCGTCATGGCAGTGGGTACAAAACATGAAGTCACATGGTATTAGGGTGAGCTGGCAAGATGGATACAGAACTGACTTAGCCATAGAAGACGGAGATAGTGGTGCAAGGATTCTTTTCAGAATGGAGGGTTGTGACTAGTGGTGTCCCACAGAGATCAGTGCTGGCACCTCTGCTGTTCATGGTCTACGTAGATGATTTGGAAGAAAACGTAATTGGTCTAATCAATACATTTGCAGAGGATACGAAGATTGGTGGAGTTGTGGATAATGAGGAGGACTGTCAGAAGATGCAGCAGAATATAGATCAGTTAGATGCATGGTCAAAACATTGGCAGATGGAGTTTAATTCCGGTAAATGTGACGTGATGCATTTTGGAAGGTCAAGTTACAGATGGAAATTATACAGTGAATGGCAGAACCCTTCAGAGTATTGAATTGCAGGGAGATCCGGGTGTGCATGTTAACAGATCACTGAAGGTGACAGTCCAGGTAGATAAGGCAGTAAAAAAAAAACGCTTATGGCATGATGGTCTTCAATAGAAGGGGCATTGACTATAAGGATCGGCAAGTTATGCTGTAGCTTTATAAAACTTTAGTTCGATCACACTTAGAATATTGTGTCCATTCTGGTCACCACACTACTAGAGGATGTGGATGCTTCTGAGAGAGCACTGAAAAGGTTTACCAAAATGTTGCATGGTATGATGGATTTTAGCTCAAAAGAAAGGTTGGATAGATTGGGTTTGTTTTCACAGAATGCAGGAGGTTGCGGGGTGGCCTGATAGAAGTTTATAAGATTGTGAATGGCATGAATCGAGTGGGAAGTATGAGGGTGGAGGGGTCAATTACTTGGGGACACAGGTTCAAGGTGTGGGCAGAGGAAAGTTTAAAAGAGATGTGTGACGCAGGTTTTTCATGCAAAGGGTGGTGAGTGCCTGGAATACGCTGCCAGAGGAGGTGATCAAAGCAGATACAAGAGAGAGAGAGAAACTGAGGGAGCTGGGCAGAGAGAAATATAGAGAGTTGGAGAAAGCAAGAGAGAAGGAAAGCTGGAGATCAATGAGATCATGATAATTACAGGTCAGAAAGGCCATTAATCTATCCAGAGACCCTGGAACACCACCGCAACTAGAGAAATCAAAGATGCATTTCAACGACCTAGAGTATTTGCATTCACTCCCTCTGGAAGTTTATTCCACTTTGATTAGTCTTTTTCTGCTACTTACTTTTAATAAAATTACTATCTAGCTGAGGTTGGGCTTTTAACATCATGTTCACCTTCACATGGCCAACTTCAGGGTGAAAAGTCCAACCCTCTTTCTCTAGCCATACTAGACTCCTTGCCATGGGAATGTCTAAGCTGTCAGGGATTTTAAAGATCATGCCCTTTCAATTTCGTGAAGGATATTTAATCAAAGTGAATGAAGGACGTGGGCTGCTTTTAAGTGATTCCAGAGGTGAGAGGACTCCACAAAATCTGGTGGCAGCTGCAGTGGTTGACCAGGACAGGGGTTTCTCCGCCTTTGCGATTTACAGAGGCTTATTACACATGGTTCATGCTGTTATGTCACTATTGGGTAAGGCAAGAATGTAGGCCCCAAAAGTTACCTCAGTCAATGCAGGATTTGAATCTATGTAGTAAGAGTCATTCCTTAGTACACTCATAACCAAATGAGCTAACTGCCAGTTCCCATAACTCAGGCTCTGACCATCAGGAATTCTCTCTGATCTGCCTATCATAGTTGAGTATCTTCCAAGTGGCTGAACTGAACTTGGTACACAGGATGGGTCTGTAACACAAATAGAGACTCACAGAGTACTGGGGAAGGGTTTCTGACTGATGTAGTTTTCTCTTTTCTTTGCTGGAAAGAGTGTCTGATCCTGAAGCCTGACTACCATGCAGCAGTCGGCATGGAGAAGCATCCTGGTTATGTTCAGCATGGTGTGGACTCTCACCTCTGGCCAGCTGGGGGATTGCTGGGATCAAACGAAATGCAAGGAGCTATTCTCAACTCCGAAAGCGGTGGTAAGCAACAATCCAATCAAAATACTCACACAATGACTCACTGCAATTACCATTGAAGAAACTGAAGTAATTGTTTAGCACTTTTCAATTCTGTTTACTCTTCAGCTGAGCTTGGACTACTTATTGTTTTCATCATAAAAAACATTGTCCATCTACTGTGGAAATCCTCACGCAAGCTTTCAACTCATCCAATACTTGTGTGATTGCCACATCCTTTGTCCATTTAAAATTCTGCTGCCAAATATCTAAACGCAACCATTTACCTATCATCTTTGAGTTTGCTGACCTAGGATGAGCAGTTGCCAAACCAAGCTGTGATGCATCCTGACAGGATGTTTTCTATAGCATATCTATAAAAATTGGCAAAAGTCCTTGTGGACATGCCAGGTTTCCTAAGCCTTAAGAGGAAGTAGAGACATTGTTGTGCTTTCTTGACCATTGCGTTGACATGGGTGGACCAGGACAGGTTGTTAGTGATCATTACTCATGACCATTTTCACCTCAGCACCATTTTTGCAGACAGGGGCGTTGATGAAGACGTTATTGCCTTAACACCATACTGCTAAACTCTCCCTATCTCTTTCCTGTACTTTATTCCGTCGTTGTTTGAGATCTGCCCTGCAACCATGGTGTCGTCAGCAAACTTTTACATGGAGTTAGGGCAGAATTTGGCAATATAAGGAGTATAGTTGGGGAGCTGAGTACACAGCCTTGTGGGGCACCAGTATTGAGAGTTAGGGTGGAGGAAGTGTTGTCACCGATTCTTACTGATTGTATTCTATGGGTCTATGGAACTTACTTCCAAACAGCATTGTGGATCAACCTAAATGATATGGACTACAGTCGTTCAAGAAGGCAGCTCAGCACCACCTTCCAAGGGAAAATAGGCATGGGCAGTAAATGCTGGCCCAGCCAGAACTGCCCATATCGCATTGTCTTGAGCTTGTGTTTCTAGTCCAGAGACACCAGTATGAATGTAATGAAGACTGGAAAAGGATCAGTCCTGATTCCCTTCTCTCCACATGTAACCTCCCCATCAACATCCCCCACCCAACACACACACACACACACACACACACACAAAATGGCAGGGTTCCTTGTCCCTATGTCATAATCATAGCATCTATGTATAGAGTGGCAATAGCACTGAAGGAGGCTATTTCATTCATTATCTCCACATAGAGCTCATATATGCCCTCTGTACAGCAGTCCACTACCATTCCTCTACACTGCAAGTTTATCTCCTGAAGGTGCCATTTAATTTCCTTTTGAAATCAGTGCTCTTTTCTATTTCACCAATTTTTTAGGTGACAAGTGCAGGCTTATTACCATTTATTGCGTAAAATGATCTTTCTCGCATTCCCCTTATATCTCATCAAATTCACAGAAATGTATAATATGGAATGTATCCATTTGGTCTTTATCATTTCCATCAGCTAAGGAGCAACCAAGCAGTCAATCCTACCTTCCAGCAATTGATCCTTGCCCAGAAGGTTTCAGCACTTCAAGAGTTTGTTCAAGTAAACTTAAATATTCTGAGGGACTTTGCCTGTAACACCATTTTGTCCTATAAAGGTTAGATCTCCAAAGGTTAGAAAAATGAGAGGTGACCTCATTCAAAGTTACTTCTCTGTGGGAAGGAAGCTGGGGCTTGGGGATTCTAGAACCAGGAATATGGCGTCAGAATAGAAGGTCATTTAGGACTGAGTTGAGGAGGAATTTCTTTAATCAAAGGGTGGTGAATCTTTGGAATTTTCTATCCCACTGAGCTGTTGTTTACAAGCAGTACAGGCACATCATAGTAAGCAAGGATGTACATATCAAGATGACATAGACAGAGACATACAGGTTACATTGCATAGGGTGTGTGCTAGGCAAGATCAACATTAGCAAGGTCAGCATCATTCAAGGCTAGAGAGTGCATTCATCAATCCAATAACGGCTGAAAAGAAGCTGTTCCTGAACCTGCTCATGTGTTCAGGTTTCTATATCATCTGTCAGATGGAAGAGGTTGTCGGAGATCATTATCGGCATGTGATAGGTCTTTGTGGATGTTGGCAGCCTTTCTGTGGCAGCAAGCCATGTAAATAGAGTCTATGGGTGGTAGGTTGGCTTCCGTGGTGGCCTGAGCTTTGCACAACACCTTCGAGGTGTTAAAAATGATCCTTAAGACATTTGAAAAGGTGCCACATCAAAGTTTATTGCAGAAAATAAAAATTCTTGAAAGACAATGCATAACAGAGAGAATATATAAATGGGTCGCTTTCCGAGTGTCAGGATATGAGGAGTCCTGCAGAGGTCTGTGACGGGGCCTCAAACTTTTATAATTTAGGTCAATGACTGAGATCACAGGAAGAAAGGTATAAGACCAGCGGCAGTAAGCCACTTGACCCATTGATTACTCTCTGCCATTCAGTGAGATCATGGCTCATCTGATCCACTTTCCAGCATTTTCAGAATTACCCTCAATTCCCTTGCTGATTAGAAAAGTGTCTACCTTAGTCTTGATTGTACTTACTGAATTAGCCTTGAAATCCCTATGTGGTAAAGAATTCCACAGATTCTCCAAGCTCTGAGAGAAGAAATTTCTTTTGATCTCTGTCTTAAATCCTTTGGTCCTGGATTATTAACATAATAGGTAACAATCTTTCCACATCTACCCTGTCAAGGCCCCTGTGGATGTTTGATATTTCAATAAGGCCTCCTATTAGTCTTTTAAACTTCAATGGGTATAGGATCAACCGTCCCAACTGCTCCTCATGGGTTAGTGCCTCAAATCAGCTAGCTATCAGCTTCGCAAATCCACTCTGGACTACATCCAATGCCATTATATTTTTCCTTACAGAAAGGGCACAAACATGTTCATTGTATTCCAGCTGTGGTCTGACTAGTGCCTTTTTAGCAAATTCTCTCTGCTTATATAAATTGTCCCTTTAAAACCAAGGCCAAAATTGCGTTTGTCTTCCCTATTACCTGCTGAACTTAGATACCAGCTTTTTTTTATGCATGGAAGAGGGCTCGCAAATCCCTCAGTTCTGTAGCTTTCTGCAGTTTTTCCCTATTTACAGAATATTGAACTGTCTTCTTCCACCAAAGTGTATAACCTCACATTTCCCCTTAATATATTCTACTATGCTTTTGCCCATTTGTTCAAACAATCTGTATCCCTCAGCAAGTGGTGAGGATGACACAACAAGTCTGCAATGTCAGCCTCAACTTGGATATAATACTTTCATTTTCTACATACAAGACAATACCATATACTGTAAATAACTATGGCCCCAGCACTGATTCCTGTGGAACTAGTTACAGGTTGTCATCCTGAAAATGCCTCCACTATTGCAAGTTTCTGTTTCCTATTATTGCCTCCTATTTATTGATTTTAGTGCTATCTTAAACACTATAATTCCAACCTAACTCATCTCCACACTCAGAGACCTAGGACTCTGCTCCCCACCTCTGCAACTGGATCCTTAACTTCCTGACCCAGAGACTGCAATTAGTAATGATAGATGGCAACACCTTCTCCACAATAATCCTCAAGACCACTGCCCTACAAGACTGCGTACTCAGCCCCTTACTGTACTCATTATATCCCTTAAAACTGTGTGGCCCAATTCGGCTTGAACTCCATTTGCAAGTTTGCTGATGACACCATCATAGTGGGTCGGATTTCAAACAATGACGAGACAGAATATGGGAAAGAGATTGAGTATTCAGTGGCAAGGTGTAAAGATAACAATCTCTCCCTCAATATCAGCAAAACAAAGTAGCCGGTCAGCAACTTCAGGAAACAGAGTGGACAAGACAGCCCTGTCTGTAACAATAGTGCTGTGGAGTAGGTGGTCAAAAGCTTCAAGTTCCTAGGAGCAACTGTTTTGGTCTACATGTGTCAACCCTACAGTCAAGAACGAACACCTATGCCTCGACTTACTCAGTAGGTTAAGGAGATTTGCAGGTCCTCAAGGACTCTTACCAATTTTTACAGAAAGCATCCTATCAGATAGAACATAGAACATTACAGCACAGTACAGGCCCTTCGGCCCTCGATGTTGTGCCGACCTGTCATACCGATCTGAAGCCCATCTAACCTACACTATTCCATGTACATCCATATGCTTATCCAATGACGACTTAAATGTACTTAAAGTTGGTGAATCTACTACCGTTGCAGGCAAAGCATTCCATTCGCTTACTACTTTCTGAGTAAAGAAACCACCTCTGACATCTGTCCTATATCTTTCACCCCTCAATTTAAAGCTATGCCCCCCTCGTGCTCACCGTCACCATCCTAGGAAAAAGGCTCTCCCTATCCACCCTATCTAACCTCTGATTATTTTATATGTTTCAATTAAGTCACCTCTCAACCTTCTTCTCTCTAATGAAAACAGCCTCAAGTCCCTCAGCCTTTCCTCGTAAGACCTTCCCTCCAGACCAGGCAACATCCTGGTAAATCTCCTCTGCACCCTTTCCAATATCACATCCTGGAATGGCAACTGTTCTGTCAAAGACCACAAGAATTACAGAGTTGTGAGCATAGCCCAGTCCATTACGAAAAACAACTTTCCTTCCAATGCCACCATCTATATTTCCCGTTGCCTCGGGAAAGCAGCCAACATAACTGAAGACACCATCTATCCCAGTTATATTCTCTTCCATCGAGCAGAAGTACTTCTGGTAAGATGATGATTGAATAGGTCTTCTGACCTTGGGGGTTGTCTGCTCTTTCCACTTTTCTTTTTGTTTCTTTTCATTTTTCTCCCTCTTCTCTCATTTTCTTTTCTCTCTGCTATTCTAATTTATTTCCTTCTTGGTGACGAGCATGGTCGTAGTGACAGCATCTGTGGTGACGAGTGGTCCCAACAGTGCAGACTCACGGCAGCAATGTTGGATGAGTTTGGCTCCCTGGCAGCTTCTGCATCTTCAAGACAGTCCTAGCGCTGACTCTTGGCTGCTGCCACAGAAGTGAGTTTGGGTTCCTGATGGTCTCTGCCTCCAGCACAGGCTCATTGAGGTGGCAGAGGCAAGTTTGGCCCCAGTATGAAACTGATCAGCATTGCACAGGGTGCATCAGTGAGGTGGACCCAAAGTAAACTAATGGCAGTGGTGAAGTTGAGCTCAGGCTGGTGTGGTACCCAGCAGCATCAATGGGTCCTGCATTGGAACGATCCAGCAAGGACTCATTGTGGCGAGAGCTTTGGTGGACGCAAGATGGTGCCAAAGACTGGTGACTTTTGTTCCAGTAGTGGCAGCGTGGCGAAGCGAACTTCTGTCCAGCCACGAGGACCATGACTGAGTACTTAACAAGAAGAACTATAAAGTTTAACACCATCAGAGATAATGGGAACTGCAGATGCTGGAGATTCCAAGATAATAAAATGTGAGGCTGGATGAACACAGCAGGCCAAGCAGCATCTCAGGAGCACAAAAGCTGACGTTTCGGGCCTAGACCCTTCATCAGAGAGGGGGATGGGGGGAGGGAACTGGAATAAATAGGGAGAGAGGGGGAGGCGGACCGAAGATGGAGAGCAAAGAAGATAGGTGGAGAGGGTGTAGGTGGGGAGGTAGGGAGGGGATAGGTCAGTCCAGGGAAGACGGACAGGTCAAGGAGGTGGGATGAGGTTAGTAGGTAGCTGGGGGTGCGGCTGGGGGTGGGAGGAAGGGATGGGTGAGAGGAAGAACCGGTTAGGGAGGCAGAGACAGGTTGGACTGGTTTTGGGATGCAGTGGGTGGGGGGGAAGAGCTGGGCTGGTTGTGTGGTGCAGTGGGGGGAGGGGATGAACTGGGCTGGTTTAGGGATGCAGTGGGGGAAGGGGAGATTTTGAAACTGGTGAAGTCCACATTGATACCATATGGCTGCAGGGTTCCCAGGCGGAATTCGGTCCGCCTCCCCCTCTCTCCCTATTTATTCCAGTTCCCTCCCCCCATCCCCCTCTCTGATGAAGGGTCTAGGCCCGAAACGTCAGCTTTTGTGCTCCTGAGATGCTGCTTGGCCTGCTGTGTTCATCCAGCCTCACATTTTATTATCTAAGTTTAACACCATCTTTGTTTTTCATTTTTCTGCCTTTATTTTCTATGTTTTAGTTTACTTTTCTGTTTTAAAATGGCCCTGGAGAGTGGAAACACTGACAAAATTTTTCACTGCATTTTGTAACAAGATACATGCAAGAAGTAAATAAATAAATTAATAAGAAGTGTGAAAACAAGTACCAACAAATTTCACAACAGCTTCAGGCTGGCAGTTGTCAGATTTATTAACAGACCTCCCACATCTGAGAGTTGATCTTTCTCTCTACCTTCTTTGTAGCTGTAACACTATATTCTCCATTTTGTTACCCTTAAGTATTTACATATGGCATGACTTTCCTGGTTAGCATTTCATTGTTTCTGAATAAGTGTGACAATAATAAATCAAATCAAATCAAAGATTAGTTAGTCAATCCCCTAGACATGCTCTTATTAAGTAACACACCGTGTGGCTCCTTATCACACACCATCTGAAAATCCAAATATATTACACCCAGTGCTTCTCCATTAACTGTCTAACTTGTTACCCATTCAAAGAATTCCAGTAAATTTGTCAGGTATGATTCACCCTTTATAAAATCATGCTGAGTCTGCTTGATCAAATTACGTATTTCTAATATAAGAAACTCTCACATTTTCCCAATGATAGACATTAAGCTAACTGGCCTGTGGTTTTCTGTTTTTTATATTCCTCACACTTATAAGTAATGGTGTTATACTGGTAGTTTTCCAATTCTCTGAGACTCTTCCAGAGCCTGGAGGATTACTACCAGTATATCCATTATCTAGGCCCGTTAATATCTTAAGATGCCTTCTACCTGGTCCAGGAGTCCCATCTGTCTTTAGCCTCATTAGTTGCCCAATCACTTTTTGTTTAGTGATAGCTATTGTAGTTACTTCTTCCCCTCCATGTAACCTTTGAATATTTAGTAATTTTGGAAAACTATTCATATCTTCTATTGTGAAATCTGATGCAAAATATTTATTCAATTCCTTGGCCATTTCTTGGTTCCCATTAGTATTGCCTCAGCCTCAATCTGTAAGGAGCCTATCTTCACATTAGCTTGCCTCTTCCTTTTTAAATATTTAATGAAGCTCTTGCTGTTTATTTTAATATTACTTGAAGGTTCAGGGATGGACTGGACTAGCAGGTACTCTGCTAGCATATAGATTCTATAGGAAAGATAGAAGTTGGGGGGTGCGGAAAACGAGAGGAGAGAGAGTAGAGTTTTTGATTAGGGATAATGTTATGGCTGTACTTATGGAGGATATTCCTGGGAATATTTCCAGGAAAGTTATTTGGGTGGAACTGAGAAACACGAAAGGGATGATCACCCGATTGGGATTGTACCCACCGATAGCGGGAAATTGAGAAACAAACTTGTAAGGAGACCTCAGCTTTCTGTAAGAATATTAGGGTGGTTATAGTAGGGGTTTATAACTTTTCCAACACAGATTGGTACTGCCGTACTGGTACTGGCACTGGGCTAGGACGGATAGGAATTTGTTAAGTGTGTACAAGAAAAATTTCTTCTTCTGTATATGGATGTATCTACTAGTCAAGGAGCAAAACTTGACCTATTCTTGTGAAATAAGGCAGGGCAGGTAACTGAGGTATCACTGGGGAGCACTTTGGGGCCAATGATCATAATTCTATTAAAGTTAGTTATAGAAGGGAATAGACTGGTTCTCTAAGTGCAAGTTCTAAATTGGCGTAAGGCCAATTTTGACAGTATTAGGTAAGAACTATCAAAAGTTGACTAAGGTGGGTAGTTGCAGGTGTAAGGATGTCTGGAAAGTGGGAAGCCTTCAAAAATGAGATAATGAGAGTCCAGAGACAGTATGTTCCTGATAGGTGAAGGGCAAGGCTGGTAGGTGTAGGGAATGCTGGGTGACTAGAGAAATTGACGTTTTGGTCCAGAAAAAGAAGGAAGCAAATGTCAAGTATAGAGCTCAAGAACCCAGTGGGACATGAGATAGCTTTGGCAAATAGGATTAAGAAG
Organism: Stegostoma tigrinum; assembly: GCF_030684315.1. NCBI lineage: Eukaryota > Metazoa > Chordata > Chondrichthyes > Orectolobiformes > Stegostomatidae > Stegostoma > Stegostoma tigrinum. The sequence continues at coordinate 98,303,015 of NC_081362.1, read as the reverse complement.
ACACCAAAGGGATTCTACAAATTTGTTATTTACATAAATGGTCTGGATGTGAATGTACACGTGCTGAGGCTTAGTCTCAGTGACGGTGATGTCAGGGATCGTTTTTAGCAGTCTCAGTGTGGAGGCAACATCACAGAAAAAGCATCAGAATGTGAATGTACAAGGCAAGATTAGTAAGTTTGCAGATGATACAAAATTATTAGTAAGTATTGTTGGTAGCGAGGAAGGTGATCAAAAAGTACAGAGGGATCTTGATCAGAGGGGAAGTGGGCTGAGGATTGGCAAATGCAATTCAATACAGATAAATGTGAAGTGTTGCATTTTGGAAAGTCAAACCAAGGTAGATCTTATACAGTAAATGGTAAGGTCCTCAGGGGTGTTGTGGAACAGAAGAACCTAGGAGTACAAGTGCATAGTTTGTCAAAAGCAACGTTACAGGTAGATGGGGTGGTGAAGAAGGCATTTAGTACGCTGGCCTTCATCAGTTGAGGCATTGAGTACAGGAGTTGGGACATCATGTTACAGATGTATAAGTTGTTGGTAAGGCTGCATTTGGAGTACTGTGCACAGTTTTGGTCACCCTGATATAGGAAAGACATAGTTAAACTGGAAGTGTGCAAAGAAGATTTACGAGATTGCTGCAAGGATTAGTAGGCCTGAGTTATAGGGAGAGATTGGCCAGGATAGAACTTTATTTCTTGAAACATAGGAGAATGAAGGGTAATCTTATTAAGGTGTATAAAATCATGTGGGGCATTGGTAGGGTGTATGCATATAGTTTTTGATTCCCTGGGGATGGGGAATTGAAAACTAGAAGGTATAGGTTTAAGGTGAGAGGTGAAAGATTTAAGAAGGACCGGGGGAAACTTCTTCATGCAGAGAGTGGTGTGTATATGGAATGGGCTACCAGAGAAAATGGTTGAAGCAGGTACAATAGCAACATTTTAAAAAAACGTGATAGATGTATGAATGGGAAGGGTTTAGAGGGATATGGACCAAATGCAGGCAGTTGGAACTAACTGAGTGGGCACCATGGTCAGCATGGACCGGAGTGGGCTGAAGGCCCTGTTTCCATGCTGTATCACTCTATGACTCTAAATAAATTAGGGATAGAAGAGTAACAAGGGAGACAATAAACCGCCTAAAGATCAGTGAGGCTGCCGACATTTGGAGATGGGGAAAATACATGAGTATTTTGCATGAGATAGTAGGAACTGCAGATGCTGGAAAATCTGAGATAACAAAGTGTAGAGCTCTAAAACTTCCATACCCTTCTTATAATGAGGTGACCAGAACTGAACACAATATTCCATGTGTGGTCTAACCAGGGTTTTATAGAGCTGCAGCATAACCTCACAGCTTTTAAACTCAATTCCCCCGCCAATAACAGCCAACACACTATAAGCCTTATTAAAAACCCTATCAACTTGGGAAACAACTTTGAGGGATATATGGATGTGGGTCCCCAAGATTCTTCTGTTACTCTACACTGCCAAGAATCCTGCCTTTAGCCCTGTATTCTGCGTTTAAATTCAACCTTACAAAATGAATCACTTCACACTCTTCTGGGTTGAATTCCATTACCACTTCTTTGCCCAGCTCTGCATCCTGTCAATGTCCCGTTGCAACGTACAGCAGCCCTCCAGACTGTCTGCAACTCCACCAACCTTCGTGTCATCGGCAAACTTACTAACCCATCCTTCCACTTCCTCATCCAAGTTATTTATAAAGATCACAAAGAGCAGGGGTCCCTGAACAGATCCCTGCAGAACACCACTGGTCACCGTGCTCCAGGCTGAATACTTTCCATCTACTACCACCCTCTGTATTCTATTGGACAGCCAGTTTTGTATCCAGACAGCCAAATTTTTTCCCTGAATCCCATGCCCCCTTACTTTCTGAATGAGCCTACCACGGGGAACCTTGTCAAATGCCTTGCCAGAATCCACAAACACCACATCCACTGCTCTGCCTTCATTGATGTGTTTTGTCATATCCTCAAAGAATTCAGTAAGAGTTGTGAGGCATGACCTGCCCATCACAAAGCCATGCTGACTATTTCTACTCAAAATGTGCTTTTCCAAATAATCATAAATACTATCTCTCAGAATCCTCCCCAATAATTGCCCACCACAGAAGTAAGGCTGACTGGTCTGTCATTTTCAGGGAGTAGGGATAATCCTTTCTCAAACAAGGGAATAACATCTGCCACCCTCCAATCATCAGGTACTATTCCAGTAGACAGTGAGGACGCAAAATCATCGCCAAAGGTGCAGCAATCTCTTCCCTCACTTCCTGTAGAAACCTTGGGTATATCCCATCTGGGCCAGGAGACTTACCTATCCTCATGTTGTTCAAAATATCTAGCATATCCTCCTTCCTAACATCAACTTGTTTGAGCATATCAGCCTTTTTCATGCGACAGTTATTGCATTCATTTCAGTCCTCCTTCTTCAGCATCTTCATTATTTTGTAAATTTTTTGAATGCTACTAGTATCCTGTATAATGGAGACTGATACAAAGAGGAGGTTCAAAAGTTTCAATGGCCTCGATTTCTGTTCCTATTTCATACGGTGATATGCTCTCTTTAGGGATCTGTGGATATTCATTCCAATATATCCAATTCTTTACCTTTCAGTATCCAACTAATTATAGTCTACTCCATTGCCTTGTTGACCTTCTGTAAGTACACGAAACCAGTCCATTAAGTTCATTGATATCTTCCTGAAATTTTCAGACCTTTTTCTCATTATCAACCACGTGGCCAATTTCCACATCATCTCCAAACCTCTTACTTATTTCTCTCATGTTGGACCACAATATCATTAATATATACCACAAAAGGCAGGAGACTCAATACTAAGCCTTAGAGAACCCAATGGATACTACCTTCCAGTCACAAATCACTCATCGACCAACATCATCCTTTGCTTTGACTAGTACATGGAACATAGATTGGGTAGCCAGTGCAGAAACTTGGTTAAAAGAAGGGCAGGACTGGTAGCTCAGTGTTCCAAGGTTTAAATGTTTCGGATGAGAAAGAGACAGATAGAAATGGAGTGGGGAGTTAAGGTGAGAACTAAGAATGGACTGCTTGGAAGGCTCAGCCAGCAAGACAATATTGGTAGAAGTTAGGAATAAGAAAGGTGTATCACTATTATGGGGTTATACTCTTGGCCTCCCAATAGCCAGTGGGAGATGAAGGGACAAATATGTAGGCAGATCATGTAAAAAGTAAAAACAACGTGGTTATTTGTAGCGGGTGACTTTAATTCCCCCAATATTCACTGGACCCACTTTTTACCGGGGGCTTAGAAAGGGTAGAATTTGTTAGATACATTCAGGAAAAATTCTTGAAACAACATGTGGATAGTGCAAATAGTCAATGAGCCATATTAGCCATACCGACCAGGTAATCAAACTTTCAGTGGAAGAGCATTTTGGGAACAGTGATCATAATTCCAAATAACACCTTCCATCACTTTTGACTGATTGGGTGGTAATTAGCTGCCTTGGATTCATCTTGCTTTTTAAGTACAGGATTTACCTGGGCAAGTTTCCACATTGTTGGGTAGATGTCAGTGTTGTAATTGTATTGGAAGAGCTTGGCTAGGGAACGGCAAGTTCTGGAGCACAAGTCTTCAGTATTATTGCCAAACTGTTGTCAGGGCCCATTGCCTTTGCAGTATCCAGTGTCAGCAACCTTTTCTTGATATCACGTGGAGTGAATCAAATTGGCTGAAGACTGGTATCTGTAGTGATAAGGACCACTGGAGGAGGTGAAGATGGGTCATCCAAAAGGCACTTGGAACAATCCCTCTTCTGTACCTACACTGGCCCTAAGCCCCACCTCTTCCTCTGTTATATTGATGAATGTATGCGCACCGGCTCATGCTTCCACGAGGAGCTCGAACAGTTCATCCACTTAACCAACACCTTCCACCACAACCTTAAGTTCCCTGGACCATTTCTCACCTTCCTGGACCTCTCTGTCTCCATCTCGGGCAACCACCTAGAAACCGATATCCATTTCAGGCCCACCGACACGCCAAGCTATCTAGAATACAGCTCCTCCCGCCCACCTTCCTGCAAAAATGCCATTCCCTATTCCCAATTCCTTCGCCTCCGCCACATCTGCTCCCAGGATGAGGCAATCCACTCCCGTACATCTCAGATGTCCTCATTTTTCAAGGATCGCAACATCCCCCCTGCAGTGGTCAAGAATGCCCTCGACCATATCTCCTGCAACTCATCCCTCACACCCTGTCCCCGCAATAACAACCAAAAAAGAATCCCCCACGTCCACACGTACCACCCCATCAACCTCTGGATCCAACGCATCATCCTCCGACACTTCTGCCATCTGCACCCGACCCCACCACCAAAGATATTTTTCCCTCCCCACCCTTGTCTGCCTTCCAGAGGGACCACTCTCTCTGTGATGCCCTTGTCTGCTCCACACTCCCCTCTGGCCCCACCACACCCATTTTTCCCTACACTCTGCCTCCATACCTCCTCCCTCACTCCATTCCAGGCCCCAAGAAGACTTTCGACATCAAGCAGAGGCTCACCTGCACATCTCCTAATGTGGTATACTGCATCCGCTGCAACCGGTGTGGCCTCCTCTACATTGGGGAAACCACGCAGAGGCTTGGGGACCGCTTTGCAGAACACCTCCGCTCGGTTCGCAATAAACAACTGCACCTCCCAGTCGCAAACCATTGCAACTTCCCCGCCCATTTCTCAGACATGTCCATCCTAGGCCTCCCGCAGTGCCACAACGATGCCGCCCAGAGGTTGCAGGAATAGCAACTCATATTCCGCTTGGGAACCCTGCAGCCCAATGGTATCAATGTGGATTTCACAGCTTCAAAATCTCCCCTCCCCCCACTGCATCCAAAAACCAGCCCAGCTCGTCCCCGCCTCCCTAACCTGTTCTTCCTCTCACCTATCCCCTCCTCCCACCTCAAGCCGCACCCCCATTTCCTACCTACAAACCTCATCCTGGCCCTTGACCTGTCCGTCCTCCCTGGACTGACCTATCTCCTCCCTACCTCCCCACCTACACTCACCTTTACTGGCTCCATCCCCACCTCTTTGACTTGTCTGTCTCCTCTCCACCTATCTTCTCCTCTATCCATCTTCTTTTTAACTCTCCCTATTTATTTTAGAACCCCTTTCTCCTCCCCAATTTCTGATGAAGTATCTAGGCCAGAAATGTCAGCCTTCCTGCTCCTCTGATGCCGCTTGGCCTGCTGTGTTCATCCAGCTCGACACCTTGTTCTCTTGGATTCTCTAGTATCTGGAGTTCCTACCATCTCTAGCTGAAGATTGCTGTGAAATCGTCACCGTTATCTTTTGCACTGATGTACTGGGCTCTTCCGTCATTGAGAACGGGGATATTTGTGCAGCGTCCTCCTCCAGTGAGTTGTTTAATTGTCCACCACCATTCACGACTGTGGTAGGATTGCAGAGCTTAGATCTGATCCATTGGTTGTGGGATTGCTTAACTTTATCGATCATTTGCTGCTTATGCTGTTTGGTGTGCAAGTACTCCTGTTTGGTGGCTTCACCAGGTTAACACCTCATTTTCAGGTATACCAGAGTTGATCCTCATGCTTGATGGCGATGGTTGAGTGGGGGATATGCTGGGCCATGAGGTTACAGATTATACCGGAGTATAATTCTGCTAATGTTGATGGCCCATGGCGCTTCGATGAATAGATCATGTTGTTGGATCTATTTGAAGTCTGTCACATTTAGCACGGTCACCTCCCTGCATTGCATGGAATTTATGGTGAGTGGCAAGTTGAATACCAAATTGGTTTGGTCATGGAAGACAGAGGATTTTTATGGAGGGGTGTTTTGGAGGTCTGTGATCAGTGGCGTTTTGCAAGCATCAGTGCTGCAACCTCTGTTGTTAAAACACTAATTTGACCTCAGCTGGAGATTGCATCCAGTTCTGACCACCACACTTTAAAAAGACTGTGATCACATTGGAGCAAGCGCAAAAGAGATTTATGTTAGTGATTGCAGGGATGGATGTGGAATTTCAGCAATGAAAACAAATATATTAGAGAGAGGTGATTTGACAGAAGTTTTCAAAATAATGATGGGCTTGAACATTGTAGATAGGGAGAAACTGTTCCTATTCATAAAAGGAATGAAAACCAGAGAACACTGATTTAAAGTAATTAATAAACAAAGCAAAAGTGATATCAGGAAAAAATTTCTTCACGCAGCGAGTGTTTAAATTCTGGAATACTTTGACATTGTGATGGAGACAGGTTCCTTGGAGTGTGGGTTCATAGTTCCTTGAAAGTGGAGTTGCAGGTAAAAGGGTAAGAATATGCTTGCATTTATTGATCAATGCATTGAGTATAGGAGTTGGAATGTCGTGCAGCAACTGTGCAGGGCATTGGTTAGGCCAATTTTAGAATAGTGTGTTAAGTTCTGTTGTCCTCCCAATAGGAAAGATTTTGTGAAACTTGAAAGGGGTCAGAAGATTTACAACAATATTGCAGGGTTTGAGGTTTTGAGCAGTAGGGAGAGGCTGAATAGATTTGGTCTATTTTCTCCGGAGCATTGGAGGCTGAGAGGTGACCTTACAGAAGTTTATAAAATAATGAAGGGGAAGAATTGGGTGAATAGTCAAGGTCTTTTCTGCCAGGGTAGGGGAATCCAAAACTAGAGGGCATAGGTTTGAGGTGAGGGGGAAAGGATCTAAAAGGGACCTCAGGGTCAACATTTTCACGTAGAGGGTGGTATGTGTATCGAGTGATGAGATGGTGGAAGCTGGTACAATTACAACACTTAAAAGCCATCTGGATGAGTACATGAATTGGGAACCATTTAGAGGGATAGAGGCCAAATACTGGCAAATGAGACTAAATTAATTTAGGTTGTCTGGTCAGCATGAATGAATTGAACTAAAGTGTCTTTTTCCTAACACACGAGGCCTCCTTCTGCACTTACAATTTTGTGCTTCTGTGAGACCAGCATTGAATATGATATTTTGATAAACTCTGTGTTCAAGTAAACATTCATCAAAAATATACATATGACAGTAACAATTCATCTTCCATTTGTTCTCAACAGGAATGTATTGAAGCCTGCAAGGTGGACAAGACACTTGAATCTCCTGTCTACCCTGGAAATGGCCACCTGCAGCCAATTGAAGAAAGCATCAGGAATTATGTTATGGGTCATTTCCGCTGGAACAAATTTGGAAAAAAAAGAGGCAATAACACTGAGATTTCAGACAACAAACGAGAAGATGAACCTGTTCGGAATTTCCTGAACAACCTCCCTGTTGTAGAGTCCCAGACCTCTCAAATAGAAGGTAAGGAGATGGAAGCTCCATTTCCAAGAGAGAATGATAAAAGATCCTACTCTATGGAACATTTCCGCTGGGGAAAGCCGATGGGCAGGAAGAGGAGGCCCGTTAAGGTGTATCCAAATAGTTTTGATGATGAGACATTGGAGAGCATTGGCCCTGAACTAAAGCGTGAAGCATCTATTGGTTTTGACTACCCAGTAAAGCCAATTGAAGTAGATGAAGAGGAGATGCTGGAAGATCTCAAGAAGAAAGATGGGAAGAGTTACAAAATGAACCATTTTAGGTGGGGCAGGGGACCAAAGAACTTAGATCTTGACCATGTGCATCTCCAGCCATTGCAGTTTCTGAACATTGAAGACGTGCTCCAGGAAAACATGGACAGTGGTTTGCCTGAAGTAGAGGTGAAGAAAGATGAGGAAGATTACAATTTCGGCCACTTTCGATGGAGTGTACCATTGAAAGACAGGCGCTATGGAGGCTTTATGAAGTCTTGGGATGAGAGAGGTCAAAAGCCACTTCTGACTCTCTTCAGGAATGTCATTATCAAAGATGGCCATGAGAAGAAGGCTGAAAATCAATAGATAGATAATCCCCAATGAAGATTTTTAGCTGTATGATATAGGAGCAGTACATAGATCTGCAAAAACAATTGGTAAGAAGCTGTTGTTGAAACAGAAAGGAACCTGTACAATCTATCTTGTAAGGTTTACTGTATGTAGCAATTAATAAAAGAGTTAATATTGTATCTAAAGGCTTCAATGAGTCTGCTACTCAATCATAAAGGCATTTTCCTATTTAATGAGCTGTACAGTATGTAAATGAAGGATGAAAAATACACTCTTTTGCAAACCCAGTCAATCTTATAGGATGTGATTATTTTCATATAGTCTGTGTTGTAGAATGGGTTGTACAATCCTTCATTCCACTAATTACAGACCAAAGTTATCTTGTGTATTCTACAGCATTATTATACAAAAGCCCTAACTTTAAGACTGAACAATAACTAACTGAAGTCCGTGCAATTCCTCCTCATGCCTCGACTAGTAACAGACCAGTGACTAAAATATGAGAAAGAAGAATATTTTTAAAACCCATTCAGGGGACTGGACTTTGCTGACTGAGCTAGCACTTATTGCCGGTCCATAATAACTGGAAGAGTTGGTGAGCTGCCTTGTTGAACTGCTGTGGTTTAAGTGCTGTAGCCACACCTAGAATGATTGTTTCCAGGGTTTTGACTCAGTGATCCTGAAGAAATGACAATATAGTTTCAAGCAAGATGGTGTGGGACTTTGAGGGGAACTTGCAGCTGAAATCAGCCACTCAGCCCTTCAAGATTTCTCCAACATTAAGATCAAAGCTGATCATTTACCTCAATGCCATTTTCTCATATTATCACCACATGCCTTGGCATCTTCAATATCTAGAAATCCATTAATCTTAGTCTTGAACATACACTATTTCTGAATCTCACAATCCAATCGCTGTAAAAAATTGATGTGTTTGGATGAGATCATCGCTACCTCTAAACTCCAGAGAATACAGGCCCACTTCATTTAAATTTTCCTAAAAGCACAATCTTTCCATCCCAGGAATTAGTTTGCAGAACTAACGCTGCAACCCCTTAATAGCAAATATACCATTTTGCTATGCAAGGAGTTCAAACTGCATACAATATTCCACATATGGTCACTCTAAGGCTCTACATAATACATAATTTCACTAGTCCTATATTCCAATCCTCTTGCAATAAAGTAAACAAACTTTTTACTCGCTTGCTGTGTCTTCTTGTTATCTTTCAATAACCAATGAACAAGAACACCAAATACTCTTTGAAATTCAACACTTCCCATTCTCATCATTGAAGAAATTCTCTGTATTTCTGTTTTCCTGCCAAAGTAGGGCACCTCACATTTCTCAACGTTCTGCTTGATCTGCCAACTTTTTATTTAGATCCTCCAAATCTCTTTGAAGCCTCTTTTCAACCTTCTCACATTTAGTTTCGTGTCATCTGCAAACTTGGAAATATTATATTGATTCCCACTTTAAATCATTAACAATATATTCTGAACAGCTGGAGCCTAAACACTGATGCTTGCCTGACCCAACTGGTCACAACCTGAAAATAATCAATGTATGCCTATTCCATTTTCTGTCGATTGACCAGTTCATAATTCCTGTCAGTACATTCCCTCCAGTTCTATATGCTTTAATTGTGACAATTAACCTCTTGCACAGGACCTTATCAAAGCCTTTCTGAATTCCAAACATATCACATCATTCATTTCCCATTATCTATTCTCCTTACTGGATATTTAAAAAACTCCAACAAACTCATTAAACATGATTTCCCTTTCAAAAATCCAGGTTGATTCTGCCCAGTCCTATCATCATTTTCTGAGTGATTTGTCATAAAATTCTTTAATCTAGATTTTAGCATAATCCCTATTCTTGATAATAATGAGATAATAAATGAGACCATAAAAGATAGGAGCAGAATTAGGTCATTCAGCCCATCAGGTCTGCTTTGCCATTCAATGAGATCATGGCTGATTTGTTAATCCTCAACTCCACTTTCCTGCTTTGTCGCAATCACCCTTGATTCCCTTACTGATTAAAAATCTGTCTACCCAGCCTTGAATTGCCTTAACGACCCAGCTTTGACAACACTGTGGTAAAGAATTCTGCAAATTCACAATGATCTGAGATAAGAAGTCCCTCCTCATCTCTGTCTTAAATGAGTGACCACTTATTTTGAGATCATAAACTCCCCCACCCCGGCTCTGGACTCTCCCACATGGGAAACAATGTTTTCACATCTAGGAATCTTGTATGTTTCAATAAGATTGTTCTCATTCTTCACCGGACTGCCTCCAATGCCAATATATCTTTCCTTAGAGAAGGGGCCTGAAACTATCTCAGTATTTCATCTGAGGTCTGACGAGTGCCTTATATAGTTTTAGCAAAACATCCCTCTAGCCCATTCCCTTTAAAATAAAGGTCAAAATTTAATTTGACTTCCCCAATACCTGCCGAACTTGAAAGCAAAAATTTTGTGATTCATTGAGCAGGACTCCAAAATCCCACAATTCTGTAGCTTTCTGCAGTCTTTCTCCATTTAAGTAATATTCAGCTCCTCTATTCCTCCTGCCAAAGTGCATAACATCACATCATACTAATATACTATCTCTAACACCATGGGTTCTCGTAAAGTAGCCTAATGTGTGGACCATACCAAACACCTTCTGAAATTCCAGATATATTATATCCAATGCTTCCCCTTTATCAATCCGGTTTGTTACCTCTTTAAAGAATTGTAGTAGATTTGTCAGTCGTGATTTCCTCTTCAAGAAGCTATGTTGACTCTGGTTGATCATATTATGCATCTCTAAATGCTCTGATATTACATCCTTTACAATAGACTCAGATATTTTCCTAAGAACCGACATTAAGTTAACTGGCCTACAATTATCTGTTTTTCATCTCCTTTCCTTTGATATAAAGATGTTATATTGGCAGTTTTCCAATCCTCTGAAACATTTCCAGAATCTACGGAATCCTGGAAGATGATTAACAGTGGATCCACTATCTCTATAGCTACTTTTAATATCCTAGGAAGCATCTCATCAGGTTCATAGATAGCAAAATGTGGAGCTGGATGAGCAGGCCAAGCAGCATCTTAGGAGCACAAAAGCTGACGTTTTGGGCCTAGACCCTTCATCAGAAAAAGGGGATGCGGACAGGATTCTGGAATAAATAGGGAGAGAGGGGGAGGCAGACCAAAGATGGATAGAGGAGAAGATAGGTGGAGGGGTGAGTGTGGTTGGGGAGGCAGGGAGAGGATAGGTCAGTCCGAGGAGGACGGACAGGTCAAGGGGGTGGGATGAGGTTAGTAGGTAGGAAATGGAGATGCGGCTTGAGGTGGGAGGAGGGGATAGGTGAGAGGTAGAATAGGTTAGGCAGGCGGGGACGAGCTGGGCTGGTTTTGGGATGATTGGCCTAGTTTGCTGTCTTATGGGTAACAAACTGTATCAACCAGCCACCATCACAAAAGTCTATTCCAAAATATTACCAGCACTCATTTTAATCGGATTTCAAATTGCTATTCTCAAAACCTTCTGCATATTCCTTAGTGACTTAACCATTTCCAGAAGTGCATCCATCGACCATTACTTTTTTTTTTCTTCTCTTGATCTCCTTCACTCTTTTTAAGACTTTTTATTCTTAAAAAAAGTAAAAATTGCCTTGGAGCAATTGTGACATCATTGGAGCAGCTGAGGTCCAGAGTGGAGCAGTCTGGAAGTAACTTTTTGTTTCTTTATTTCTCTACTTTGTATGTAAGTTTGTATCTAGGTACTTTGTACCTAAGGTGGCACTGTGTGCAGTGACATTGTAAACTTTTCACTGTACTCTTGTACTTGGGTACACATGACTAATGTAATTCTTCTATTCTAATTCATATGCTCCACTTGCTGAATTTTCTAATGACAAAAAACAGCTGTAGCGTCTGTTTGAAATTCAGTTGAACTTCAGTTAGGAGGTGGTTTTGCACCGTTATATAATTAATTCCACATACCATATGGCCCCTCAGCATCTCATTAAGGGTTAAAACAAAGTCACATGCCTTTGCCACGTCTTAATCTCAGCAAAAATCCCAAAACGGATTCCTCATGTTCTCGAACTACCGAGTAAAACCAAAAACACTCCGGTCTTTGACAGCAGGATCAAACAAGTTAAGCTTCCCAAATAACAGCATGATGCCAGAAATGCTTACCCAAATTCAAAGATGACAGTTGCGAGTATATTTCTTCAGAAGCATTTTTTTTTCTCATTGCCGCTGAAATAACTCCACAGAGGCCGTTATCTCCTCACACAGTGACCCTTTATTTACATCTGCAAAGTACTTGACTCTGCTCCAATTTCCTCAGAGCCAGCTCTCAGAGTAAACAGAACCTCTGATAATCTTTATTATATCTGTTCGGGATCCTTTATTGACCAGGTAAACAAGCTCCATCAGGGAACTCGTATTCTATGAAGACAACTTGGATGACCTCGTTTTAATCACTGAAAGCACTGATTCTTTCCTTTCAAACATTTTTCCTGGGTAACTGTCCAGGTAAGCGAGACAGAATCCTTGAAAGTCTCTGGCTATCGCTTGGTGTTAGAGACTTTTTCATGGAGTTCCAGACTAAAGATAAAGATAATTGCCATGGGAAAGTTTAAACTTCCTAAGGTTGTAATCAGTGTGTGGGACTTCCATGGGGTCCTGACATGCATTTTTGAGGTCACTAAATATCTACAGAATAAAAGACCTGGACTGATAAGAAATAACGTAGTGAATTATAAGAGAAATAGAAATACGTTTAAGCTGAGGGAGCAGATACAGATTAAGAATTTGAGCTGGCAGGCTAATCAACTCATCAGCTAAACTTCCCCTGGCTGTTAAAAATTAAAAAGAATGTTGGGTACAGAAAGTTTGGAGGGAACACAATTCTTGAAGTATAGAGATGGGTGTTTGGTTATTGGAAGATGCAAGAGATTGACAGAGTTAACATTTCAGGTCAATGATCTTTTATCAGAACTGGGCAAAATTTAAAATGTAGTAAGTTTTACACAGGTGAAACAGAAGAGGGTGGAAGCAAAGACACATCCAGAGGAGGTGTGAATGATAAAATAATGAAGAGCTGTTTTCCAAAATCAAAAACAGGAGAAAAACAAGGTTAGAGCCAAAACATGCAAAGACAGAAGATGGGGAAGTGTTCAATTCTTGTCTAAGATTGTTAAATTCAGCTTTAAGTACAGATCATGACAAAGCAAAATATGAAGTCCTGTTCCTCAAGCCTCTGTTGAACTTCAATGGAAAAGTACAGGAAGCCAAAGCTAGAGAGGTTAGTATGAGAGCAAGGTGAAAAATTAAAATGACAGGTCACCATTAGCTCAGGCCACATTTACAGATTAAATGAATATGCTGTGCAAAGCAGTCACCCAATCTTCATTTGGTCTGCATTCCAGCAAACTTCATGCTGAACAGGAAAAACAATGTACTAGATTGAAATAATGAGACAGAAATCCTCCTCTGTGCAGATCTTTCCTTCCTTCACTTCTCCCACTACCTACCAGTATTGGAGAAAGGTAATATGATTGATCTCTAAACTGAAAATGTGTCTGTATAAATGTTTAAAAGTATGAAAGATTTGAACAAACCTGATCAGTATAAGATAGTCTGACAATAGTTAAGTACAACAGATGATATTTACAAATTTAGAAGAATAAAAGAAAATAGAAGCAGAACTGATAAATTTCATTTAAATGGTTGTTTCCTAATTATGTGGAACAGGCCATAACACCACAAATCTCATTGATTTAAAAGAATTATACAGTTTCCAAATGAGATTCAGTGTGGTCTATTGGAAAGATACCAAAATAAAGTTTTGAGTTGCATGTGGTTGGTGCATGTGCATTATCTGGTGTTCTAGTGGTTACATTTCTGTAGTCTTAGGATGTGTACATGTCCGCATTTGCAGGGTATGTGCACCTGTAAGAGCTGTATACTATCAACACCATTTGTCAGGAGTCCAGGAAATCTGAGATTGTGAACACTTCCATCTGATTCAATGTTTGATTTCTTTTCAGACTTCAGTGGAAGAAGTGAGACTACAGCTGAATGTATAACATTTCTTCAAAAACTTCAGCACACACCAGAAGCTTTCCAACATTGATGTACAATAAAAATACAGTTGCACAGAATGAGAAGAACAGTGAAGGGTTAATGGTGGAAATCTAGCACTTGGCAAATTCTACTTGGTACATCCAGTTAAGTTCTAACGAAGCTTGCAAATGCATCTATAATATTTCTGTTTGCATTATACATACAATCAGAGAGCAATTCACAATAATCAATGTCAAAAGTGTAGATTAATTCGCAACATTACTAAAGACTGGAACATTTTTGCCTTTACGGAATAATAGACAACAGAAGCATAAGATAAGCTTGACCTGTGAGCAGAGATTCCTGTTTGAAGTGGTTGATACTGAGTGCAGCATCAAGCAGTACTAAGGCTGTTCCCAACCAAAAACTACAATGATTTTGTACAGGAGTTGCTGGAATTTCTCAGATGTTAGCTGACCAATGAAAGTATACTGTCTTCATTAATTCTGTACCAATAACAGATCTGAAGGGCAGAGGATCAGTTTCCCGCCCCCACTCTGCTCACCTCTTGGAGTTAGTCATTGTGGCATTATAATCTGCTTATTCCACACCTTTTGTCTACACTGACTCATGGAGGCCACAGTTCATTAGACAGAACAAGAAACTGAAACATAGAAGAGAGTAACAAAACTGAAAAGATTACCCAGCATTGCTTGTCAGTTAGATTTGCCAGTTTCTTAAACAGACACAGAGTCTGTCGCAATCCTCAATCAAAAGGACTGCTGTGGGAGTGAAATTGGTTAAGGCCATAATCAACCTTCCCAGACTGGACCTAAATTGTGAAGTCTGAGAGGCAAATGCTGGGTCTGTTGCTATCTTGTGATCATAAATTGATGCTTATTGCATTAAAAGACATTTCTTCTTCAAAATTTCACCAATCAGCAATGCTCAGCAGCCAGATCATACACTTCCACAGGAAGCCCTAAAGTGCAGTAAAACCTGTCTATGATGTCAAGCAAGCATACGCAAGGCATTGAAGGATCACGTCTTCATAACAAAGCATTACCAAGCTGTAAGAATGATGTTTGATATGCTTGTACCAGTGGAAAAAACAGCTCTTTGTGATTGCTAACAGTCTGCAAGGAATGGTTGAAAGGGTGATCTAATACAAGTTCTGCTGCTAGGTCAAATCCATGTGCAAATGACACTGGATCAGTAACCAGAATCTCTGCAATTCAATGAAGATTTGTGTTGGACCGTATTGTACTGCAGCTAGTAGACGCAAAGATCTGGAAACTTCATCTCGTAAACAGGCACTGAACGAGACTGCATCTGGCCATAACCAGCTGTGATGGTACCTGATGGGCTGGGAGGTGGTCTAGAAATAAAAAGAAATTTAGAAGAGACAAACTGAGTGAATGGAGCAACTGCTGTTCTCTAGTTACATAAATCTTAATGTAAACTGGTAGAGTCATAGAATTATGGAATCGTACATTACAGAAACAGACCTTTTGATAAGGTATCAGGTATAAGCTATACCATATAGAAAGATAAAGAGTAAATCTACATACAAAGAAAATAGGAATATGGTATGTTGGCAGGGAATGAACATTGAACTGCTCTGTTTCAATGAGATCAGGGCCAAATAAACATACTTATAAACAGAAAATATTGTGAATTTGGGACTTGACAAGATGATTATGTTGAAAAATATCTCTTATAATTGAAAGTGAAATAGAATTGTGAATTAAGGGGGAAGCGATCACTGCACCTCTGCCTAGGCAGGCCCGTATGACCTGGTTATCATGGGAAAAGAACGCCAGCTGTTGAAAATCAGGCCGCAGTTCTCAGGCATTGACACGGAGGAAGTGCAGGACTTTTGGAGACAGATACAGAAAGGCACAAAGAAATCAAAGCTGCTGGGAGAAGCAGCTGCTATTGTTCTGAAGAGTTCTTTGTGAGCAACCAGTGAAGATGAGCTTGCAGTAGACAGCATTACAGAACCCTCCTGCAGATTTCTCAATTAGCACAAAAGAGAAAAGGGAGCATGTGGTAGACTGCTGTGCCTCACAAATGAATTGAGCACGTGACGGATCGTTCTATGGCGTATGAAGAAATCTTTACAAGCTGCCAAATCAAGGGTCATGAACATATAATCTTCATAACCAGAAATATAGAACATAGAACAGTACAGCACAGAACAGGCCCTTCAGCCCACGATGTTGTGCTGACCATTGATCCTCATGTATGCACCCTCAAATTTCTGTGACCATATGCATGTCCAGCAGTCTCTTAAATGTCCCCAATGACCTTGCTTCCACAACTGCTGCTGGCAACGCATTCCATGCTCTCACAACTCTCTGTGTAAAGAACCCGCCTCTGACATCCCCTCTATACTTTCCTCCAACCAGCTTAAAACTATGACCCTTCATCACTGATGAAGGGTCTACGCCCGAAACGTCAGCTTTTGTGCTCCTGAGATGCTGCTTGGCCTGCTGTGTTCATCCAGCCTCACATTTTATTATCTTGGAATCTCCAGCATCTGCAGTTCCCATTATCTCTAAAACTATGACCCCTTGTGTTAGCCTTTTCTGCCCTGGGAAATAGTCTCTGGCTATCAACTCTATCTATGCCTCTCATTATCTTGTATACCTCAATTAGGTCCCCTCTCCTCCTCCTTTTCTCCAATGAAAAGAGACCAAGCTCAGTCAACCTCTCTTCATAAGATAAGCCCTCCAGTCCAGGCAGCATCCTGGTAAACCTCCTCTGAACCCTCTCCAAAGCATCCACATCTTTCCTATAATAGGGCGACCAGAACTGGACGCAGTATCCCAAGTGTGGTCTAACCAAAGTTTTATAGAGCTGCAACAAGATCTCACGACTCTTAAACTCAATCCCCCTGCTAATGAAAGCCAAAACACCATATGCTTTCTTAACAACCCTGTCCACTTGGGTGGCCATTTTAAGGGATCTATGTATCTGCACACCAAGATCCCTCTGTTCCTCCACACTGCCAAGAATCCTATCCTTAATCCTGTATTCAGCTTTCAAATTCGACCTTCCAAAATGCATCACCTCGCATTTATCCAGGTTGAACTCCATCTGCCACCTCTCAGCCCATCTCTGCATCCTGTCAATGTGCCGCTGTAGCCTACAACAGCCCTCTATACTGTCAACGACACCTCCAACCTTCGTGTCATCTGCAAACTTGCTGACCCATCCTTCAATCCCCTCATCCAAGTCATTAATAAAAATTACAAACAGTAGAGGCCCAAGGACAGAGCCCTGTGGAACACCACTCACCACTGATTTCCAGGCAGAATATTTTCCTTCTACTACCACTCGCTGTCTTCTGTTGGCCAGCCAATTCTGTATCCAGACAGCTAAGTTCCCCTGTATCCCAATCCTCCTGACCTTCTGAATGAGCCTACCATGGGGAACCTTATCAAATGCCTTGCTGAAGTCCATATACACCACATCCACAGCTCGACCCTCATCAACTTTTCTAGTCACATCCTCAAAGAACTCGATAAGGTTTGTGAGGCATGACCTGCCCCTCACAAAGCTGTGTTGACTGCATTTAATCAAGCCATGCTCCTCCAGATGGTCATAAATCCTATCCCTCAGAATCCTTTCTAACAGCTTGCAGATGACAGACGTGAGACTTACTGGTCTGTAATTGCCGGAGATTTCCCTATTTCCTTTCTTGAAGAGAGGAATTACATTTGCCTCTCTCCAGTCCTCAGGTACGACTCCAGTGGAGAGCGAGGATGCAAAGATCTTCGCAAGTGGCGAAGCAATTGCATTTCTCATTTCCCAAAGCAGCCGAGGACAAATCTGGTCTGGGCCTGGCAACTTGTCAATCTTAATGTTTGACAATATTTTCAGCACATCAGCTTCCTCTATCTCTGTCCATTCCAGCATGCACACCTGCTCTTCAAAGTTTTCATTCACTACAAAGTTCATTTCTTTCGTAAAGACAGGAGCAAAAAACTCATTTAGGGCTTCCCCTACCTCCTCTGGCTCCACACACAAGTTCCCTGTGCTATCCCTGATCGGCCCTACTCTTTCTTTGACCATTCTCTTATTCCTCACATAAGTGTAAAATGCCTTTGTGTTCTCATATGCATGAGGTTACAGCATTTCCCATGGTAACCAATTAAAATGTCAGTGAATACTGAACTTATAAGGGATACCATGGCAGGTCCCATGTCAACACACTGTTCGAGCATATCTAGTGTCGTTAAAAGTGGAGTCAACCATGTGAGATGCTAACATTATAAGTTCAATGCATGCAAATTTAGAAGGTGATGGTGTGTGTGTAGTGCTGTGCCTACTGCAAGTCCACCAATACTGGCCAATGCATTGAGATTTGTTTGGCTCCACACAATATGACTGGCCTTATCAATGATCCTATAATTAGTGCCATATCCATTTGGTCACCCTGCAGGCTTTATTGAGAATTAGAGTACACTAAAGCTATGCTGTGGGTCAGTGGCTGTGTTGATCATATAATTATTGCTGTCTATTGCATAAACATATAATTGGGGGACACAGTCTGCCATTTTCAAATCTGAAAAATATCAGAACTACTTCAAATTACCCTAGAAATGCAAAGTATTTCAAAATCCTGAATATCAGGTTAAGCAGACATATTCATGGACATAAGCGCATACTGTGGCCATCCAAAAAGACCTCCGCCTACTGCACAATTCAGCAATGTTGCCTATGAATTTCAGCACTGGTATGATGCTAGGTATGTAGGCTGTATATCCCAATGACTTTCTGAGTGAATCCAACAGCATGTGCCTCCGGTTGACTAGAATGGGCACAGTGCAAACTGTACTCAACCAGCCTGCACTCACAAAACCCAAAAGGAACCATTTACTGTTGGATGTGATTCCACAATTGGGCAACAGCTGATAAACGACCCCAAGTGTACTGATACTACACAAACAAGTATTTAATCTGTCAAGTCCAAAGTTGTGCACTTTAGATGCATTGGCCATGCTAAATTGCTTATAGAGTTCATGGATGTGTAGGTTAGGTATGTTAGCCACGGGAAATGCAGGATTACAGAGATAGAACAAGGGGATTGGTCTGGGTGGGATGCTGTTCGGATGGTTGGTGTGGACTTGCTGGGACGAAGGGTCTGTTTCCACACTGTAAGGATTCCAAAAGGAAAAATTCACAACATGCTCATTTACTCTTTGTAAAAAAGACATACATTTACACCTAGGAATATTTTCTCAGCAAAGTAAAGAAATCTTTTCAACCATCATGTCCTTTTATGAATTGTTCTGGAGCTTGTGGATCTTATAGTGACACATTATTTTCTCCAGGATGAAACCTCAGCCAATCAGACTCAGCTTTCCTACCAATGAGAAACCTTTTTTTTCCCTTCGTGTTTCTTTCTTCACTAATACTTATGATTCAGCCTGTGAGGCAGGGAGCAATCAGGACACTGAATGCTTGCAGTGCCTTGAGAATTAATCTTGCATTTCTTCCACCAACTTGAAGCATGGTGCAAAACAAAATGCGTTGAATGGGATGTTTCGATTTAGTAAATTAGTTAATATAAAAGTACTTATTTTTAAATTGACAAATTCATTGTGTGTTTAATATCATTTGATCTATGTTGATTATAATTTGTTAGTGTTAGTAATATGTGAAAAATAAATGTGAAATATTGTCAGAGAAACTATCTCCGAAACAATTTTCACCCACTGCAAAACCTCTTCTAAGGAAGCCTACCCTGAAAAAGTTACCCTCCGGAAAAACCTCAGGGGAGCTCTCCACAGCAACTCTCAGTCTCTTCGGCCTCAAAACTGCTCGACCATGTCCTGAAGCAAAGCAAGTACTGCAGCCACATCACCTTTCTTAGTACCTGCCTACAGATCATCCCCAATGGACTAAAGTCCACATTCAGGCCTTCCCAATTCTGCCCCAACCGTGACAATATCTACATTCAGAACAAGCATTTCTGAAGAGTCTAGGCCCAAAACGTCAGCTTTCCTTCTCTTCTGATGCTGCTTGGCCTGCTGTGTTCATCCAGCTTCACACCCTGTTGTCTGTGAAATATTGTCCTTTGCTAAGTTCTGGTAATCATCGGGAAATTCCTATCTTTTCTAAAAAAAATTAAAATTCTATGGTTCTAAGTTATTGGTTTCTATCTGGTTTGTCACAAAAGAGACTGAGGTTTATGGAGAAACTCTAGTTGAGAGGGTAATGGAAGTAAGTGGGTAAGTAGAACTGACAGATATGGGAGGTGATCAGGTGGCAGTGAGGAATATGGAGAAAACAGGACGTGAGAATAGGTGATATGAGGAGAATACTATCCATGTTACAAATGTTTCATGTCACTATGACAACTCCATACAAGTTTTATGATGTGGAAGTACCAGTGTTGGACTGGGGTGGACAAAGTCAAAGTCACATGGCATCAGGTTATAGTCTGACAGGTTTAATCAAAATCACAAGCTTTCAGAGTGCTGCTCCTTCATCAGTTGAAGTGGAGGGAAGCACCTTCACTGTGCCTGTGTGCTTCCCTCCACATCACCTGATGCAAGTGCAGTGCTCAGAAAACTTGTGATTTCAAATAAACCTGTTGGATTATAACTTGGTGTTGTGTGACTTCTGACTTTGTTCATATAATTTTTGGAATTACTATTACTCCTCAGCTTTCTTATCTGTCTGCAACCTTTGACTTGGTTGACAATCCGCTCCTCCTCTAAAATCTCTTTGTTGTCATTCAAGGTTCCTCATGGTAGACTGGTTAGTAAAGTTAGATTACACGGAATATAGGGAGAACTGGACATTTGGATACTGAACTGGCTCGTAGATAGAAGACAGAGGGTCGTGGTAGAGGGATGCCTTTCAGACTGGACGCCTGTGATCAGTGGTGTGCCTCAAGGATCAGTACTGGGTACTGGGTCCATTTCTTTTTTTCATTTATGTAAATGATTTGGATGTAAACATAGGAGGTATGGTTAGAAGGTTTGCAGATGTCACTAAAATTGGAGGTATAGTAGACAGCGAAAAAGGATATGTGAGTACAACAGGACTTTGACCAGAAGGGCCAATCAGCACAGGGTTGGTAGATGGAGTTTAATTTAGATAAATCTGAGGTGCGCTACTTTAGAAAGGCTAATCTGGGAAGGATTTATACACTTAATGGTAAGGTCCTGGTGAGTGTTGCTGAACAAAGAAACCTTGAAGAGCAGGTTCACATTTCCTTGAAAGTGGAGCCGCAGGTAGACAGGACAGCGAAGGCGGCATTTGGAATGCTTGCCTTTATTAGCCAGTGCATTGAGTATAGGAGTTGGGAGGCCATGTTGCAGCTGTACAGCACATTGATTAGGCCACTTTTGGAATGCTGAGTGCAATTTTTGTCTCTCTGCTGTAGGATTGATATCGTGAAACTTGAAAAGGTTCAGAAAAGATTTACAATGATGTTGCCAGGATTGGAGGGGTAGACCTATAGGGAGAGGTTGAATAGGTTGGGCCTATTTTCCCTGAGCATCACGGGTTGAGGGGTGATGTTATAGAGGTTTATAAAATCATGTGGGACAGGATAGTTTGAATAGATAAGATCTTTTCCCCTGGGTGAAGGAGTCCAAAACAAGAGGCCATAGGTTTAAAGTGAGAGGGGACAGATTTAAATGGGACTTAAGGGGCAACCTTCTCACGCAGAGGGTGGTGTGTGTACGGAATTATCTGCCAGAGGAAGTGGTGGAGGCTGGTACAATTACAACATTTAAAAGGCATCTGGATGGGGATATGAATAGGTCAGGTTTAGAGGGATATGGGCCAAATGCTGGCAAAAGGGACTGTGTTAATTTAGGGCATCTGGTCAGCATGGGTGAATTGGACCAAAGGGTCTGTTTTTGTCACAGAGTCATTGAGCTGTATGGCACCCTATGCAGTTGGACTGTACTCCATCAATTCCATTCATAAATATCCCATTGTAAGAAGCGAGTCAATGGCTTAGCTTCCTGCTCGCACTATTATTTATTTTCTGTGATGTTCCCTTTCTGTTTCTCACTTACATGATACCTTTTGGCAACAGCATCCAAAAACAATGTTTGAGCTTCCACATGTAGATTGATGATACCCAACTCTAAATCGGCATCATTTCTCTTGCTTCTTCCACGATCTCTTAACTAACTTGTCTACCATTCAAAACTGAAACAGCAGAAATTTCCTGCATGGAAAAATGAAGCATTTGCTTATACTTTATGGATTATGAATTCCCTTTAATATTTTTCATAACTAACTAAGAACTTTCTGATATGTGGGAGTGGCACATCTGGCTTGAGTCAATTAGAACTGAGTGCATGGCCTGGTTGTCTATATGTTGAGATTTGCTGGTTTGTGACCAAAATTGATGAATTAATCTTTGCAAAGATTATATCTTAGCAACACAGGAAGAGATCCTGGCTACAGGGAATAAAACAAGCAGACTCAGAGAAGTTTGTTGCACACACTTCAAAGAAACATAGGGAGAACAGGAATCATAAGCCATCTGTAGCGACTACAGTTGGTGGAAGGTAAGAACTACCTGCGCTCGGGAACTGATTACCTTTGATAATATGCATAACTTTTGTCTAGCTTCTGGATCTCTTACATTCAACAAATTCTTGCTGTTGTTGAGAAGAGGATTTGGCAGATTAAGAGATAGATTGAGAAGATGGGTAGGTGAGATTGAGTGATATGGCAGATGGAAGTGGCAGATGAAATACAATGTGTGAAAGTGTGAGCTTATGCACTTTGGTGGCAAGAATAGATGCATTGACCATTTTTAGAAGAGGAAAGCCTTCAGAAATTGGAAACACAAAGGGACATAGGAGTCTTCATTCAAGATTTTCTTAAGGTTAACATGTAGGTTAAGTTGGCAGTTCAAAAGGTAAATGCAAAGTTGGCATTCATTTCAAAAGGGGTAGAATACAAGAGCAGAGATGCAACACTAAGGATGTATAAGACCCTGGTCAGGCATCATTTGGAAAACTGTGAGCAGTTCAGGGCTCCGTATTTAAGAAATGATGTGTTGGCCTTCGATGGGTTACAAGAATAATTGCACAGATGAAGGGCTTGTCATAAGAGTAGTAGTCAAGGGCTCTGGGTTTGTACTTAAGTGAGTTTAGAAGAGTGAGGGGTAGGGATTCATTGAAACTTGCAAAATACTGAGAGGCGTCTATAGATTGGACATGGAGAAAATGTTTCCACTAGTAGAGGAGACGAGGACGCAATAGCACAGCTTCAGTGTATAACTAACCTACACTAACAGTGCAGAACTAACCTGAGGAGGAATTTCATCAGCCAGAATGTAATGAATCTGTAGAAGACTTTGCTGCAGAAGGCTGTGGAGGTTAAGTCATTAAGTGTATTTAGGGCTGAGATGGATAGGTTCTTTGATTAGTAATGGGATCAAGAGTTACAGAGAGAAGGCAGGGGAATGGGGTTGAGAAAAATATCATGAATGATGGAATGGACTTGGTGCGCCAAATGGCCTAATCCTGCTCCTATATCTTATGGTCTTATGGCTATATGGAAAAAGTGGATTGATAGCATTGAAGGAAAAAGAAATGAAGGAGAAAAGGAAGTATATACATTATTCATATCGCAGCACTCTGCAAGTGCACCTTTTGTTATTTTGTAGTTAGTTGCAGCAGAAACTATTCCAATGACAAACTTTGATGAGCAGTCTATCAGTTCTGATGCTATAAAGCAAGACATTAAGAACTCCCTACCTATCTCTGAACACTAGCACGGGATCTTGTATGTTACTTAACTGGTTTACATCTTACTCAAAATGTAGCATTTTTGACACTGCTGCACTTCCTCTGCGTTGCACTGGTGTAATCAGCCTCGATTGTGTGCTCAAGTTGCATACAGACAAGGATGCTACCACATAATCCAATTTTAATGAAGTCTATCCATTCCTGTTTTTCTATCATATTCCATTGAATTTATTCACATATGAATTAACTTTAATACCAGCTCTTTAGACACTTCTGAGAGAGAAATTTCTCCTTGGATTTATCCACCACAACTCTGTGAACAATTATTTGAGTTATTTTTCGCAAAAGATTAGATCTCAAACGATTCAATCTCTATCTCTTTTCTGACCTTGAAGCATTCTTTCCTTCTCTCACTTCATTTCACTTCACCTACAATTGGTTTAAATAGTTTCAGTGATAAGGGGAACTGCAGATGCTAGAGAATCCAAGATAATAAAATGTGAGGCTGGATGAACACAGCAGGCCAAGCAGCATCTCAGGAGTACAAAAGCTGACGTTTCGGGCCTAGACCCTTCATCAGAGAGGGGGATGGGGTGAGGGTTCTGGAATAAATAGGGAGAGAGGGAGAGGCGGACCGAGGATGGAGAGAAAAGAAGATAGGTGGAGAGAGTATAGGTGGGGAGGTAGGGAGGGGATAGGTCAGTCCAGGGAAGACGGACAGGTCAAGGAGGTGGGATGAGGTTAGTAGGTAGATGGGGGTGCGGCTTGGGGTGGGAGGAAGGGATGGGTGCGAGGAAGAACAGGTTAGGGAGGCAGAGACAGGTTGGACTGGTTTTCGGATGCAGTGGGTGGAGGGGAGATTTTGAAACTGGTGAAGTCCACATTGATACCATTAGGCTGTAGGGTTCCCAAGCGGAATATGAGTTGCTGTTCCTGCAACCTTCGGGTGGCATCATTGTGGCACTGCAGGAGGCCCATGATGGACATGTCAGCTAAAGAATGGGAGGGGGAGTGGAAATGGTTTGCGACTGGGAGGTGCAGTTGTTTGTTGCGAACTGAGCGGAGGTGTTCTGCAAAGCGGTCTCCAAGCCTCCGCTTGGTTTCCCCAATGTAGAGGAAGCCACACCGGGTACAGTGGATGCAGTATACCACATTGGCAGATGTGCAGGTGAACCTCTGCTTAATGTGGAATGTCATCTTGGGGCCTGGGATAGGGGTGAGGGAGGAGGTGTGGGGGCAAGTGTAGCATTTCCTGCGGTTGCAGGGGAAGGTGTCGGGTGTGGTGGGGTTCGAGGGCAGTGTGGAGCGAACAAGGGAGTCACGGAGAGAGTGGTCTCTCCGGAAAGCAGACAGGGGTGGGGATGGAAAAATGTCGTGGGTGGTGGGGTCGG
Organism: Stegostoma tigrinum; assembly: GCF_030684315.1. Lineage (NCBI taxonomy): Eukaryota > Metazoa > Chordata > Chondrichthyes > Orectolobiformes > Stegostomatidae > Stegostoma > Stegostoma tigrinum. The sequence continues at coordinate 98,277,898 of NC_081362.1, read as the reverse complement.
ATTGTAGATGGCGGCAGTGTCGGAGGATGATGCGTTGTATCCGGAGGTTGGTAGGGTGGTGTGTGAGAACGAGGGGGATCCTCTTTGGGCGGTTGTGGCGGGGGCGGGGTGTGAGGGATGTGTTGCGGGAAATACGGGAGACGCGGTCAAGGGCGTTCTCGATCACTGTGGGGGGAAAGTTGCGGTCCTTGAAGAACTTGGACATCTGGGATGTGCGGGAGTGGAATGTCTTATCGTGGGAGCAGATGCGGCGGAGGCGGAGGAATTGGGAATAGGGGATGGAATTTTTGCAGGAGGGTGGGTGGGAGGAGGTGTATTCTAGGTAGCTGTGGGAGTCGGTAGGCTTGAAATGGACATCAGTTACAAGCTGGTTGCCTGAGATGGAGACTGAGAGGTCCAGGAAGGTGAGGGATGTGCTGGAGATGGCCCAGGTGAACTGAAGGTTGGGGTGGAAGGTGTTGCTGAAGTGGATGAACTGTTCGAGCTCCTCTGGGGAGCAAGAGGCGGCGCTGATACAGTCATCAATGTACCGGAGGAAGAGGTGGGGTTTGGGGCCTGTGTAGGTTTGGAAGAGGGACTGTTCTACGTAACCTACAAAGAGGCAGGCATAGCTGGGGCCCATGCGGGTGCCCATGGCCACCCCCTTAGTCTGTAGGAAGTGGGAACCTCCGGATACAACGCAACATCCTCCGACACTTCCGCCATCTACAATCCGACCCCACCACCCACGACATTTTTCCATCCCCACCCCTGTCTGCTTTCCGGAGAGACCACTCTCTCCGTGACTCCCTTGTTCGCTCCACACTGCCCTCCAACCCCACCACACCCGGCACCTTCCCCTGCAACCGCAGGAAATGCTACACTTGCCCCCACACCTCCTCCCTCACCCCTATCCCAGGCCCCAAGATGACATTCCACATTAAGCAGAGGTTCACCTGCACATCTGCCAATGTGGTATACTGCATCCACTGTACCCGGTGTGGCTTCCTCTACATTGGGGAAACCAAGCGGAGGCTTGGAGACCGCTTTGCAGAACACCTCCGCTCAGTTCGCAACAAACAACTGCACCTCCCAGTTGCAAACCATTTCCACTCCTCCTCCCATTCTCTAGATGACATGTCCATCATGGGCCTCCTGCACTGCCACAATGATGCCACCCGAAGGTTGCAGGAACAGCAACTCATATTCCGCCTGGGAACCCTGCAGCCTAATGGTATCAATGTGGACTTCACCAGTTTCAAAATCTCCCCTTCCCCAACTGCATCCCTAAACCAGCCCAGTTCGTCCCCTCCCCACTGCACCACACAACCAGCCCAGCTCTTCCCCTCCACCCACTGCATCCCAAAACCAGTCCAACCTGTCTCTGCCTCCCTAACCTGTTCTTCCTCGCACCCATCCCTTCCTCCCACCCCAAGCCGCACCCTCATCTACCTACTAACCTCATCCCACCTCCTTCACCTGTTCGTCTTCCCTGGACTGACCTATCCCCTCCATACCTCCCCACCTATACTCTCTCCACCTATCTTCTTTTCTCTCCATCCTCGGTCCGCCTCCCCCTCTCTCCCTATTTATTCCAGAACCCTCTCCCCATCCCCCTCTCTGATGAAGGGTCTAGGCCCGAAACATCAGCTTTTGTGCTCCTGAGATGCTGCTTGGCCAGCTGTGTTCATCCAGCCTCACATTTTATTATCTTAAATAGTTTCAGTAACTTGTTTTCTCACCCATTAACACGTTAGTTATGATACTAGATGACTATTCCAGAGAATTCAATGCAAATCTAACCAGGAGACTCGGTGAATTTGATTTTAGTTTCAGTCATAAAGCATAGAAGCGGGCCATTTGGCCCACCATATCTACGCCGACCAACAAAGGCCAAACTACACTAACTCTATTTACCAGCACATAATACATAGCTTACTATGCCCTGGCATTTTAAGTGCTCATACAGATTCTTCTTAAATGTTGTGAGAGTACCTGCCTTCACCACCCTCTCAGGCAGTGCATTTCATATATCTACCACGTTTTGAGTGATTTTTTTTCTCAGTTCAAACCCAGCCTAACAAATCTCTCATCATAACTGAGACTTTTAATTTCAAGCACAACTTGGTGAATTGCCTCCGTATCCTCTCCAGGGCAACATATCACTCTGATAGCATGATGAACCAGAACTGCACACAATATTCCACCTCTGGCCTAACCAATGTTTTATAAAGTTGTAACAAGACTTCCTTGCTCCCATATTCTACACCCTGGCTATTGAAGTCAAGCACTCCATATGTCTTCTTCATCACCCATTCTACCAGTGCTGATACATTCAAGGATTGATGGACCAGTACTCTTTGACCCTCAGTACTCCCTTCGGACATATCATTCATTGTGTAAATCTTTCCCTTGTTAAACCTCCCAAAATACAACACCTCACACTTCTCAGGATTAAATTCCATCTACCATTGCTCTGCCCAATTTACCAGCTGATTAATATCAGACTGTAGCCTGAGACCATCCTCCTCACTGTCAATACAACCACCAATTTTCATGTCATCTAAAAACTTGCTAATTATACCCTTTACACTCACATCCAGGTTATTAATGTATATAACAAACAGCAAGGGTCCCAGCACGGATCACTGCGATACACTGCTAGTCACAGGCTTCCAATCATAAAAAGAGCGCTTCACCACCACACTTTGCCTTGTATTTCCAAGCCAGTTTTGGATCCAGGCTGTCAACCTGCTTTGGATTTAATTGATCCTACCTTATCATAGATCATGAAATCACAGAATCCCTACAGTGTCGAAGCAGGAAATTCAGACCATCGACTCGACACCAGACCTCTGAAGAGATTCCCACCCAGACTCAGTCCCTTACCCTATCCCTATAAACCTGCATTTCTCTTCGCTAACTCATCTAGCCTGCCCATTCCTGGACACCAAGGGGCAGTTTAGTATGGCCACTCCACCTAATCGGCACATTTTTGTACTGAGAGGGAACTGGAGCACCTAGAGGAAACCCATGCAGACGTGGGAAGAATATGCAAATTTCACACAGACAGTCACCCCGAAGGCAGACTCAAACCTGGGTCCCTGGTACTGTGAGGCAGCAATACTAACCACTGAGTCATACAACATAGAAAATTACAGCACAGTACAGGACCTTCGGCCCTCGATGTTGTGCCGACCTGTCATACCAATCTCAAGCCCATCTAACCTACACTATTCCATGTACGTCCATATGCTTGTCCAATGACGACTTAAACGTACTTAAAGTTGGCGAATCTACTACTGTTGTAGGCAAAGCGTTCCATTTCCTTACTACTCTGAGTAAAGAAACCACCTCTGACATCTGTCCTATATCTTTCACCCCTCAATTTAAAGCTATGCCCCCTCGTGCTCGCCGTCACCATCCTAGGAAAAAGGCTCTTCCTATCCACCCTATCTAACCCTCTGATTATTTTATATGTTTCAATTAAGTCACCTCTCAACCTTCTTCTCTCTAATGAAAACAGCCTCAAGTCCCTCAGCCTTTCCTCGTAAGACCTTCCCTCCAGACCAAGCAACATCCTAGGAAACCTCCTCTGCACCCTTTCCAAAGTTTCCACATTCTTCTTATAATGCGGTGACCAGAACTGTACACAATACTCCAAGTGCGGCCGCACCAGAGTTTTGTACAGCTTCACCATAACCTCTTGGTTCCGGAACTCGATCCCTCTATTAATAAAAGCTAAAACACTGTATGCCTTCTGAACAGCCCTGTCAACCTGGGTGGCAACTTTCAAGGATCTGTGTACATGGACACCGAGATCTCTCTGCTCATCTACACCGATAAGAATCTTACCATTAGCCCTGTATTTTGCCTTCCGGTTACTCCTACAGAAGTGCATCATCTCACACTTTTCTGCATTAAACTCCATTTGCCACCTCTCAGCCCAGCTCTGCAGTTTATCTATGTCTCTTTGCAACCTACAGCATCCTTCGTCACTGTCCACAACTCCACCAACCTTAGTGTCGTCTGCAAATTTACTAACCCATCCTTCTATGCCCTCATCCAGGTCATTTATAAAAATGGCAAACAGCCATGGACCCAACACCGACCCTTCTGGTACACCACTAGTAACTGGTCTCCAGGATGAACATTTCCCATCAACTACCACCCTCTGTCTTCTTTCAGCAAGCCAATTTCCAACCCAAACTGCTATATCTCCCACAATCCCATTCCTCCGCATTTTGTACAATAGCCTATTGTGGGGAACCTTATCAAATGCCTTGCTGAAATCCATATACACCACATCAACCGGTTTACTCTCATCTACCTGTTTGGTCACCTTCTCAAAGAACTCAAGAAGGTTTGTGAGGCACGACCTTCCCTTCACAAAACCGTGCTGACTATCCCTAATCAATTTATTCTTTTCTAGACGATTATAAATCCTATTCCTTGTAACCTTTTCCATCACTTTACCAACAACTGTGGTAAGGCTCACTGGTCTATAATTACCAGGGTTGTCTCTACTCCCCTTCTTGAACAGGGGAACCACATTTGCTTTCCTCCAGTCATCTGGCACTATTCCTGTAGACAACGACGAGTTAAAGATCAATGCCAAAGGCGCAGCAATCTCCTCCCTGGCTTCCCAGAGGATCTGAGGATAAATCCTATCCGGCCCAGGGGACTTATCTATCTTCACCTTCTGAAAGATTTCTAATACCTCTTCCTTGTGAACCTCAATCCCACCTAGTCTAGTAGCCTGTATCTCAGTATTCTCCTCGACAACATTGTCATTTTCTAGAGTGAATACTGTTGAAAAATATTCATTTAGCGCTACCCCTATCTCATCTGACTCCACACACAACTTACCACTACTATCCGTGATTGGGTCTAATCTTACTTTTGTCATTCTTTTATTCCTTCTAGAAAGCCTTAGAGTTTATCCTGATCCTATCCACCAAAAACTTCTCATGTCTCCTCCTGGCTCTTCTGAACTCTCTCTTTAGGTCTTTCCTGGCTTCCTCGTAGCCCTCAAGTGCCCTAACTGAGCCTTCCCATCTCATCCTAACATAAGCCTTCTTCTTCCTCTTGACCAGAGATTCTACCTCGTTCGTAAACCACGGCTCCCGCACTCTTCAGCTTCCTCCCTGCCTGACAGGTACATATTTGTCTAGGACACATAGGAGCTTTTCCTTGAATAAGCTCCACATTTCTAATGTGCCCATCCCCTGCAGTTTCCTTCCCCATCCTATGCTCCCTAAATTCTTGCCTAATCTCATCGTAATTGCCTTTCCCCCACCTATAACTCTTGCCCAGTTGTATACACCTATACCTTTCCATCACTAAAGTAAACATAACAGAATTGTGATCGCTATCACCAAAGTGCTCACCTACTTCCAAATCTAACACCTGGCCGGGCTCATTACCCAGTACCAAATCTAATGTGGCTTCGCCCCTTGTTGGCCTATCTACATACTGTGTCAGGAAGCCCTCCTGCACACTCTGGGCAAAAACTGACCCATCTATAGTACTCGAACTATAGTGTTCCCAGTCAATATTTGAAAAGTTGAAGTCCCCCATGACAACTACCCTGTCGCTCTCACTCCTATCGACACTCATCTTTGCTAACCTTTTCCTCTACATCTCTGGAACTATTCGGAGGCCTATAGAAAACTCCCAACAGGGTGACCTCTCCTTTCCTGTTTCTAACCTCAGCCCATACTACCTCAGTTGACGAGTTCCCAAACATCCTTTCTGCAACTGTCATACTGTCCTTGACCAACAATGCCACACCTCCGCCCCTTTTACCATCTTCTCTGTTCTTACTGAAACATCTAAATCCCGGAACCTGCAACAACCATTCCTGTCCCTGCGCTATCCATGTCTCCGAAATGGCCACAACATCGAAGTTCCAGGTATTAACCCATGCTGCAAGTTCACCCACCTTATTCCGGACGCTCCTGGCATTGAAGTAGACACACTTCAATCCAACTTCTTGCTTGCCGGTGCCATCTTGCTTCCCTGAAACTTTATTTCGGACCACCCTACTCTCAACCTTTCCTATAGTCGAACTACAATTTTGGTTCCCATCCCTTTGCTGAATTAGTTTAAACCCACCCGAATAGCCTTAGCAAATTTCCCCCCCCCCCAGGATATCGGTACCCCTCTGGTTCAGGTGAAGACCACCTTGCTTGTAGAGGTCCCACCTACCCCAGAAAGAGACCCAATTATCCAAGAATCCAAAACCCTCCCTCCTGCACCATCCCTGTAGCCTTATCTGCACCCTTTCAAAAGCAAAACAAACATGACAGGCAACTATTTTTACACAGTGGTTAGTGTGTAGAATGAACTGCCAGAGGAAGTGGTGGTTGGAAGTACAGTTACAATATTTAAAAGGCATTTGGATAAGTAGATGAATAGGAAAGGCTTGGAGGGAAATGGGCCAAATGCAGGCAAGTGGGACTAATTTAGTTTGGGAACATGGTTGGCATGGACCAAATGGACTGAAGCGTCCGTTTCCCATTCTGTATGTCTCCATGTTAGGATGGATTTGTTAGGGGAATATCATATCTAACTATCTTTGAGTTTTTTTAAATGGGTTAACAGAGAGGATTGATGACAGTAATGCCAATGATGAGATGTACATGGACTTTCAGAAGGTATTGATATAGTGACTTACAAAGACTTGTAAGGTAATTTATACGTCATGGAAAGAACGGTCAGTCATAACATGGATGCAAAATTTGCCACCCAATGGAAACAGAGAGCAATGGGTATTTTTTGATCTGGAAGAAAATTTGTAGTGGAGCTTCCCAGGGTCCGGTATTGGGAACCTAATGTGTCCTTAAGATCTAGATCTGTGTGTGAAGGGAACAATTTCAAAGTTTGCGGATGAGAACAGAATTTTTAATTGTGGGGAGGATGGTTCAACAACTTCAAAAGAGCATTGATAAGTTGGTGGAGTAGGCAGATAGACGGCAGATGGAGTCCAATATGGAGAAATGAGGGAATGTATTTTGGCAGAAGCAACATGGAGAGACAGTATAAAACGTATTCCAAAAGGTACAGAGGACCAGGAAGGTCTGGGTGGAGATGTATACAAGTCATTAAAGGTGGCAAGGTGGGTAGAGACAAAGCATCAGTACTCTGAGTTTCATAAATAGAGACAGAGAGTTCAAGAGCAGTTAGGTTATAATGAACTTACGTAAGACATTGGCTAGGCCTCAGCTGAAATGGTGTGTACAGTTCTGGGAGTTATATGACTGGAAGGGTGTGAATGCATTTGGAGACAATGCAGGAGAGCCCTATGAGAATGGCTCCAGTATTGGGACACTTCAGTTATGAGCAAAGATCGAGATGTGGGATTATTTTCCTTTACAAGGAAAAGGCTAAAATGAGATTTGACATAAATTTTTGAAATCATGAAAGATATGGATTAAGGGGAAAGGGAGAAACAAATTTTGTGCTTTTCAAACAAAATAGCATGTATCTGCAATTTCAAATCTGCAAATGCAAGCTCACCCCCTAGATTTATATGTATGTGCATGAGACAGAGAGAGAGAGAGTGAGAGGGGGAGAGAGAGAGAGACAGAGAGAGAGAGAGAGAGAGAGAAAGTGTGTGTGTACATGTATTTGTGTGAATGTGCGTGAGAGAGTGTGTGTATGAAAGAGGTCTATGTGAGTGTGTGAGTACGTGCGTAAGAATGTGTTTGTATGAGACTGTATAGTGTGGTGGGGTCAACTTGGCTATAACAGAGTGAGGCTGATAGCCAAGTCTGGTAGCCATGAGGACAACCTCAACTGGGATCTTGGGTTCATGTCGCACAACAGTTGACCCCACCATATTTTACCGTGATGACCATGAAGCCATTGTTGATTGTCAGAAAAACCCTTCTGGTCCACTAATGTCCTTTAGGGAGGGAAACTGCCATTCTTACCTGGCCTGGCCTACATGTGACTCCAGACCCATAGCACTTAACTGCCCTCTGGGCAATTATGGATGGGTAATAAATGCTGCCTCGCCTTGTCCCCTGAATGAATAAAAAAAATGCTCACACACGTACTCATACACACACACTCTCACACACAAACACACACATACACACACGCACAGACATGCTCTCACACATACACATTCACACTTATACGCGTGCACACATGTGCGCGCGTATGTAAATCTAGGGGGTGAATTTGCATTTGCAGATTTCTAATTGTGGATACATTCTATTTTGTTCAAAAAGCACACAAATGTATAGACAGTTAATGTGGTATTTTATAAATTCCTACTTTGGAAATAAAACCAGTCTGACTCCAAGTTGATATACAGCCATATCCTAAACAAGGCCTTACACATAAAATGCATTGTCTGATGTGGGATGTCACCTCTGGTGTACTGAGGGAACTGATAAAATCTTTCGCTATCTCCGAGCACTGATATCAAAGAACAAAGAAAATTATAGCACAGGAACAGGCTCTTCGGCCCTCCAGGTCTGCTCCGATCCAGATCCTCTTTTTAAACCTGTCGCCTATTTTCCAAGGATCTGCATCCCTCTGCTCCCTGCCCATTCATGTAACTGTCTAGATGCATCTTTAAATGATGCTATCATGCCCACTTCTACCACCTCTGCTGGCAACACGGTCCAGGCACCCACCACCCTCTGCGTAAAGAACTTTCCACGCATATCTCCCTTAAACTTTTCCCCTCTCATCTTGAAATCATGACCCCTCGTAATTGAGTCCCCCACTCTGGGAAAAAGCTTCTTGCTATCCACCTTGTCTCTACCTCTCATGATTTTGTGGACCTCAATCAGGTTCCCCCTCAACCCCCGACTTTCTATTGTAAATAATCCTAATCCACCCAATCTCTTTTCATAGCTAGCGCCCTCCATACCTGGCAACATCCTAGTGAACCTCCTCTGCACCCTCTCCAAAGCATCTACATCCTTTTGGTAAAGTGGCGACCAGAACTGTGCGCTGTATTCCAAATGTGGTTGAACCAAAGTCCAATACAACTATAACATGACCCACCAAGTCTTGTAGTCAATACCCCGAGCGATGAATGAAAGCACGCCATACGCCTTCTTGACCACTCTATCCACCTGTGTTGCCACCTTCAGGGTATAATGGACCTGAACACCCAAATCTCTCTGTGCATCAATCTTCCCCAGGGCTTTCCCATTTACCACATAGTTCGCTCTTGGATTGGATCTTCCAAAATGCATCACTTCGCATTTGCCTGGATTGAACTTCATCTGCCATTTCTCTGTCCAACTCTCCAATCTATCTGTATTCTGCTGCATTCTCTGACAGTCTCCTTCACTATCTGCTACTCCACCAATCTTAGTGTCATCTGCAAACTTGCTAATCAGACCATCTATACCTTCCTCCAGATCATTTATGTATATCACAAACAACAGTAGTCCCAACACGGATCCCTGTGGAACACCACTGGTCACAGGTCTCCATTTTGAGAAACTCCCTTCCACTACAACTCTGTCTCCTGTTGCCCAGCCAGTTCTCTATCCATCTAGCTAGAACACCCTGGGCCTCATGTGACTTCACTTTCTCCAACACCCTGCCATGGGGAACCTTATCAAACGCCTTACTGAAGTCCAAGTATATGACATCTGCAGTCCTCCCCTCATTAATCAACTTTGTCACTTCCTCAAAGAATTCTATCAAGTTGGTAAGACATGACCTTCCCTGCACAAAACCATGCTGCCGATCACTAATAAGCCCATTTTGGTCCAAATGTAAATAGATCCTATCCCTCAGTACCTTCTCCAGCAGCTTCCCTACCACTGATGTCAGGCTCACCGGTCTATAATTACCTGGATTATTCTTGTTACCCTTCTTAAACAAGGGGACAACATTAGCAATTCTCCAGTCCTCCGGGACCTCACCCGGGTTTCAGGATGCTGCAAAGATATCTGTTAAGGCCCCGGCTATTTCTTGTCTTGCTTCCCTCACTAACCTGGAATAGAACCCATCTAGACCTGGGGACTTGTCCACCTTAATGCCTTTTAGAATACCCAACACATCTCCCCGCCTTATGCCGACTTGACCTATAGTAATCAAACATCTATCCCTAACCTCAACATCCGTCACGTCCCTCTCCTCAGTGAATACAGACGCAAAGTACTTGTTAAGAATCTCACTCATTTTCTCTGACTCCTCGCATAAATTCCCTCCTTTCTCCTTGAGTGGGCCAACCCTTTCTCTAGTTTCACTAGAAATTCAGGAATTTGCATATTAATCCTTTCTAACTGATTAACGTTTTCACAGCCGTCTTCGGTTTGTTCAACACCACATTAGTTTTATGACCCTTTGCTCTTATTGCTTATCAGTTCTGTGTCCGATGCTACCTCTCTCACTGACAGCCAAAGAAGGAGTGAGGCCCTGAAAGCTTGTGTCTTCAAATAAACCTGTTGGACTATAGCCTGGTGTTGTGTGATTTTTGACCTTGTCCACCTCAGTCCAACACCAGCACCTCCACATCATACTTATAAACGGATCAAAACCAGAGGGCACAGCTGTAAAGCGATTTGACTCTTTCACACAATGAATAGTTAGGGTTTGGAATTTATTTTCTGAAGGTGTGGTGGAAACAACTTCTATAAGGTACTCAAGAGGGCACTGGATGTTTATTTTAAAAAGTCTAAATGGTTCATTAATGTGCTTCAGAGAAGGAAATTTCACTCAGCCAGGTTTACACTAAATAAACACAACTGACACAAAGAGGCTGGGACAATAGTTAATTCTATCAAACTGCCATCCAATAAAATGACCCATCACCAGATTTTCGGGATAATCAATAATGGGCAATAAATTTGCTTTGCTAATAAACATGAACATATTATTTTTATTCAGCGTGGGAATAAAGAACTAAGGCTCAGCATGACTTACCTTATGGTTATCTCAAATATTTGATTCAGTTTACTCTGCAGAATAGTTGCCTAAAATTAAAAGATTGAGAAGGACAATTGAATAGATAAAATGTCTGGACATGGAAAAAATATAATAAATTCGACTATCGCAGCTTCAGATCAAAACCCCATCTCATCATTCCCCATACAGGAATCTAAAATACAGGGGTGGGGGTGGGTGAGAGAGAGAGATAGAGAGAGAGACAGAGAGAGAGAGAGACAGAGAGAGAGAGAGAGAGACAGAGAGAGGACAGGTACAGAGAAAGAGAAAGAGAGAGTTGAGCAGTCAGGAAGGGGAACAAATGTGGGTGAGAGAGAGGGGCAGTCCAGAGTGGGGAGTGGGAGATACAGTCTGAACAGGAGCTGTGTGAGGAAGAGAGAGAAGCAGCTAAGAAATGGGCATGTAAAACTAGACACTTTGTGTTGGGGTAAATAAAGGAGTGTTCCAATTAGTGGCTGAATGGGGTACTCAAGAATGGAAAACTCTGATTTTTACACATAGATTATCCTGGAATTTTCAAGGATGTAACCAGCAGAGTTGATAAATAGAAGTCAGTGGATGTGGTTTAGTTGAACATTCAGAAGGCTTTTCCCACTTAAGAGATGAGTGAAATTAAAGCGCGTGGGTCTAGGGGCAGTGTAATGACAGTGATAGAGAACTGGTTGACAAAAAAACAGAAATTGGGAATAAAAGGATCTTTCACTGAGTGGCAGGTAGTGAAATACTGGGGTACTGCTTCAGCCTCATCTTCACAATATATGTTCATGATTTAGATGTGTGAACCAAATGTAATATCTGTTTACAGATGGCACAATGCCAGTTGGGAGAGTGAGTTCTAAGGAAAACGCAGAGATACTTCAGTGTGATTTGAACAAGTTGTGAATGGTCAAATACATGGCAGATGCAGCAAAACCTGGATAAATATAAGCTTATTCATTGCGATAGCAAAAACAGGAAGGCAGCTCATTATATGAATGCTGATAGATTGACAAATATGGGGGTGTGGGTTGCAATGAGACCTGGATATCCTTGTATACCAGTTGTTGGAAGTATGCATCTAGGTGCAGGAGGTAGTGAAGAAGGTAAATGCTATATTGGTCCTCATAACAACAGGATTCACATTCCAGAGCAGGGATGTCTTGCTGAAATTGTACAGGGCCTTGGTAAGATCACCCCTTAGTACTATGTGCTGGTCTGGTCTCCTTATGTGAGGCAAGATGCCTGAACTATGGATTGAGTGCAACAAAGATTTACCAGACTGATTTCTGGGATGGCAACACTGAAGTATGAAGAGAAAGTGGATCAATCAGGGCTAGTATGGCCTCATTTGGAATATTGTGTACAGTTCTGGTCACCCCATTACAGGAAGGATGTGGAAGCATTGGAAAAGGTGCACAGGAGATTTACCAGGATGTTGCCTGGTCTGGAGTGAAGGCCCTATGAAGAAAGGCTGAGGGACTTGGGTCTGTTCTCATCGGAGAGAAGGAGGCTAAGAGGGGATTTAATAGAGACATGCAAGATGATCAGAGGGTTAGATAGGGTGGACAGTGAGAGTCTTTTTCTGAGGATGATGACGTCAGCTTGTACGAGGGGGCATAGCTACAAATTGAGGGATGATAGATTTAAAACAGATGTCAGAGGCAGGGTCATTACTCAGAGTGGTAAGGGCGTGGAACGCCCTGCCTGCCAGTATAGTTAACTCAGCCACATTTGGGGTATTTAAACAGTCCTTGGATAAGTATATGGATGATGATGGGATAGTGTAGGGGGATGGCTTAGATTAGTTCACAGTTCGGCGCATGAAGGGCCTGTTCTGTGCTGTATTGTTCTATGTTCTATATTTACTAGATTTTAGAAGAGCAGGAATTTCTTAGAAATCACGATCCTACTGAATGACAATGCAGGCTTGAGGGGGCCTAACAGACTACTTTTGAGCCTATTTCTTATGATCATACAGTTTACAACCTAAAAAATTCCAACAGGAGCAGAGACAGTAAATGCAGGAAGGAGGTTTCCGATGACAATTCAGACCACTGGTTGCAGTCAAAGAATATGGTCTCGGCCATTGACAACAGAGATAAGCAGAAATTTCTTCACCCAGCAGATGGTGAGCCTGTGGAATTTTCTGCCACAAAAAGCAACTGAGGCCAAAACATTGAATGTTTTCAAGAAGGGGTTTGCTGTAGTTTTCAGGGCCAGAAGAATCAAAGAATATCGGGCCACAACAGGAATTGAGATGGTGATCAGTCTGGTCACAGTGAATGGCGAAGCAGGCTTGAAGGTCTGAATGGACTATATCTGCTCCTACTTTCTACATTTCTGTGAATTACTGTAAAGCTTTTGATTACGAGGGGAATACTTTATTTGCAGTTATCATTATAATGATAATCATCATAACATTAGTTCCTGATGGACACAATGTTCTCTCCAGGTGCCTAACTATTTACATGAAGCAGGTTTGTAGAGGTTACTAATACAAAAGTGAAATACTGAAGATGTCGGAAATCTGAAGCACAACCAAAAATCCTGAAAATACCATAAGATTATGCCCTCTGGTCCTAGACTCTCTCACTGAGGAAACAGCCCCTCAGCATCTGTCAAGTACCCTAAAAATCTTGTAAGAACAAGGCTGCACCTCATTCTTCTTACCTCTAATGAGTACAGGTCCAATCTGTTCATCCGTCTTCATAAGACAGATCCTCTATACCTGGATCAGCCAAATGAACCTTGTCTGGACGATCTCCAATTACAACATGCCTTTGCTTAGATAGAGGTCTGAAACGATTCAAGTATTCTAAATGTGGTCTGCCTAGTGCCTTGTATAGTATTAGCAAAGCCTCAATGCTTTTATACTCCATCGCCTTTGAATTAAAGCCAAAATTCCATTTGCCTTTCTAATGGGAGGGGTAGCTTAATGTGTTGGTGAGAGAGGTCCCAGTGTCAATGACAGTCGTCCCGAGAAATGGCAATTGCAGGAGCAGGCAGCCCAAGGTGGCCGGTGGTGGAATGAGAGTGAGAGATGGTGCCATAAATGATGATTTTTAAACTTTTCACTGTATTTATGTGAGTACATGTGACAATTAACCTAAATCATAAGTTTTAGGAGTAGAATTAAGCCTTTCAGCCCATCAAGTCTGCTCCACCATTTGATCAATGTTGACATTTTCTCAAACTGATTCTCCTGCCTGCTCCCTGTGACCCTTGGTCCCCTTACTAATCAAGAAACTATCTAGCTCTGTCTTATACACACTCCGTGACCTGGCCTTCACAGCCTTCTGTGTTCATATGACAGACAGAAGTTGAGGTGGACAAATTGGGCTGAACAGTTGGTTTTCATCTTTGGTACTCTTTGATCAAACTGAGTGGTAGGCTCATGATTCACCAAAGAACAAAGAAACCTACAGCACAGGAACAGGCCCTTCGGCCCTCCAAGCCTGCGCCGATCAAGATCCTCTGTCTAACCTGTCATCTATTTTCTAACGGTCTGTGCCCATTTGCTCCCTGCCCATCCATGTACCTGTCCAAATATATCTTAAAAGACGCTAACGTGTCTGCGCCTACCGCCTCCGCTGGCAATGCGTTCCAGGCACCCATCACCCTCTGCGTAAAGAACTTTCCACCTCTCACTTTGAATTCATGACACCTAGTAATTGAGTCCCCCACTTTGTGAAAAAGCTTTTTGCTATCCACCCTGTCTATACCCCTCATGATTTTGTACACCTCAATCAAGTCCCCCCTCAATCTCCATCTTTCTAATGAAAATAATCCTAAACTACTCAACCTCTCTTCATAGCTAGCACCCTCCATACCAGGCAACATCCTGGTGAACCTCCTCTGCATCCTCTCCAAAGCATCCACATCCTTTTGGTAATGTGGCGACCAGAACTGCACACAGTACTCCAAATGTGGCCGAACCAAAGTAGACATTTGGGACATATGCAAAATATTGCTGGGGCAGCTTAACTGGGATACAAAAAATACATAATTTAGGATGATAAAGGATGTAAACTTGAAACATTGATTTTCCCTCTTCTCTGATGCTGCCTGATCTGCTGTGTTCCTCCAGTTTCACACTGTATTGACTCTGACACCAGCATCTGCAGTTTTTGCTATTTCCAAGAAATTCCTGGGGCAACTTAAATGGGATACAAAAAATATATAATTTAATTTAGATTTAAAATAAATCTAAATCTATATCGTGCATTTTTTGTATCCCAATTAAGCTGCTCCAGCAATTTTTTGCTTATGTCCCAAACATTTTCTGGTGAATCATGAGCCAGTGTGATTATTTTTCTCCTTTAATTAATTTTTCATTGGCTAATTACCTGACCCCCAAATGTTTGATTGATTGATTGACCGATTTATTGCCACACGTACCTAAATTCAATGAAAACCTCTGTTTACAAGCAGTACAGGCAGATCATAGTAAGGAAGAACATACAGGTCATATGGCGCTTGGACAGAGAGAGGCACAGAGGAGGTGCTCAAAGCAAGATCAACATTAAAAATGACAAATGAATTTGGCCATTTACCTCAGCCCCACAGCCATGTTACATCATTCTACGCAAATTAGCTTGCACGTACTATCATGGGCTTTCTCATCATGGAACACAAAATAAGAAAGGTGTTCAGATTTTATTAGTCTCTGCACACATTCTTATAAACTGCATGATCTTACCCTTGCTCCACAATGGGCTGCTATCTCTTCAAATGGAGCTTTCTGAAATTTTTCCACCACTTGTCGTCGTCTCTCTCTCTCCTGTTCTTCCATGACACCACCATCTACTGACCAAGAAAGACACTTTATCAGAACAGCCAGTAACATTCACTCTCAGATCTTGCTGCTGTTGAGCTATCAAAAATACCAGAGGCATGGCCTTCCTCACTTAGGTATATTCATAAAGAAAAGACCATATTCTACTCATCTCTTTTGTAGATTTCCCATGGCTTTCATACTTCAGAACAGAATTAGAGGCTGAGATTTTCTGACCAAGTTCAGACATTGGATAGAGGCAGAATGATCGTAGAGTGTCTTAGGCAGGTACTGAATCATTTTGACACCAGTCCAAATTTTCTGTCACCATTTCACAAAGATGACAAAATGCTCAAATAATTTAGGTCCATACTTATATAAAAGGAGGCGGTGATATGGCAATGCTGTATTCTCCTTCATTACTGCTTAGTTCCAATGACTCGGGGTCACAAAACAACATTAGGAGCTACTCACGAGGCAGTAATCAGCCGAAAGGGCAAAAAGAACACAGTACTAAGAATGCTGGAAATCCAAAATAAAAACAAAGTGCTGAAGAAATTCAGCAGGTCTCACAGCATTTGTGTAGAGAAAACCAAAGTTAACAAATAGACACTGACATGACTCTTTGGAATATAGTCATATTGGAATAGAGAAATTAACTCCGTTTCTCTCCCCACAGATACTGCAAGAGATTTTGAGTTTCTTCAGCACTTTCTACTTGTACATCAGCTGAAAGAGCTGAGCTTTTTTTCAACTGTTTCAAATATTCATAATTCACAGATTCTTTTCAGGTTGTCTCTGGGCGGCACGGTGGCTCGGTTGTTAGCACTGCTGCCTCAATTCCACCCTTGGGTGTCTGCGTTGAATTTGCACATTCTGTTTCAGCGTGGATTTCCTCTGGATGCTCTAGTTTCCTCCCACAATCCAGAGATGTGCAGGTTATATGCAGCACTCCCTCAGCATTCCAGGTATCAAGTGAATACACCTTCACTGAAAAGATTCCAATGCATTTACATCATTCCTTAAATAAGTTGAGCAGTACTGTGTACAGTACTCCAAATGTAGTCCTACCAGCACCCTGTATAACTGAAGCATAACTTTTTAATATTCTCCTTAGAATAAACAATAACATTCTATTAGCTTTCCTAATTACTTGCTGAACCTGCATACTAACAATTTGCAACTCACGCAGAAGCACACCAGACCCCTCTGCATCTCAGAGATCTGCAATCTCTCGCAAGCTAGATAAAATGTTTCTGTTTTTATCCTTTCTGTCAAAATGTACTATTTCACTTTTTCCTCTTTTTTACTTCATTTGCCAAATCATTGCCCATTCAATTAACCTATCCATTTCATTTTAAATTTTAAATCAGTCATTCTTGTCTATGTGCGAGTCCAGATGCACAGCAATGGGATTAAGGAAAGATGTTTTAAACTTGAAAGGGTAGGGAAAGACTTACAAGCATGCTGCCAGGTTTGGAGGGTTTGAGCTACAGGTAGAGGCTGAATAAGCTGGGACTATTTTCTCTGGAGCACTGGCAGTTGAGGGATGGCTTCTTAGAGGTTTATAAAATCATGAGCGGCATGGATAGGGTGAATTGTCTAAGTCTTTTTCCCAGGGTAGAGGAGTCCAAAACTAGACGGCATAAGTTTAAGATGATAGGGGAAAGATTTAAAAGGGACCTAAGGGGCAACTTTTTCACGCAGAGGGTGATATTTATGGGATGAGCTGCAAGAGGAGGTGGCGAAGGCTGGTAAATGTGGCAGCTTCCTTCCTAGGAGTTAAGGAGCAGCTGCTGAAATTGTTAATTAGAGATTACAAGGTGTAGATCTGGATGAACACAGCAGGCCAAGCAGCATCAGAGGAGCAGGAAAGCTGACGTTTCGGGCCTAGACACTTCTTCAGAAATGGGGGAGGGGAAGGAGGATCTGAAATAAATAGGGAGAGAGGGGGAGGCCGATAGAAGATGGAAAAAGGAGAAGATAGGTAGAGACAAGGCAGACCGGTCAAAGAGGCAGGGATGGAGCTGGTAAAGGTGAGTGTAGGTAGGGAGGATATAAGTCAGTCCAGGGAGGACAGACAGGTCAAGGGGGTAGGATGAGGTTAGTAGGTAGGAGATGAGGGTGGCTCGTGAGGTGTGAGGAGGGGATAGGTTGGAGGAAGGACAAGTTAGGGAGGCGGGGATAAGCTGGGCTGGTTTTGCGAAGCAGTGGAGGGAGGGGAGGTTTTGAAGCTTGTGAGATCCACATTGATACCATTGGGCTGCAAGGTTCCCAAGCAGAATGAGTTGCTGTTCCTGCAATCTTTGGGTAGCATCATTGTGGCACTGCCGGAGGCCCAGAACGGACATGTCATCTGCGGAATGGGAGGGGGAGTTGAAATGTTTTGCGACTGGGAGGTGCAGTTGTTTAGTGCGAACCGAGCGTAGGTGCTCTGCAAAGCGGTCCCTAAGCCTCCACTTGGTTTCTCTGATGTGGAGGAGGCCACAGCGGGAACAGTGGATGCAGTATACCAC
The DNA here is from genome assembly GCF_030684315.1 of Stegostoma tigrinum. NCBI lineage: Eukaryota > Metazoa > Chordata > Chondrichthyes > Orectolobiformes > Stegostomatidae > Stegostoma > Stegostoma tigrinum. The sequence continues at coordinate 98,259,724 of NC_081362.1, read as the reverse complement.
ATTGGCGGCTGTGCAGGTGAACATTTGCTAGATGTGGAAAGTCTTCTTGGGGCTTGGGATGGGGGTGAGTGGGGAGGTATAGGGGCAGGTGTAGCACTTCCTGCAGTTGCAGGGAAAAGGGCCTGGTGTGGTGGGGCTGAAGGGGAGTGTGGAGTGGACAAGGGAGTCACGGAGAGAGTGGTACCTCCAGAAAACAGATAAGGGTGGGGAGGCAAAAATGTCTTTGGTGGTGGGGTCCGATTACAGATGGTGGAAGTGTTGGAGGACAATGCGGTGGATCCGGAGGTTGTTGGGGTGGTACGTGAGCATGTGGGAGATTCTGTTTTGGTTGATATTGTGGAGATGGGGTGTGAGGGATGAGCTGTGGGAAATGTGGGAGACACGGTCAAGGGAGTTCTTGACCACTGAGGGGGCCAAGTTGCCTTGAAAAATGAGGACATCTGAGATGTACAGGAGTGGAATGCCTCATCCTGGGAACAGATGCGGTGGAGGCGAAGGAATTGGGAATAGGGGATGGCATTTTTGCAGGAAGGTGGGCGGGAGGTGGTGTATTCTAGGTAGCTGTGGGAGTCGGTAGGCTTGAAATGGCTATCGGTTTCTAGGTGTTCGCCAGAGATGGAGGCAGAGAGGTCCAGGAAGGAGAGAGAGGTATCAGAGATGGTCCAGGCGAACTTAAGGTTGGGGTGGAAGGTGTTGGTGAAGTGGATGAACTGTTTGAGCTCCTTGTGGGTGCACGAGGCGGCACCGATACAGTCATCAATGTAACGGAGGAAGAGGTGGGGTTTAGGGCCAGTGTAGGTACGGAAGAGGGATTGTTCCACATAACCTAAAAAGATACAGGCATAACTTGGGCCCATGCAGGTATCTATGGCCACCCCCTTTGTCTGTACGAAGTGGGAGGAATTGAAAGAGAAAGTTGTTGAGGGTGAGGACGAGTTCGGCTAAGCGGGTGAGGGTTTTAGAGGAGGGGGACTGGCTGGGCCTGTGGGACAGGAAGAAGTGAAGGGCCTTAGGCCATCTGTATGGAGAATGCAGGTGTATAGGGACTGGACGTCCCTAGTAAAGATGAGGTGTTGGGGACCGGGGAATTGGAAATTCTGGAGGAGGTGGAGGGCTTGGGTGTGTCACGGACGTGCAGAGGGTGTTCCTGGACCAAGGTGGAGAAAATGGAGTCCAGAGAGGTGGAGATAAGTTCGGTCGGGCAGGAGCAGGCGGAGACAATGGGTTGACCAAAGCAGTCAGGTTTGTGGATTTTGGAAAGGAGATAGAAACGGGCGGTGCAGGGTTGGTAAACGATGAGGTTGGAGGCTGTGGTTGGGAGGTCACCTGAAGTGATGAGGTTGTGGATGGTTTGGGAGAGAATGGTTTGGTGGTTGGGGGTGGGGTCATGATCAAGGGGGCGGTAGGAGATGTCGGAGAGTTGGCATTTGGCCTTGGCGATGTAGAAGTCAGTGCACCATACTGCAACTGCGCCTCCCTTGTCCAAGGGTTTTATGGTGAGGTTGGGATTGGAGCCGAGAGAGCAGACAGCTGCACATTCTGCAAGGGAGAGGTTGGAGTGGGTGAGAGGGTGGAGAGTGTGAGGCGATTGATGTCACGACAGCAGTTGGAGATGAAGAGGGTGAGGGGGGAACAGGAGACCTTGGGGTGGTGTCCAGGAGGAGGGAGTGTGTTGGAGATGAGAGAAGGGGTCAATAGAGGGAGGGTTAGGCTTACCGGAGGCGGTGGAAAAGCTGCCCAATGTCCAAACGTGAGCTTGATGTGTGGCTGGAGGGAGACAAAGGTGAGTCCTTTATTGAGGACTGACTGTTCGTCCTCAGTAAGGGGGAGGTCTGGGGGAATTGTGAATGTTAATCATGTCTGTCTGGGGTAATGGGACAGTTTTCACTTGGACACATCAAACTGGCATTCACACGTGACTGGTAAGAACACACATCATGTATTCATCAGAGCAGCCAGCCGGTGCCTGAGGGATATAGGGTTGGGGTCAAATGTACATTGTGGCATACACTGTATCGTGTTGTCTCATCAGACGAAACCTTTCGTCCTTAATGAGAGATACAGAGCCCCACCTGCTGCTGTGTTTACTGGGAGATACTGGTGCTTATCTGCTGCTGTTTCCAAGGAGAGGTACTGGACATTGCCTGTAACTGTTTCGAATGGGAGGCATTGAGCCCTACTTGTTGCTGTGTTTAATAGGAGGTACTGGGCCATATCTATTGCTGTGTAGAAAAAGGAGGTATTGGACTTGCCTATTGCTGATTTTTCATGGAAGGTTCGAGGCCCTACCTGTTGCTGTGTTTAATTGGAGGTACTGGAGCTTACACAGTGCTTGTTTTAGTGGGAGGTACTAGAGTTTACCTGCTGCTAGTTTTAATGGGGTATCCTGGAGCTTTTCTGTTGCTGGTTTTAATGGGAAGTACTGGAACTTACCGATAGCTTTCTTCAGGGTTTCATATGTAATCTCCTCAGCTGGCATTTTCTGCAGTGTGAGAACAGATATAATAAAATTACTCACATCTGGATATATGGACATAAGGACTCATTAGCATTTAAATATGCATGCAATGAGCAAAGATTAACAAACACAAATTAATTTGTGTTCAGTTGATGTGAATCTTGTGTTATTTAAACAGTGACTACACCCAGAAAAACACGCACTTCACACACTGGATGCTATTTAAGAGATTTTACAAGCATCAACATGAGTCTTAAAATATCTTACATCCCCTCTGACAGTGATTGCTAAATTAATGCAATCAATCCAAAAGAATCTCCGAACTCACTTAGACCACCCAGGTTGACAGGGCTGTCAAGAAGGCATACAGTGTTTTAGCTTTTATTAATAGTGGGATCGCGTTCCAGAACGAAGAGGTTATGGTGAAGCTATACAAAACTCTGGTGCGACCGCACTTGGAGTATTGTATACAGTTCTGGTCACCGCATTATAAGAAGGATATGGAAGCTTTGGAAAGGGTGCAGAGGAGATGTACTAGGATGTTGCCTGGTATGGAGGGAAGATCTTACGAGGAAAGGCTGAGGGACTTGAGGCTGTTTTCATTAGAGAGAAGAACGTTGAGAGGTGACTTAATTGAAACATATAAAATAATCAGAGGGTTAGATAGGGTGGATAGGAAGAGCCTTTTTCCTAGGATGGTGACGGCTAGCACGAGGGGGCATAACTTTAAATTGAGGGGTGAAAGCTACAGGACAGATGTCAGAGGTAGTTTCTTTACTCAGAGAGTAGTAAGGAAATGGAACGCTTTGCCTGCAACGGTAGTAGATTCGCCAACTTTAGGTACATTTAAGTCGTCACTGGACAAGCATATGGACGTACATGAAATAGCGTAGGTTAGATGGGCTTGAGATCGGTATGGCAGGGCGGCACAACATCGAGGGCCGAAGGGTCTGTACTGTGCTGTAATGTTCTATGTTCTATGTACCAAGCATTCAGTCAGATTTTGTTCCTACTCCAGACAAAACTCATCAAGATGAAAGTGGCTACAGCACAGAATGAGAGATAAATGGGAACTGCAGATGCTGGAGAATCCAAGATAACAAAATGTGGAGCTGGATGAACACAGCAGGCCAAGCAGCATCTCAGGAGCACAAAAGCTGACGTTTCGGGCCTAGACCCTTCATCAGAAAAGGAGGATGGGGAGAGAATTCTGAAATAAATAGGGAGAGGGGGGAGGCGAACTGAAGAAAGATAGAGGAGAACATAGGTGCAGAGGAGAGTATGGGTGGGGAGGTAAGGAGGGAATAGGTCAATCCAGGGAGGACGGACAGGTCAAGGGGGCGGGATGAGGTTAGTAGGTCGGAAATGGAGGTGCGGCTTGAGGTGGGAGGGGATAGGTGAGAGAAAGAACAGGTTAGGGAGGTGGGGTCGAACTGGGCTGGTTTTGGGATGCGGTGGGGGAAGGGGAGATTTTGAAGCTTGTGAAATCCACATTGATACCATTGGGCTGCAGGGTTCCCAAGTGGAATATGAGTTGCTGTTCCTGCAACCTTCCAGTGGCATCGTTACGGTACTGCAGGAGGCCCAGGATGGGCACGTCGTCTGAGGGGACCGCTTTGCAGAACACCTACACTCGGTTCGCAGTAAACAACTTCCTAATTTGTTGCTGTATCTGTTTCCTGGCTCTGTGTCCCTTGTGTAATACACACAAGTCTCTCTGAACATAAACATTTTGGTCTTCTATACTTACAACTGAAGTGAATTATCTCAAACTGCCCACATTACTCTCTATCTGCCATTTTGCTACCCACTTGGATACCCTGCCTATTACAGTATATTTATTTCCAGCCTCTCTGATGCTATCATAGCTTATCTTTCCATCTAAGTTTGTCCTGTTAACAAACTTAGATATGTTACTCTGTTTCTTCAATTCATTAATATAAATGGTAAATCACTGAGGCCCCAGAACTGATCATTGCACTACTCCACTAGTTTTTGCCTGCCAAAGAGAAAATTACCCATTTATTCCCACCCTCCATTATGTGTCTATTGACCAAATTTATAACCATGCTATCGCATCATCCCTTAACTTCATGAGTTCTCACTTTGTGAAATAACTTTTTTGTGATGCATCTTATTGAATGCTTTGTGGAAATCCATGTATGTCACACCTACTGGTACCCTTTACCTATCTTACTAGTTAATTTTAAAAAAATCAAATAAATTTGTCAAATATTATTTCCATTTTATAAAACAAAGCTACTTTGAAAGTAAGCATGAAGGTACACGAAAAAGACAAATGTTATGTTGGCCTTCATTAAAACAGGCTTTGAATGTAGGAGCAGGGATGCCTTGCTGTAAATATATAGGGCCTAGTTGAGACACACATGGAGTATTGTGTGTGGTTCTGGTTTCCTTATGTGAGGAAACATGCTCTGGTTTGAGAGGGAGTGCAACAAAGGTTTACCAGACTGATTCTTGGGATGGCAGACCAGACTTAGAAAGAGAATCATGATCAGTTAGGACTATATTCATTGGAGGTGGTCTCATAGAAACGAGTGATCTCATCGGAACGTATACATTTCTGAAAGGACCAGACAGGGTAAACACGAGAAGGGTGCTCATGCTGAATAGGAGGTCTAGAACCAGGAGTCACAGTTTCAGGTCCTGAGCTGAATGCCATACTGAATGGTGCGGCAGGATCAAAGATCTGAATGGCCTGTTTCTGATTCCATTTTCCATTTTTTTAATGTTAGAAGTCAGGATACCAAGTCATTTTCAGTTTGGAAATCAGAAAAGTGAGCAGAATTTTGCCCGGTACTGTAAAGAGAATGGAATACAAAAGTAGTGAAGTCCTTTAGCAACTATACAGGGAACTGGTGAGACCGTACTTGGAGTGCTGTGAACAGTTTTGGTCTTCTTACTTAAGGAACAGGTATACTTGCACTGGAAGCAGATCAGAGAAGGTTTCTAGGATGAAGCAGTTATCTTATGAGAAAAGATTATGCAGGTTGGGTGTGTTTCCATCATATTTTCGAAGAATGAGAGTTGTTCTTATTGAAACGTATAAGAATCTGAAGGGATATAAGAAGGTCAATGCTGGGAGGATGTTTCCTTTATGGGTAATCTAAAGCCAGGGAGAAAAATTTAAAAACCATGGTCCCTCAGAAACAAAGGTTATTAACCTTTTAAATTCCACTCCCCATGGAGCAGTGAAGGCTCAGCCATTGGATATCTTCAAGGCTGCATTAGAGGCACATTTAGTTTACAAGGATGTCAAGGGTTAAAGGGGGTCAGAAGAAAAGTGGGCTCTGGACCACAATCTTGTTCAATGTGAAGAATGGGGGATCAAGGGGGGAAAAAAAGCCTATTCCTGCTCCTTATAATTTTCTAACATAATGTTAGGGCTTCCTTCATAATAGATTTCAGCACATACCTGATGATTGGCGTGATGCTAACTGGGCTGGAAGCAACACCTTAATGACTTTATGTTTTATAATCCCTACGATTTTAATGAGTTTCTATTAAAAATGAAAATTCAACTGCAACCCACTGCGGGTAGTGGAGTCGGCCTCATTAGTGGCATTTAAGCGGCTATTAGATAGGCATATGGATGATAGAATAAGGTAGGGGTGGAGGTTAGATAGACCTCAGGATTAGGGTAAAAGTTTGGCACAACATCGTGGGCTGAAGGGTCTGTATTGTGCTGTGCTGTTCTATGTTCAATGTAACCCAGCCAGTGTTTAATACAAATTCATAAATACATCCTCATATGAGAAGTATAATTTGTATTATATTATCCCTATCAAACACTCGAGGACAGTTATGGTAATGGAGTTATTTACAGAGTAAAGCTTCCTCTATACTATCCATCAAGCACTCCCCGGGCAGGTGTAGAGTGGATTAGATACAATGTAAAGCTTCTTCTACAATCCAGGGGCTGTGGAGTATGCCACTAGGCAGCATCCAATTGCATTGTGGCTTATGGTCCAAGTCTCATCTCTCCCCTGCTGGCAAAGTTCACATTACCATTCCAGCGGAATGTGTTTTCTGCGTGTAAACACCCTCATCGTGTCAAACAGAAACTTCAACATGTCCCAAGAAGAAGTTTGTTTAAATGTTCCTGAAGAATACTATTGAATCTGCTCCTGATCCCTATTACAGTGCAGCTTCCCGAGGCTTCATTCTATTAGCAAGCTGTTCTTATTGACATAGGCATCATTTGGCTCAACATCATGAGACAAGTAGCTACAGTTAAAAATCAGTGACTTACCTCCTCTTTTTCTGGGCTGTTGCGAGACTCCACTTCCACCTGTAGTGAGATAGTCTCTCCTATGCTCTTTCTCTTTGATAAACGGTCCTCTTCTGAGACACAGCATGCATAACACATATTAATATTAATCTTTTCTAATGTATTAATTTTGAGAGGTAAGTCAGATAAATAACTGTCTGGGAAAAAAGAATTTATTCCCTCTGGCCAGTTTGTATCATGCATCCCTCCTCCCCGTTTTGAAGTTACAACTCTCTGATGCAATGGCTGGATAGCATTAGATGATTAGAATGGGATCTTTTCAACTCTGAGCTGCATGAGTTCCAGAACGGCAGTTAACTGGTTCTAATTAAATGCCAAGGGAAGCCACAAGAGTATTTCCTTTCTTTCTCTAAGCCTGTGTGGATACCACAAGTGTTTCTAAGTATCAACCTTCCTCCAAGTATCTCATGCATGTATCAGCATAGACACCCTGGGTTAGTAGATCTCTCAGTCTGCAATCTTTCACTCAATGATACTGATGCTATAGGATAACAGCTGGGAGCCCCATCAGGTTGAGGAGCCAGTTGTTGACACATCTCCCAAGCACTATCTGGCAGTTAGCTGATGCAGGAGAAAGTACAAGTTTGTTATAGTCCCGTACCTGTGAATTGTGGAATATAGGGTATTCCCAGCCTATCAGAGCTGTATCCACTGCCTGCCAGAACTTCGCTGATCTTACTTTGCAGGAACAGCAAATCCTTCTCTAATTTGTCCATAGAATTGGGTATGCTGTGGAAAAGAGAAAAACAAGATTGTCAGCAGCAAAGATGTGCAAGGGCCCAGGAGGAAATTGTAGGATATTATTACTACCAGACTAGGATCATTGAGGGATGAACTGATGATCTACAGATGTGAACAGAGATCCTTTACAGCAGCTGAGGAGCTTAAATTCATAAAAGAGAAAAACATAAAAGACAGGAACAGGAGTAGACTATTCAATCCATCGGGCTTGCTCCACTATTTAATATGATCATGGCTTGTTGTTGAGCTCAATACCTTAATTCCACCCTTCTTCCCCAAATCCCTTGATTCCTTTAGCAGTTTACCATGTAACATCCTCCCTCAGTTAATGAATCAGTACTCCTCAACATTGAACAATACTTGGAGGAAGCACTGATTGTGCAAGGGAAAAAGAAATATCTGGGTGGGGAATTTCAATGTCAACTACCAAGAGTGGCTCAGCAGCAGCATTACTGATTGTGCTAGTTGGGATGTAAAAGACATATTGGGTCTGTAGCAGGTTGCGAGGGAACCAACAAGAGGGAAATATATAGTTGACCTCATCCTTACCAATCTGCTGGCTTTAGATGGATCTGTCAATGAGCGTGCCAGTAAGAGTGGCCAATGCAAAAATGTTTTGGAGATGAAGTTCCACCTTCACTTTGAGAATACCCTCCATTATGTTGTGTGGCATTACAACCATGCTAAATGGAAACACTTCAAACAGATCTAGCAACTCAAGACTGGGAATCTATGAGGTGCTGTGGGCAATCAACAGCAGCAGAATTGTACACCTCCAGAATGAGCAACCTCATGGCCTATAAGATCCCCACTCAACTATTAACTTTAAGCCATGGGTTCAACACTGGTTCAATGGAAAGTGCAGGCCTGCACGCCAGGAACAGTACCAGGCGTACCTGGAAATGAGGTGTCAACCTGCAGAAGCTAACAAACAGGACTACGTGCATGCCAAACAGCAATTGATAGGCCAAAGTAAGGGTAGCCACAACCAACAGATCAGATCTAAGCTCTGAAGTACTGCCACATCTGTTGTGAATGGTGGCGGACAATTAAACAACTCACTGGAGAAGGAGGCTGTACAAATATCGCCATCCTCAATAATGGAAGAGCCCAGCACATCAATGCAAAAGATAAGGCTGAAGCTTTTGCAGCAATCTTCAGCCAGAATTGTCAAGTGAATGATCCATATTGCATCCTCCAGTAGTCCCTAGCATCACAGATGCCTGGCTTCAGCCAATTCCATTCACTCCATGTCATATTAAGAAGTAGTTGAAGGCACTAGATAGTGCAAAGGCTACGGGCCCTGACAACGTTCCAGTAAAAGTACCGAAGACCCGTGCCCCAAAACTTGCTGCTCCCTGAAACAAGCTGGTCCAGTACAGTTACAACACTGGCACCTACCAGACTAAGAGCTGTACACAAAAAGCAGGACAAATCTAACCTGGCCAAGAACCACCGTATCAGTCTATTCTCAACCATCAGTAAAGCGATGGAAGGTGTCATCAACAGCACTATCAAACAGCACCTGCTTAGCAATAACTGCTCAGTGATGCCCAGTTTGGGTTCTGATAGAGCCACTCAGCATGAACAAAAGAGTTAAATTTCAGAAGTGAGATGAAAGTGACAGCCCTTGACATCAAGACCACGTGGAAAATCCTAACTAAATATTTACGTCAGTTTTTAACCATGAAGAAAGACATGGAAGCTAGAGAACCCAGGGAAATAAGTAGTGAAAAGAGTCCACATAACAGAAGAACGGGGGAGTGCATGAGGTCTTAAAACATATAAAGGTAAAATCCCTGACACCTGATCATGCACATCCTAGGGCATTGTGTGAGGCAAGCAGAGAAACTGTGGGGCCGCCAGCAGAGATATTTGTATTATCGACAGCCACAGGTGAGGTGCTAATGTTGTGCCATTATTTAAGAAAAGCTGCAAGGAAAGGCCAGGGAACTGCAGACTGGTTAGCCTAACATCAGTGGTGGGTAAGTTGTTGGAGGGGTTTCTGAGATTCAGTGTCGACATGTATTTGGAAAGGTGAGGACTGATTAGAGATTGTCAGCATGTCTTTGTGCAAGGGAAATCGTGTCTCACAAGGTTCAGTAAGATTTTGAAGGGATGACAAAGAAGATTGATGAAAGCAGAGCAGGAAATGTTGTCTCATGGACTTTTGCAACGCCATTGACAAAGTCCCACATGGTAGACTGGCTGGTAAGGTGAGATCAAAAGGAAATCCAGGAAAACCTAGATTATTGGACACAAAATTGTCTTGGCAGTAGAAGGCAAAGAGTGGTGGTAAAGGGTTGTTATTCAGACAAGAGGCTTGTAACCAGCCTATGCCACAAGGCTTGGTGCTGAGTCCACTGTTGTTCACCATTTATGTAAATGATTTGGATGAGAATATAGGAGGCATGGTTAATAATTTTGTGGGTGACACCAAAATTGATAGAGTAGTGGACAGCGAAGATGATGATCTAAGAGTATAATGGGATCCTGATCAACTGGGCCAAGGAATGGCCGCTTCAGTTTAACTTAGATGAATGCAGGGGAATGCATTTTGGGAAGACAAACCAGAGCAAGAATTACGCAGTTAATGGTAGGCCCCCAGTGGGTATTGTCAAACATAAAGGGTATAGCTGCATAATTCCTTGAAAGTGGCATCCTAGGCAGTCAGGTTGGTGATGACGGTATTTGGCATGCTTGCCTTCATCAGGCACAGCATTGATAACAGGAGTTGAGAAATCATATTACGGCTGTACAAGACATTGGTAAGGTCACATGTGGAGTACAGCGTACACTTCTGGTTAACCCCCTATAGGAGAGATGTTATTAAACTGGAAAAAGGTGCAAAAAAGATTTACTATCAATGGGGCCAAATACACCTTACAAGTTGACCAAGAAGCAATTCCATGATTCTGCAAGACCCACTCAAAAGCTATTTGCCACCAGTTAAGGAAGCCTTTGCCAGGTCAATAGGGCTGAGTTTGTCACTGTTCTTTCTCATGCCTTGGTCGATGTCAAGTGATTTGTCTGGTTTCTTCTTTTGAGACATTTTAGTGGTTTGATACATAATTGACAACGATGTTGTGGTCAATGTTAGACTCTTAATTCCAGATAGTTTGAACTCAAATTTTGTCATCTGCTGTGATAGGATTTGACCTTGGGTCTCCAGAGCATTATCTGGGTTGCTGGATTGCTTTTTTAAAATTCATTTATAGGATGAAGACACTGCTAGCGAGCCCAACATTTATTGCCCGTCCCTAATAGCCAAGCGGGCAGTTAAGAGTCAACCACACTGTTGTGGATCTGGAGTCACTGGTAGGCCAGACCAAGTAAGGATGACAGCTTCCTTTCCTAAAGGACATTAGTGAACCAGATGGGTTTTTCCTGACAATCGATAATGGATTCACGGTCATCATTAGATTCTTAATTCCAGATATTTATTGAACTCAAATTCCACCATCAGCCTTGGTGAGATTTGAACCTAGGTCCCCAGAACATTACCTAGATCTCTGGATTAACAGTCCAGTGATAATACCACTAGGCCATCCCCTATAATCATCATTTTCACAGTGCTCAGCTGAAGTATATTCCAGTGATAAGGAAGAACTGTAGGAAAAGAGAGGGCCAGCCATGGATGTCTAAGGAAATAAAGAAAAGTATCGATTGAAAAAAAACACACAAAAAAGCAAACACTAGTGGGAAACTAGTAGACTGGGAAACCTTTAAAGGCCAACAGAAAGCCACAAAAAAAGTTATAAAGAAAAGTAAGATCGATTATGAGAGCAAACTAGCTCAGAATATAAAAACAGGCAGCAAAAGTTCCGATAAATATGTAAATCGTAAAAGAGTGGTGAAGGTAAACATTGGTCCTTTAGAGGATGAAAAGGCCAATTTATTGAGGAAATAGCTGAGACATTAAACAGTTATTTCGTGTCAGTCTTCACAGTGGAAGACACAACTAACATGCCAAAAACTAATGGTAAGAAGGTTATAGCAGGTGCGGACCTAGAAACTATCATTATCACTAAGGAGGCAGTACTGGGCAAGCTAATGGGGCTAAAGGTAGACACGTCTCACGAACCTGATGAAATGCTTCCCAGGGTGCTAAAAGAGGTGAAGGGGGAAATAGCTAATGCACTAGTAATTAGTTACCAAAATTCACTGGACTCTGGGGTGGTTCGCGCAGATTAGAAAACAGCCAATGTGACACCACTGTTTAAAAAAGGAAGTCGACAAAAAGCAGGTAACTATTGGCCAGTTAGTTTAATGTGTGCAGTGGGGAAATGCTTGAATCTATCATTAAGGAAGAAATAGCAAGACATCTAGATATAAATTGTCCCATTGGGAACACCCAGCATGGGTTCATGAAGGGTAGGTCATGTTTAACTAATTCGGTAGAATTCTTTGAGGACATTACTTGCTTGGTGGGCAATGGGGAACCAGTGGATGTGGTGTATCTGGGTTTCCAGAACGCATTTGACAAAGTGCCACACCAAAGGCTGCTATATAAGATAAAGTTGCACGATATTACAGGTAATGTATTGGCATGGACAGAGGATTGGTTGATCAGTAGAAAGCAAAGAGTAAGGGTAAATGGGTGTTTTTTCTGGTGACGGTCAGTGGCTAGTGGTATGCCTAAGGATCAGTGTTGGGACCTCAATTGTTTACAATTTACACATATGATTTGGAGTTGGGGACTAAGTGTGGTGTGTCAAAATTTGCAGGTGACACTGAGGTGAGTGGTAGAGCAAAGTGTGCAGAAGACACTGAAAGTCTGCAGAGGGATATAAATAGTCTGAGTGAGTGCGCAAAGGTCTGGCAGATGGAGTACAATGTTGTTAAGTGTGAGGTCATCCAAAGACAACAGCAAAATGAACTATGTTTTAAATGGCAAAAAATTACAGTACGCTGCTGTGCAGAGACTTGGGTGTCCTTGTGCATGAATCGCTGAAAGGATTGCAGGTGCAGCAGGTTATTAAAAAGGAAAATGGAATTTTGTCTGCCACTGCTCGAGGGATGGAGTTTAAATACAGGGAGGCTATGCTGCAGCTGTATAGGCTCCTGGTGAGGCCACACCTGGGGTACTGTGTGCAGTTTTGGTCTCCTTACTTGGGAATAGATATATTAGCACTGGAGGGGCTGCAGAGGAGATTCACTTGGTTGATTCCAGAGTTGAGAGGGTTGGATTATGAGGAGAGACTGAGTAGACTGGGATTATACTGATTGGAATTCAGAAGAATGAGGGGAGATCTTATAGAAACACAAGATTATGAAGGGAATAGATAAAGTGGAGGCAGGGAGGCTGTTTCCGCTAGTAGGTGGAACTAGGACTAGAGGGCATCACCTCAAAATAAAGGGAAAGCAGATGTATTACTGAGGTCAGGAGGAACTTCTTCACCCAAAGAGTTGTGAATCTGTAGAATTCCCTGCCCGATGAAGCAGTTGAAGCTACCTCACCGAATGTTTTTAAGGAAAGGATAGATAAATTTTTGAACAGTAAAGGAATTAAGGGTTATGGTGAGTGGGCGGGTAAGTGGAGCTGAGTCTCAAAAAGGTCAGCCATGATCTTATTAAATGGCGGGGCAGGCTCAAGGGGCCGGATGGCCTACTCCTGCTCCTAGTTCTTATGTTCTTATCTGCTAGAACTCAAAGATCCCTCTCTGTGCATCTGAGGTTTGCATTTCTTTTTATTTAGATTGTAAGGAAGACCAAAGAACATGCCAGGTCATGAGGTTACAGGTTGTTATGGTGTATAATTCTAATGTTTATAGCCCACAGTCCTCATGATTGTCCAGTTTTGAACTGCTATACCTGGTCTTTATGAATCCCATTTCAGATAGTGGTAACAGCATGTAACACAAAAGAGAATGTCTGCTTGGTGAAGACAACTCTCCAGAAGGGCTGGTCATTCCCATCAATACTGTTATTGATTGACACATTGTGACAGGTAGATTTGTGAGAATAAGGCCAAGCAGGTTTTGTCATTATGTTGCTTTCATCACCTTTTGCCACATGCCCAGTTGATTAGTAATATTGCTACTGCCCCTCTTGGTGGTCCCCCTTATCCAGAATACAATCTCTGCCTTAATAGCCCTAGAGGTTCTTCTGAATGATGTTCAACATGGAGAAATACTGATTCATCAAGTGAGAAAGGGAGGGTGATGGTTATCAGCAGGACATTTCCTTGGCCATGTTTGACCTGATGCCACAAGGCTTTACGGAGTGCAGATTCATTAAGGAGGTTCATTAGGGCCACCTGGACAGGACCTAACCAGGGATGATGACACAGGACTCCAAATTCTGTGGTTGTGACTATGCTGTCATGGGCTGAAAGGACTGAGTGGCCTAATGTTTGTTGTAATGACTCATGGATTCTTTCATATCAGGTTTTTGATTAATTAATCTGTGGGAATCCTCTTTCACTGCTAACTTCAATCCTCAAATGTTATTAAGGAGGACATGACAGGGTCGATGGGACTAGGTGTGTCTTCATTATGTCATAGTTTAATGCCAGGCACATCTATTTGCTTTTGTTCTTCTTACAATTAAGTGACTTCATCTAACAACACTGACCAGTTAGGTATTGTGCATAGTGATTAATAAACCTTTGCAAATGAGAAATGCACCTTTATAAAACATGCTGGGTAAGAAATTTAATATCTTGTCTGATTTTACAACAAAAATGAAGAACATGTGGACAAATGTGAGATGCTACACTCACAACATTACCTTAAAATGCAAACAAGAACTGCAGATGGTGGCAACCTTAAGCAGAAGTTGCTGGAGAAACTCAGCAGGTCTGGCAGTATCTGTGGAAAGATAAGAGAGTCAATGTTTAGGATCCATCGACTCTTTATCAAAACTCAATGAAGGGGCTCTGATTAATGGTCACATGACCTGAAACATTGATTTTCCTTTTTCTCCACAGATACTAGCTGACTTGCTGAGTTTCTCTAGCAATTTATTTTGTCCCAATGGACCTCATCTACAAATGCACCAATTGCCTAATTGGAAGGCACTATATTGTACCATTGTTGGTGTTTACCTGAAACAGGGGTATGGTATGCAACCTTCATGAATCAAAGTCCAAATACTGCACTTAGGTCCCAAACAAAAACTGGCATAATGCCAAGCGAACAAATATTAAGGTGCCACTTTTCTTAATTGAAATAAATAAAGGAGTGTGAATAAACACATAAAATAGACTTAGTGAAATGTGAAGGAAACTTATGAACATGAGGGAAACAAAGTAAGCATTTATAGACACTTGGGAGAATCTCACCCAATTCCCTGCACATACCTGTTTTCATCTTCAAAGACCCCCTCTGGCAACAAGTATAATGCTTCCTTCCTTCTGACTTCAATTACCTGTCATAAAGATCAACAAAAAAAAACAAATCTTTCAATGAGGAAGACAAAGAGAAATATCCTGGTGGCAACCAAAGCAGTTGGTCAGGAAATAAAATGACTGAGGAGGAGCCAGAGACTAAGGTTGCGATGGCTAAGAAGAACAAACAAGGAGAAATGACCAAACATCGCAAGACTGGTGCTTATCTTTCTCTTTTGTTTTCCCTTCTCACTTTACTTATGACTGTGGGATCTTGTCGCCACACAGTCTGGAAAATTTCCAGGGTATTTTTCTTTTAACTCCTCAGTTCCTTGGTTTTTTTTTCAGCTTCTCTACTACAAGGGGTGTCACTTCCACTTTTAATCCTGCTAAATTGTTTCCAAAAAAGCTGTATTCCTGGAATAGACACTCTATCAGTCACTCCTGCTGTCACTTCCCCATTCTTTCATGGACTTTCTAGCCTTAGCCTATACAGGGAACACTAAACCTCTCTCCGTTTATTTCACATATTATCAGTCTCTTGGGTAACACTTCAGAAGAAGTATAAATATTTTCATCTCTTACAATTGAGACTGATCAGCTCCTGTATCTCAATATTTCAACGTGTTTACCTTCTCCCCCTATTCTTCCTAAGTAAACCTTACTCACACAGGTTAAGTCTTTGAAAAAATTGGGCACTCTCTTATTATCCAGCCTGTGACTAGGCTCTGCACTCTCCTGCAGCTCCTCGACTTCTCTTGGGATTTCCTTCACTACTTCCACTAATCCCACCTTCTAGAAAATTTTAATCCCACTGGTTGAGCCTCTTTTACCACATCCTTTCTCCAGTGCCTTTCTTAACCCACTGGCACTGTGACTAAATGTCTCCCCGTCTATTACAGTGGAAACACCTGAGGATTTTCACCTCCTTTTCACCCTCTTGGGTTTCTTTTCTCACACGTGGTAAACTGTTCCCCATGCAATCTACTTTTTGCTTTGCGTTGAAGGACCTCCCTCTTTCGCAACTTCTGTCCCTCACGGCATGAAATTACCATTGGAAACTAAATTTAATTTTAAGCACTAATGCATATTCAGCCGCTATCTCTGCAGCTCTTTTTGTTGTTTGAACTTTCTGTTCCTCAACATCAGTTCTTACTGTTTCTGGAAGTGAGTTGCCGGCTTTAACATTACTCACACAGTGTCTGGCTAGTTCATCTGGTTAGCTAATTTCTCAAAGGAAATATAAAAAAAACTTCATTAAATTTTGGTAATGTTCGGACAGATTTGTATATATTCCTACCAGGCTGTTGGTTATGATGAGTCTGCTCATCTTTACTTCTATATCATAGTTTACTTCTGTTACTTGAAGACTTTTTGCTTCGAGTTCCAACTTATCCATTCCAACTTGAAGATTCTTTCTCTTTCTTCAGGCCTGGCTCTTTTATCCTTTTCTTTATCTTCTGGCTCGAGTTGTCTGATTTGCAGTTTAATTTTTCCAACTCCACTGCACTTGACTGTTCCCCCAGTACACCGAAATGCTTGACTAACTCCTTTACAATTTCAGCTTTCCTCTTCTCCCTAGTTAAACCCAATCTAGCCTGTTTGCTAAGTCTAAAGATATATCCTTCCTCTGTCTTTCTAAACTTTCTTGGCAAATTTGGGAAGCATGTTCAACCCCAGAACCTCTTTAGCAGTATTAAGAGCCATTTCCCCACTTTTGATTTAACCAGCAACAAGCAACTAAAATTAAAGATAACAAAGTGTGAAGATGGATGAACACAGCAGGCCAAGCAGCATCTCAGGAGCATAAAAGCTGACATTTCGGGCCGAGACCGTTCATCAGAGAAGGGGATGAAGAGAAGGTTCTGGAATAAATAGGGAGAGAGGGGGAGGCTGACCAAAGATGGAGAGAAAAGAAGATAGGTGGAGAGGAGAGTATAGATGGGGAGGTAGGGAGCAGATAGGTCAGTCCAGAGAAGACGGACAGGTCAAGGAGGCAGGGTGAGGTTAGCAGGTAGGAAATGGAGGTGCGGCTTGAGGGAGGAAGGGATGGGTGAGAGGAAGAACAGGTGGGGGAGGCACAGACAGGCTGGGCTGGTTTTGGGATGCAGTGGAGGGAGGGGACGAGCTGGGCTGGTTTTGTGATGCAGTGGGAGAAGGGGAGATTTTGAAGCTTGTGAAGTCCACATTGATACCATTGGGCTGCAGGGTTCCCAAGCGGATTATGAGTTGCTGTTCTTGCAACCTTTGGGTGGCATCATTGTGGCACTGCAGGAGGCCCATGATGGATGTGTCGTCTGAGGAATGGGAGGGGGAGTTAAAATGGTTCGCGATTGGGAGGTGCAGTTGTTTATTGCGAACTGAGCGAAGGTGTTCTGCAAAGCGGTCCCCAAGCGTCTGCTTGGTTTCCCCAATGTAGAGGAAGCCACACCGGGTACAATGGATACAGTATACCACATTAGCAGATGCAGCCCAATGGTATCAATGTGGACTTCACAAGCTTCAAAATCTCCCCTTCCCCCACTGCATCTTAAAACCAGCCCAGTTCATCCCATCCCCCCACTGCATCCCAAAACCAGCCCAGCCTGTCTCCGCCTCCCTAACCTGTTCTTCCTCTCACCTATCCCTTCCTCAAACCTCAAGCCGCACCTCCATTTCTACCTACTAAACTCACCTCCTTGACCTGTCCGTGGGCTGACCTATCCCCTCCCTACCTCCTCACCTTTACTCTCCTCTCCACCTATCTTTTCTCTCCATCTTCAGTCCGCCTCCCCCTCTCTCCCTATTTATTCCAGAATCCTCTCCTCATCCCCCTCTCTGATGAAGGGTCTAGGCCCGAAACGTCAGTTTTTGTGGTCCTGAGATGCTGCTTGGCCTGCTGTGTTCATCCAGCTTCACACTTTGTTGTCTTGGATTCTCCAGCATCTGCAGTTCCCATTATCACTGAAGCAACTAAAATTAAACAAGTTTTCCACTTCTCACTTAAGTTTTATTTAAAGAACAGGGATACTAATGCCCAAGTCTGTTTAAATCTGCTAGAACCTTTCATCTCCCAAATCTGATCAAATCTGTCCAGATCCCACACACAAACAGGCCAGATCCTGGATTCGAGCCCCAATCTGTCATACAACATAGAACATTACAACACAATACAGGCCCTTTGGCCTTCGATGTTGTGCCGACCTGTCATACCAATCTGAAGCCCCTGGAGGGGATGTCAACACCTCTCTGATAATCAAAACCAAAACCAAAGGGGAGTTTGCCTCATCTTGTTATAGAACATAGAAGGAAATGTGGAAAGTGGTATAACCTGCCTCTCACCTCCCAATCTGTTATAAAAGAGAGATGAAATAAAATGAACTCCTCACAGCCACTTGACAATCAACAAGTAAAAATTTATTTATCTAACAAATTAACAGAGCTACTAGCAAATCAAACAATTTCCCCTTAATTGCTAACTATTCCCAAGAAAACATAATTCTAATGGTATGCTGTTCCAACAGATAGAAGTTCCACTTATATAAAACAGATTAATTAAAAAAAACTTAAAACTTAGTTTCTCAAAATTACAGCCAGGATCAGTCTTTCAGAATGTTCTTTGCCTCCTCCACTGTCCTCCAGTCAGGAACACCTTCCTCTGTCAAATTCTTGTGTTGTAAATATTAGCTGAGAGTGCTGTGGTACCTTTATTTAGATTGTGCTTTCTCTGAGAGCTTAGAGACTTCTGTGAGAGCCAGTGAGTTCCTCTTTGGATAGTAGCTCACTCTCACACCTATTTTCAAATACCTTCTTTTATACCTTTGATGACCTATCAGGTTTTACAGTAGGATTGGTCTGAGGTCGTCAAAACCAAATTTAAGTCATCTTTTTCCTTTGATCAATCAGGGGTTGATGGCATCACTGGCTAGGCCAGCAATTATTGCCTATAACTAATTGCCCAGAGGGCAGTTATGAGTCAACCACATTGCTGTGGGCCTGTAGACCAGATCAGGCAAGATTGGTAGTTTTCTAAGGGCATTTGTGTGCCAGGTGGGTTTTTACTGACAATTGGCAATGGATTCATGGACATCATCAGACACTCAATTACAGGTATTCATTGAATTCAAATTCCACCATCTGTCATGGGGGGATTGGAACCGAGGCCCCCAGCACAACACCTGGGTTTCTAGATTAACAGTCCAGCAATAATACTATGAGGCCACTGCCTCCTCTAGGTTTTCTATCTCTAAGTGCCTGGCTTAAATTAATTGGTTGATGTACAAACTGAGTGCCTTCATAATAAAATTACTGCCTGGGTGTCTAACCATCGGCCTTTTGATGCAATGTTTCAATTTCAGGAACTCTGTGAACGTGCACATCTTTTTAAATTTGCAAACCTAGAAAAAAACACATCATCTTTTAAACGTAATAAAATGTGAGGCTGGATGAACACAGCAGGCCAAGTAGCATCTCAGGAGCACAAAAGTTGACGTTTCGAGCCTAGACCCTTCATCAGAGTGGGGGATGGGGTGAGGGTTCTGGAATAAATAGGGAGAGGGGGGAGGCTGACTGAAGATGGAGAGAAAAGAAGATAGGTGGAGAGGAGAGTATAGGTGGGGAGGTAGGGAGGGGATAGGTCAGTCCAGGGAAGACGGACAGGTCAAGGAGGTGGGATGAGGTTAGTAGGTAGGAGATGGAGGTGCAGCTTGGGGTGGGAGGAAGGGATGGGTGAGAGGAGGAACAGGTTAGGGAGGCACAGACAGGTTGGACTGGTTATGGGATGCAGTGGGTGGAGGGGAAGAGCTGGGCTGGTTGTGTGGTGCAGTGGGGGGAGGGGACGAACTGGGCTGGTTTTGGGATGCGGTGGGGGAAGGGGAGATTTTGAAGCTGGTGAAATCCACATTGATACCATTGGGCTGCAGGGTTCCCAAGCGGAATATGAGTTGCTGTTCCTGCAACCTTCGGGTGGCACTGCAGGAGGCCCATGATGGACATGTCATCTAAAGAATGGGAGGGGGAGTGGAAATCTCTCCTCTCACCCATCCCTTCCTCCCACCCCAAGCCGCACCTCCATCTCCTACCTACTAACTTCATCCCACCTCCTTGACCTGTCCGTCTTCCCTGGACTGACCTATCCCCTCCCTACCTCCTCACCTATACTCTCCTCTCCACCTATCTTCTTTTCTCTCCACCTTCGGTCCGCCTCCCCCTCTCTCCCTATTTATTCCCGAACCCTCACCCCCTCCCCCTCACTGATGAAGGGTCTAGGCCCGAAACGTCAGCTTTTGTGCTCCTGAGATGCTGCTGGGCCTGCTGTGTTCATCCAGCCTCACATTTTATTATCTTGGATTCTCCAGCATCTGCAGTTCCCATTATCACTCATCTTTTAAAGGGGCTCATGTACTCTTTTCCTTTACCATTTTGCAAACAAATTCTAATGTCTTGCCTTTCAATCCGTAAGTATTCTTTGCAACATAAGGGAGGATAACACAGCTGTATTGAGGAAGGACACCTTGGAGGGGTCATCTAGTGAAGCCATATGGATACTGCTCAGGAGAAGGAAGGGTGCAATCACTTTGATGCAATTGTACTACAGGCCTCCTAACAGTCAACGGGTAATAGAAGAACAGATATGTGGATCAATTGTGGAAAAATTTAAAAATGAAGGGTTATTGTGGTGATTTTTAATTTCCCGTATATTGACTGGGGCTCACTTAATATCAAGAGTTTAGATGGGGTGAAATTCATGAGATGTGTCTGGGATGGTATTTTGAAACACAATGTAAATAGTCCAGTTAGGGAAGGAGCCATACTAGACCTGGCACTGGGGGATGAGGCCAGCCACGCTATCGAAGTTTCAACAGAAGAGCATTTCGGGAACCGTGATCATAATCCTGTAAGTATTAACTCATGGATAAAGATAAGATTAGACCTCGAGTGAAAGTACAAAACTTGGGTAAGGCTAACTACCAGAATATTGGGCAGGAACTAGGGAATGTAGATTGTGGGTCGTTGTTTAAGGGTAAATCCACATCTGGCATGTGGAATCTTTTAAAGGCTAATTGACCACAGTTTAGGATCAGTATATTCCTGTGAAAATAAGGACAGCAAGATTTGGGAAAACTGGATGCCCCACCAGAGGGCCAAGCATTCAGGACACTGCTACACAACCAACAAAGACATTTACCACTCAAACCCCACCCACACTTTGGAAAATCCAAACACAGTGCTGTTTTCTTCTTCCAGCATACAAGCAGAAGCTGAAATGGGAGAATCCTTCATGAAAAGAAGTACAGTGTTGGTCTGAGGCAGTAGAACACTGTCTCTGGGACTGTTTAGACTTGATGGGCTGGACCATGTTCAAGTGTTCAGCGCAAAACCAAGAGTCTGCCACCACCGTCATGGACTTCATTAGCAAATGTGAGGACTGTGAACCAAAGAAGTCATTTGAAGTGTTCCCCAACCATAAACTTGGGTAAACCAAGAAATGCACTCTCTATCAAAGACCAGATAGGCAACATTCAAGGCGGGTGACCCGGACCAATACAGAAAATCCAAACATGATCTCGACAAAGCCAGCAGGGAGGCAAGCAGCCGTACCGGACCACGTTAGAGACCCAGACCTACCAAACAGAATCCTGCTGTCTACGGCAAGGCCTAAATGACATTATGGGGCATAAAATGAAATCACGTAAGATAGCGGACAATGACACATCCCTCCCTGACATGCTCAATGCTTTCTCTGCTTGGTTTGAGCAGGATACCACTGGCATGGCGGCACCTTCAGTGACAGACCTATCCCCTCTGTTACCGCTTCAAAAGTCAGATCGGCCTTCCTGAGAGTCAACACAAGGAAAATGACAGCCCCAGACAATGGCTCCGACTGAGCACTTAGATCCTGTGCGACTCACCTGGCAGAGGTATTCACTGGCATCTTCTACCTCTACCTCGACAAGATGATCAGAGCATTAGATAGGGTGGACAGTGAGAGTCTTTTTCTGAGGGTGATGACTTCAGCTTGTACAAGGGGGCATAGCTACAAATTGAGGGGTGATAGATTTAAGACAGATGTCAGAGGCAGGTTCTTTACTCAGAGAGTGGTAAGGGCATGGATCGCCCTTCCTGCCAATGTAGTTAACTCAGCCACATTAGTGGCATTTAAACAGTGCTTGGATAAGCATATGGATAATGATGAGATAGTGTAGGGGGAGGGGCTTAGATTAGTTCACAGGTCGGTGCAACATCGAGGGCCGAAGGACCTGTTCTGCGCTGTAATGTTCTATGTAGCTCTCCCTCCTACAAGTCAAAGTCTCCACCTGCTCCAAGAAGAGCACCATCATCCCTGTACCCAAGAAAACACAAGCCTCACCAACTACCGCCCAATAGCTCTGACTTCAACAATCATGAAATGCTTCAAAAGGCTGGTCATGGCTCACATCAATTGCAGTTTCCCAGCTTGCCTCAATTGCCTACAGCTTGCCTACGGACATAACAGGTTGGTAAGACATAAGAGGATGCCATACACCAAGCCCTGCACTCATCCCTGGAACATTGGACAACAAAGACACCTACGTCAGACTCCTGCTCATTTACTGCAGCTCCGTATTCAACACATTCCCTCCTGACCGATCTCAAAATTAAGTGATCTTGGTCTCAGCTCCACTCTTAGCAATAGGATCCTCATCTTTCTGTTCCATAGGCAGCAATCTTGTTCTTTGAGAAGGTGACCAAACAGGTAGATGAGAGTAAACCGGTTGATGTGGTGTATATGGATTTCAGTTAGGCCTTCGATAAGGTTGCCCACAGTAGGCTATTCTACAAAATGCGGAGGAATGGAATTGTGGGAGATATAGCAGTTTGGATCGGAAATTGGCTTGCTGAAAGAAGACAGAGGGTGGTAGTTGATGGGAAATGTTCATCCTGGAGACCAGTTACTAGTGGTGTACTGCAAGGGTCGGTGTTGGGTCCACTGCTGTTTGTCATTTTTATAAATGACCTGGATGAGGGCGTAGAAGGATGGGTTAGTAAATTTGCAAAGGACACTAAGGTCGGTGGACTTGTTGATAGTGACGAAGGATGCTGTAGGTTGCAGAGAGACATAGATAAGCTGCAGAGCTGGGCTGAGAGGTGGCAAATGGAGTTTAATGCAGACAAGTGTGAGGTGATGCACTTTGCTAGGAGTAACCGGAAGGCAAAGTACTGGGCTAATGGTAAGATTCTTGGTAGTGTAGATGAGCAGAGAGATCTCGGTGTCCATATACACAGATCCTTGAAAGTTGTCACCCAGGTTGACAGGGCTGTTAAGAAGGCATACAGTGTTTTAGCTTTTATTAATGGAGGGATCGAGTTCTGGAACCAAGAGGTTATGCTGCAGCTGTACAAAACTCTGGTGTGGCCGCACTTGGAGTATTGCGTACAGTTCTGGTCACCGCATTATAATGATGTGGAAGCTTTGGAAAGGGTGCAGAGGAGATTTACCAGGATGTTGCCTGGTATGGAGGGAAGGTCTTACGAGGAAAGGCTGAGGGACTTGAGGCTGTTTTCATTAGAGAGAAGAAGGTTGAGAGGTGATTTAATTGAAACATATAAAATAATCAGAGGGTTAGATAGGGTGGATAGGGAGAGCCTTTTTCCTAGGATGGTGATGGCGAGCACGAGGGGGCATAGCTTTAAATTGAGGGGTGAAAGATATAGGTCAGATGTCAGAGGTGGTTTCTTTACTCAGAGAGTAGTAAGGGAATGGAACGCTTTGCCTGTAATGGTAGTAGATTTGCCAACTTTAGGTACATTTAAGTCGTTATTGGACGAGCATATGGACGTACATGGAATAGTGTAGGTTAGATGGGCTTGAGATCGGTATGACAGGTCGGCACAACATCGAAGGCCGATGGGCCTGTACTGTGCTGTAATGTTCTATGTTCTATGTAAGGTGTAGAGCTGAATGAACACATCTGGCCAAGCAGCATCAGAGGAGGAGGAAAGCTGGCATTTCGGGCCTGTCCTTTTATATCCTTACTGATATCTCAATTTCTTACAACAGAATTGGTCCTATGACTTCAAAACCATCAGATTTAAATTTAATTTGTTTTTGGTCTTGAAATGCCTGATTCAAGTTGATTGGCTAAAATCAAAACTTGTCTTGTTAACAAAACAAAACTGTTGCTTATCTTGCTAACTGTACAGCTTTTTGAAAGAAGTGTTTCAATTTGAGAGCTCTCTGTGTACCGACAAACCTACAAGCCGCTGCCCAACTTTGCAAAAGTTATGTATTCAATGCAGAACAAATCCAACCCAACCAATTACTGGGAGGTAGCAAGAGCTGCAGATGACGGATTCAGAGTCATGAAGGGTGTAAACCTGAAGAGTCGACTTTCCTGCTCCCCTGATGCTGCCCAACATGCTGTTTTCTCCAGCTCTACATGGTATCCAACCAATTATTGTCCCATTGGTCTACTCGATCATCAGGAAAGTGATGGAAGGTGTCATCGACGGTCCTGTCAAGCAGCACCTGTTCTGCAATAATCTCAGTGATGCCTAGTTTGGGCTCCTCCAGAGCCATTCAGCACCAGATCCCATTACAGCTTTTGTTCATTAATGGGCTAAAGAGGTGAATTCCACAGATGAGGTGAGAGTGACAGTCTTTGACATTAAGGCTGCATTTGGCTGAGTGTGACATCAATGAGCCCCAAGAAACTGGAATTAGTGGATATTAGAGAACAAATTCTCTGCTGGTTGGAGTCATACCTTGTACATCGGAAGATGGTCATGGTTGTTGGAGGCCAGTCATCTCGACTCCAGGACATCTCTGCAGGGGTTCCTCAGGGTAGTGTCCTGGACCCAACCATCTTCAACTGCTTCATCAATGATCTTCCCTCCATCATAAAGTCGGAAGTGGGTATGTTTGCCAACGACAGCATAATGTTCCACCAGTTGTGCACCGTTTGTGACTCCTCAGGTACTGAAGCATTCCACATTCAAATGCAACAAGATCTAGACAGTATCCAAAGTTTGGGCTGACAAATGGCAAGTAACATTCGCGCCAGAGAAATGCAAGGCTACAGCCATCATCAATAAGAAACTTTCTAACCTCCGCCCCTTGACATTCAACGGTGTTACCATCACTGAATTTTCCTTTTCTCAATATCCTGTGGGTTACCATTGACCAGAAAGCCAACTAGACTAGCCATATAAATACAGTGGCTGCAACAGCAGTTTAGAGGCGAGGAATACAGCGGTGAATGGCTCACTTTCTGACTCCCTAAAGCATGTCCACCAACTAAAAGGCTCATATCAGGAACGTGATGGAATGCTCCCCATTTTCCTGGATGTCTGCATCTACAACAATGCTTATGAACTTGACATCATTCAGGAAAAAGTAGCTTGCTTGATTGGTACCACATCCACAAATATCTACTCCCTCAAACACTGACACTCAGTTGCAGCAGTGTGTAATATCAACAAGATGCACTGCAGAAATTCACCAAGGATTGTCAGACAGCATCTTCCAAGCTAATGACCACTTCCATCCAGAAGGACAAGGAAAGCTGATACATGGGAACGCTACCACCTGCAAGTTTCCCTCTAAGCTACTCACTACCCTAATTTGGAATATACTGCTGTTCTTTCAGCGTCACTGGGTCAAAATACTGGAATATCCTCCTGAACGTCATTATGGGTCAACTCACAGCAGATGAGCTGCAGCAGTTCAAGAAGGCAGCCCACCACCACCTTCTCACTCACCTTATAGTCAAATACATTCGAGACATTTTAGTGACTCTTGGGTAGGACATGAATCATAGTATAATATTGGGTATGCAGGGCAGTTTGATCTTAGTAGGATAACAGGTTGGCACAACATGGTGGGCCGAAGGGCCTGTACTACGTTGCACTGTTCTATTGTCTATGTTCTATGTTCCCAAGGGCACTTAGGGACAGGTAATACATGTCCAGCCAGTGATGTTCACATCTCACAAACAAACTGAAGAAAGAAAAACTGCCCAGATAATCTTACCTGCTGTATATTCTGGCAGAAGGCAGGCAGGCTGGTCAGCTGGCTAATGAGGTTCAGATAGGCAGAGCAGAGGGCATGAATTGCACAGCGTGTCCACACAGGCAGGTTATCCTCATTGGTTGATGAAAGTTCCTGTAAATAAAGACACTTTACTGCCTCTTCCAACTGTACTGAACTCAGAGGACAAGACTGCTACATATCTAGATATAAAAACTGAAAGAACTGTCAATGCTGTAAATCAGGAACAAAAACAAGTTGCTGGAAAAGCTCAGCAGATCTTGCAGCATCTGTGAAAAAAAAAACAGAGTTCCTGTTTTGGATCCAGTGACCCTTGCTCAGAACAGATGGTAGCTGGGAAAACGCCAGCTTATGTGCAGAAAATAGGGAGGAGGATAAGGCAGGGAGTAAACGATAGAATAGAGCCCGAAGAGAGAAAAGAGCAGTTGGATAGACAAAGAATAGATCTATCTAAGAGGGTGAATAGTTGTTAATGGGGACTGTTAGTGACTAACAATAGGTAGTGTGTAATGGCAGGCTATGTGATAACAAGGCCTGGTGCACGAGGTAGGAAGCTGGGACATGAGAGTGTTCAGGCCCTAAAATTATTGAACTCGATATTGAGTCCAGAAGGCTGCAGGATCCCCAAGTGGAAAATGAGGTGTTCTT
Organism: Stegostoma tigrinum; assembly: GCF_030684315.1. Classification (NCBI taxonomy): domain Eukaryota; kingdom Metazoa; phylum Chordata; class Chondrichthyes; order Orectolobiformes; family Stegostomatidae; genus Stegostoma; species Stegostoma tigrinum. The sequence goes on along the minus strand of NC_081362.1, from coordinate 98,233,227 downwards.
CCATATTGCGTTGAGCTTCGCTGGAGCACTGCAGCAATCCTGAGACAGAGATGTTGGCCAGGGAACAGGGTGGTGTGTCAAAGTGGCACCACTTGTGGTCCGCTTGGGGATCCTGTAGCCCTGTGGCCTCAATATCGAGTTCAATAATTTTAGGGCCGAAACTCTCCCATGTCCTAACTCCCTACCCCACACACCAGGCCTTGTTATCACACAGCTTGCCATTACATACCACCTATTGTTAGTCACTAACAGTCCCCATTAACACCTATTCACTAGTATTGCAGTTTTATGGCATATTTTTATTATGGATTTCACTTATGATTCTCCAATTTAATTGGTGATTTTATTTTCGTTTGCCCCCTCCCCAGTTGTTTTATGTATTTCATAGTCTACCAACACATTAGGCCAAAAGCACAGAAAGTAACCAGCTGATGCCACAGCCAAGTTCACTATCTATAATGTCACCAGAACATGGCCATATTGACCACACTGACAGGGTCTGAAGGAAGTGGCTCTGTTCACAAGCTCTTGGTCAGCATGAAACCAATTTCATCCATGACCTATCGTAAGGTACATGTCACCTACACCAGACTGTCAGCTGCACTGTCAGTTTTACATGCAGTTTAAGAGATCTGTAGATTGAGAGTAATTTGGTGATATTATTGACAAAAGTAAAATGAGGGTGGCTACCTCCCTGAGTTCTGAAAAAAAGTTAGAGAAGTAACCATTGTTTATTTAAACACAGAGATGAGGAGGAATTTCTTTTCTCAGAGTGTAGTGAATCTATGGAATTCTTTACTACAGAGTGTTGTGGGGACTGGATCATTAACTATATTCAAGTATAGACAAAGTTTTAATTAATTAAGGGAAGCAAAGGACAGAGGGACAAAGCAGGAAAGTGATTGAAGGTGATCAGATCAGACATGATTTCATTAATAGCAGAGTAGACTTGATGGGCTGACTGGCCTGCTTCTGCTCCTACAACATATGGTTTTATGATTAACTATCGCACAGGGAGCGCATCTGCAAAGAAGCATCCAAAGGGTTTGACAGAAGAGTTTAATGTCAAAAAATGAGGATATGCACTTTGGTGGGAAGAATCAAAAGACAGGCTAATTTTTAAATGGAAAAAGACTCCAAAAAAGTGAAGCGCAGACAAATCTGGATGTTCTTGTGCATGAAACACAAAATACTAGCATGCAGGTGCAGCAAGTAATTAAGAAAGCAAATGGAATCTGGTCCGTTCTTATGAGGGATTAGAATTTAAAAATAAAGAAGTTTTGTTACAATTGCATAAAGTGTTGGTAAGGCTGACATTAGACTTTGACGGCACTTGACAGACGAGATATTGAGAAGGTGTTTCCACTCGCTGAAATTTCTCAAACTCGGGGGGTGTTCGACATTACAGAATACAGGCACTCATTTAAATCTGAGATGAAAAAGAATTTCTTCTCCACATGGGTAGTGAATGGCTTGAATTCACTACTTCAGAAAATTGTGGAGGCCAAATCACCGAAAGTATTTAAAGAGGAGGTAAATGGATTTTTTGAAATATCAGGGAGTTGATGGAAATGTACAACTGGCACAAATGAGGAGGCATGAAACACAGAAAGCTAGCACACAGGTGCAGCCAGAAGGCTGATGGAATGTTAGTCCTCATTTCAAGGGAGTTGGAATGTCAGAAGAGGGAAGGAAATCTTACTGCAACGGTATAAGGTGCTGGTGCAACCTCACGTGGCATAAAATGAGCAGTTTTAATCGCCTCACTCAAGGAAACAACTTATTTCATTTCAGAGAAGGTTCCCTGGGATTTATTTTTAAATCATTCACAGGATGAGGGCATCACTGGCAAGGCCAGCATTTTTATACTCATTCATATTTGCCCGGAGAGAAGTTAAGAACACAGAAAATTACAGCAAAGGAACAGGCCCTTCAGCCCTCCAAGCCAGCGCCAGATCCTCTATCTAAACCTGTCACCTATTTTCCAAGGATCTGTATCCCTCTGCTCCCTGCCCATTCATGTATCTGTCTAGATACATCTTAAACGATGCTATTGAGCCTGCCTCTAACACCTCTGCTGGCAACGCGTTCCAGGCACCCACCACCCTCTGCATAAAGAACTTTACCATGCATATCTCTCTTAAATGTTTCCCCTCTCACCTTGAAATCATGACTCCTATTAATTGAGTCCCTCACTCTGGGAAAAAAGCTTCTTGCTATCCATCCTGTCTATACCTCTTGTGATTTTGTAGACCTCAATCAGGTTCCCCCTCAATCTCCATCTTTCTAATGTAAATAATCCTAATCTACTCAACCTCTCTTCATAGCTAGTGTCCTCCATACCTGGCAACATCCTAGTGAACCTCCTCTGCAGCCTCTCCAAAGCGTCCACATCCTTTTGGTAATGTGGTGACCAGAGCTGTATGCAGTATTCCAAATGTGGCTGAACCAAAGTCCTATACAACCGTAACATGACCTGCCAACTCTTGTACTCAATACCCCGTCCGATGAATGAAAGCATGCCATATGCCTTCTTGACCACACCGTTGACTTGTGTAGCGACCTTCAGGGAATAATGGACTGAAACATCCAGATCTCTCTGTGTATCAATTTCCCCCAGGGGAAATTTTTCCATTTACTACATAGTTTGCTTTTGAATTGGATCTTCCAAAATGCATCACCTTGCATTTGCCTGGATTGAACTTCACCTGCCATTTCTCCACCCAACTCTCCAGTCTATCTATATTCTGCTGCATTCTCCGACAGTCCCCTTCACTATTTGCTATTCCACCAATCTTAGTGTCCTCTGCAAACTTGCTAATCAGGCCATCTATACCTTCCTCCAAATCATTATCACAAACAACAGTGGTCCCAACATGGATCCCTGTGGAACACCGCTGGTCACAGGTTTCAATTTTGAGAAACTCCCTTCCACTACAACTCTCTGTCTCCTGTTTCCCAGCCAGTTCTCTATCCATCTAACTAGTACAATCTCGTGCGACCTCACTTTCTCAGTCACCCTACCGTGGACTACATTATCAAACGCCTTACTGAAGTCCATGTATGTGACAGCATCAACTTGGTCACTTCCTCAAAGAATTCTATCAAGTTGGTAAGACATGACCTTCCCTGCATAAAAACATACTGCCTATCACTAATGAGTCAATTTTCTTCCAAATGTAAATAGATCGTATCCCTCAGTATCTTCTACAGTTAAGTATCAACCACATTGCTGTAGGTCTGGAATCACATATAGGCCAGACCAGGTGAGGATGGCAATTTCTTTCTTTTAATAACATTAGTGAACCAGATGGACCTTTCCCAAAAATCAATTCAAGGTCATCATTAGACTCTTAATTCCAGAATTTTTTAATTGAATTCAAATTCCACCAGCTGCAGTGGCAGGATTTGAAACCATGCCTCAGAACATTACCTGGGTCCCTGAATTAACAATCCAGAAATAATGACACTGAGCCATTGCCTCCCCTGGATGATCCTTGTATGGAGGGATTGTCTTATGATCAAATTTTAAACATGTTGGGACTCATTGGAATTTGCAAGAATGAAAGGTGATCTCGATGACACATGTAGGATTCTTAAGGGGCTTGACATGTAGATGCTGAGGGAGGTCATGAGACAGTCTGACAGCGGAGGATATATTCTCAGAATTAGGGGGCATAATTTATGCTTCAGGTGAAAAGGAATTTCTTCTCTGAGGGTTTTGAGTCTTTGGAACTCCTTCTCGCAGAGAGCTGTGGGAGCAGAGGCCTTGTGTACATTTAAGGGTGTCAGTTGGATTATTAATCAGCAGATAGCAAGGGATATGGGAAAAGGACAGGAAAGTGGGCATAAGGAAAGTCAGATCAGTCATGATTCTATCAACGGTGGAGCAGGCTTAAGGAGCTGAATGTCCTACTCTTGTTCCTATTTCCTATGGTTTTATAGTAAACTAATTGGGTTTTACTAGCAATCAACAATAATTGTATGGTCATTTTAAGACTCTTATTTCAAGGCTTTCTTTTTATTGAATTCTAGTTCCAGCATGTTGTTATTTAAATCCAGAGCCCCAGAAAATTACCTGACTATCTTGATTAATAGCCTAGTGATAAAATCACGAGGTCATTGCCTCCCCCCACCCCCAGTTAAGTTTTTTTAACTTTTATGTTCTTTTGTTTTAACTGGAGGCCATATGGGATAGTCACTTGTTTAAAATTAACACAGTGGAACATATGATGACTGGAACGAGACATCCAAGATGAGGATTCACCAAAGTATTATATAACAAAGGACATACCTGGAGGGCTAATACCACACGAATAAGATCCACAACTACCTCCTCATTGGCCAGCTCAACGCTGATGAGTGCAAGCATGGCGTATAGAGCATCATAGTGGATATGGGAGTTATTCTCCTGTTTACAGCTCATATAGATGTATCTGTACAATGTCTGTGAGTGCTGCAAAAAAAGATGCAAACTTTCATCAAAATGGGCAGTTATTCACGACCCAAAGAATGTGGAAATTCCTGCTGGATTAGACGCTAAGCCTAAAAAGATAGCATGAGGGAGCAGGGGAATTAGAAGAAATCTTGAAACAAAATTTGGTTGTCATTTTAATCCATTCCCACCAGGAAAGAACAAAGAACAAAAAACAAAGAAAATTACAGCACAGGAACAGGCCCTTCGGCCCTCCAAGGCTGCGCCAATCGAGATCCTGTATCTAAACCTGTCAGCTATTTTCCCTTTGCTCCCTGCCCACATTGTACCTGTCCAGATACATCTTAAAAGACACCATCGTGTCTGCGTCTACCACCTCCGCTGGCAACGCGTTTCAGGCACCCACCACCCTCTGCGTAAAGAGCTTTCTACGCATTTCTCCCATAAACTTTCCTCCACTCACTTTTAACTCATGACCCCTAGTAATTGAGTCCCCCACTCTGGGAAAAAGCTTCTTGTTATCCACCCTGTCTATACACCTCATGATTTTGTAAACGTCAAATTTGATTCCCCCTCAATCCCCGTCTTTCTAATGAAAATAAAAGAGGGAAATATGAAGAGGACACATTGGTTATGGTATTGATACAATGGAGTGTAATTGGATATGGAGGAGCCATACGAAGATAAAACAGACAGGTACTGGGAAGAAGTGGGGTATAGAGGGGACAAACTGGAGAGCAGTGGAATATGAGAGGACACACCAGGGACGAATGAGATGTGGAGTATCCGGCTGGGGAACATTGAGGTGTGGAATGTCCTACTGGGTACGAACATGAGTGGCTTGCTACATTATGTCAGAACAGTTAAGAGTGGAATGGGGAAATCTGGGACTTGATATAACCTTTACCTTAGCTTAATTCTTTTGTAAACCTGTATTGGAACACACTGCACGGTCTGTGGATTTTCGGGTCATCACTTTAATTCTAGCAGTCAAACAAACTTTCCAAAAAAAAGTCATTGGATTCTGGAGAAGTACCACAGGATTTGAAAACAGGTAATTTTACACTCCTATTCAAGGCAAAAAAATTGGCAATGTTAAGCCGATTAGCCTAATATACATTGTTGGAAAATTATTGGAATCAATTATGAAGGAAGTAATAGAAGTACATTTGGAAAATCATAATCTATTCAAGCAGAGTCAGCACAGCTTCATAAAAGGGAAATTGTGTCTGGCTAATTGATTTGAGTTTTATGAGGAAGTCTCAGAGTGGATAGAGAGGTGTGTTGGATTTGGACTTTCGGAAGGTGTTCAACAAGGTACCTTACAAAAAGTTAAATCATAGGATCCCATTATCTTGGATGCAGTATAATGACATGAGAAAAGAATTGGCAAGTGGGGATAAGGGTTTCTTTTTCAGGTTGGTGACCAATGAATAGTGGGTTCCACAGGCACTAGTGCTGGGACCACAAGATATTTACAAATGACTGGTAGGAAGTAAGTGTAGTGTAGTCAATTTTTCAGACAGCATGAAAATTGGTGGAAAGACAGGTTGTGAGAGGGGTACAAACATTTTGCAAAGAGACCTTGGTTGGTTAAGGAAGTGGGCAAAAGTTGGCAAATGGAGTACAATGTGGGAAAATGTGCAGTTGTTCATTTTAGAAGGGAGATCAAAAGAACAGAGTATTGTTTAAATGGAAAGAAACTGCAGAAAGCTGCAACACAAAGGGACTTGGGGGAATTTGTGCATGAAACACAGAAATTTTTTTCTGAAGAGGGGTCCCGAACCGAAATGTCAAGCTTTCCTGCTCCTCTGATGCTGCTTAGCCTGCTGTGTTCATCCAGCTTTACACCGTGTTATCTCAGATTCTCCAGCATTGGCAGTTCCTACTATCTCTGGAGTACTATGAGCAGTTTTGATCCCATTATTTAAGAAAAAATATATCATTTCATTGAGGATGGTCACAGAGGTTCATTAGGATGATAAAAACCAAAAGAACTGTGTATGCTGTAAATCAGGAGCAAAAACAGAAGTTGCTGGGAAAGCTCATCTGGTCTGGCAGCACCTGTGAAGAGAAAATCAGCATTAACATCTCAAGTCCAATATTCTGAGGAAGGGTTCCCTGTACCCAAAACGTTAACTCTGATTTTCTCTTCACAGATGCTGCTAGGCCTACTGAGCTTTTCCAGCAACTTCAGTTTTTGTTCATTATGATCATCCCAGGTACGGAGGGACTGTCTTATGTGCAAAGGCTAAACAACTTGGGACTCATTGGCATTTAGAAGAATGGGAGGTGATCTCATTGAACCATTAAGGGGTTTGACAGGGTAAACGCTGAGAGGATGCTTCCTCATGAGAGAGTCTAAGAACAGAGGGCATAGTCTCAGAATAAACAGGAACTAATTTAAGACTAAGCTGAGGAGAAATTCCTTCGCTGAGATGCTTGAAAGTCTTTGGAACTCCTTTCCAGAGGGAGATATGGGGGCAGAGTCCATGTGAACATGTATGGCTGAGATAGGTGAATAGACAGATTTGTGATTAGTAAGCGAATGAAGGGTTACAGAGAAACTGCAGGAAAAGCAGATATGAGGAATGAGATGTTAAACGGCCCACTGCTATTTCTTATGGTCTTAAACTCAGGAGAATACCAGAGGCTCACCTTCTTCATAAACAGAGTATCCTGTCGGGAACACTTGTCCACTTTTAGCATGAGTACAGAGATGTCTGAAACAATACTGAGGAGGAAGAGGAAAACACTATCAGTCTCAGAAGACTCAGACACACTCATACAGATGGACAGATTTGGATAGATACAGACAAAAACACTGAAATAAAAGATATATTTCTGGTCACAAACACAGACTTATTCAAAAAGTGTCTAGAAATGCAGATCAATGCCATAGCCTGCAGGGTTCTGGTCTAAATGTGGGATTAAGCTGGAAAATTTGCTTTCTCTGATGGCACAAACATGGCTGATGAAGTCACCTTTTTCTGTGCTGTAATCTTTCTATTATGCTGTATAGAGGGCACACAGATACAGACACACAGAAATATACCTAAGAATAGACAGACATGATAGGACATTGGACAGCAATTCAAAAATGCTTTTTGCACCAATATTAATAGCAGTCTGCCAGGCCAATCAATATGCATTCTTCCTTCAATGCCTGATGGCAAAATGGTGGAATTTGATGATTTGATGATAGTCAAATTTCAGGTGACAGATGCTGTGAAATTTATGTTTTCTTGATGAAATACTAAATCACACTTTTTCACAAATTTTGCGCAGCACCCAGTGTTGAACTTGAATTCTGAAATGCCACCTTCTTTTACTTCTTTGAGACTGTGTTGTGAGCAGTAATATAACACTTTTGCCCATGTTTTCTCACACATTCTATTACTTATTTCTCCTATTTAGATTGAGTTGCATACTTGTTATTCGTTCTTGAAGGCATCATGGTTAATCATGTAATATGTATTAGTCTATTAAAGTCTAAAGGTTCCCACTTGTGCCTTTAATTAATAGAATTTTAAGTTACCAATAAGTAATCAATAACCCCAAATGGTTTGATCCCTGACAACTAGATTAGATTAAATTAGGCTTTATTGTCACATGTAGCCAGGTACAAAAGTACAGGAGAACAGTGAAAAGTATAGAGTCACCACTCTCCAGGTCCCAAATTAGCATATAATAGTTACAAGTAAAAACAAGGGCAGAAATTAAGGAAACAGAAACAAAAGGAAAAGAAAATGTCCAGATTAGAGTAGACATTTACATTGAAGAATAAAGAAAATTACAGCACAGGAACAGGTCTTTCAGCCCTCCAAGCCTGCGCCGATTGAGTGTATGAAAAATTATATCTTTTTATGCCAAGATTATGGAGTTGATTATAGAACATAGAACAGTACAGCACAGAACAGGCCCTTCAGCCCACGATGTTGTGCCGACCATTGATCCTCATGTATGCACCCTCAAATTTCTGTGACCATATGCATGTCCAGCAGTCTCTTAAATGTCCCCAATGATCTTGCTTCCACAACTGCTGCTGGCAACGCATTCCATGCTCTCACAACTCTCTGTGTAAAGAACCCGCCTCTGACATCCCCTCTATACTTTCCTCCAACCAGCTTAAAACTATGACCCCTCGTGTTAGCCATTTCTGCCCTGGCAAATAGTCTGGCTATCAACTCTATCTATGCCTCTCATTATCTTGTATACCTCAATTAGGTCCCCTCTCCTCCTCCTTTTCTCCAATGAAAAGAGTCCGAGCTCAGTCAACCTCTCTTCATAAGATAAGCCCTCCAGTCCAGGCAGCATCCTGGTAAACCTCCTCTGAACCCTCTCCAAAGCATCCACATCTTTCCTATAATAGGGCGACCAGAACTGGACGCAGTATCCCAAGTGTGGTCTAACCAAAGTTTTATAGAGCTGCAACAAGATCTCACGACTCTTAAACTCAATCCCCCTGCTAATGAAAGCCAAAACACCATATGCTTTCTTAACAACCCTGTCCACTTGGGTGGCCATTTTGAGGGATCTATGTATCTGCACGCCAAGATCCCTCTGTTCCTCCACACTGCCAAGAATCCTATCCTTAATCCTGAATTCAGCTTTCAAATTCGACCTTCCAAAATGCATCACCTCGCATTTATCCAAGTTGAACTCCATCTGCCACCTCTCAGCCCATCTCTGCATCCTGTCAATGTCCCGCTGCAGCCTACAACAGCCCTCTATAGTGTCAACGACACCTCCAACCTTCGTGTCGTCTGCAAACTTGCTGACCCATCCTTCAATCCCCTTATCCAAGTCATTAATAAAAATTACAAACAGTAGAGGCCCAAGGACAGAGCCCTGTGGAACACCACTCACCACCAGGCAGAATATTTTCCTTCTACTACCACTCGCTGTCTTCTGTTGGCCAGCCAATTCTGTATCCAGACAATTAAGTTCCCCTGTATCCCATTTCTCCTGACCTTCTGAATGAGCCTACCATGGGGAACCTTATCAAATTTAATAACATAATAAATAATAATTTTAAAACAAAGCAAACTTATGAATGAATGTATGTGCTATGTGCAAGACAGCACATAAGTAATGGCGTCAGGAAGAACTTTTACAAAACACTCATTCAGCTTTAAACAGGAAGCAGCGCACTGTAGGGAGATGAAGGCTTTTGAGAAGATCCTGAAAAGATTCTGGAGAATAGTCCAATGATAATGAACTTAAGTTCCCAGGTGGCTGGAGAAGCTAGACTTGTTCTCATGTGAGAAGAGATGGTTGAGATGAGATTCATAGAAATAATTAGGACCATGAGCAGTCGTGACAGATCAGATAAAGAAAAATTGTTTCCACTGGTGAATAATTGAGAACCACAGACACCGAATTGAGCTGATTGAATATGAACCAACTGCAACAAGAGGCACAGCAAGTGGTAGGATCTTCAACGTATGTCTGAAAATATGGTGAAGGCAGATTCGATTGTGGATTTCAAAATGAATTTGATTATGTGAAGAACGAAGATTTGCAAGGCTAGCACTAACTGAATTGTTCTTGCAGAGGGTCAATATAAACATGACAGACTGAATGGCCTGGTTCCATGTTGTTCTAGAAGTGTAAAGGTTACATTTGGGACATACCTGACATGAGAGAACTTGTGTCTATTTCCTTGGCGGTCGATCAGACTGAGAAGGATTTCTATGACAAGGAGGCGAAGTTCAGCATCCTCCATTAATGAGGCAGAGAGAAGAGGTTCCAGGAAGGAGGTGGGCAGGGTTGCTAAAAGATTATTGCTCTGGAATCCAATTGTCACCTTCAAGTAAAATAAATTTTAAAAATTGTAAACAACAACCAAGCCCACTACGGAATGGTCAGAGGAACAAACTGTAGTAATAAGCACAAAAATAACTTAGATTCATATGACAATAAAATGTGAGGCTGGATGAACACAGCAGGCCCAGCAGCATCTCAGGAGCACAAAAGCTGACGTTTCGGGCTTAGACCCTTCATCAGAGAGCTCTCTGATGAAGGGTCTAGGCCCGAAACGTCAGCTTTTGTGCTCCTGAGATGCTGCTGGGCCTGCTGTGTTCATCCAGCCTCACATTTTATTATCTTGGATTCTCCAGCATCTGCAGTTCCCATTATCACTTAGATTCATATGACTCATCTTTTAAATACTTAACCATGATTTACACCTAAATTTCTGCATATCCTAGTGTAGGAATGCTCACCATGGCAGGCTGGAATACAGTTCCACCATAATGTACATAGTTCACTCAAACTCTATCTGGACAGGTATAGCTCAGGATTAGATACAATGTACAGCATCTTCCACACTGTCCTCATCAAAAACGCCCAGGACAGGTATAACAAAGCATTTAATTGGGAGCACTGCATTTCAGAGTTGGAAGTCTTGAGTGAACTTCTTTCTGTGTTCTCAAAATGTAACCCTGATTGCACCTAGATAACTATTTACCTGGTGATTTAGGTATGCACAGCTGAGCCACATTCTGACTTTGCCATTGTGCCTGCACTGGACCAGTGGGGGAATATTTTTGAAAAGTCATACCTGTAGGAGGGATTTTAGCAACATCAATTGAATCATTCGATTTCCATTGTCCCTGCAACAGGAAGCAGAATAAGAAACAAGAGTTCAGTCAAAGGCCTGTTTTGCTGACATGTATACAGAATACCGAAATAATCGGTCAGATGACAGCAGATACTGGTACAGAGCTGTATCAGGCTGTGCCATCTCTTCTACTCTGTGATTTGACCATACAATTGGGATAGTTGTGCTGATGTCTGGAGCACTAGGGTACTCTGCAGAATCACAGCAGCACTCCTCTCCACTAAACTTTTTAAATAAATTCACTCATGGAACGTTAGCATTGCTATAGGGGCCAGCATTTGCTGCTATCTCTAGCTGCCTTTGAGAAGATGGTGGTGAGCTGCCTTCATGAACCGCTCCACTCTATTTAGACCCTATCTGGACACTAATGGTGCATTAGATTGGGAGTTCCAGGATTTCGGCCCTGCCACACTGAAGGATCAGCAATATATTTCCAAGCCAAGGTGGCGAGTTTCTTATGCATGAGTGACTGGTAGCTCTATTTCAGAATCACAGAACTCTCAGTGCAGAGTAAGGTCATTTGGCATGTTGTATGTGCACTGGCTTTTTGAAGATGCACTATGACTTCGTGCCACTACTCAGTCTTTTCACCATAACCCTGAACATTATTTCTGTTCAAATAATCAGCTAATGCCCTCTCAAATGCTTTTATTGAACCTGCCTCCATGATAGACCACTACCACTGTCCAGGCAGTGTTTTGTGGATCCTAAACAGTTTTTTGCTCATATCACATTTATAAACTATTTTAAATCTGTGCCCTCTTGTTCTTCATCCTTTTACAATTGGAACAATGTGCATCTGTCCATTCTGTCGAGGCCTCTCATGATTTTAAAACTTCTATCAGATCTCCTCTTTGCCTTCTCCTTGCCAAAGAAAACAGTACTAAATTCTCCAATGTACCTTCATACCTTAAGTTTTTCATCCTTGGAGCCATTCTTGTCAATTTCTTCCATGTTGTCTATTGCTCCCAGACCGTACACAATGCTCCAGTTGAGGCCTACCTACTATCTTATACAAGTTCATAACAAGTGTTTTGCTCTTATACTTAAATATCCCTATTAATGAAAGCTAGAATACTGTATGCTTTTTAGAACGTTGTCTCCATCTGTGTTGCCATGTTTATTGACTCAAGTATTTATACATCCCAATCTCTCTGTTCCTGCACATCTTTTACAGCAGTAACCTTTCATTTTATACTGTCTCTCCACGTTCCCTATATTTAAATGTATCACTTCACATTTTTCGGAGATTTCATCTGCCACCTATCTGCCCACTCTACTTTTATCATTTTGAAGATCTACACTATCCTCCTCACAGTTTACAATGCTTCCAAGTTTTGTGCCATATACAAATATTGAAATTGTCCCCTGAAAACAAGATATAGATCATGAACATACAATGGGAAAAGCAAGGCTTTCAACTTCAACGCCTGTGGAACTCCACTGCCAACTTTCTTCCTTTAACAATTTGTCTCTGTTTCCTGTCGCTCAGCCAGTTTTGTATCCAATTTGCTGCCGTCCTTTTCATTCCTATCACTTATTTCACAAGTCTGTTGTGTGGTACTGTATCAAGGGACCTCATTCATCCAATGAATCTTCACATATATCACTTCGCCAGCATGGCCCATAACAACCTTTTCTGTTATGTCTTCAAAAAACTAAAAATAGTTTAACACAACTGGCCCTTAAGAAATTCATGCTGGCTGTCTTTTAATTAACCCACATCTGCTATATGATTATGAATTGTAGGCAAAATTATTATTCCTAGATGTTGTCCCATTACCAAAGTTGAACTAACTGGTCTGTAATTGCTGGGCTTGACCTTAGAGGTTTCTGGCAAAGCGATTGTGGAAATACCATTTCACTTGTGGGCAGTTCAACAAGGCAGCTCACCAGCAACTCCTCCAGTTGTTATGGACAGGCAATAAATGCTAGCCCAGTCAGCAAAGTCCAATCCCTTGAATGGGTTTTAAAAATATTCTTCTTTCTCATATTCTAGTCACTGGTCTGTTACTAGGCGAGGCGTGAGGAGGAATTGCACAGACTTCAGTTACTTTATTGCTCACTCTTATAGTAGGGGTTTTGTATAATAATTTGAGAGGCCAATTCAAAAGGGTGGCACAGTGATTAGCAATGCTTCCTTGGGTTTGATTCTACTCAGGCGACTATGTGTGTGGAGTTTGTGCATTCTCATCATGTCTGTGTGGGTTTCTGCCAGGTTTCTTCCCACAGTCCAAAGATGAGCAGGTTAGGTGGATTGGCCATGCTAAATTGTTCAGAGTGCCCAGGGATGTGCAGGCTAGGTGGATTAGCCATGGGAAATGCAGGATTACAGGGATAGGATGTGGGGCAGGGGAGGGGGGTGGTGTAGGTTGGGGTGGGATGTTCTTCGAAGAGTCAGTGTGGACTCAGTGAGCTGAATGGCCTGCTTCTACACCGTGGGGATTCTAAAGTCTAAAAATATATTACAATGATTTCTTCCTGTTTCTCTATCATGCTTGTTAGCTCCTCAAAGAATTCCAGTATATTTGTCAGGCACAATTTTCCCTTCATAAAGCCATACTGATTCTGCTTGATTGTATTATATATTTCTAAATGCTCTGCTATTACATCCTTTATAATGGACTCTAACATTGATGTATGAAGAGAGACTGGTGTGGTTAGGATTATATTTACTGAAGTTTAGAAAAATGTGGAGGATTTCATAGAAATCTATAAAATTCTAACAGGACTAAACAGGGTAAACGTAGCAAAGATATTCCCGAGGACCAGGGAATCTAGAACTGGGGGGTCACAGGCTAAGGGTTTGGGGTAGAGTATGTAGGGAAAAGATGAAATATTTCTTCACCTCGAGATTGGTGAGCCTGTGGAATTCGCTACCTCAAAACTGAGAGCGCTCTGTCTCTGTGAAAGCTCCCTCTGCTGGGCAAAGCCAATGGTTCCAAAGCTGAGAAAAAAGGTTGCCATTTAAGATAGAAATAACACAACGTGGAGCTGGAGGAACACAGCAAGCCAGGCAGTATTGGAGGAGCAGGAAAATTGACGTTTTGGGTCAGGCCCCTCTTCAGACCCTTTTCTGAAGAAGGATCCCGACCCGAAATATCAGCTTTCTGGCTCCTCTTACGCTGCCTGGCCTGCTGTGTTCCTCCAGCTCCACACTGTGCTACGTCAGCAGTTCTAACTATCTCTGAGTCATTTAAATTAGTAACTTTCATGACCCTGGATTGCCCCAAAACACTGCACACTATTGGTAATGTATGAGACAGTAACTAACTCAGATACAGCAGTATCTCACAAAGAGCATCATGACAAAAGCTAGATAACCTATTTTAGTAGTGTTGGTTGAGGGTTAAATACTGGCAAAGACAGCAGGATATTTCACATGCTATTCTTACAGAAAGTGCCAAGGACTCTTATACCTACTAGTGAGGGCAAATAAGATTATACCTGAAAAATGGGATCTCTGAAGCATTGAACTGCCTCTGTTCACTGTTAGTGCTGTTCCTCCAAAACTGTTCTTCCTCATTTCCTTCACTCTGGCTTTGCAGCTTTCCCTAAGTAACACCTCTCTAACAGTGGAGTTCTTCCTCATTACTATCCAACAGCAGGATAGTTCGCTCACAATACTGCTCCTCCAACCTGGCGTTCTTCCTCAGTACATTCTCTGGCAGTGCAGTTCTTCCACAGTAAAGGAACAAAAACAATGAGGACCAGACGGCTGCTCACTCATTCGACAGAAACAACGGTAGTGCTTTAAACCTGAGGGTAAACATGCCTCAGGCAATTGGGTGAGACTGATTAGATAGTTCTTTAGTGGTAAATTCAGCCACTCAAACAGTGTGGGGCAATTGAATCTGCATTGTTGGTGTCACTCTGCATTGCAAACCAGCTGTCTAGTCAACTAAGCTAACTGACTAAATTGCAGGACTGCCTCTTCAAAACAGCAGATCTCCCTCGGTGCTGCAACTGTGACATTACAACATTCCTTCAGTCATAAACATCTGATAGTATAGCACTCCATCAATATTGCCCCTTTGACAGTGTGATTGCCCCTCAGTGCTGCCTGCTGTGATGAGAGAAACATAAGAACATAAGCTAGGCTGGGTAATTAAGACTTGGAGAATCATCCGCCATTTAATATATTCATGGCCGATTTCAACTTCGCTTTCCCATCTGGTCCCCATAACTTTAACCCATTACCAATTAAAAATCTATCTATCTTCTAGTTAATTTTATTTGGTGTCAGGCATCCATCGCATTCTGGGGTCATGAATTCCACAGATTCATGACACTTGGAGAGAAACCTGTCTTCTCTGTTTTAAATCTTCCATCCCTTAACTAAAACTATAACCCTTGTTCTTCATTGCCCCACAAGGGAAAATATCTGCTCTGTGCCTACTTTGTCAATCTACTTTAGCATATTATATACCTCAATTAAATATCATCTCATTGTTCTAAACTCTAGTGAGCACAAGCCTAAACAACTCAATCTCTCCCCATAAGACAAGCCTTTCAAATCTGACATTAATCTCATGGACTTTCTTTGAACTTCCTCCAATGCAACGTCATCCTTCCTCAAGTATGGGGATCAAAACTGTATGGAGTAGAGTCATAGAGTCATACAGCATGGAAACAGGCCCTTTGGCCAAACTCATCCATGCCAACCAGGCTTCTGAAACTGAACTAATCCCATTTGTCTGCACTTGGCCCGTATGCCTCTAAACCTTTCCTATCCATGTCCTGTCCAAATGTTTTTTTAAATGTTCTACCTATATCTGCCTCCATCACTTCCTCTGGTAGCTTGTTCCATGCACACACCACCATCTGTGTGAAAAAAATTGCCCCTCAGTTCCCTTTTAAATCTTTTCCATCTCATCTTAAACTTATGCCTTCCAGTTTAGGACTCCCCTATCCTAGGGAAAAGGCCTTGACCATTCATCTATGATCTTCTTGATTTCATAAATCTCTATAAGGTCACCTCTCAGCCTCCAACGCTGGAGAGAAAGAAGTCCCAGCCTATGCAGCCTCTCTTTGTAACTCAAAACCGCCAATCCTGGCAACATCCTTCTAATTGTTTTGTGTATGCTTTCTAGCTTAACAACATTCTTCCTATAGCAGTGTGACAAGAATTGTATGCAGGGTTCTAAAAGTAACCTCACCAATTTCTTGTACAGCTGCAACAGGACGTCCCAACTCCTGCACTCATTGCTCTGACCAATGAAGGCAAGAGCCCAAATGCCGTCTCACCAACCTGTCTGCCTGTGACATCTCTTTCAAGGAATTATGTACCTGCATGTCTTGGTCTCTGTTTGACAACACTGCCAAGGCCCCTACCATTAACTGTGTAAGTCCTGTCCTGGTTTGCCTTACCAAAATGCAACACCTCGCATTTATCGAAATTAAGCTCTACCTGTCACTTCTTGGCCAATTGGCCCATTTTGTTTTACTGTTGGGTATCCTTCTTCATGTCCTCCAAACCACCAATTTTTGTGTCTTCTACAAACTTGCTAACAAAACCACCCATACTCTCATTCAAATTGGTGATATAAATGATGAACAACAGTAGATCCAGAACTGATTCTTGTGGCACACCACTGGTCACATGTTTCCAGTCCAAATAACAACCCTCTATCACCACATTCTGTTCTTCTGCCATCAAGCCAATTTTGTAATCAATTAGCTATCACCCCTGGGTACGATGTGATTTAACCTTACTAACCAGCTTACCAGTCTACCTGAAACCTTAACTCTGTGTTCTCCTCCACAGCTGCTGCCAGACCTGTTGAGCTTTTCCAGCAACTTTGCTTTTGTTCCTACTATATGGGACTTGTTGAAGGCCTTGTCAAATTCCACGCGGTCAACGTTTACCACTCTGTCTTCATCTATCTTCTTGGTAGCCTCTTCAATAAACTCAACCAAATTTGTGAGCTGTGATGTTCCACACTCAATGCCATTTGAAGTCTCACCGATATCTTTTACAATTGCAACAAGTTCCTACTTTTATTCTTCATTCTTAAGCAAAAATGCGAAAATTTCATTTGCATTCCTTATTACCTGCTGTATCTGCATAATAGCTTTCTGCAATTAATGCACAAGGACTCCAGATCCCTCTACGTCAAAACATTTTGAAGTTTTCTCCATTCAGATAATAAGTTGCCTCTGCCACATCTGCTCCCAGGATGAGGCATTCCACTCCCGCACATCCCAGATGTCCACGTTCATCAAGGACGGCAACTTCCCCCCTGCAGTGGTCAAGAACGCCCTCGGACGTGTCTCCTGCATTTCCCACAACACATCCCTCACACCCTGCCCCCGCAATAACCACCCAAAGAGAATACCCCTAGTCCTCACATACCACCCCACCAACCTCCCGATACAACGCATCATCCTCTGACACTTCCAGCATTTACAATCAGACCCTATCACCCAAGACATTTTTCCATCCCCACCCTTGTCTGCCTTCTGGAGAGACCACTCTCTCTGAGGCTCCCTTGTCCGCTCCACACTTCCCTCCAACCCCACCACACCCGGCACCTTCCCCTGCTACCGCAGGAAGTGCTACACTTGCCCCCGCACCTCCTCCCTCACTCCCATCCCAGGCCCCAAGATGACTTTCCACATCAAGCAGATGTTCACCAGCACATCTGCCAATGTAGTATACTGTATCCCAAGTACCCAGTGTGGCTTCCTCTACATTGGGGAAACCAAGCGATGGCTTGGGGACCGCTTTGCAGAACACCTCCGCTCGGTTTGCAATAAACAACTCCCCCTCCTATTCCTTAGACAACATGTCCATCCTGGGCCTCCTGCAGTTCCACAATGATGCCACCCGAAAATTGCAGGAACAGCAACTCATATTCCACTTGGGAACCCTGCAGCCCAATGGTATCAATGTGGACTTCACAAGCTTCAAAATCTCCCCTCCCCCCACTGCATCCCAAGACCAGCCTAACTCGTCCCCGCCTCCCTAACCTGTTCTTCCTCTCACCTATCCCCTCCTCCCACCTCAAGCCGCACCTCCATTTCCTACCTGCCAACCTCATCCCGTCCCCTTGACCTGTCCGTCCTCCCCAGACTGACCTATCCCCTCCCTACTTGCCCACCTATACTCTCCTCTCCACCTATCTTCTCCTCTATCCATCTTTGGTCTGCCTGCCCGTCTGTCCCTATTTATTTCAGAACCCTCTTCCCCCTCCCCCTTTTCTGATGAAGGGTCTAGGCCCAAAACGTCAGTTTTGGTGCTCCTTAGATGCTGCTTGGCCTGCTTGCTCATCCAGTTCCACACTTTGTTATCTTGGATTCTCCAGCATCTGCAGTTCCCATCATCTCTGATCACATTATCCTTTCACCAAACTCTTATATGATTGATCCATTTACTTCTAGAAAGTACATAAGTGTGGCAGTTTGTGTTTCCTGAAGTTTTGATTTTTTATGTACACCACCTTGTGACACGTTGGCAGCACAGTTTAAAGATCTGGCTGAACAAATTACAAGACAAATCCTTTACATGCAGCAAGAAGAGCTGGTGTGAAAAAGTGAAACATCTGTCAAGCCTCAACCTGCAGCTCTGTAAGGATTCTGTTCTTTGTCCTCGGATTGCACTTTACTCTAATCAAAAAGCATCATGTCCAAGTAACTTTGTTCCGATCTGGAGCAGCTTAATTAGTTAGACTTTGAAAGCAAGATTTAAGCTGGAACACAACTTAAATATCACATTCTGAAATGAGACTTCCCTTTAACTTTAACCTCAGAGTCAGAAAAAAATCCATGACTACTTTCTGTCCTCTCAGAAAATCAAGGTGGCATAGCAGCTCAGTGATTAGCACTGCTGCCTTACAGTGCCAGGGATCTGGGTTCAATTCCACCCTCAGGTGACTGCCCATGTGGAGTTTGCACATTCTTCCTTGTGTATGTGTAGGTTTCCTCTGGGTGCTCCAGTTTCCTCCCACAATCTAAAGATGTGCAGGTTAGGTGGATTGGCCATGCTAAATTGCCCACAGTGTCTAGGGGATGTCTGGGTGGGATGCTCTTCAGACGGTTGGTGTGGACTTGATGGGCCAAATGGCCTGCTTCCACACTGTAGAGATTCTACAAGAAAGTTAAAATATGACAGATTAGGCTGTGAAGAACCACCCATGTGGTAACATCACCTAGCAGCCAAAATAAGCTTGTAAATAAAAAGGCTTTCATAGTATGGGGCTGTTTCTGCAGCTTGCAGCTGCAAAATCAGTTTTGTTGGGGTAGCTTAGAGTTAAATCAGGGAAAACAAATCAGCGTTCAGCAGTGCCACGAGAGCAAGCAAGTAATAATCTAAGTCCAGCTAAGGCAATGACTGCTAAATAATTTGCAACTTGGAGTTGAATTAATCCTAAAAGTTCTGGAAGAAACTTGAGAGTCTGAAGATTTTGAAATAGTATTAAAAATCCTAAATTAGTTGTAAATTGACCTCAACATGTCGAAAACTCAATTAGAAGACCAAGGATTTCCCGATGATTTCACATTGCTCTTACATCACAATGAGCTGTATTTTCAGGAGTTTTTTTATTCATTCGTGGGATGTGGGCATGACTGGCTGGACAGCATTTGTTCCCCGTCTCTAGCTGCTCTTGAGAAGATAGTGACGAGCTGCCTTCTTAAATTATTGCAGTCCACATGCTGTAAGTTGACCCACAGTGCCCTTAGGGAGGGAATTCCAGGATTTTGGCACAGCAACAGTGAAGGCACAGTGATATATTTTAAGTCAGAAAGGTGAGTGGCTTGGAAGGGAAAATGCTGGTGAATTGTTCCCTCATATTTGCTGCCCTTGTCCTTCTAGGTTCTGGGGAAGGTGGGACTATTACAAATTGGACAGTCTACACCTGGGCCGGACTGGAATCAATGTCCTTGGGGGTGCTTTTGCTAATGCTGTGGGGGAGGGTTTAAACTAATGTGGCAGGGGGATGGGAACCAAATATTGGACAGAAAGGATGGAGTAACGAAAGCCTGTGGGGAACTAGATAATGAAGTCAGTGTGACTAAAGGGAAGAGTAGGCAGGGAACAGATCATGAACACAAAGGGACGGGTCGTCTGCGGTGCATTTGTTTTAATACGAGAAGTGTAGTAGATAAGGCAGATGAACTTAGGGCTTGGATTGGTACCTGGGAGAATGATGTTATTGCTATTACTGAGAGTTAGTTGAGGGAAGGGCATGTTTGGCAACTAAATATCCCAGGATATCGATGCTTCAGGCAGGATCGAGAGGGAGGCAAAAAGGGATGGAGGAGTTGCATTACTGGTCAAAGACGATATCACAGCTGTACTGAAGGAGGGCACGATGGAGGATTCGAGCAGTGAGGCAGTAAATAGGAAGGGTGCAGTAACAATGTTGGGGCTGTATTACAGGCCTCCCAACAGCGAGCGTGAGATAGAGGTACAAATATGGAAACAGATTATGGAATGGTGTAGGATAAACAGGGTGGTGGTGATGGGAGATTTTAATTTTCCCAACTTTGACTGGGATTCACTTAGTGTCAGGGATCAAGATGGAGCAGAATTCGTAAGGAGCATCCAGGAGGATTTTCTAGAGCAGTATGTATGCAGTCCAACTTGGGAAAGGGCCATACTGGACCTGGTGTTGGGGAATGAGCCCGCCCAGGTGGTTGAAATTACAGTAGGGGACTACTTTGGAAATAGCGACCACAATTCCGTAAGTTTTACAACACTCATGGACAAAGATGAGAGTGGTCCTAAAGGAAGAGTTTTAAACTGGGGGAAGGCCAACTATACCAAGATTCGACAGGATCTGAGGAATGTAGATTGGGAGAAACTGTTTGAAGGTAAATCCACATTTGATATGTGGGAGGCTTTTAAAGAGAGGTTGATTAGCGTACAGGAGAGATATGTTCTGGTGAAAATGAGGAATAGAAAAGGCCAGATTAGGGAACCATGGATGACAGGTGATATTGTGAGACTAGCCAAGAGGAAAAGGAAGCATACATGAGGTCTAGGCGACTGGAGACAGACGAAGCATTGGAAGGATATCAGGAATTAAGAGGGCTAAAAGGAGACATGAGATATCTTTAGCAATCATGGTTAAGGAAAATCCCAAAGCCTTTTATTCATATATAAAGAGCAAGAGGGTAATGAGAAAAAGGATTGGTCAACTCAAGGACAAAGATGGAAAGTTATACGTTAGGTCAGAGAAAATGGGTGACATTCTTAACGAGTACTTTGCATCAGTATTCACCAAGGAGAGGGACATGACAGATGTTGAGGCTAGGGATAGATGTTTGCTTAGTCTCGGTCATGTCGGCATAAGAAGGGAGGAAGTGTTAGGTATCCTAAAAGGCATTAAGGCGGACATGTCCCCAGGTCCGAATGGGATCTATCCCAGGTTATTGAGGGAAGTGAGAGAGGAAATAGCCGGGGCCTTAACAGATATCTTTGCAGCATCCTTAAACACTGGTGAGGTCCCAGAGGACTGGTGAATTGCTAACGTTGTCCCCTTGTTTAAGAAGGGTAGCAGGGATAATCCAGGCAATTATCGACCGGTGAGCCTGACGTCAGTGTTAGGGAAGCTACTGGAGAAGATACTAAGGGATAGGATCTATTCCCATTTGGAAGAAAATGGGCTTATCAGTGATAGGCAACATGGTTTTGTACAGGGAAGGTCATGTCTTACCAACTTAATAGAATTCTTGGAGAACGTAACAAAGTTGATTGATGAGCGAAAGGCTGTAGATGTCATATATATGGACTTCAGTAAGGTGATTGATAAGGTTCCCCATGGCAGGCTGATGGAGAAAGTAAAGTCGCATGGGGTCCAGGGTGTACTTGCTAGATGGATAAAAAACTGGCTGGGCAACAGAAGACAGAGAGTACCAGTGGAAGGGGATTTCTCAAATTGGAGACCTGTGACCAGCGGTGTTCCACAGGGATATGTGCTGGGACCACTGTTGTTTGTGATATACGTAAATGATGTGGAGGAAGGTGTAGGTGGTCTGATCAGCAAGTTTGCAGATGACACGAAGATTGGTGGAGTAGCAGATAGTGACGGGGACTGTCAGAGATTATAGCAGAATATAGATAGATCGGAGAGTTGGACAGATAAATGGCAAATGGTGCTCAATCCAGGAAAATGCGAGGTGGCGCATTTTGGAAGATCTAATTCAAGAGCAAACTATACAGTAAATGTAAAAGTCCTGGGGAAAATTGATGTACAGAGAGATCTGGGTGTTCAGGTCCATTGTTTCATGAAGGTGGCAACGCAGGTCAATAGAGTCGTCAAGAAGGCACACGGCATGCTTTCCTTCATCGGACGGGGTATTGAGTACAAGAGTTGGCAGGTCATATTACAGTTGTATAAGACTTTGGTTCGACCACATTTAGAGTATTACGTACAGTTCTAGTCGCTACATTACCAAAAGGATGTGGATGTTTTGGAGAGGGTGCAGAGGAGGTTCACCAAGATGTTGCCTGGCATGGAGGGCGCTAGCTATGAAGAAAAGTTGAGTAGATTAGGATTATTTTCATTAGAAGGATGGAGATTGAAGGGTGACATGATTGATGTCTACAAAATCATGAGGGGTATAGACAAGGTGGATAGCAAGAAGCTTTTTCCCAGATTGTGGGACTCAGTTAATAGGAGTCATGAGTTCAAAGTGAGAGGAGGAAAGTTTAAGGGAGATATGTGTTGAAAGTTCTTTACGCAGAGGGTGGTGGGTGCCTGGAACGCGTTGCCAATGGAGGTGGTAGACACAGACACAATAGTGTCTTTTAAGATGTATCTGGGCAGGTACATGGATGGGCAGGGAGCAAAGGGATACAGACCCTTAGAAAATAGATGACAGGTTTAGACAGATGATCTCGATTGGCGCAGGCTTGGAGGGCCGAAGGGCCTGTTCCTGTGCCGTAAATTTGTTTGTTCTTTGTTCTTGTTCTGTTCTAGATGTTTTTGTTCATGAGATTGGAAGGTCCTACCTGAGGAAACTTGGTGGGTTTGAGTGGGATGCTCTTTGAAGGGTTGCTACAGATTCAGTGGGCTGAATGTTCTCTTTCTGCACTGAAGGAATTCCATGATTCTAATTAGTTGCAGGAAGTATCATTCCCATGGCTGGAATAGGAAGGAAGAGTGGAGAAGGGTCCAGAATAAGGGGATAATTACAGAATAAAGGGCAAGAACAGATGTTGCTGGAAAAGCTCAGCAGGTCTGGCAGCTCTGTGAAGAATAAATCAGAGTTAACATTTCGGTTCCGGTGACCCTTCCTCAGAACTCAGATGCTGCCAGACCTGCTGAGGTTTTCCAGCAATTTCTGTTTTTGTTCTTGATTTACAGCATCCTTTCAGTTCTTACAGAACAAAGGGCTTTTGATTTAGAACTGAGAAAATAAACAGTTTCTTCACTCACTGGGTGATGAGTTTTCAGAACTGACTGTGTCAGATAGATCAATCTTTGAATGTAATCAAAACAGAGACTGATGGACTTTTAGATACTAATGAAATCAAGGGAAGTGAGGTTAGTGAGGAAATAAGGTGTTAGTAATGAATAGAGATTGGACAGACTGGGGCTGCTTACCTAGAAGCCGAAGTGATTGAGGGGGGACATGATTGAGATGTATAAAATTGACGACCACATATATAGTTGACAGGAAGGAACTTTTCCTATTGGTGGTGGGATCCATGACTTGGGGCAAAGCTTTAAGCCATGGGACAAGCCTCCATGAGACAGTGTGGAAGCAGGCCATTTGGCCCATCAAGTCCACACCAACCCTCTGAAGAGCATCCCACCCAGACACCCTCTAGTGGAGATGTAAGGAAAGGTATTTTTTTCACCAAGAGTATGGTGGGAATCTGGAACTTAATGTCCAAAGAATGGTAGAAGCAGCAGCTCTCTTAATGTTTAAGGGTCTGTACTGTGCTGTACTGTTCTATGTTCTATGTGCACTTGTTATGCCAAGTAATACAGGCTGTGGACCAAGTGCTGGAAAATAGAATTAGAATAGTTAGGTGTTTCTTTTTGATGGCACAGATGTAATGGACCAAAAGGCCTTTGTCAGTGCTGCAGACTTTGATGACTCTATACGCAAACCTAGACATTGGTGCAGGTGCAATCACGCTTCCAGTTCAGAGATTTAAAAAATGTAGCCAACAAAATCGGCAAGTGATGATTCAACTAATACTGCTGAACCCACTGCATAAAATTCCATCCCTGAGATTCATTAGAATTAAGCCTCACCCCAGAAACTCATCCTGATCATACCTGGTATTTTATATTGTGGATATCACAGTCTAGTGATTGGGCCTATCAGCATGCAAGGAATTGTCTTTGATCAATATACATGTTCTTTCACAAGAATGATGAAGACCACAGGCCACAAAGAACACCATTGGAAATCCTGTGCTGACACTGGGAAAAGATCATCCAACGCTACAACACGGATCATCAACAAAAGTAGAATCATTTGAACCAAATTTGTATACCCATTCTGAACATGCACATTTCACCACACTGTGCATCCAACGTTGGAGATTATAATTGGCTGAAAACATGTGGGCATGCCTTTCCAATCATCACTCATTATGGTGCATTGCTAGATAGACAGGGGAATATGAAAGAATCACATGACTGCCATGTAGGTAATGAAGAGCACAACCTGAATATTAGTCGGAAAGGTCAAGTCTAACAACAGATTGATAGCACTTGGAATCCATCAGAAATCATCAGTATATGTTCGGTGCCAAGATTATATCAATCCAAACAAGAAGTAACATGATAGTCTAATGAAACAGCTGTCAAGTCAGAAAAATACCACACTGAAAGGCCCAAATGCAAACAAAACATGGTCCAAGAAACACCACAAGCACAGAGCCCCTGAACAGCATTCTGAAAATAGCTTCCAGCAAATATCTCCATAACTAAAGCTGGACTGATATGTTTCAGATATTTGCAATTTTAATGCTGTATGTTAAAGTATATTCAGACACAATGTTAGTTAGGTTATTTTGGATTATGAGTAGTTTTATTCTTTAAAGGTAATTTCGAAGAAAAGAAGTATTGTGATATAACGTGCTTACCCTGGCTTTCCGACATCTAGAACCTGGTGAACTGCAGGTAGTGGAACTTTTCCCATGATAAACAACATGACCTCTGATCTTTGATAGGCAGGTAATGTATTTGCAAAAGCACCTGAAGAAGAAAGAGAAATTAAAGTAACAGGAAAGGTGGGAGCACCATTATCAAGTCACAGCACTCTGTCAGCAAACTGCAGTGCACTGTCAGCAAGTCACAGCATGCCAACAACATGTTGCAGCGCACCGTCAGCAACAGTCACAGTGCACCGTCAGCACAGCATTAGCCATTTGTGCTCATTCACTTTTAATGAGGTTTTACACTTCAGAAATAAACAGATGGGGAGTAGTTTCATGAAGGTCAATAGAGGTGAAACATCTAGAAAGGACAATAAAAGGATATTTTATATTCTAAACAAGTTAGTCAATCACTGTGTGTGCACCAGACAGACAGACTGACCATAAGGCCACAAGATATAGGAGCAGAACTGGGCCGTTTGGCTCCACCTTTCAATAACAACTGCAATGTTTCTCAATCCCATTGTCCTGCCTGCTTCCTGAAACCTTTGATGTCCTTACAAACCAAGAACATGCTAGAAGCTGATTTCATAAATTTGCTTCAGAGTAAAGGGCTCATTCCTATGTTGTACAGTTCTCTGTTTTATGTTCTATACTGTGTGAAGCTTTGGTATCCATATTTAATGAAGAATATGCTTTCATGGCGGGTGAATAGCAAAGATTTACTAGATTGGTTTTTGCCATAAGCAAAACTGACAAAAATTGTGTCATATTGTCTGTAATTTAGAAGAATGCAAATTTATTAGATTGAAACATATACATAATTCAGAATGGAAACAAGAACTGATAATACTAGAAATATCAGCTGGCCCAGCAGCATCTGAGGAGAGAAAAACAGAATTAATGATGAAAGGAGTCAACAGAGTAGATACTGGGAGGCTGTTTTGACTGATCGGTGGATGCTCCAACGTTGAGTATCTTTAAAACTGGAATAGTTAAATGTCTGGTTTCTCAGAGAATCAGGTAGCATGTGGAGCAGCTGAGAAAGTGAATTTGTGACAAAAGATCAATCATGTTTGTATTCAGTGTAGGATTGAAGAAGTCATGTTCAGGTTGTACAGGACATTGGTGAGGCCTCTTCTAGAGTACTGGTTACCCTGTTATAGGAACTATTAAGGTGGGGGGGGTGTGTGTGTTGGGGCGGGGGGAAGAGTTCAGAAAAAAATTCCTGAATGTTGCCAGGAGTGGAAGCTTTGAGTAATATGGAGGAACTAGACAGGCTTGGACGTTTTTTCACTGGAGTGGAGGAGGTTGAAGGGTGACCTTCTAGAGGTTTTTAAAGTCATGAGGGGTATAGATGAGCTGAATGGTAGGTGTCTTTTCCAAACAGGAGGTGATTTCAAGACTAGGGAGCATATTTTTAAGGTGTGAGGAGAAAAATTTAAGAAAGATATGAGGGGCAACATCTACACAGAGAGTAGTTTGTGTATGGAATGAACTTCCAGTGGAAGTCGTGGACGTGGGTAGAGTTACAATGCTTAAAAGACATTTAGAAAAGTAAATGGGCCAAGTGCAGGCAGGTAGGACTAATTTTGTTTCGGATTATTGTTGGCATGGACAGTTGGACCAAAGGGTCTGTTTCCCCGCAGTATGACTGTATGCATAACTCTAAAAGTGATTGCTTAGTTTATGTTAGGTATCTCAAGGAGAAACACCAGTTGCAGGGAAAAAAAACAGTATGAGTACGCAGAAAATCATTGGGTGGACTGTGTGCAGCTGTACCAGCCTGAGCAAGGAGCCCTAGTGTGGAGATAGTGGTAACACTTCACTGGAGATTTTGGTATTTGTAAGAATGTTACTGAGATGAAAGGAATATTGCAAATTTGAATCCTTGCTAATGATTGTAATGAAGTGCTTTCGCAACCATTTTGTCGGGTGTAATAATGTTCATGTTTTCTTGTTTAAGAATTATTTTTGAGTTAAAAGTACAATGACACGAAAAGACATTAAGGTGGACAAGTCCCCAGGTCCAGATGGGATCTATCCCAGGTTATTGAGGGAAGCAAGAGAGGAAATAGCCAGGGCCTTAACAGATATCTTTGCAGCGTCCTTAGACACGGGTGAGGTCCCAGACAACTGGAGACTTTCTAATTTTGTCCCCTTGTTTAAGAAGGGCAGCAAGGATAATCCAGGTAATTATCGACCGGTGAGCCTGACGTCAGTGGTAGGGAAGCTACTGGAGAAGATACTGAGGGATAGGATCTATTCTCATTTGGAAGAAAATGGGCTTATCAGTGATAGGCAACATGGTTTTGTACAGGAAAGGTCATGTCTTACCAATTTAATAGAATTCTTTGAGGACGTGACAAAGTTGATCGATGAGGGAAAGGCTGTAGATGTCATATACATGGACTTCAGTGAGGCGTTTGATAAGGTTCCCCATGGCAGGCTGATGGAGAAAGTGAAGTCACATGGGGTCCCGGATGTACTAGCTAGATGGATAAAAAACTGGCTAGGCAACAGGAGACAGAGGGTAGTAGTAGAAGGGAGTTTCTCAAATTGGAGACCTGTGACCAGTGGTGGTCCACAGGGATCTGTGCTGGGGCCACTGTTGTTTGTGATATACGTAAATGATCTGGAGGAAGGTGTAGGTGGTCTGATCAGCAAGTTTGCTGAGGACACTGAGATTGGTGGAGTAGCTGATAGTGAAGGGGACTGTCAGAGATTACAGCAGAATATAGATAGGGCAGATAAATGGCAGATGGAGTTCAATCCGGGCAAATACATGGTGATGCATTTTGGAAGATCTAATTTAAGGGCGAACTATACAGTAAATGGAAAAGTCCTAGGGAAAATTGATGAACAGAGAGATCTGGGTGTTCAGGTCCATTGTTCCCTGAAGGTGACAACACAAGTCAATAGGGTGGTCAAAAAGGCATATGGCATGCTTTCCTTCATTGGGCGGGTTATTGAGTACAAGAGTTGGCAGGTCATGTTATCATGTTGTATAGGACTTTGGTTCGGCCACATTTGGAGTACTGTGTGCAGTTCTGGTTGCCACATTACCAAAAGGATGTGGATGCTTTGGAGAGGATGCAGAGGAGGTTCACCAGGATGTTGCTTGGTATGGAGGGTGCTAGCTATGAAAAGAGGTTGAGTAAATTAGGATTATTTTCATTAGAAAGATGGAGATTGAGGGGGGACCTGATTGAGGTCTACAAAATCATGAGGGGTATAGACAGGGTGGATAGCAAAAAGCTTTTTCCCAGAGTGGGGGACTCAATTATTAGGGGTCATGAGTTCACAGTGAGAGGAGGAGAGTTTCAGGGAGATATGCATGGAAAGTTCTTTACACAGGGGGTGGTGGGTGCCTGGAACGCGTTGCTAGCGAAGGTGGTAGACACGGACACGTTAGCGTCTTTTTAAGATATATTTGGACAGGTATATGGATGGGCAAGGAGCAAATGGACAGAGACCGTTAAAAAATAGATGATAGATTAGACAGAGGATCTTGATCGGCGCAGGCTTGGAGGGCCGAAGGGCCTGTTCCTGTGCTGTAGGTTTCTTTGTTCAAAGGTTTCACGCTATTATGAATGCGTTCAGTAACTAACCTTCATGGTCAAAAGAAAATAAATGAGGGTCCATGAAACCAGGTTTCACTCAGGGATCTGACGTGCCTGACATTAACACCAGCTGGGATCTTACTAATTGGATGTGGATGTTGCTGGCTGGACCAGCATGTACTGTCCATCCCTAATTATCGCCTCACAGCGCCAGGGATCTGAGTTCGATTCCACCCTCAGGCGACTGTCTGTGTGGAGTTTGCACATTCCCCCTGTGTCTGCGTGGGTTTTCTCTGGGTGCTCCAGTTTCCTCCCACAGTTCAAAGGTGTGCAGGCTAGGTGGATTGGTCATGCTAAATTGCCCACAGTGTTCAGGGATGTGTAGGTTAGGTGGGTTATAGGGGATGGGTTTGGGTGGATGCTCTGAGGGTCAGTGTGGACATGTTGGGCCAAACGGCATGTTTCCACACTGTAGGGATTTTATGAAGATGGTCGTGAGTTGCCTTCTTGAAACAATTATACTGATGGGATATAGATACATCCTCAGTACTTTCAGGAAGGGAGTTCCAGGATATTGACCCAGTGACAGTGAAGGAGCAATGATATATCTCCAAGTTAGAAAGGCGAATGGCTTTGAGGTAAATTTGCAGGTGGTGTTGCTCCTACATATCTACTGCCATTGCCCTTCAAGATGTTAGTGGTCATGAGTTTAGGAGATCCTGCCTAAGGGACCTTGATGAATTCCTGCAATGACTGCCATATGCTAAAGCCAAATTTGTAGACACAAAATTAGGTGGAGAAGCAGGTTGTGGAAGGGATTCAAACAGTTTACAGAGAGATACTGCTGTGTTCAGTCGAATCATACAAGTTTAAAGGAGGCCATTTGACCCATCTGTACCATCTCTGAAAAGAGCTACCCAGCTAGTCCCATTCTTCACCCTTATCTCTATAGCCCGCTCAACAAAATATTTTCAAATTATATATCCAGCTATTTTTTGAAACCACTTCCATTACTTTCTCAGGCAGTAGATTCCAAATCTTAACAACTTTGAGTAAAGAAGCTTCTCCTCATCTCATTCTTTGCTCTCTTACTGACAATCTTGAAATTATGACTGCTTGTCACTGACATGCCAGCTCATGGAAACAGAATATCCTTCTTTACTTTGTCAATACTGTTTGCAACTTTGAATACGTCAGTAACGTCACTTCTTAATCTTCTCTGTGGAAAGGCGAACAAGCCCAATTTCTCTAATCTTTCCTTGAGCCTAAAATTCCTTAATCCTTGTATCATTCTGGTAGATCTCCTTTGTATTCCGTCCAGGGTTTTAACACTCTTCCTTAAGATAAGGTGCCCAGAACAGAACACAATACTCCAAATATGATCCGACCAATGATTACAAAGGTATAGTATCACTTCCTGGCTTTATACTCTATGCTGTTATTTATAAATCTAAGGATCCTATAAGATTTCTTAACAACTGTTTCAATTGGGGCGGCACGGTGGCTAATGGCCTTACAGCACCAGGGACCTGGGTTGATTCCACCCTCGGGCGTCAGTCTGTGTGGAGCTTGCATATTCTCCCCATGTCTGCATGGGTTTCCTCCAGGTCTTCCTCCCGCAGTCCAGAGATGTGCAAGGTAGGTGGATTGGCCATGCTAAATTGCCCATAGTGTTCAGGGATGTGTAGATTAGATGGCTGAGAGGGAATGGATCTGGGTGGGATTCTCTGACAGCCTGGAGTTGTTGGGGTGAAGAGCCTGTTTCCTCACTGTAGGGATTCTATGGTCTATGAACTTGCCTGGCCACCTTCAGAGAATTATGCACTTGAGCCCTGAGGTCCCTTTGCTCCTGTACTCCCCTCAAGGTTGTACTATTGAGCCTATATTGTCTTTCCACGTTTCTTCTCCCAAAATGCATTACCTTTCATTTCTTTTCATTCATCTGCCATTTTGGCCAACTTGTCAGTGTCCCTCCGAAATCACTCAGTGTCACCCTCACAATTCATTGTTCTCTCTAGCTTAGTAACATCTGTAAATTTAGAGATTTTGCACACAACACCCATCTCCAGGTTGTTTATGTAAATCAGAAAAGACAATGGTTACAACAAATTCCCTAGGGCACCTCACTTTCAACTCATCCTGAGTATGAGAATGCCCATTTAAACATTTCCTCTATTTCCAACCTTTTAACTAACTTGTAACCCAGGCTGCCAAGGACCCATCAATTCCAAACAATTCAGATTTTCTAACCATGCCATGCCATGTGACATTGTATCAAATGCTTTCTGAAAATCCAAATACACAACATTCACAGCACTACCCTGATCCACTGCCTGTGTCACCTCGTCAAAGAACTCAATTACGTTTGTCAGATGTGACCTGCCTTTGTCACAACCATATTGACTGCCTACTAGTACCTTATTTTCTGTTGAAGTGTATTTATTTTATCCCATATTATGGCCTTCATCAGTTTTCCCACTATTGATGTCAAGCCGATATGTCTATAGTTTCCTAGGTTGTCCTTTGGCCTTCTCAAATGCAATGGCATCACATTTACAGTCCTATTTAATCCTACGTTCAGATAGGTTTGGAAGATTTCTGTCAACAAAGTAGGTTTAAGTGGGCAGAAAGTGGGAAAACATGAAGTTGTTTATTTTGGAAGGGAAAACTAAAGAACAAAACATAGTTTAAATGGAGACTTTGAGGAAACAGGAGGCAAGTTACTCGTTGAAGAATTCCTAGCCTCTATCTTAATCTTGTAGCTATAATATTTTCAAAACTGGTCTGGTTCACATTCTGGTTAACACCCAGCATGTTGGCATTGGGAGATCCAGCTTTGGCAATGCCATTGAACATCAAGGGCAGATAGTTATACTCCCTCTTATTGGAGAAGGTCATTGCCAGAACTTGTGTGGCATGTATATTATGTGCAACTTCTCAGCTCAATCACAATCATGTCCAGGTCTGGTTGCATTTAGGCTCAGGCGGTTTCAGTAACGGAGAATTTCTCATCAGCAAACATCCCATTCCTGGGCTTATTTCAGAGGTAAGGAAATTGTTGAAATAGCTGAAGGTGCTAGCATAGGACTGGTCAATGGGTCAGAATGCTGCCAATATTCCTGGACATATCATTATAGAACATAGAACAGTACAGCACAGAACAGGCCCTTCAGCCCACAATGTTGTGCCGACCATTTATCCTCATGTATGCACCCTCAAATTTCTGTGACCATATACATGTCCAGCAGTCTCTTAAATGACCCCAATGACCTTGCTTCCACAACTGCTGCTGGCAACGCATTCCATGCTCTCACAACTCTCTGAGTAAAGAACCTGCCTCTGACATCCCCTCTATACTTTCCACCAACCAGCTTAAAACTATGACCCCTCGTGCTAGCCATTTCTGCCCTGGGAAATAGTCTCTGGCTATCAACTCTATCTATGCCTCTCATTATCTTGTATACCTCAATTAGGTCCCCTCTCCTCCTCCTTTTCTCCAATGAAAAGAGACCGAGCTCAGTCAACCTCTCTTCATAAGATAAGCCCTCCAGTCCAGGCAGCATCCTGGTAAACCTCCTCTGAACCCTCTCCAAAGCATCCACATCTTTCCTATAATAGGGCGCCCAGAACTGGACGCAGTATTCCAAGTGCGGTCTAACCAAAGTTTTATAGAGCTGCAACAAGATCTCACGACTCTTAAACTCAATCCCCCTGTTAATGAAAGCCAAAACACCATATGCTTTCTTAACAACCCTGTCCACTTGGGTGGCCATTTTAAGGGATCTATGTATCTGCACACCAAGATCCCTCTGTTCCTCCACGCTGCCAAGAATCCTATCCTTAATCCTGTACTCAGCTTTCAAATTCGACCTTCCAAAATGCATCACCTCGCATTTATCCAGGTTGAACTCCATCTGCCACCTCTCAGCCCATCTCTGCATCCTGTCAATGTCCCGCTGCAGCCTACAACAGCCCTCTACACTGTCAACGACACCTCCGACCTTTGTGTCGTCTGCAAACTTGCTGACCCATCCTTCAATTCCCTCGTCCAAGTCATTAATAAAAATTACAAACAGTAGAGGCCCAAGGACAGAGCCCTGTGGAACCCCACTCACCACTGACTTCCAGGCAGAATATTTTCCTTCTACTACCACTCGCTGTCTTCTGTTGGCCAGCCAATTCTGTATCCAAGCAGCTAAGTTCCCCTGTATCCCATTCCTCCTGACCTTCTGAATGAGCCTACCATGGGGAACCTTATCAAATGCCTTACTGAAGTCCATATACACCACATCCACAGCTCGACCCTCATCAACTTTTCTAGTCACATCCTCAAAAAACTCGATAAGGTTTGTAAGGCATGACCTACCCCTCACAAAGCCGTGTTGACTGTATCAACTCCTTTGTCTATCAAACTGCTCTTCTCTCTCTTTGGGCTGTATCCCCACCTATCGTTTAGTCTTACTCCCTCCCCACACCCTCTATTCTGCAGCAAACCAACAATTTCCTTGCTATCATTAGTTCTGGGAAGGGCTACTGGACCCGAAACGCTAATTTTAATTTTTCTTTACAGATGCTGCCAGACCCGCTGAGCTTTTCCAGAAACTTCTGATTTTGTTTTACAGCATCTTCAGTTCTTTCAGTTTTTATGCTAAACACCTTCTTAAGCACCTATCTAGCTGTGATGCAAATTTCAAAGATTTATGTAGCCGAACCATGGTTTCTCTGTTTGACAGTACTACCCAGGGCCCTACTATTAACTGTGTAAGCCTTGTCATTGTTCATTTTACCAAAATGCAACATCGTACATTTATCCAATTTAAACTCCACCTGTCTCTGTCAGCGCATTGGCCCAATTGATCAAGATCCCTCGTAACCTTACATAACCTTCTTCACTGTCCACTACGTCTTCAATTTTAGTGTCATCTGCAAACTTACTAACTACATGTCCATTACCTCAGTTCAGCATTGTATGGCTTTCTCTTATAAGCTGGGAGAAGAAGCACAGCCTTTTCGTCTTATTTACCAAATGTGGGCAGGGAGTGCAGTGGTGGGTGTCTTTGATGGTTGTGTACCAATCATTGAGGGATTTTGGGCCTCTGGTGAGGCAGGTGACATGCTGGTGGTTTCTTAGTAGCACACTCTTGAGATTGGCCTGGTTGAAGTCACTGGCTAATGCTGAACAAGGCCTCAAAGGTATACTGTCTCAAGGCTATTTGTGATGGTATATATTTCATTTAGTGCTTCTATTTCTTGTGAATCAAATTAAAATGTCTGTCTAAAATTTGTTTTTGGGAGAGCTTTGCACTTGAATATTGCCAATTTGCCATCTAATATGCATTAACACTGAATTGTGGCTTCTTTGGACATTGATTCAAAAAATACTTTTCTCACCAATACTGAAGCAGTCTGCCGGGCCAATCGCACATGTAAAAGAGAAAGTTGCCATAGTCTTACCGGATCATAGGGCTGTTCTCACATTAGACCCCTGAGGGTCACCATGTCTCAGGTGAAGGCAGAGGTACCGTCCCTCCTGGTACCCTCAGCCAGTGCAGAAATTGAACCGAAGCTATTGACGTCACTCTGCATCACAAACCAGCCTTCTCATCAATTGAGTTAACCATCCAATTTACCATAGATTATGTTGATAAACCGTAACAACTTTTCTAATTCCCAATCTAGAAAGCTAAAAATTCATAAGAAGTAATCGTACTTAACAGGGTTATGTGCCCCTTCTGGTGTTCAGGCGGGATATGCAGAAAGTTAGACTTCTTTGCATTAACCAATTGCTAAGAATGAGTAAAAGGCTAAGATAGACTAAAGAGGTTGTTCACTTACCAATGGTCTTGATAACAGCTTCCTGAAAAATCCTTTCCTCATGCTCTTTAATGATCTGGTTACTGACATTGGTGGTTGAATCATACTTGCCAGTCAGCTCATAGTCAATGCTGAGGCGAAGATGTCTCAGCAGTGTGTTGAATACCTCCAACACTGTGGGCCCTGTGTAAGGAGGTAATACAGAAATTGAATGCTGAGAGATAGCACCTTGATAAATACCAGTGATGTTGCAGAACATGATCAAAAATTTAGCATCATGGAATAGCCTTTGTGTGGTGACACTTTTAGATTATACATTTCAAACTAAGTCAACCATGTCACTGAAACATTTCCATGGATGTTGGATTGTCCTCATCACAAACATGGGCAGCCTTGTATATGAGGAAAAAGCTAAACAGTTGACACGATCAACACTCACCCAAAATCAGCAAGCACTCAGATGGAATGATTATTTGCTGACACTATGACTATCATCACAGAGAAAGCAGCTACATTCAGGATATATCCATGTCATTAATTTTTTCCTTATCTATGCCAGTTATTCTCAATAATGCTGGATTCTCCAGCATCTGCAGTTCCCATTATCACTCACACATTCTCAATAATGACCTGCATTATCCCATCTTCTGTGGCAATCTAGATACCAGGATTCTAACCAGAGTGCATTTCAGGCATCCCTTCACCATCTACCCTCAGCTTTGAGCTTCAAGGATTTGTCTTCTCCCATAACCCACCAATGTCTCTGGTTGCACTTTAAGTTTCAGTCAAGAGATTTATTATTTTTCTGATGCTTGAATTGTGATTGTCAATTTAGAGACAAAAAAGTAGCCCGAAAGCTGCAGTGGTTCAAGAAGGCATCCCACCACACCTTCTGAAGGGCAACAAGACATGGACAATAAATGCTGGTCCAGCCAGTGACACCTCCATCTCATGAATCAATTTTTAAAAAGCTTTAAATTTGTTGCTCTACTGTATGGTGCCCTGCACACCTCACAACCACCCAAAGACAAGCTTGAGCTGTGTTACCAAACACTAGATTATTATTCACATCTGTATGCACTGGATTTAAATAAAAGTTTTGGAGTTACTGTTGCATATTGCATTCTCCATGGCAAAATCTTGTCAATCAGAATCAACTTGCCATTCAATTATACTCTATTTCTCATTCAGTTTAAATTGTTATTTCCTTTGACATTTGGAATTCCTGAGATTCAATCCTGATGATTGCAATATGAAAAATTTCAATAGCATGTAGCTGTTTTCGGCGATACTGAAGTTTTGTACTACCAAGTCATGATTCACACATTGGAATATGTAAGTGTTATGCTACATGCTGGCAATTGTGAAAAAGAAGGTATTGGTGGGAGTAACTTATTAGTTCTGAACAGCTACAATACTACAGAACAGAGTATAAAGGAAGAAATAATGGAAGGCTTGTGAGAAAGGTAACAAACTAATCAAGGGTAACTTTAACATTCACACAGATTGAACAAATTAAATTGGTGAAGGAAGTCTATTGAACTAATTCATAGAGTATATTCAAATCAATTTCTTCAAATAATACCAGAAGTTGTTGGAAAAGTTCAGCAGTTCTGGCAGCATCTGTGAAGAACAATATCAGAGTTAACATTTCGGATCCAGTGTTCTGGGGAAGGGTCACCAGACCGGAAACGTTAACTCTGGTTTTTTTCTTCACAGATGCTGCTGGACCTGCTGAGCTTCTCTAGCAACTAAGATAACAAATTGTGGAGCTGGATGAACACAGCAGGCCAAGCAGCATCTCAGGAGCACAAAAGCTGATGTTTTGGGCCTAGACCCTTCAACTTCTGTTTTTGTTCCTAATTTGCAGCATTCACAGTTCTTTCTTCAAGCAATAGGTCTGGAACCTATTAGGAAATTGGCTATTTTGGACTTGGTAACGTGTAAGAGACAGAATTAATTAAAGACAATAAAGGAAAGGATTCTCTGGGCAAGAGTGGTCATAATATGACAGAATTTACATTCAGTTTGAGAGTGAGAAATGCAGGTCCACGACTACTTTCTTAAGCTTTAGTAAGGCCATTACAGCAATATGAAGATGGAGTCAGCAGAAGAGGATTGATTAACAAACAAAAACAGAAATTGCTGGAGAAACCCAGCACACCTTGCAGCATCAATGGAGAGAAAACAGAGTTAATGTTTTGAGTCCTGTGACCCTGGAAGGACAGTAGAGATGTAGTAGCAGACATTTAAGGAAACATTTCACAATTCTCAACAAAGATATTTTACACTGAGGATGAAAGACTATTAGGATGCTAGGTAAGGAAATTAACAAATGATATCAGATTGAGAGAAAAGCTGCAGAATGCTTCAAAGATGAGGATTGGTTAATAGTTAGGAATGGTTTAGAAATCAGCAAAGAATGACTAAAACAAAAGTTAAGGGGGATAAATTGGAGTACGAAAGAAAGGTAGCAAGAAGTAAAGAACAGACAGTAAAAACTCCTGCAAGTATATGGGAAGGAAAAGAGTAACTAACAGAACAGTAATCTCTCAGAGGGTGGGAGTACAGCACTAATAATGGGAAACAGAAAATGATAAAGGCTTTGAAAAATGATTTTGTATCTATCTTCAAGGTAGAAGCCACAAAAAATTCTGAAATTATTAGCAAGAGGCAAAAGGGAGGAGCTTGAAACAATGATTACAGGAAAAGAAATAGGAAAACTAATGGGAAAACTAACCAACAAAGCAGTTCTGTTGAACAGTCGCCAGACTTGTAATGTTAACTCTGCATTTCCATCACAGACATTCCCAGACTTGCTGAGTTTTGTCAGCAACTTCTGGTTTTGTATGAAATCCTTGGACCTGATATGGAGTTCAATCTGGGCAAATGCGAGGTGACGCATTTTGGAAGATCTAATTCAAGGGCGAACTATACGGTAAATGGAAAAGTCCTAGGGAAAATTGATGAACAGAGGGATCTGGGTGTTCAGGTCCATTGTTCCATGAAGGTGGCAACGCAGGTCAATAGGGTGGTCAAGAAGGCATACGGCATGCTTTCCTTCATCGGACGGGGTATTGAGTACAAGAGTTGGCAGGTCATGTTACAGTTGTATAGGACTTTGGTTCGGCCACATTTAGAGTACTGTGTACAGTTTTGGTCGCCACATTACCAAAAGGATGTGGACGCTTTGGAGAGGGTGCAGAGAAGGTTCGCCAGGATGTTGCCTGGTATTAAGGGTGCTAGCTGTGCAGAAAAGTTGAGTATATGAGGATTATTTTCATTTGAAAGACGGAGATTGATGGGGGACCTGATTGAGGTCTACAAAATCATGAGGGGTATAGACAGGGTGGATAGCAAGAAGCTTTTTCCCAGAGTAGGGGACTCAATTACTACAGGTCATGAGTTCAAAGTGAGAGGAGGAAAGTTTAAGGGAGATATGCGTGGAAAGTTCTTTATGCAGAGGGTGGTGGGTGCCTGGAACGCGTTGCCAGCGGGGGTGGTAGATGCAGACACGTTAGCGTCTTTTAAGATATACCTGGTCAGGTACATGGATGGGCAGGGAGCAAATGGACACAGACAGTTAGAAAATAGATGACAGGTTAGACAGTGGATCTTGATCGGCACAGGCTTGGAGGGCCGAAGGGCCTGTTCCTGTGCTGTAATTTTCTTAATTCTTTGTTCCGATCTCTTCCATTATATGACATAAGACAAATTGGCTGCTGTAGGATTGAGCAAAAATCTCCATATTCTGAAATACTGGACCAAAATCCAGGACTTTCAAATAACTTTAAAAGTAAAGGAAAGACCATCTTGGCCATGATCTGGGAAAATTGCACTGACACAGAGACAGCTGCTTGGAATCATTATTCAGCCTGAAAATTCAATTCACACATTCACTCTAAAAGAACAAACAACCAGGCCTAAACCCGACCCAATCCAGACTGAATGGAGCCTTTGTAGATACTAAACATTCAGATTCAGTCAATATTTATGCACAGAGATCCCAGACATTCCATTTAATCAAAATACATTCACACCTACTATTAACTATCAGGAAGCCAAATGCCTCAAAGGGAACACCTGTAACACAATAGCAAGCACAGATTTGGCGCAAAGATAATTCATCCGCAATTAGTGTAATTACAGGTCCTGATCTCACCTGGGGATGATTCTTTCCGAGAACTATTTGCACAGATATCTCTGGAAGAGGGAGCCCACAGCAATCCCAAAACCTACCCACACAGGCCTGCTCCGTACTAGGACAACCAACGGTGATTAACCTCGACCAGCAGATCTGACAACCAACAACCTCTGAAAGTCACTGACCCAACCAAAACCACAAAGCATCAGATACAACCTGTTGTGAAAACTGGTTTTCAAAAACCACCACAAAGTAAGGACAACCAAGTACTCACTTGATAAATCTACTACGCAACCTACCGCACCAGTGGACTCAACCCAGAATGAAGGCCTACACCGTCTGAAATCTTCAGCAAGGTACCAGGTACAGCAAGTGGAAATGTACAGCTGTACTTCACAATCGTGCTTAACCCCAACTGTTGAGTTTCATACTCCCGAGACGCCAAGGTTTCCAACTTAGCTAGCGGGGGTGGGGTGGGGGGGGGGGGGGGGGGGGTGACAATGAAGAGACCCCAAGGATAGGAAGCCTGGCTAAAGGTTTCTGTGATCAAAACCCTTGTTTAGTTCTAATAGTGTTTAACCTGTATTTCAATTAATAGTGTACTTAGTTATAACCCGCTGTATAACTGAAAGTGTCAATTTCATTGTTTGTTGTATTTGCTTTCATATTTGTAATATACATTTGTATTTAATAAACACAGAGGTTCCTTTGCCCTTGAAACACCTGTCCACTGCTTTCTTCATTTCACATTCCTAAATAAGATCAGTGGCAGAACCAGCAATCTGGAGGTGATTCGAACTGAGGAGTTAAAAGAAAAATATCCTGCAATTTGTCCAGACAATGTGATGGCAAGATCCCACAGTCATAGATTAAAGCAAGAGGTGAAAACCAAAGAGAAAGAAAGAGTTGAGGTCCAGTTAGCTGATACCCTGTTTGATGAAGCAGCAAAGGAAAACAGGCAGAGGATCAGGCAGAGGTGTTTTGTTCTGAAAGATTACTGGAGTTACAAGAAAAAGATGAGACATTAAAGATCTATATCATAAAGCTTACTTGGAAAAGAAATAATATTGTATTCCTGAATGTTATTACCTTAAGGATAGAATTCTAAGGCGAAAATGGAGACCTAGGCAGGTCAGAAGACCTAGTGCAGAGGAGACATGGGGTGAAGTGCACCAGATTGTGTTGCTGGTAGCTGACAGGCAGGAAATATTGGGGGCAGCACACAAATTACCTGCAGAAGGTCACTTAGGAGTGAGGAAGACTTAGACCAAAATCCAAAAGCACTTCTGTTGGCCTGGATTGCATAGGATTTAGTTGAATTTTGTCATACATATCAAACGGTAGGAAAGCCACAGGCAGTAATAAAACCAGTGCTTTTGATGCCAATTCCTGCCTTTGAAGAACCATTCACACCGGTTATGGTTGATTGTGTAGGTCCCCTCTCTAAAACCAAAACTGGTAAATAGAATTTACTAACGATAATGGATGTGTCTATCAGATTTCCAAAGGCAATTCCATTACAGAATGTCAAGGCAAAAAAAGGTCGTGGAAGAGTTGCTTGCTTTCTTTACCCGTTATGGCCTACCCAGGGAAACTCAGTCAGGCCAAGGGTCCAATTTTACTGCCAAACCATTTAAGGAGGTCATGGACAGTTTAAGCATCAAACACTTTAAATTGACTGCATAACATCCTGAATCTCAGTGAGCAGTGGAAAGGTGGCCATGCTGAGCGCTTATTGCCAGCATTATTCAAACAATTGGGATAAAGGTATTCCATTTATATTGTTTGCTACTAGTGATGCCCCAAATGAATCAACCTGGTTTACTCTGTTTGAGTTGATTTTCAGATACAAAGTCAGAGGACCTTAAAATTAATTTAAGAAATGTTGATATCTCCAAAGTCAGAGATTTCGCAGTTAGATTATGCATTTGAGGAGACAGGAAGATTAAATAGAATAGGTGAATTAGCTACACAGCATCTGAAGGTCATGATGTGGAGGTCCCCGGTGACTGGGGTGGACAAAGTCAGAAATCACATACCAGGTTATAGTCCAACAGGTTTATTTCAAAACATAAACTTTCACAGTCTTACTCCTTCTTCAAGTGACACAAAATTTATAAGTAAAAGATCAAAGTGTCACACCACTGATGAGGATGTACTCGATAAACCTACGATGCTGTTTAATCTTTAATCAGTTAAAAGGTTTAAATTGATTAATATGTACGTGTAAACCCCTGAATTCCTTTGAAGTCACTGTGCTGACAGAGCTGAAAGTTTTATCAGTGTAAACATGAGGTGACATTTTAGGTCAGACAATGCATGTTAGGCGTGGGAGACAGCAAGAACTGTTCATGCTGGAGTCAGAGAAAACACAGCGTGGAACTGGAGGAACACAGCAGGCCAGGCAGCATTAGAGGAGCAGTAAAGTTAATGTTTCGGGTTGAAACCCTTCTTCAGAAATTGGGAGGGGGAAGGAAAGCTGGGAATAAATAGAGAGAGGAGGGGTGGGGCTGGGGAAAGTAGGTGGGACGGTGATAGGTGAGTGCAGGTACTTAGTGGTGGGGATTGGTCAGTGGGATGGGTGGGGCAGATAGGTGGGACAGAAGATGGATAAGTTTTCTCAGGTCAAGGAGGCAGGGATGAGATGGAGGCTTGGACATGTGATGAGGCTAGGAGTGGCGAGATTTTAAAACTGGTGAATTCTATGTTTAGGCCATCAAGCAGTACACCCCTGCGGTGGAATATGAGGTGTTGCTCCTCCAGTTTGCAGGTGGTGCCATTGTGACAATAGAGAAAGTTCAGGATGGACATGTCACCCAGGGATTTGTAAGGAGAGTTAAAATGCTTGGTGACTGAAAGGCGTTGTCATTTATATGGAGTTTTTTAAAAGGAATGGATCACCAAAAAGCACAATCTTTTATCTCCACAACAAGAAAACGCAACACAGCCAGACATACTGGTTACCCTACCTTACATCAGCGACACATTGAAGATGACCATAAGACTACTCAGACGCCTAGGTATCAGGGTAGCCCACAAACCAACAACCACTCTACGACAGCTGCTGACAAACATACCCCACCACCAATAAAACTCACGTAATGTACGAAATACCATGCAAGGAGTGAGAGACATTACGTAGGCCAAATCGGAAGAAAACTGACAATAAGGATACATATAACATAGAACATATAACAGTACAGCACAGTACAGCCCCTTCGGCCCATGAAGTTGTGCTGACCTATTATCCTACTAAGATCAATCTACCCTGCATACCCTACATTTTACTCTCCTCCATATGCCTTAAAAGTCTCTAAAGTATCTGACTCCAATACCACTGCCGGCAGCACATTCTACATGCCCACCACTCTCTGTGAGAAGAACCTACCTCTGACATCTCCCTGAAGCTAAGTATTCATGAAGAATCTCCCCCACCTCCTCTGACTCTGCACTCAAGTTCCCTCCACGATCCCTGATTGGCCCTACCCTCACTCTGCCATCCTCTTGTTCCTCACGTAAGCATAGAACGTCTTTGGGTTTTCC
The DNA here is from genome assembly GCF_030684315.1 of Stegostoma tigrinum. Taxonomy (NCBI): domain Eukaryota; kingdom Metazoa; phylum Chordata; class Chondrichthyes; order Orectolobiformes; family Stegostomatidae; genus Stegostoma; species Stegostoma tigrinum. The sequence goes on along the minus strand of NC_081362.1, from coordinate 98,191,038 downwards.
TTGATCCTCCCTGACAAGGTTTTCTCATACCTCCTTCTAGCTCTCCTAAGTCCATTTTTCAGTTCCTTCCTGGCTACCTCGTAGGCCTCTACAGCCCTGACTGATCCTTGCTTCTTCAACCTTAAGTAAGCTTCCTTCTTCCTCTTGACTAGGTATTCCACATGTCTTGTCATCCAAGGTTCCTTCACCTTACCATCCTTTCCTTGCCTCAGTGGGACAAACCTATCCAGTACTTATAGAACATGGAACATAGAACACAGTACAGGCCCTTCGTCCCACGATGTTGTGCCGAACCTCTACCTTAATCCTAAGGTCTATCTAACTTCCACCCCTACCTTATATTATCATCCATGTGACTATCTAGTTGCTGCTTAAATGCCCCTCGTGAGACTGACTCCACTATCCTCTCCAGTAATGCATTCCACACCCCTACAACTCTCTGAGTAAAGAGTCTACCTCTGACATCTCCCATATCTCTACCTCCACTCACGTTAAAACTATCCCCCTTTGTAATAGCTACCTCCACCCTAGGAAAAAGTCTCTGGCTGTCCACTTTATCTATACATCCGATCATTTTGTACACCTCTATCAAGTCACCTCTCATCCTTCATCGTTCTAAAGACAAAAGCCCTAGCTCTCTCAGCCTTTCCTCGTAAGACCTTCCCTCCATTCCATGCAACATCTTCGTAAATGTCCTCTGGATCTTTTCCAACGCTTCCACATCTTTCCTGTAATGAGGTGACCAGAACTGGACACAATACTCCAGATGTGGCCGAACCAGGCTTTTGTGTAGCTGGAGCATAACTTCACAGCTCTTGAACTCAATCCCTCTATTAAAGAAAGCTAACACACCTTACACCTTCTTCGGAACTTAATCAACCCGGGTGGCAGCTTGTAGCAACTGCTCCCTATACAACCTCTACATTTTGTGCATTTCCCTGAGAACATTTGATCCCAATTGGTGGTCTGTAGTTCTTGCCTAATGGCATTGTAATTCCCTCTCTCTCAATTAAATACTTTCCCATACCATCTGATCCCATCCCTCTCTATGACTATAGCAGACGTCAGGGAGTTGCGATCACTATCAACGAAATACTCTCCCACCGAGAGGTCTGACACCTGGCCTGGTTCATTGCCAAGCACCAAATCCAATATGGCTTCCCCTTTAGTCACCCTGTCTACATATTGAAACAGAAATCCTTCCTGGACACACCTGACAAAACCCGCTGCATCCAAACTATTTGCACTTAGGAGGTTCCAGTCTATATTATGAAAGTTGAAGTCACCCATGACAACAACTCTATTACTTCTGCACCTTTCCAAAATATATCTCCCAATCTGTTCCTCGGTGTCTCTGTTACTATTGGGGAGGTCTATAGAAAACTCCCAGTGAAGTGACTGCTCCTTTCCTGTTTCTGACTTCCACCTATACTGACTCAGTGAACAAACCCTCCTCCATGACCTCCCTTTCTGTAGCTGTGCTACCACCCCTGAATAGAAATGTCACTCACCGCACCTCTTTTACCTCCCTCCCTATTTCTTTAGAAACATCTAACCACTGAGCCACTGTGGGATGGCGCGGTGGCTCAGTGGTTAGCACTGTAGCTTCACAGCACCAGGGACCTGAGTTCGATTCCAGCATCGGGCAACTGTCTGTGTGGAGTTTGCACGTTCTCCCCGTGTCTGTGTGGGTTTCCTCCGGGTGCTCCGGTTTCCTCCCACAGTCCAAAGATGTGCAGGTTAGGTGGATTGGCCATGCTAAAAAAAATTGCCCGTCGTGTTCAGGGGTGTGTGGACTATAGGGGGATGGGTCTGGGTGGGATGCTTCAAGGAGCAATGTGGACTTGTTGGGCCGAAGGGCCTGTTTCCAACACTGTAGGGAATCGAATCTAATCTAATCTAATCTATACCCTGGATCATCCAACCACCATTCTTGCCCCTGTGTTACCCAAGTCTCCATAATGGCCACAACATCGTAGTTCCAAGTACTGATCCATGCTCTAAGTCTGTCACCCTTATTCTTGACACTTCTTGCATTAAAGTAGACACACCTCTACCTGTCGCACTGACTGCAACTTTGCCCTATCAACTGCTTTTCCTTCCTCACAGACTCTCTGCTTGATCTATCTGCCTATAAACTAGCTACCCCATCCTCTGATCTGTCGCTCCGGTTCTCATCCGCCCTGCCAAACTAGTTTAAACCCGCCCGAAGAGCTCTAGCAAACCTCCCTGCCTAGGATATTGGTGCCCCTCCAATTCAGGTGCAACCCATCCTTCCTGTACAGGTCTCACCTTCCCCAGCAAGTATCCCAATGATCCACAAACATGAAGCCGTCCCTCCTATGCCAGCTCTGAAGCCATGTGTTCAGCTGCACTTGGTCTCTGTTTCTGGCCTCACTGGCCCATGGCACTGGCAGTAACCCTGAGGTTACTACCCTGCTCGTCCTGGCTTTCAGCTTCCAGCCTAACTCCCTACAATCATTTTCAGGTCCTCATCCTGTTTCCTAGCTATGTCATTGGTACCGATGTGTACCACAACTACTGGCTGCTCTCCCTCTCCCTTAAGAATCCTGAAGACTCATTCCGAGACATCCCTGATCCTGGCACCTGGGAGGCAATATACTGTCTGGGAGTCTCACTCGGTACCACAGAATGTCCTGTCTCTTCCCCTAACCAGTGAATCTCCTATCACTACGGCTCTCCTAGTCTCCCCCCTTTCCTTCAGAGCCAGAGAGCCAGGGTCAGTGCCAGATGCCTGGCCGCTTTGGCTTTCCCCGGCAGGTTGACCCCCCACCCCAACAATATATTTGTTACTGACGGGACGGCCACAGGGGATCCCCGCACTGTCTGCCCATTCCCTTTCCACCTCCTGACAGTCATCCAGCTATCTTTGCCCCGTGCCTTGGGTGTGACCACCTCCTTATAACTCCTTTCTATCACCCCTTCAGTCTTCTGAATGACCTGGAGTTCATCCAAATCCAGCTCCAGTTCCCTAATGTGGTCTGTTAGGAGCTGGAGTTGGGTGCACTTCTCACAGGTGAAGTCAGAAAGTCATCTGTAGTGACCCTTACCGTCCATATCCTATAACAGGAGCATGCAACTGCCCTAGCTTCCATTCCCCCTACTCTAGATTGCCAAATGAATAAAGCAAACAGAAACCTTACCGTACTGACCCTCCACACAGTGTTATTTTTTGGTTAGAGGAGGACGATGGGTGAGAGACACTACACGGGTAGTGTTTTGGGTTTAGACAATGCCCAAATACAATAGTTCACCTCCCGGCTCATGCTCTCACCACTCACACTCATCCCCTGTGGCTGAAAGGAGGTAGGCCGCTGATTCACTAAATAAGTTTTTATAAGGAAAAACCTTACCTTCCTGGCTGCCCCCAGCTCGTGCCCACACCACTCCACTGCTCGAATCAAGATATGCGAACACCAAATAGCTACTGAGAGAGGACCAATTTTCACTAGTCTCAGTACACACGGACAAAGAAGAACACGAATCCAACTGGGACAACACATCCATAATCGCGCATGCCAAACAGAGACATGCCAGGCAATTCCTGAAGGCCTGGCATTCCAAATGGAACTCCATCAACAAATACATTGAACTGGACCTGATATACAAACCACTGAAAAGCAGAACTGGAAGTGATGACTTGAACCATTAATTTAACAGAATACAAGGGGAAAAGGTGAACTTCTCTGCATAACTATTAGAAGGTAACCTCCACTCCCATAATAACAGATTGGGGGTTGCGTCGGCTTAAGTATCAGAGGGGTTTGGCCATTCCGCTTCCATAACAGAAGTGATTACGAAGACAGATGAAATGTTGGTCTGTATTGCAAGGACGTGAGGTCTTAAAAAGCCAAGTGCAGCTTTAGCTCCAAGGGACATTCAGTCAGATTGCACCTGGAGTACTGTATGCAGTTTTGATTACCTTACTTAAAATGGGAAACAGAGATAATGGGAACTGCAGATGCTGGAGATTCCAAGATAATAAAATGTGAGGCTGGATGAACACAGCAGGCCAAGCAGCATCTCAGGAGCACAAAAGCTGACGTTTCGGGCCTAGACCCTTCATCAGAGAGGGGGATGGGGGGAGGGAACTGGAATAAATAGGGAGAGAGGGGGAGGCGGACCGAAGATGGAGAGCAAAGAAGATAGGTGGAGAGGGTGTAGGTGGGGAGGTAGGGAGGGGATAGGTCAGTCCAGGGAAGACGGACAGGTCAAGGAGGTGGGATGAGGTTAGTAGGTAGCTGGGGGTGCGGCTGGGGGTGGGAGGAAGGGATGGGTGAGAGGAAGAACCGGTTAGGGAGGCAGAGACAGGTTGGACTGGTTTTGGGATGCAGTGGGTGGGGGGGAAGAGCTGGGCTGGTTGTGTGGTGCAGTGGGGGGAGGGGATGAACTGGGCTGGTTTAGGGATGCAGTGGGGGAAGGGGAGATTTTGAAACTGGTGAAGTCCACATTGATACCATATGGCTGCAGGGTTCCCAGGCGGAATATGAGTTGCTGTTCCTGCAACCTTCGGGTGGCATCATTGTGGCAGTGCAGGAGGCCCATGATGGACATGTCATCAAGAGAATGGGAGGGGGAGTGGAAATGGTTTGCGACTGGGAGGTGCAGTTGTTTGTTGCGAACTGAGCGGAGGTGTTCTGCAAAGCGGTCCCCAAGCCTCCGCTTTTTTGGTTTCCCCAATGTAGAGAAAGCCGCACCGGGTACAAATGGGAAACGTTTGCTTTAGAAGCAGTTCAGAGGAGGAGTATGAGGCTGATTCTTGGGAAGAGGATATTTTCTTATGAAGAAAATTTGAGCAGGTTTGCCTATACTTCTTTGGGGTTTGAAAGAATTTGAAATAATCTTTTTGAAACATATAATATGGCTGGACAGGGATATTTCCTCTTGTGGGAATCTCAAACTCAGGGCCATTTTAAAATAAGACCTCTCATAAATAGAGTTATAGAAACCCTGCGGTGTGGAAGCAGGCCATTCAATCCATCAAGTCTACACTAATCTCCAAAGAGCATCCCACCCATCCCTGTAACCCTGCATTTCTCATGGCTAGTCCACCCCAGCTGCACATCCCTGGGTACTCTGGGCAATTTATCACAGCCAATCTAGCTAACCTGTACATCTTTGGACTGTGGGAGGAATCTGGAGCACCTGGAGGGAGCCCAGGTAGACACGGGGAGAACGTGCAAACTCCACACAGGCATTTGCCTGAGAGTGGAATCAAACCCCGGTCCCTCATGCTTTGAGGCAGCAATACTAATTACTGAGCTATCATGTTGCCCATTTAAGATGTAGATCATACACCATAAAGGACAGAAGATGCCCCTCAGCCCGTCGAGACAAGGAGGGATATCTTCTCTGAGATTGAGTGATTTGAAATTCTCATCAACAAGCAGTTGGTGCTGGAACACTGAAAATTCTCAAGCCTGAGTTAGACAGAGTATTTAATATGGAGAAGTCAAGTGTTACTGAGGCTGACAAGAAATTGGAATTGAGGCCATAATCATGTTGGCAATGATCTTATTGAATAGTGGAGGTGGCTCGAAGAGCCACTTGATTAATTCCTGTTCCCACTTTTTATGTCATGCTCGCCTGATCAGTTGTCTGACATACTCTCATTCAGATTGGTAGCTGCGCTGGTGCTGGTGTTATAGTCTCATTGTACTACAAAGTTACAAGTTAATTGCCCAATGTGCTCAGGTGCATCAAATGACATCTATCATGTGTAAATGATCAGCAACAAACAATCTAACAAAGCCCACAAACACAAAACTGCATACTGTTCAATTATTAATACGGTATTATTAATTCAAGATAATATACAGAATAGAGAACCATGAAGAATCTTTCCTACCCACCGACAGATCCGCCAGCAGCGATAACAGCAGACTCCGACAGCACATCCACAATCCCAGTGCGTACTTTGGCAACGCTCTTACTGTTGGCATCCAGGTGGCCCACCAACTGTTGAATGACCAAGTGGGAATGCTGGGACTGTATATGAGAAAGAGTCAGGAAATGCTCCATCAGAGTTATTACACTTATAATTTTTCCCTGTTCTGATGGAAAGTATGGCCTGAAACATTAACTCTGATTTCTCCCCGCAGACGCTTTTCCACCAATTTTTGTTTTTGTTTCTGATTTGCAGCATCAGTAGATCTTTCAGATTTTAACTCTGTTTATCCCCTCACTGATACTGCCAGACGTGCTGAGTATTAAGCATTTTGCACTATTTTGCTTTAGGACGCACAGTGGTGTCACTGATATGATTTTTTTCTCTGAATTTGCCCCTTTAAGAGAAAACCTTGTTAAGTGACTGGTTTTCTTAGGTAGCAAAGCTGTGATGCTGGACATGACTCTACCCTGATCTACTATGAGTCCTCCTATCAGCTTGGTGAGCTCCTTCTTTCGCACATGGCAAGCTGCAGTTTGCAGGGAATGAAATTTCAGGTTGTGTTTTCTGCTAGCTCCAGGAACTGGATGGTCAGGTCCTTGAGGACAATGGCCAAATTGACAGGATTCCAGCAATGACACACTCAGCATCTTGTATCTCAACTGATAGATGTGTCCGTTGAGACAGGAGCCAGGCTCTGCATCAGCAGATATTGACGCCATTTCTCCCCCACCCCCCACCCCCGATTTTACCGTGATCAGACATCCTCTGTGTTGGGTTTCATGACAGGACATTACCACCTCTCACTTTTATAGAGATTTTGTTCTATAGCTTGAGGGACAGCTCTCTGCACCAAGCATGGGTATGGTGGGTATTGGTGGTGATGGTGATGGGGGTGGTGGTGGAGATTTGAGGATTATAAGGTGTCTGTGGTAATTTATTGAATTAAGGGCTGTTCCTAATAGATTGCAGATATTTGTGATATCTAATGCACTTAAAATGTCCAGAATAAAATGGCATCTGTTTACTGTGATTTTAGAATGTTTAGGTGATACTGATCTGGTCAGCAAGATGACTTACCCGAAGTTATTGACACAATCCAATCTGTACACCTAAACAATACCCATTATCTGACATGCAAAATGATTTACTTCAACTGTATTAAATGCCACACCACATGTTACCTTTGAATATAAGAAAATTAATTCCAACTGACTGAGCATTCAAACAGCCACTACCTCCGGATCCCAAGGAAACGCTGAAGTATTAAAAGTGGCAAGTAACATTCTCACTATGCCAGTGATAAGCAATGACTATCTCCCACAAGAACTAATCTAACCATGATACCTTAACATTCAATGGCATCACCGTCATTGAATCATCTGCTTTCAACATTCGGATGGTTACCATTGACCAGAAACTGAACTGGACTAGCAACACAAATGCAGTAGCTGCAACAGCAGACTAGAGGTTACGAATCTTGCTGTGGGAACAAACTTATCTATTATCTACAAGGCGGGAGTGTGATGGTATATTCCCCAATTGCCTCAATAAGTGCAGCTGCAACAACAATCATGAGGCTTGACACCATCCAGAGCAAAGCAGCCTGATTGACTGGCATTACATCCACTCCTTCCACCATCAGCTCTGTGGGTACTATCAATAAGGTGCACTACAGAAGTTCATCAAGGCTCCTTAGAAGCATTGTTCAAACCCACAACCACTGCATCTAGAAGGACTAGGGAAGCAGATACATGGGCGCGTTACCAACTGCAAGTTCCCCTCCAAGCATCTCACCATCCTGACGTGGAACTGTACAGTCTTTCCTTCAGATTTGCTGGTGGATCAAAATCCTGGGACTCTCCCTAATGGTATTGTATGTACCTTCAGCATATGGACTGCAACACTTGGCAACTTCAAGAGAACTTCTTGAGGAGGCAGCTCACCACTACCACTTTGTCAACAGCAGTTAAGGATAAGTAATAAATGCTGGCCCAACCAATGACAAATGCCTCCCATGAATGAATATAAACCAATGAAAAGGCAGGTTCAATCATGGTTTTGAAAAAAGGAATTGCATGAACATATATCCCTCATCATTTCTCCCAAAACCCTCACCATATTCCTTAGATCTTTCATGCAATTCCTCACATTCCCCTTATCACTTCCTCTAATATCCTTTCTGTATCATCCAATCTCTTCCCATCATATCCAAGTACCTTCACCATAGCACTTACTTACCAAACACATTCACACCACAGTGACAGGCAATGAACATCTTAAAATGAGAATCTAACCCATCACCGCCCCCAACAGTCAGTGGTATTACCATTACTGAATCCCTCAGTAACAACATCCTGGTAATTACCATTGACCAGTAACTGAATCAGACTAGTCATATAAATATTGTGGCAACAAGCACAGGTCAGAGCACTGAAGAGGATCACTGTGTAATCTCATCACTAGACTATTAATCCAAATATCCAAGTAATGTTTTGTGGACCTGAATTTGAATGGCATGGTAGATGATTGAATTTGAATTCAATGAAAATCTGGAATTAAGGGTTAAATAATGACCATGAAACTGTCGTTGATTGTTGGAAAATCCCTGAGTTCAATTCTGATCTCCTTGCTATATGAATGATGTTGTTAAACACAAAAGGGTTCAGAAAAGATTTGCTAGGATTGGAGAGTTTGGGCTAGAGGGGGAGGCTGAATAGGCTGGGTAAAAACTGAAACAACTGTGGATCCTGGAAATCAGAAAAAAAACCCAGAAATTTATGGAAAAGCTCAGCCTGTCTTGCAGCATCTGTGCAGAGAAATCAGAGTCAACATTTTGGTCTCGTGACCCTTCCTCAGAGCTGATGGTAGCTAGGAAAATGTTGGTTTTTATGCAGGAGAAGGTATCGGGAGAGGGAAGGAATAAACAATGGGTGGAGTGGAGCCCAAAGAGACAGAAAAACAGTTGAACAGGCAAAGGTGTAGATAATATTCAGGTAAGAGAGTGAATAGCAATTAATGGGGACTGTTAGTGCCTAACAATGAGTTGCGTGTAAGAGCTGACCATGTGATAACAAGGCCTGGTGTGTGAGTAAGGGCTTAGGAGAAGTTCAAGCCCTAAAGTTGTTGAACTCATTATTGAGTCCAGAAGGCTGTAGAGTTCCCAAGCGGAAAATGAGGTGCTGTTTTTCAAGCTTGCGCTCAGCTTCACAGGAGCATTGTGGCAAGAGATGTTGGTCAGGGAACAAGGTGGTGTGTTGAAGTGGCAGGCACCTGGAAGCTCAGGGTCTTTTTGCAGACAGAACACAGGAACTCTGCAAAGCAGTCACCCAGTCCACATTTCATTATGTGAAGTGCAGATAAAGAGCTGGTTCACCTGCAAAGTGTGTTTGGGCCCTTGGGTACAGAGGAGGGAAGAAGTTTAAGGTCAGGCATTACATCTTCTGTGGCTGCAGGAGCAGGTACCATGGGGCTGAGAGGGGTTGTTGGGAGTGAAGAATGAGTAGATTAGGGTTTTCTAGAGGAAATGGTTTCTGCAGAAGGCAGGGAAAGGAGGGGAAGAGAATACCAGTCTGGTTGTGGCATCCTGCTGTAGGTGGTGGAAATAGTGGCGAACGATCCTCTGGATGTGGAAGCTGGTGGGATGGTAGGTGAGGACAAGCAGGATTCCTACTGCTATTGTAGGAGTTAAGAGAGGGGCTGAAAGGTGAAGTGTGGGAAATGTGTTGGACCCAGATGAGGGCCCTGTCAACTATGCGAATCCTTGGTTGAGGAAGGAGGTGGGGATTTCAGTGGCCCCTTTGTTGAAGTTTGCATCATCGGAACTGATGCGATGAGGACGGAGGAACTGGGAGAATGGAATACAGCCTTTACAGAAGGCAAAGTGTGAAGATGCAGGCGGAGGAGTGACCATAAGGAGAGTTATGAAATCCTAAGGGGCATGGATAGGGTGAATAGTCAAGGTCTTTTCCCCAGGGTAGGGGAGTCCAAAACTAGAGGGCATAGGTTTAAGGTGAGAAGAGAAAGATTTAAAGCAGACATAAGGGGCAACTTTTTCATGCAGAGGGTGGTGTGCATATGGAATGAGCTGCCGGGGGAGGTGGTGGTGGGTACAGTTATGACATTTAAAAGGCATCTGAGTCGGTACATGAATAGGAAGGGTTTAGAGAGATATGGGGCAAATGCTGGCAATCTTTCCTGCAATGAGGCAATCAGAACTGGACACAATACTCCAGATGTGTCCGAACCAGGCTTTTGTACAGCTGGAGCATGACTTCACAGCTCTCAAACTCAATCCCTCTATTAATGAAAGCTAACACACCAAACGCATTCTTAACAACTCTATCCACTTGGGAGACAGATTTTAGGAAACTGTGGACATGAACCCCGAGATCGTTCTGCTTCTCCACACTGCCAAGAATCTTTTCATTAACCCTGTATTTTTTTTTCAAATTTGTCATTTCAAAATGAATCACCGCACACTTTTCAGGGTTAAACTCTATCTGCCACTTCTCAGCCCAGCTCTGCATCCTTTCAATGTCCCTTTGTAACCTAGCCAATGTTCCATTGTAACCTGGTCTGTGATTAACCTGGCCTATCCTTGCTGTCCTTCTTAACGAAAGGAACCACGTTAGCTATCCTTCAATCAGTGTGAACTTCACCTGTGCCAAGCGAAGTATGGAGTATCTCTGCTGGGGCTCCAGCAAGCTCCTCCCTTGCCTCCCATAACAACCTAGCATACATCACATCAGGCCATGGGATTTATGTACCTTTATGCCCACTAAATTATCTAGTACATTCTCCTTATTAATCCTAACATTGTCTTGAACCTCATCATCCCAAACTGGAATGTCCAGCAAAAATATCTTTCTCTTCTGTGAATACAGATAGGAAAATATTAATTTTAGACCTCACTCATTGCCCCTTTGGTCTCTAATCGGCCACACACTTTGTCTGGTAATCTTCTTGCTTTTAATATATTTATCAGATGCTATTGAGTTTCCCTTAATTTTATCGCCCAAAGATATTTTGAGGCCCCTCATTGCCCTCTGAATTTCTTTTACAAGTACCCTCCATTACTAGACTTCTAAAAGGCATCCATTGTTTTTAATGCTCTGTATCTAGCATATGCTTTCATGCCTTTCTTTATCAAACTCTTGGTAGCCCTTGACTTCCAGGGCTCTCTGGACTTGCTGCCCTTACCCTTCACACTTACAGGAACATGCTGGTCCTGAATTCTCACTGCACCACTTTTAAAATACTTTCACTTTCCAAATGTCGACTTAACTGCAAGTATCAGAGATAATGGGAACTGCAGATGCTGGAGAATCTGAGATAACAAAGTGTGGAGCTGGATGAACATAGCAGGCCAAGCAGCTTCTTAGGAGCACAAAAGCTGACGTTTCAGGCCTAGGCCCTTCATCAGAAAAAGGGGAGGGGGAAGAGGGTTCTGAAATAAATAGGGAGAGAGGGGGAGGATAATCAAAGATGGATAGAGGAGAAGATATATGAAGAAGAGACAGACAAGTTAAAGAGGCAGGGATGGAGCCAGTAGAGGTGAGTGTAGGTGGGGATGTAATGAGGGGATAGGGCAGTCCGGGGAGTACGGACAGGTCAAGGGGGCGGGATGAGGTTAGGAGATAGGAAATGGGGGTGTAGCTTGAGGTGGGAAGAGGGGATAGGTGAGAGAACTGGTTAGGGAGGTGGGATGCACTGGGCTGGTTTTGGGATGCAGTAGGGGGAGGGGAGATTTTGAAGCTTGTGAAATCCACATTGATACCGTTGGGCTGCAGGGTTCCCAAGCCGAGTATGAGTTGTTGTTCCTGCAACCTTCAGGTGGCATCGTTGTGGCACTAAAGGAGGCCCAAGATGGACATGGCGTCTGAGGAATGGGAGGGGGAGTTGAAATGTTTTGCAACTGGGAGGTGCAGTTGTTTCATATGAACTGAGCGTGGGTGTTCTGCAATGTTGTCTCCAAGCCTCCACTTGGTTTCCCCAATGTAGAGGAGGCCACAATGGGTACAGCGGATGCAGTATACCACATTAGCAGATGTGCAGGTGAACATCTGTTTGATGTGGAAAGGCTTCTTGGGGCCTGGGATGGGGGTGAGGGAGGAGGTATGGAGGCAGGTGTAGCATTTTCTGCGGTTGCCGGGGAAAGTGCCAGGTGAGGGAGGTGTTGGAGATAGTCCAGGTGAACTTGAGGTTGGGGTGGAAGGCCTTGGTGAAGTGGATGAACTGTTCGAGCTCCTCATGGGAGCATGAGGTGGTGCTGATACAGTCATCAATGTAACGGAGGAAGAGGTGGGGTTTAGGGCCAGTGTGGGTGCAGAAGAGGGATTGTTCCACGTACCCTACAAAGAGGCAGGAATAGCTTGGGCCCATGCGGGTACCCATGGCCACCCTCTTTGTCTGTCGGAAGTGGGAGGAATCAAAAGAGAAGTTGTTGAGAGTGAGGATGAGTTTGGCTCGGCGAGTGAGGGTGTTGGTGGATGGGGATGGTCGGGCCTGCAGGACAGGAAGAAGTGGAGGGCCTTTAGGCCATCTGCATGGGGAATGCATGTGTATAGGGACTGGACGTCCACGGTGAAAATGAGGTGTTGGTGTCCGGGGAATTGGAAGTTCTGGAGGAGGTGGTGGGCGTGGGTGGTGTCACGGACATAGGTTGGGAGTTCCTGGACCAAGGGGGAGAAAACGGAGTCCAGGTAGGTGGAGATGAGTTCGGTGGGGCAGGGGTAGGTGGAGACAGTGGGTCGACTGGGGCAGGCAGGTTTCTGGATTTTAGGAAGGAGACAGAAGCAGGCAGTGCAGGGTTGGGGAAAAATGAGGTTGAAGGCTGTGGGTGGGACGTCACCTGAGGTGATGTGGTTGTGGATGGTTTAGGAGATGATGGTTTCGTACTCAGGGGTGGGGACATGTAGCTGTTCCCAGTCTATGTTTGCCAGATTCTGTTTAATGATGTTTAAATCAGCATTTCCCCAATTTAACCTCCAAACTATCCTTCTCCCTTTCCATATTGATTTTGAAATTTATAGAGTTATAGTCACTATCCGCAAAAATGCTTGCCCACTGACGCTTCAACCACTTGATCAGCTTCATTTCCTGGGCTTATGTCTGGCACTTCTCCATCTCTAATAGGACAGTCTGTATACTGGCACAAAATGTTCTCCTGGATGCACCTTAAAAATATGACCCCATCTGGCCCTTTCACACTAAGGTGATACCAATTAATGTTAACAAAGTTAAATTCCCCTACAACTATGACCCTGTTTCTCCCACACCTTTCTGTGATTTACTTCCACGTTTGCTCCACTATTTCTGTCTGACTGTTGGGAGATCTGTACTAAAATCACAGCAAAGTGAATGCCCCTTTTTAACTTCAAAGATCTACTCAGATGGTGTCATTTGAAGAGCTTTCTAGGACATCCTCCCTCATTAATGAAATGATGAATTCCTTTGTCAATCATGCAATGTCCCCATCTGTCATACATTCCTTCCCCAACTACCTCCACCATGCCCAAAGCTTTTATACCTTGGAATGTCGAGCTGCCAATCCCGTCCTTCTTTCAACCATTTCTCAGAGATTGCAACAACATCACATTCCTACCTGCTGATTAACACTCGATGGTCATCTGCTTTATGAGTTGGGCTCCTTGCATTAAAATTCACGTTTCCAGATCTTCCATGTGCCTTATCATTCCCATGTCTTCTCTTCCTGCAGAACTGTCCTGGTATTCTTTCTGTCCTGGATCGGACCTTGCTCCAAACTTTACATCCACTCCATGTCCCATCCTCTACTAAACTCTCAACAGAACAAGGAAACCTTCCAGAATGGATATTTGCGCAGTACCAGTTCAGGTGCAACCTGCTGACCCTGTGATTCTCAACTACCCTTAAGCTGTCCTAATGATCCAAAAATCTCTAGCCCTCTCTCCTACACCATCTCGTTAGCCTCAGAATCATCTGACTTATCTTCCTACTCTTATCCTCAGTACAGTGTGGCACTAGAAGTAATCCGGAGATTACAACCTTAGTAGTTCTTCTCCTTAATCTACTACCTAACTCTTCAAACTCCTTTTGCAGAACATCTCTTTTTACCCATATCATTCATATTGACATGTACCATAACAGTTGGCTGTTCACCATCCTCCTTCCGAATGTCCTGCAGTTGCTCTGAAACATCCTTGATACTGGCACCAGGGAGACAATACATCATCCCGTCACCACAGCCCCATTCCCCAGTTCCTTAGCCGTATCCCCATATTCTTTAATGTACTTAACAAAAAACATGACTTGCACAGCATGACTTATAAATAAATGCTTTATTGAGCATCTGTCCACTGAACTCAGTTTGACAACTCCACTAGCAAGTTTGAAATAACTGAACAATGCATTTCAAACAAACTGGTTTATTGCAATCTAACAGTGATCAGTCCAAACACTGCCCTTACCTATCGTCTGTAAAGTGAGGAGATAGACATAATCTGTTGAGTCTAATGGTGGATGTTGTTTATTATAAAAAAAGGACTGTAACCATAACACTGTAGTTCCTTTACCAATAGTTAAATTAATGTATGGACCCAATCGGGAGATTTAGTGAACACTAAACATCAAACACTTACCTGAACAGAATACATGATGATCTTGAAACACCGGACTGCAAACAGTTTAGGCTCCCAAAGTGAGTGGTTATCTAAGTGCCTAAGGAGCAAATGACAAGGATTTACTTTTATTTACAATGGCCCATCCTGTCAATTTCTGCCATGACAGGAGTTAAATAAATCCAACTTTTGTCTTTAACTTTTATTGCTGTTAAGCACTGGGGAGATTGCATCATGTTTGCTTTCAAATCTCTCCATGTCCTTGCCCCTTCCCATCCTTTATATTCCAATTCTGGCTTCTGGCTCATCCCTGATTTTAATTGTTTCATCATTGGCATCAATGCCTTTAGATGTCTGGCCTGTAAGTCTTCAATTTCCTTTCTAAACCTCTCCACCTCCCTCACTTTCATCCTTTAAGAAAACCATGCCTTTGATCAGATTTTTAGACATCTGACCAGAGTCAAATCATACAGTCATACAATCATACAATATAAAAGAGACCCTTTGATTTATCCCTTCTGCAATGAAGAAACCTATTCTAAAACTAAACTAGTCCCACTTTCTAGCATTTCTTGAACATTATGACATTTCTGACACTCAAAAAATACATTAATTTAACTATTGGTAAAGGAACTACAGTGTTATGGTTACAGTCCTTTTTAAAGGTTGCAAGATTTATTCCCTCAAACTACCCTCCCATTCAAGATTTTTACCACCCTGTAGGCGAAAACAATTTTCCTGAAATCTCTCTATACCTCCTAACTTCCAATTTAAAATTATACCCGCTTGTTACTGACTTTTCAATTGAGGGAACAGCTGCTTTCTATTCACCCTGTCCATGCTCCTCAGTCTTATTTACCTCAATAAGATCCCCTCTCAGCCATTCCTGCACTAAAGGAAAGAACACAAGCTCTTCCAGCCTCTTCATAGCTCCAGCCCAGGCAACATCCTGGTGAATTGTCTTTGCACTCCTTCCATTGCTATCACATCTTCCAATACTGTAGCAATCAACTGTCCATAGTACTCTAATTGTAGCCCAAACAAAGATTTGTACAGTTGAAACATAACATCCCTGCTCTTATAATCTACACCAACAACAGATGAAGACAAGTGTCCATTATGCATTCTTAACTAACATATTAGCCTGTCCTACCACCTTTAGCCCTTCAGGATGAGCACCCCAAAATCCTTCTGTTCCCACTTTCGCCCCAGTATAAGTTGATGTTGTTTCTGTCTGCAGAGATTCAAGATTACCACCTCTTTTCTATGATAGCTGAGGAACCAACTAGAGGACAGGCCGTTCTAGGCTGGGTATTGTGGGTTGAGAAAGAAATAATCGGCAATCAAACTGTGGGAGGCCCTGGGAAAGAATGGCCATAATAAGATAAAATTCTTCAATAAGATGGAGAGTGGCATTGTCAATCCTGAGATCAACAGTCAATGGTCGGGCCCTGTGTGGTGTTGTCAAACAGAGAGACTTAGGAGGTCACTTATATTGTTCTTTGAAAGCTGAGTCACAGGTAGAAAAGGTAGTTAAGAAGGCGTTTAGCACACTTGTTTTTATTGCTCAGACCACTGAGTATAGGCATTGGGGTCTAATGTTGAAGTAGTAGAGGATGTTGGAGAGGCCACTGTTAGAGTACTGTGTACAATTCTGGTTGCCCTGCTATAGGAAGGCTATTAGTAAATTGGAGAGGGTTAAGAAAAGATTTACCGGGATGTTGAAGAGACTGGAGGGTTTGTGGAGAAAACAGGATTAGGCTACTGAGCTGGACGATCAGCTATGATTGTGATGAATGGTGCAGCAGACTTGAAGCGCTAAATGGCCTCCTCCTATCTTCTATGTTTCTAGGAGAGGCTGGATAGGCTGGGTCTTTTTTCACTGGAGCATAGGAGGTTGAGAGACGACCTTATAGAGGTTTATGAAATCATGAGGGGCATAGATAAGTGAATGGCAAAGGTCTTTTCCGTAGGATGGGACAGTTCAAAACTAGGGGACATATTTTTAAGATCAGAGGAGAAAGATCTAAAAGGGACCTGAGGGACAACTTTTTCACACAGAGAATGGTTCATATGTGGAAGGAATGCCAGAAGAAGTGGTAGATGCAAGCGCAGTTCCAACATTTAAAATACATTTGGATGGGTACATGCATATGATATGTTGAGAGGCATGCGGGCCAAAGGCAGGCAAATGGGACTAGGTTAGTTTGGGAAAATTATTCAGCATGGACAAGTTGAACCGAAGGGTCTGTTTCTGTGCTGTATGATTCGATGACCACGGTCCTGAATCTAAACAGAGGAATGATGATGGCATGAGACGAGACCTGGAGGTCCTTATACAACATCAATGTAAGTAAGTCTGCAGGTGCATCAGGCAGTGAAAAAGGCAAATGGTATACTGACTTTCATAGCAAGAGGATTCAAGAACAGAAGCAGGGATGTCTTGCTGCAATTTTACAGGTCTTGGTGAGATTGTACCGAGGACATTGTGTACAGTTTTAGCCTGCCTCTGATGAAGGATGTTCTGGCTAAGGAGGGAGCGCATGGAGTCTTCTGGGTTGGCAGGACTGATGAATGAAGACAGGTTGGATCGTTTAGAACTCTATTCACTGGAGTTTAGAAGAATGAGGGGGATCTTACAGCACTGCGTAAAATTCTAACAGGACGAGACAGATTAAATGCAGCAAGGATACTCCCAATGGCCAAGGAGTCCAGAACCAAGGGATTGCAGACTAAGAAAGCATGGTAGGCCATTTAGGTCTAAGAAAAGGAGAAATTTGTTTACCAAAGAGTGGTACGTCGGTGGGATTCTCTGCCAAGGAAGTGGTTAAAGCCAAAATACTGAATGTTTTCAAGGAGGAGTTAGATATATTTTTAAGGCTAAAGGGATCAAAAGATACTGGTTGAAAGATGTAACAGAGTTAGATGATCAGCCATGATCATATTGAATGGTGGAACAGGCTCAAGGGGCTGAATGGCCTAGTCAGGTTCTTATTTCTTTATGTTTCTTTCCATAGTCTTGCAGAATGGAAGGAGAATAGTAGCTGGCTAAGTCTGTGATCACAACAAGTTAACAGCGCTGTCGAACTGGTTTCAATGGTTGGATAGAGTCAGCGTTAGGAGGCAGTGCACATTTATCTGTGGGCAGGGGATTAAATGGGCATGCTAATTCAGTGATAGGGAAAAGAGTGTATGGGTCTATGATTAAATGGATGCATGGACTCAATAATGGTAAGTGGTTTACATGAGGCTGTGGAAGGAGATTAAAGAGTGTATAGAGTCGCTGACGGGGAAAGTGTACATGGGTGTGGAATGGAATTAAATGGTCGGGCAGAGTCAATGATAGGGTAGTGAGAGAGGATTAAACAAACAAAGCAAATGCTATAAACGGTGGAAATCCGAAACAAAGAGAATACTGGAGAAACTCAGCCGGTCAAGCAGTACCTGTGAACAAAGAGAACAGAATTAACATTTCAAATCTGGTACAACTTTACAGAACTGTGGATTGAATGGGTGGTTGGAATCAATGATAGGAGGAAGAATGTACATGGCTTTTCATATTTCCTTCTGTCCTTATAACATTGATTAAATGCAGTTCCACTGTGATATCATCAAACTTTAGCCACAAAATGACCAGTCTGTTTGACTGCATTCAACAAAATACATCACATACATTAAAACTGGCTTGATGGCATTTTTGATGTTTCCATATGCTGCACGGCCCAGCAGCTCGCGAAGGCAACCTTCAGCCACGGCAGCAGGGCTCTCCTTCTCCTTCTCAGTTTCTTGCGGTGGTGATGGAGAACGACTGAAAAGATTAATTAAGGAGAATTAGAATGAACAAAATGTGATCCAGATTAAATAGCAAATAAAAGGAAGGAAATTTTATGGTGAAGTGGTTGAGGTTAGGAACTAGTGCAAGTCAGTGAGTACAGAACAATAGGTGTCGAGATTTGTTGTGTAATAATATCCCAGCAGCAAAGATTGGATAGGTTACAGAGTTTCAGGAATTGGAAGTTGGCTAGGATAGAGTGAGAATATTTGCACTGGCATGAAAGAACACAATGTCAGTTTTATCAGCAAACAGGGCCTGAGATGTGTGAAAACACAGGCGTGGTAGACGGTGTTCTTGGCAACAGAGAAATGTAGGATTGGACATTCAGTTAAGGATTTAATGTAATAGTCTGATTTAGACTGAATTACTGGCTTTAGAGACAGGCAAGGTTTTGAAGAGATGCCAAGTTCAGCATTTAAAAACAAGAGATAGCAAGACGAAATACAAGTATGAATGAAGAATGTAAGAAGGCATCCCAAGAACTTAACCACGCAGAACTAAAAATGAGGTGGTGAAACTATATCACAGGACAACTGTCATGTCAAAGGTCCTGGAGGCCTGGTTCTCCACCAAAAAGGCCATCAAAAAACACATAGAATTAGACCCTATGTGCACACCACTGTAAAGAAAAACTGGAAATGAGGTAATCAATTCCAAACAACCCTGGAGTTTAAATAGCATGTGGGAAAATACAAAAACGCATCATTGGAGGCTGCACTGATGACGTTACCCAGCACAGTAATGAAACATCTGCAAGCTAAATGAACCAGCTCGGTGAGCAAATCAACCACAGCATGTCAAAGAGTATAGCAATGAGTGTTAGAGCTGAATGATTCCACAAACAAGCTCTGCAGTCCAGCTCCAGCTACAGGTTTGAATGGTGATGGACATTAAAACAACCAAGAACATCCAAATCAAGAGTGGGCTATACAGTAAATGGAAAAGCCCTGGGGAAAATTGATGCACAGAGAGATCTGGGTGTTCAGGTCCATTGTACCCTGAAGGTGGCAACGCAGGTCAGTAGAGTGGTCAAGAAGGCATACGGCATGCTTTCATTCATGGGACAGGGTATTGAGTACAAGAGTTTGGAGGTCATATTACAAAGAAACAAAGAAACCTACAGCACAGGAACAGGCCTTCCGCCTTCCAAGCCTGCGCCGATCAAGATCCTCTGTCTAACCTGTCATCTATTTTCTAACGGTCTGTGTCCATTTGCTCTCTGCCCATCCATGTACCTGACCAGGTATATCTTAAAAGATGCTAACGTGTCTGCTTCTACCACCTCCGCTGGCAACGCCTTCCAGACGCCCACCACCCTCTGCATAAAGAACTTTCCACGCATATCTGCCTTAAACTTTCCTCCTCTCACTATGAACTCATGACCCCTAGAAATTGAGTCCCCCACTCTGGGAAAAAGCTTCTTGCTATCCACCATGTCTATACCCCTCATGATTTTGTAGACCTCAATCAGGTCCCCTCTCAATCTCCGTCTTTCTAATGAAAATAATCCTAATCTACTCAACCTCTCTTCATAGCTAGCACCCTTCATACCAGGCAACATCCTGGTGAACCTCCTCTGCACCCTCTCCAAAGCATCCACATCCTTTTGGTAATGTGGCGACCAGAACTGTACACAGTACTCCAAATGTGGCCGATCTAAAGTCCTGTACAACTGCAACATGACCTGCCAACTCTTGTACTCAATACCCCGCCCAATGAAGGAAAGCATGCCATATGCCTTCTTGACCACCCTATTGACCTGCGTTGTCACCTTCAGGGAACCATGGACCTGAACACCCAGATCTCTCTGTTCATCAATTTTCCCTAGGACTTTTCCATTTACTGTATAGTTCGTCCTTGAATTAGATCTTTCAAAATGCATCACCTCGCACTTGTCCGGTTCAAATCTAAGCTCTGCAGTTGTATAGGACTTTGGTTCACCCACATTTAGAACACTGTGTACAGTTCTGGTCACCAAATTACGAAAAGGAGGTGGATGCTTTGACGAGTGCCCAGAGGAGGCTCACCAGGATGTTGCGTGGTATGGAGGGTGCTTGCTACGAAGACAGGTTGAGTAGATTAGGATTATTTGCATTAGAAAGAAGGTTGAGGGGGAACGTGATTGAGGTCTACAAAATCATGAGCAGTTTAGACAGGGTGGATGGCAAGAAACTATTTCCCAGAGAGCGAAACTCAATTATTTGGGGCCATGATTTCAAGGTGAGAGGGGAAAGGTTGAAGGGAGATATGCGTGGAAAGTTCTTTATGCAGAGTGTGGTGGGTGCCTGGAATGCGTTGCCAGTGGAGGTAGTAGAGGCAGGCACAATAGCGTCATTTAAGATGTATCTAGACAGATACATGAATGGGCAGAGAGCAGAGGGATGCAGATCCTTGGAAAACGACAGGTTTAGATAGAGGACCTGGATTGGAGCAGGCTTGGAGGGCCAAAGGGCCTGTTTCTGTGCTGCAATTTTCTTTGTTCTTGTTCTTTTAACTAATAAGAAATGGAGTCTCCAAACTATCTCCCATTTAGGTATTTGTGAACAGATCTAACAAGTTAAGAATAAGTATCCATCAACAGCAGCAGAATTGAATTCCACTACAATCTGAGATTTCATGGCTAGGGATATCCCCTACTTAACCATTACCAACAGACAAGGGGGCCGATCCTGGTTCAATGAGGCATAAAGGAAGGCATGCCAGGAGCAGCACCAGTGTCGAAATGAGGTGTCAAGCTGGTGAAGCTACCAAATGGGACTACTTGCATGCTAAACAGCATAAGCAGTAAATGATGAACACAACAAGGATCCCACAACCAATGGATCAAATCTAAGCTCTGCAGTCCTGCCACATCCAGTCGTGAATGGTGATGGCCAATTAAACAACTCACTGGAGG
The DNA here is from genome assembly GCF_030684315.1 of Stegostoma tigrinum. Lineage (NCBI taxonomy): Eukaryota > Metazoa > Chordata > Chondrichthyes > Orectolobiformes > Stegostomatidae > Stegostoma > Stegostoma tigrinum. The sequence goes on along the minus strand of NC_081362.1, from coordinate 98,169,799 downwards.
AGGAGGCTCCACAAGTATCTCCATCCTCAATGGTGGAGGGTCCAGCATATCAGTGCAGAAGATAAGGTTAAAGCTTTCACAGCAATCTTCAGCTAGAAGTGCCCAGTGGATGATCCATCATGGCCTCCTCCAGTGGTCCACAGCATTACAGATACCAGTCTTCAGCCAATTTGACTCACTCCACATGACATCAAGAAATGGTTGGAGACACTGGATATTGCACAGGCCCTGACAATATTCCAGTAATTAGTGCTGAAGGCTTGTACTCCAGAATTTACTGCTCCCCCAGCCAAGCTTTTCCAGCACAGTTACAATGGTGGTATCTACCTGACAATGTGGAAAACTGCCCAGCTATGTCCTATGCATAAAAGCAGGACAAATCTAGCCCAGCCAATTACCACCCCAGCAGTCTCCACTCGATCATCAGTAAAGTGATAGAAGGTGTCAGTAACAGTGTTATTAAGCATCACCTGCTCAGCAATAACCTGCTCAGTGATAGTCAGTTTGGTTTACCAGGGCCACACAGCTCCAACTTCATTACAGCCTTGGTTCAAAAACAGGCAGAAGAGCTGAATTCCAGAGGTGAGGTGAGAGTGACAGCCCTTGACATCGAGAGCAGCAGTTGACTGAGTGTTAAAATAGTATCAGAGATAATGGGAACTGCAGATGCTGGAGAATCCAAGATAATAAAATGTGAGGCTGGATGAACACAGCAGGCCAAGCAGCATCTCAGGAGCACAAAGTTGACGTTTCGGGCCTAGACCCTTCATCAGAGAGGGGGATGGGGTGAGGGTTCTGGAATAAATAGGGAGAGAGGGGGAGGCGGACCGAAGATGGAGAGAAAAGAAGATAGGTGGAGAGAGTATAGGTGGGGAGGTAGGGAGGGGATAGGTCAGTCCAGGGAAGATGGACAGGTCAAGGAGGTGGGATGAGGTTAGTAGGTAGATGGGGGTGCGGCTTGGGGTGGGAGGAAGGGATGGGTGAGAGGAAGAACAGGTTAGGGAGGCAGAGACAGGTTGGACTGGTTTTGGGATGCAGTGGGTGGAGGGGAAGAGCTGGGCTGGTTGTGTGGTGCGGTGGGGGAAGGGGACGAACTGGGCTGGTTTAGGGGTGCGGTGGGGTAAGGGGAGATTTTGAAACTGGTGAAGTCCACATTGATACCATTAGGCTGCAGGGTTCCCAGGCAGAATATGAGTTGCTGTTCCTGCAACCTTCGGGTGGCATCATTGTGGCACTGCAGGAGGCCCATGATGGACATGTCATCTAGAGAATGGGAGGGGGAGTGGAAATGGTTTGCGACTGGGAGGTGCAGTTGTTTATTGCGAACCGAGCGGAGGTGTTCTGCAAAGCGGTCCCCAAGCCTCCGCTTGGTTTCCCCAAATATAGAGGTAGCCACACCGGGTACAGTGGATGCAGTATACCACATTGGCAGATGTGCAGGTTGACTGAGTGTGACATCAAGCAGTGTGGCAATACTGGAATACAATGGATATTGGGGGCAACTCTCCAGTGATTGAAGTCATGCCTGGCTTGTAGGAAGATGGATGTGGTTGTTGGAGATCAGTCATCTCAGCTCCAGGACATCTCTGCAAGAGTTTGTCAGGGTAGTGTCCTAGGTCTTGCCTGCTTCAGCTGCCTCATCAATGATAAGATCTCTCCATCATAAGGTCAGAAGTGGGCATGTTCCCCAATGAATGCACAATGTTCATCATCATTTGCAACTTCTGAGATACTGAAGCACTCCATGTTCGAATGCAATAAGATCTGAACAATACCAGGCTTGGACTGATAAGCGGCATGTAAAATTCGTACTAAAATGTCAGGTAATGACCATCTCCATTAAGAGACAATCTAACCATTGCGTCTTGACATTCAACGGTGTTACCAATGTCGAACCTGCCATTATCAACATCCTGGGGATTATCAATGATTAGAAACTTAACTGGTCTCAATACAAAATCACAATGGCTACAACAGCAATTCAAAGGCTAAGAATACCACAGTGAGTCAGTCACCTCCTGACTTCCAAAAATCTGCCCATCATCTACAAGGCACAAGTCAGGTGTGTAACGGAATACTCCCCACTTGCCTGGAAGAATATAATTCCAACAACACTCAAGATGTTTGACACCATCCAGGACAAAGCATCCACTTGATTGGTACTACATCCACAAGCATCCACTCTCTCCTCCTGCGACGCTCAGTAGCAGTTGTCTGTGCTGTCTATAATATGCACTGCAGGAATTCACCAAAATCCTCAGATAGCACCTGCCAAACCCACAACCCCTTCCATCTGGAAGGACAAGAGCAGCAGATACATGGGAACATCATCACCTTCAAGTTCCCCTTGAAGCTACTCAGCATCCTGACTCGGATTATATATTGCTGTTCCTTCACGGTCGCTGGATCAAAATCCTGGAACTCCCTCCCTACTGGTATTGTGGGTCAACCCACAGCAGGTGGACTGCAGCAGTTCAAGAAGGCAGCTCACCACCACCTTCTCAAAGGCAAGTAGAGACAAGCAATAAATGCTGGCCAGCCACCAACGTCCACATCTCACAAATGATTGAAAAAGAACTCCCCCTCCTCAAAGATTTTGCAGCATAGTACATCCGTGCAAAAGTTAAGGCTGAAGCACTTCTAGCAATCTTCACATAGAAGTGCCAAGTAGATAATTTATCTAGGTCCCTATTTGAAGTTCCCAAAATCACACAAAGTACAGTCAAAAACTGCTAATGGCACTAGATGATGTAAAACTTACAGGGCCTGATAACTTTAGAACCTACACAGTACTGGAGACTTGTGCACTGTAATCACATCCAAGCTGTTCCAGTAAATCCACAATAAGAGATGACCAGCAGTGTAGAAACTTTGTATCAGTGATAATGGGAACTGCAGATGCTGGAGAATCTAAGATAATAAAATGTGAGGCTGGATGAACACAGCAGGCCCAGCAGCATCTCAGGAGCACAAAAGCTGACGTTTCGGGCCTAGACCCTTCATCAGAGAGGCTCTCTGATGAAGGGTCTAGGCCCGAAACATCAGCTTTTGCGCTCCTGAGATGCTGCTGGGCCTGCTGTGATCATCCAGCCTCACATTTTATTATCTTAGTGTAGAAACTTTTACAGATTTGTCCCATCCACAAAGAGCACAACAAATCCAACACATCCATTTCAGACTGCTGGCAATTATTGATAGCAGTGGCATCAGGTGAACGTTGTTCAGCAATAACCTGATCTCTTAACAGTCAGTTTGAGCTTCAGAACCACTCAGCCTGCTGACCTCAATGCAGCTTTGCTCCAATCATGTTTCAAAGGAACTGAACCCAGTGATGAGGTGAGAGTGACTGCATTTAACATCAGGACAGGATTCATCAAGTATGGTTAGAAGTCAGTCAGCTCAGTTGGCCAAGTGGCTGGATGGTTGGTTGATGGTGCAGAGTGACATCGACAGGGTGGTTCACTAGTCTCTCCCTTCACTTGAGGTGACCCTCAGGTTAAACCACCACTGGTCATCTCTCTCTCTCTCTCTAATGAAAGAACAGCTATGGTCTGAAGACTATGATGACTTTATCTTAATTAAGGGGCGCTTGTGTTGCAGTGGTGGTGTCCACGCCTCTGGATAAGGAGGTCAGCGTTCTAGACACACCTGCTGAAGAGTTGTGTAACAGCAGCTCCAAACAGGTTGATTTGAAAATATCTTTATCAAGTATGGTCTCAATAAGCCCTAGTAAAATTGGAGTAAATGCGAACCTTGGGAAAACCTCTGCTGGTTGGATTCATACCTGGCATAAAGCAAAATGGTTGTAGTTGCTTGAGATCAATCATTTCAGTTTCAAGACATCTCTGCAGTAGCTCTTCAGGATGATTGCCTCGCTCAAACATTTTATGCTGCTTCATCAATGATCTTCCCTCCGTCACAAGGTCAGAAGTGGGATTGTTCACATTCAGATCATATTTAATAGAACATAGAACATTACAGCACAGTACAGGACCTTCGGCCCTCGATGTTGTGCCGACCTGTCATACCGATCTCAAGCCCATCTAACCTACACTATTCCATGTACGTCCATATGCGTGTCCAATAACGACTTAAATGTACCTAAAGTTGGCAAATCTACTACCGTTGCAGGCAAAGCGTTCCATTCCCATACTACTGTCTTAGTAAAGAAACTACCTCTGACATCTGTCCTATATCGTTCACCCCTCAATTTAAAGCTATTACCCCTCGTGCTCGCCGTTACCATCCTAGGAAAAAGGCTCTCTCTATCCACCCTAGCTAACCCTCTGATTATTTTATATGTTTCAATTAAGTCACCTCTCAACGTTCTTCTCTCTAATGAAAACAGCCTCAAGTCCCTCAGCCTTTCCTCTTAAGACCTTCCCTCCATACCAGGCAACATCCTAGTAAATCTCCTCTGCACCCTTTCCAAAACTTCCACATCCTTTTTATAATGCGGTGACCAGGACTGTACACAATACTCCAAGTGCGGCCGCACCAGAGTTTTGTACAGCTTCACCATAACCTCTTGATTCCGGAACTCGAACCCTCTATTAATAAAAGCTAAAACACCGTATGCCTTCTTAACAACCCTGTCAACCTGGGTGGCAACTTTCAAGGATCTGTGTACATGGACACCGAAATCTCTCTACTCATCTACACTACCAAGAATCTTACCATTATCCCTGTACTTTGAATTCCGGTTACTCCTACCAAAGTGCATCACCTCACACTTGTCTGCATTAAACTCCATTTGCCACCTCTCAGCCCAGCTCTGCAGCTTATCTATGTCTCTCTGTAACCTACAACATTCTTTGTCACTATCCACAACTCCACCGATCTTAGCGTCGTCTGCAAATTTACTAACCTGTCCTTCTACGTCCTCATCCAGGTCGTTTATAAAAAGGACGAACAGCAGTGGACCCAACACCGACCCTTGCAGTACACCACTAGTAACTGGACTCCAGGATGAACATTTCCCATCAACTACCACCCTCTGTCTTCTTTCAGCAAGCCAATTTCCAACCCAAACTGCTATACCTCCCACAATTCCATTCGTCCACATTTTGTACAATAGCCTACTGTGGGGAACCTTATCGAACGCCTTGCTGAAATCCATATACACCACATCAACTGGTTTACTCTCATCTACCTGTTTGGTCACCTTCTCAAAGAACTAATTATTTTTATATTTTTAAAGAACTTTTTTTTGTTTTTTCATTTATAAAAGTAATAACATGTAAATATGGTGGTTGCAGAGCAGGTCTGGTTCTCGGAACGCTGAAGTGAACAACTCACCTCTTAGCTCCTCAAAACCTGACCACCATATAACAAATCAGGACTGCAAAACTCTTCACTTAACTGGATGAGTGCAGCTCCCACACACTGAAAAAGCTTGAAATCATCTGTGGGTTTTCGCAGGTGTTCTGGTTTCCTCCCACAGTCCAAAGAGGTGCACATTAACTGGTTTGGCTATGCTTAAAAAAATTGTGCCATAGTGTCCATGGATGTACAGGCTAGGTGGATGAGCCATGGTAAAAAGCGGGGTTATAGGGATAGGGTGGGGCTGTGCTGGGTCTGGATGGGATGCACTTCGGAGGGTTAGTGCAGATTCAGTGTGCTGAATGGCCTCTGAGCTGGGATTCTATGATTCTGCACAAAGCAGCTTGATTGATTGGCAAACATTCACAAACAAACAGTCACTTCCTCGACCACCAATATTCAGTAGTAGCAGTGTTTACCATCTCCAGGATGTATGCAGAAACTCATTAGACAGCCCCCTACACATCTATCACTGTAACAGTTGTTAAGTCTTTCTCCAGGTGTTTAGAAATTAAACTTGTATAAGTTGAGAAATGTCCTAGGTTTGACCATAGCTGATGTGGAAGATCATGGAAGGAGTGAAAAACCACACAGGTGTGATAGGCAAAGAGAGAGAGAGGGAGGTGTTGACATAATGCAAGGAAGGAACTTCATGGCTTACCTCTCAGCTTCTTCTGCTTGTTGCAAATTGAAAAGGAGGGAGGGCACAATTTTATCCATATGCTGGGGTTCCCAGATGTTGGCCTGGAGTTCATCATTAACTGTCTTCCTTACCACACCCTGCAGACCCTTTATACCAGCCATACGGATCCTGATGGACAGAAAACAGCAAAAGATACTGCATCCACTGTACCCGGTGTGGTTTCCTCTACATTGGGGAAACCAAGTGGAGGCTTGGGGACCGCTTTGCAGAACACCTCCGCTCGGTTCGCAATAAACAACTGCACCTCCCAGTCGCAAACCATTTCCACTCCCCCTCCCATTCTTTAGATGACATATCCATCATGGGCCTCCTGCAGTGCCACAATGATGGCACCCGAAGGTTGCAGGAACAGCAACTCATATTCCGCTTGGGAACCCTGCAGCCCAATGGTATCAATGTGGACTTCACCAACTTCAAAATCTCCCCTTCCCCCACCGCATCCCAAAACCAGCCCAGTTCGTCCCCTACCCCCACTGCACCACACAACCAGCCCAGCTCTTCCCCTCCACCCACTGCATCCCATAACCAGTCCAACCTGTCTGTGCCTCCCTAACCTGTTTTTCCTCTCACCCATCCCTTCCTCCCACCCCAAGCAGCACCCCCATCTCCTACGTACCATCCTCATCCCACCTCCTTGACCTGTCCGTCTTCCCTGGACTGACCTATCCCCTCCCTACCTCCCCACCTATACTCTCCTCTCCACCTACCTTCTTTTCTCTCCATCTTCGGTTCGCCTCCCCCTCTCTCCCTATTTATTCCAGAACCCTCATCCCATCCCCCTCTCTGATGAAGGGTCTAGGCCCGAAACGTCAGCTTTTGTGCTCCTGAGATGCTGCTGGGCCTGCTGTGTTCATCCAGCCTCACATTTCATTATCAAAGATACTCGGATTTCACCTTGTGGAAGGGCTTACTTAAAGTCTAGTAGGAAGGAAGAAGGAAAATGAGTTGCCCATCCTCTCTCTGTAAATATCAGAGGACTTTGTCAGAGGGAGGGTGGAAGATAGTGCACCATTATAAAGTATCAAATGAATTCTTGCCATGAAGAATTGACATCCAATCCATTTAGGTAAATAGAAAATCCCGTATGACGTGAAACAACGGAATCAAGAGTTGATGGATAGGATTAATCTTTGACCTTCAGATGGGCTCCTGGTCATCCTAGCAAAATAGTTGTCGAAGGATCAGGGCAGTAGGTACCAATGGACCTTCACTGATATAGGCAGTATGAGCTTCAATCAGGGAATGAGCCAAGCTGACAAATTGTGACAATGTGGTATCCTTTAAACATGCATTCATAGCTTTCTATTATATCCATGTACTGGACCCAATGAATTTCAGACATATTGTAACTACGGGTCAATAAATGTGGAGCTGGAAAAGCACAGCAAGTCAGAGAGCCTCCAAGGAGCAGGAAAGTCATGTTTCAGCCTGAAACATTTTTTGACTCTAGCTTCCATCATGTGCAGTCCTTACTGTCTCCATATTGTAACAATGAACAGTCAATTAAAGCAAGTCATGACAATTTTTTTCAGTAATGACTAATTACGCTTTAGATAGAGATTGAAATCTCTCCTTAATGTCCTGTAAATAGAACTATGTTGGGTATTTACTTGGTATGTACTCACTTAGTTCTGTCTGTAGCATCATCGTGTCCTGAATGGCACATTTCACTAAACCTGGAGACGAAGAAGTCATAGCTTCGGTGATATGAAGGTGTGTCCTCTTCAATGTTTGCAAACTTTATAAACTGTTGGAGAAAAATATCTTTCTTACTAAAATAGATTCTGCTTGTTATGGAGAAAGGGAGGTTAAATGAAAGAAATTCTCCGATATTCATTTTGTAAGTAACAAGTAACAATTTATTTATTTAACCCTGACAGTGAACAAATTAATGGAATTACTAACAGACCGAATGATTCTCCCCAACTCCTAACTGTTCCCAAGCTGAACAATATTGTGCTGTTATGCAATTTCAATAAATACAAGTCTCACTTACATAACCCAAATAGTAAGAAAAAAAATAAAACTTAGTCTCTCAAAGTCCACACCCAATGTGACTTCTGAAATGCTTTACTTTCTCCACTGTCTTTCCAGTCACAAATGCCTTTCTTCTGCTGGTCTGGCTGTCAGGGATGTTTTCCCTGTAAGGACTCTTAGTTACAAATGCCATGGTGGTACTTTTTATGGATAAATGGTGCTTTCTTAGAGAGCTAAGTTATTTCTTGTGTGAGCCCAGTGCTTACTTCTCAGATGGCGGTTTGCTCTCACACCGATTTTCAAAAACAGTCTCCCCATACTTGGGGAGACATCAATTTTCTTACAATAGCATTAGTCCGAGGTTGTCAAAACCATCAGACTTAAATGCAATTGGCTTTCAATCGCCAAGTGCCAGGTTTAAATTAATTGGCTGATTCTAGCTAGTTGCCAAAAAATCAAAACATGCCTAAGGTTTCCAATCATGCAGCCAATTGATACGTTTCCATTTTAGACCAGGCTGTACCTCTTACAGTGACATACAGACACTTTTCTTTTTCTGTATAAATCTCTAAGCTTAGAAAAGCACTTTATCTCTTAAAGGGACCACATGCTCTACACAACTTCGTAACACTGGTTCACAGAATTGAAACAGTCCTTGTTACTCACTTTCCTGTTCCTGCTTCCCTATTCACCTGTGATAATACTGTCACTTTAAAAAAGTTATTTTGTCCTTGGTTTTTTTGAAGGGAGTTTGTAAAGGCAGAGGTACTGAAGAGAGTATGGAGTAAGACTTTAATAATGGAAGGGAGTGGCCAGTTTTTCCAGTTCAGGTTTTGTTCTTTTTTAGCTATAGCAGTCACAAGATGTCTTGAGTACCAGAAGTGTTGCAAGTTTCAGTAAAGGATTATTTTGACTTTCTGTGAAATTTGTCTGCAGATGTTGCTCCTTCCTGCCTGTAAGAATCTGTGTTTGAATTTTTTTTGCCAAGGGGTGTGTTTATGGAACGTAACTATGTTGGAACAGTTAATTCTTTAAGTGGATTAGGTTTTTCAATAGTTAAGTTACTCGCAATTCCACTTTTGTTCATGTTTCATCTATTGTGTTTAAATACGTTTTGTTTTGCTTAAAGCTGAATGGTTTGACCAGTTGCTTCACACCTGGAACAATCATTTCACATCTATCTTTAAAATAAGAAAAGGGTAGGGTCTAGGCTACCTTAAATTTATTTTAAAGGGGTCTGGCCTGGTCCTTAACACACCACTCCCTTCAGGGATGCGCATAGTGTTTGATATTGTAGCTTTGGGAAACACTCCAAAGACAGTTATAAGATTTCCCTTCTTTAACAACCATAGTCAATCAAATTGTTCAATGAACTGTTTCTATTTAGTGTAGCACAGATATCAAACAGACCTGACAGAGTTATAACTAAAGGCCTAGTAATTGCTCTAGCTTGATAAAATGGGAAGGGCCAGGTGAGTTTGTAATTAAACTGTGCAAAAGTAGCTTGGGCAAAATGTTGAATAATTTTTGATTCTATGAGCCAGACATCACGCAGCCTCTTCCTGTCACTTTCCAGCTCTTTGGAGTCATCTAATTCTTGTTAGAATCATTATCCTGCCATTGCAAAACAGAAGGAGGCTATTCATCTTGCCCTTCATGGAAATGTTTTACCATTTTTTAAATAATCTTTCTTTTAAAATCCCTGTGAAATAATATCTCTTAACACTCAGTTATTCACAGAATCCCTTGTTCCATAAGCCTTTTACATGAAACTGTTGCTTCTAATTTCACACATTGTTTTTCATTAGATAATCTTCAATACCTATATTTTAGTCTAGGACAGGTTATAGTTGGTACAGTTTCAGCATCATTGTGCCAAGAATGAAAGTTTGACTGCTGAATTAAGTTGTCTCTTTACCTCTGAGCAAAGATAAATAAAAGTAATTATGTAATATTTATCCAACAATAATTTTGGGAAGTTAAAAGATGCCATGGGAATTATTACTGTTTGTATCAGTTATCAGTAACTAGAATCCTTCTTCATCTCCAGTGCTTGGGTTAATTCAAGCTGTGGATGTGGGAAACTAACTTACCGAATTTGTTCCCAGGATCTGCAATGCTGCTTTGTCAGACTCCAGGAGCTTGGCCACCATCTTAAGAAAGCTCTCTACGAACAAGTTGATGCTCTGGCAGTGACAAGCCATCAGGAGCTGGTCTAAAGCCTCCATCGCAATACACACGTAACTGGCAAGCAAGCAAGTACACAGCACCATGAGAAAGTAGCTACTCTGGCAACTATTACTGTATCTTTTTTCCATCTACGGGGTGTTTTGCTAGTGCTGTTGGGGAGGGTTTGAACTAATTTAGCAGGGATGGTGGGATCCTAAGCAGGGGCCCCTAAGAAAAACAGAAGATGAGACATGTAGGTAAATTTCACAGGTGCATAAGTAAAAGAATAGTGATAGTGGGCGTTTCATTCCAAATGAATGCAGTGTGTCACTGAGAGGGACAATGTGGGTGTAGAAGACAGGGAGAAAGACTGAGTTATAATTAAAGAAATTAACATAGACAGAGAGGAAAGTTCTAAGTGGTCAGGCAGATAAAAGTAATTGAATCTCGAAGCTGGATGAAATGTATCCCAAGTTGCTGATTGAGACAAGGGATAAAATAGCAGGGTACTGACAATAATTTTCAATTTGTCTCTGGCTACAGGAGAAATGCCAGATGACTGGCAGACAGCCAATGTGGTACAGTTATTCAAGAAGGGACCAAAGGGTAAACAATGAAACTATAGCCCTGTCAGTCTAGCCTCAGTGGTGGGCAAATTGTAGCAAGTAATTTTGAAGGATAAAATTAATCTGCACGTGGAGAAGCAGGGATTAATCAAGCATAGACATGTAATTTTGTAAAGGAGTGGTCATGTCTTTTTGAAGAGCTGAGCAGGTATATGGATGAGAGCAATGCTTTTAATGTAGTCTACTTGGACTTCAGTAAGGCTTTTGATAAGGTCCTGTGTGGGAGGGTGATAGTGAAGGTAAGGTCCCATGGGGATCCAAGGAAATATGCCAAATTGGATCCACCACTGGCAGAGTGATAGAAAGCAAGAGGGTGATTATTAAGGGGTGATTTTGTGATTGGAAGCCTGTGTCCATGGGATTACACAGGGATCAATTTTGTGAACCTTGCTGCTTGTGGCATGTATAAATGATTTTGACTTGAATGTGGAAATGCCCATCAGCCATGATTTAAATGGCGGAGTGGACTTGATGGGCTGAATGGCCTTACTTCCACTCCTATGTCTTCTGGTCTTATGGAAGGATCATTTAAGCGATTTTTAGGTAAACACATGAACATGCAAGGAATGGAGGGATATGGACCAAGGGCAGGCAGAAGTGGTTAGTTCAATTTGGTGTCGTATTTGGCACAATGTTGTGGGTTGAAGTGCCTGTTCCTGTGCTGGACAGTTCTGTGTTATATGGTCAGTCAGTAAGTTCGTGCATGATACGAAATAGTTCAATAGTGAAGAGGTTAAAACTTAGATTACAGGAGGATATAGATGAGTTGGTCAGATAGGTCGATTAGTGGCAAATGGAATTCAATCCAGTGAAATGTAAGATGATGCACTTCGGCAGATCAAAAAGGAATACATCATGAACATTAGGATCCGGTGATACACTGAGGTTCAGAGGGAGCACACTGTACATACACTGGAGCAGGACAGGTAGATAAAGTGGTTAAGAAGGCATACAGGAGACCTGCTTTTATTAGTTGAAGCATGGAGAAATCTGGAAGTTGCTGCCTGTAAGGGTGGTACAGAAACCCTCACAGCATTGAGGAAGTGTTTAGATTTGCATCTGCAATGCCAAGGTATTTTAAGGCATTGTGTCAAAAGCTGTAAAGTGGGTTTAGAAGAATTAGGTGGTTGTTTTTTTATTGGAGTGGTCATGATTGACCAAAGGGCCTTCTACCGTGCTGTCACAGAAATTCAGAGATAACATACTGTCTGCATATTGCTACCATCATTTCTGGACAATAAATAGAACACAGAACATAGAATACTACAGCGCAGTTCAGACCCTTTGGCCCTCGATGTTGCGCTGACCTGTGAAACCAAACTGAAGCCCATCTAACCTACACTATTCCACTATTATCCATATGTTTATCCAATGACCATTTAAATGCCCTTAAACTTGGCAAGTCTACCACTGTTGCAGGCAGGGCATTCCATGCCCTTACTACTCTCTGAGTAAAGAGAAAAGCAAATTATGTCTGATTTTCTTTCAAAGTCTGCAGTATTGTACCTCCAGTTTTTGAATATATAATCTAGCATTGCGGAGCAAAGTTGACAAGGTGATGCTGATTGGAAAGTTATTCATCACTCCTAATTCATCTAAAATAGGGAAGGGAAATCAAGCAGAATTTCCACCATTTAGCATGATCCAATCTCTAAAGATGACAGTAGGACAAGGTGAGCTCCACAGCCATGCTTGCTACAATACTTTTAGCTGTGTACAAGAGGCCCAATTCAAGTTGTGCTCAAAAGTCAGAACTTCAAACCATGGAAGGGGCAAAGCATTGGCAAAAAAAAGGTACAGTAAAATTGGAATAATTGTGTATTAAGATCAGGACAGTTGTGCAATTTACTCACTGAAATTCATACTTGATTACCATCAAGTCACTGAATGTGACAGAAGGCAGCACATCACCACCTTCTCAAGGGTAAGCAGAGATGGTCAATAATACTGGCAATGGTCACATCTCATGAATGAAGAAAAAAATTGACTCAGCGCATTAGTATTTCAATGTTACCATCAAAATCTTCTACAAGTATATAAAAAGGAAGAGAATAGTGAAAGTAAATGTTGGCCCTTTAGAGGATGAAAATAGCGAGGTAATAATGGGAAACTCAGAAATGGCAGAGGCACTAAACCAATGTTTGACTCCGTTTTCACAGTGGAAGAAAATAATTTCTTTCCAGAAACTACAATGACTACCAAGGAACTTAATGAAATTACTAAAACTAGGAAGAAACTATTAAGTAAATTGATGGGATTAAAGGCAGATATGTCCCAGGGGGCTGGCAGCCTGCACTTCAGAGATTTAATGGAGGTGATAGCAGAGACAGTCGATACATTAGTTACGATTTTCCAGAATTCCCTGGATTCCAGAAATGTGCTAACGGGACACTCTTATTCAAAAAAAGGAGATAGGCAAAAAATGGAAAATCATAGACCAGTTGTTTGACCTCTGTAGCGACAAAGTTGCTGGAGTCAATCATAAAGGAAGAGTTAACTGAGCACTTAGAAAAAACAAAGCTCAATTCACCAGTTTCAGCAGCACAAGTTATGCTTGACAAATGTGCTGGAGTTCTTTGAGAATGTAACTAGCAAGGTGGATAATGGGGATCTAGTGGATGTGGTATATCAAAACTTCCACAAGGCATTTGTCAAGGTGCTACATAAAAGACTGCTCCAGAAGGTTAGATCCCAGGGGTTAAGGGTAGAATATTGGCTTGATTAGAGGATTAGCTGATTGACAGAAAGCAGGTAAGTAGGTTGACAGTATCGAGGGCTATGTTGATAGTATCGAGGGTTATTGCAGGTTTCAGTGAGACATTGACAGAATGCAGAGCTGGGCTGAGAAATGGCAGATGGAGTTCAACCTGGATAAATGCGAAGTGATGCATTTTGGAAGGTCAAACTTAAATGCTGAATATAGGATTAAAGGCAGGATTCTCGGCAGTGTGGAGGAACAGCGGGATCTTGGTGTTCAAGTGCATAGCTCCCTCAAAGTTGCCACCCAGGTGGATAAGGTTATTAAGAAAGCATATGGTGTTTTGGCTTTCATTAACAGGGGGATCCAGTTTAAGAGCCGCAAGATTATGCTGCAGCTCTACAAAACCCTGATGAGACCACACTTGGAATAGTGTGTCCAGTTCTGGTTGCCCTATTATAGGAAAGATGTGGAGGCTTTGGAGAGGGTGCAAAGGAGGTTACCAGGATGCTGCCTGGACTGGACGGCTTGTCTTACGACGAGAGGTTGACTGAGCTTGGAGTTTTCTCTCTGGAGAGAAGGAGGAAGAGAGGTGACCTGATCAAGGTGTACAAGGTAATGAGGGGCATGGATAGAGTCGATAGCCAGAGACTTTTCCCCAGGGCAGGATTGACTGCCACGAGCGGTCATAGTTTGAAGGTGTTAGGAGGAAGGTATAGAGGAGACGTCAGAGGGAGGTTCTTCACCCAGAGAGTTGTGAGCGCATGGAATAGTTTACCAGTGGTAGTCGTGGAAGCAGAGTCATTAGTGACATTTAAGCGACTGCTGGACATGCACATGGACAGCAGTGAATTGAGGGGAATATAGGTTAGGTTATTTTATTTTTGGATTAGGATTACTCCACGGCACAACATCGTGGGCCAAAGGGCCTGTACTGTGCTGTACTTTTCTATGTTCTATGGGTCCTTCTCTGAATGGCAAACTAACTAGTGGCGTACTGCAGGGTTCAGTTCTCGGACCTCACCTACTTGTGCTTTATCTACTGCTTTGCAAACAGGTACAGAATGTAACATAGAAAAGTTTGCAAATGATATTAAAACAAGTGGAAAAGCAAGCAGTGATGAGGAGGTAAAGAGTTTACATATGGATATTGGTAGGCTAGGAGAATGAGGCAGAATCTGACAGATAGAGTTTAATATGGATAATTGGCTAGAACAATAAGAAGGTAAATTACTATTTAAATGAGAAACAGATTCAAGAACATAGAACATTACAGCACAGTACAGGCCCTTCGGCCCTCGATGTTGTGCCGACCTGTCATACCGATCTCAAGCCCAGCTAACCTACACTATTCAATGTACGTCCATAGGCTCATCCAATGACGACTTAAATGTACCTAAAGTTGGCGAATCTACTACCGTTGCAGACAAAGCGTTCCATTCCCTGACTACTCTCTGAGTAAAGGAACTACCTCTGACATCTGTCCGATATCTTTCACCCCTCAATTTAAAGCTATTCAAGGTGCATCTTTGCAGAGGGATCTGGGAGTCTTTGTGCATGAATCACAGAAGGTGAGTGTGCAGTATATAATGAGAAAGACAAATGGAATCCTGGCATTTATTGCAAAGGGATGGATTATACAAATAAAGAAATGCTGTTACAATTATGTAAGGCATTGTGAGACCACGCCTGGGCTATTGTGTCCAGTTCTCATTTCTTTACGTGAGGAAGGATGTGGCGGAACTGGAGGCAGTTCAGAGTAGGTTCACCAGGTTAATCCCAGGGATGAAAAGGCTATCATATGAGGAGCGGTTGAATAGCTTGGGCTTGTACTCCTGGAGTTCAGAAGAATGAGGCAGGGAATCTGATCGAGGTATATAAAATGCTAAAGGGGATTGATAAGGTGGACATTGATAGATACCGCCCCTGGTAGGACAGTCTTGAACAAGAGGACACAGATATAGAGTGAGAGGAGGTAGGTTCAAAACTAAGATAAGGAGAAACTATTTATCTCAGACGCTTGTGAGTAGGGGCAGAATCAATCAACAAGTTCAAGAAAGGAATAGATGCATTTCTGATGAAAAGCAGGATGAAGGGCTGTGGGGAGCAGCAGGAAAGTGAAGTTGAGACCGGGATAAGTTCAGCCATGTTCAGGTTAAATGGTAGAGCAGGCTCAAAGAGCTGAATTGCCTACTCCCAATTCCTTATTCCTTTGTTCCTGTATCTGCATATAATGCATTAGTCTCTGAAAATACTGCTCATCCCTGCAAGTTCCAGATAGGGTGTGTTAATGTTTCATGAAAATCACTGCCAGAGCACTAGACAGAATAGATCAGTATTTAGTGAACTGCACTGTCAGGGTACCAGACAGGATAGGTCAGTATTCAGCAGACAGCACTAGTTAGATGTAAAGCTGTGATTAGCAGGTCCTGCATCGTCCATACCCATAACGGTGCCTGGCCACATCTCTGCTGAGCCTCTCTGCAAGATATGCACCAATCCGGTCCAGCTTCTCCGGAGCAGACAGCGCATAAAATGTCAACTTCTCCATGTTGGCTTTCACCAATCCATCCTGTAAACAATGAACACAGTGGATCAAGACTAAAGAGATAACAAAGTGTGGAGCAGGATGAACACAGCAGGCCAAGCAGCAACTCAGGAGCAGAGGGGCTGACGTTTCGGGCCTAGACTAACCATAATCCTTTTCTGATGAAGGGTCCAAGCCCAAAACGTCAGCTTTTGTGCTCCTAAGATGCTGTTTGGCCTTCTGTGTTCATCCAGCTCCACACTTTGTTGTCTCGGATTCTGCAGCATCTGCAGTTTCCATTATCTCCGAATCAAGGCTAAATGTCGTTCATTGTCTTCAAAAACATACATACAACAAACCCTCAATGCAGATTAAACTGGGCCCCTGGACTCAAGAGTCTCTCAACACTGTTGTAATTTTTAGTTTATTTCTTCGGATTATCACTTGCTATGTCAAAATATCTCATCAAAATGAATACACAACAGAACAGATGGAATACAGAGTAAAGCTCCCTTGATATTGTCCCCAGGTTAGATACAGAGTAAAGTTCTCTTTATGGTGTCCTCATTAAACATTCCCAAGTGAAGAACAGCACAGGATTAGATATAGAGGAAAGCTCCTTTGACATTGTCCCCACCAAACACTCCCAGGACAAGTATAGCCTGGGGTTAGATACAGGATAAAACTTTCTCTACGCTGTCTCCCTCAAGCATTCCCAGGGTGAGTACAATAATGGGTAAGGTGCTAAGGTATGGGTAAAAATTAGGGAGTCAGAAAAATGAATGAGGGAGAATAGGGTAATGATTAGTGAACTGTCTTGACCAACAGTTTCTGAGTCTGCATTGAGTAAAGTTAGCTGATGTCAGAAAAACAATGTGGGCCTTGCATAATTGATATCTAAAGTCTACATAATGTAGATTAAATAGTCAAAATTTACGTAGATGAAAGTGTTTGAGTGTCTTTGGGTATCCGTGTCTAGTCCTCACATTTGAATCCATTCGGACAATGTATGGTGGCTGATTTCAGGAGTTTATAATCCCTCCATAAAGAAGGGAATGGGACAGTAAACAGTTTGAAAGGAAGAGAAAGGTTGTGAAATAAGCCTGGAGATCATTGTAAACAGAAATCCTTGTCCTGACTTTCTGGGTATACAACCTGTCCCAGATATTTTGAACCATGGGCAAGTTAAAGTTACAGGTAAATGTTTCAGCACATGCTCTGCTCTGGAGGATTAAAATCAGTGTATCACTGATCGTTCAATCTTACAAATCAGTGCTCTAAATAAAGGGGCAGGTATTTACCTCGGCATCTTCAGGGAAGATGTTGTCCACGAGTCTCTTGTACCGTGGACGAAGAGCTCCACAACAGCCACAGACACCTGAGAAGAAGCACAAGCGTTTGTGACCCATTTAACAAAGCACGATGCAACTTCCTCAGACAAAAATACTGCAGTGAAAACATAACAGGTGGCTTAAGGATTGTCTCTAGTCATAATAACATAATATGATTTTTATAACAGAATAAAAGCAATGTTAATAATGTATCTATACAGCGGTTCATGAACAATGCAGTATCAGAATGACTGTAACAGCATTGGAAATCATTGCAAACATTCAACCAATACAGCAGTTTGACACATGAAAACATTGACTATAGAAAGCATTTGAGGCCAAAACATTGAATGTTTTCAACAAGAAAATACTTATAATTCTTAGGACAAAAGGGATCAAGGGTAGTGAGTTAGAAAGTCAAGCCATGATCATATTGAATAGTGCAGTAGGCTCAAATGGTCTATTCCTACTCATATTTTCTGTGTTTCTTTGTTTAATTCATTTGTCACTCAATGCTCTTTTCCATAAGTAGTTGCCGAACCTCTGGGAAATTCATTAGCATCCTCCCTTCAAGCCCACTTCTAGCACCAAGATGGAATGATCCAGGACTCCTGACACTGGAAAATTATAGCACAGGACCACATATGTAGTATAAAGCTACCTCTACACTATTCTATCAAACTTTCCAAGGATAGGGAAACCACAGGGTTACATACAGAGTGCAGCACTTCTACAGTGTCTCTCAAACACTTTCAAAAATTTGTAAATCACTACAAACTTCATAACAGCTAACATTCGCAAATTAGACAGATCAACTCCTGGTAATCCTGAAATAAATCAATAGATCATTTAAAAGTTTTTTTTAATTCATTAGTGGGATGTGGGCATTGCTGGCTGGCCAGCATCTATTTCCCATCCCTAGCTGCCCTTGACAAGGTAGTGGTGAGCCACTTTTTTGAACCATGCAGACCACCCTTGTGACTTGACCCACAATGCCCTTAGGGAGGGAATTCCAGGATTCTACCTAGCTACAGTGAAGGAACAGAGATAAATTTCCAAATCAGGATGGTGAGTGGCCTGGAAGGGAACTTGATGGTGGTGATATTCCCCTGTATCTGCTGCCCTGGCCCTTCGAGAGGGAACTGGTCGTGGGTTTGGAAGCTCCTGTCTGAGGATCATTGGTGAACTTCTGCAGTGCATTGTGTAGATTGTTCATACTTTTTCCAAATTTATAAATTAACTTCATTGTGCGCAGAGTCAAAAACTTGATTTATTTTTGACAAGGGGGTTGGATCAGTATTTATAAATGAATAGTTTATATTGGAAAGGTTTGATAAAAGATATTTAGACTAGCATCAGAACTAGAGTGAAGGCCCAAATGACATCTTTTGCTGTAATTTGTGAGCCATGATGTGGGAGTGCCGATATTGGACTGACATGGGCAAGGTTGGAAATCACACAACACTAGGTTATAGTCCAACAGGTTTATTTGAAAACATAAACTTTCGGAACAGCGTTTGCAGGAACAGCAACTCAAATTCCGCTTGGGAACCCTGCAGCTCAATGGTATCAATGTGGACTTCACAAGCTTCAAAATCTCCCCTCCCCATCGCATCCCAAAACGAGCCCAGCTCGTCCCACCTCCCTAACCTGTCCTTCCTCCCACCTGCTCACTCTTCCCACCTCAAGCCACCACTCCCATCTCCTACCTACTAATCTCATCGCACCCCCTTGCCCTGTCTGTTCTCCCTGGACTAACCTATCTCCTCCCTACCCCCCCACCTACACTCACCTTTACTGGCTCTACCCGCCTCTTTGACCTGTCTGTCTCCTCTCACCCTATCTTCTCCTTTATCCATCTTCTATTCCCCTCCCCCTCTCTCACTATTTATTTCAGAACCCACTTCCCCTTCCCCATTTCTGAAGAAGGGTCCAGGCCTGAAACATCAGCCTTCCTGCTCCTCTGATGCTGCTTGGGCTGCAGTTTTCATCCACCTCTACACCTTGTTATCTCAGATTGTCCAGCATCTGCAGTTCCTACTATCTCTGAAACAGCTTTCGGAATCATACTGCTTCTTCAGATGTTAACATAGATTCTAAACAAGGTCTCACAACTAATTTCCGAAGGGTCTAGACCCAAAATGTCAGCTTTCCTGCTCCTTTGATGCTGCTTGGCCTGTTGTGTTCATCCGGCTCTACACCTTGTTATCTCACAACTAACTTGCATTGTCTGATTTAAAACGTCACCTCTCCTTTACATTGATAAAACCTTTAGTTCTCTCAGGACTGTGACTTGAAAGGAATTCAGGTATTTATATATACATATTAATCAGTTAAAATCTTTTAACTGATTAAAGATTTAACAGCAGCTTAGCTTTGTTTAGTACATCCTCATCAGTGGTGTGACCCTTTGATCTTTTATTTCTAAATCCTGTGTCTGATACTATCTCGCTCACTAACACTTGAAGAAGGAGTATGACTCCGACAGCTTGCGGTTTCAAATAAACCTGTTGGAGTATAACCTAGTGTTGTGTAATTTGTTAGGTTTTATAAAATCAATTTCTTATTGATTACATTCTATGAACTGCATTCATAACTCTGCCCAATTTTCTGCAAAAGCAGACCAAAACAATAGGTTTACACACGACTTGGATTCCTAACACTTGAAATGTTCACAGCTGCTCGCCTCTGTACTCTTTCAAGGGCGTTCTACTGTCAGCAATTCTATATCAAGAAACGGTATCAGCAGTTTCCAGCTGAACAAAGATGCTGTGTTTGCACTAAGATTGATGCTGCCTTCTCCAAGAAAGGAAAACAATTGCTGGAGGTCACAATTTTGAAGTTCGAACATGACATCAGATGCCCAGGAACAAAGTGTCATTGAAATGTACTTCTGCAGTTGATTTTGAATTTTATATCAAAATGCAATAAATAGCTCCTAAAACTGATTGAATAGATTCCCTGTGCTGTATCCTCCTTCACTGTAGAGAAGTGTACCTTCACTGTACATTCAGGTACAGAATTGAAGAGAGAACCTTGTTAGCTGTAATTATAGCAGCATCATTCACTGGCCTCTTCACATGATAGAGTTATAAAGCACAGGGGTCTTTCAGACCAAATCAGACAATAACTTAGAGGACAGAGTTATCCAGTTAGTTTCACTCCACTGTCCTTTTCCCAGGACTGCAAATTTCTCATTTTTTAGCAAAGAGCCTTTTGAAAATTATTATGACTTTCAGACCATGGAATGTAGAAACTAAAGTAGGCCATTTCGCCCATCGATACTGTTCCAGCATTCAAAGAAATCAGGACTGATCTGATAATTCTAAACTTTCCCCAAAACTTTTGATTCCCTTACAGATTAAAAATCTGTCTATCTCAGCCTTGAACATACTTAACAGCCCGTCCTCGACAGCACTCTGCAATAAACAGACTTCACAGATTCACATCCTTCCGAGTTTACAAATTTCTCTTCATCTCTGTATTGAGACCAGAAGAATTAGGGACAAGAGTAAGCTCCTTGAGCCTGCTCCACCATTCAACAGGATCAAGGCTGCTCTAACATTCCTCACATCCACTTTCAATGTATGAGGATAGTTTGTCAAGCAGAGTGGCAGGAGCCTGGAATGCACTGCCAGAGGAGGTGGTGGAAGCAGGCACATTGGTGACATTTCAGAGACTTCTGGATGGTTACATGAATAGGGAGAGAATAGAGGGATACAGATCGAATAAGAACAGGTTTGTTTTTTTAGGTTAGTCAGGGCATGATGATTGGCACAGGCTTGGAAGGGCCTGTTCTTGTGCTGTACTTCTCGTTTGTTCTTTTCCAGCATCAAAATATTACTGGAATATTACGATTGGTATATTCACTATCTCTGCAGTTATGTCCTTTAATATCCCAGGATGCAACTCGTCAGATCCATGGGAGTTATCAGCTTTTAGCTCCATTACTTCCCCCTATTTTTTTTCTCTAGTGATAACTATAACATTTATTTTCCAACCCTGACTTTGGCCCCCTAATATTTTAGTATTTTTGAATGCTTTTACATCTTCCACTGTGAAAGCTGATGAAAAGTATTTATTCAATTCCATTGTCATTTCCCGGTTCCTGATTATTATTTCTCCACCATCACTGTCTAAGGCCTATGCTTACTTTGATCTCTTGTTTCCTTTTTCCATATTTAAAGAAGCTGTTACTGTCAGTTTTGATATGACCTGCTCGTTTATCCTCAAATTTTACTTTCCCTCCCTGCAGTCACATCCACCAGTCCCTGATAAGAATTCAAATTTGAATTATGTAATCTGAGAGCATGCTGCCTCCTGGACCCAAGTGTCCAGGAAACGTTCCCCTCCGTAATGTGGTGCAATATTTGCAACTTGGACTCCAGCTCCTCAGCTGAGAACCTAAATTCCTCATATTGTATACATTTAGTACAGATATTTCATCACAGATGGCCTTTGTGTCCAGCAGTTCCCATATGCTGCAGCAACAACACATTATCTGTCCCGCCAAACTATCATATTTTATTTAATAAATTTATTAAATAGTTATTCTAGCATTTCTGTTATTTATATTTGAAGGGTTCCATGCTCTTTACACTTTATAGTAATTAATTTTTCTACACCAACTTCCATCTTTTGACTTACATTAGATTGGTTTCTAATTGCACCATGTAGTTCAAGTTGCTTCCCCTCATTCTTTCCACCAAAATACATCATTTCATCTCCCACTGTGTCTTCCCTTATCATCAGTCTGTATATTTCCTTCTGAAATCTGCTACAATCATTTTCACTGTTTACCACTTCTTTCAGTTTTCTGTCAACTGCAAAGCCAAAGCCTCGGTCAGTAGCATAAGAATGTAAGAAATCAGAACTGTCTGCACAGTTCCTCAAGGATGCTTCACTATTCAGCAAGTTATGGCTAACCTCTATTTTCCTTCCCCATCCCCTCATAAGATTATTAGAAGTAGGAACAAGAGTAGGTGTTCAGCCCATTATGCATTTGATAAGATCATGGCTGACCAGACTCTAGCCTTAGCCCTATTTTATCCCATCTTGTCTTAATCCTCAACTCTCATGTTGATCAAAAATTTGTCTAATTCAGGATGAAATATATTCAATGATCCAGCCTCCACTGCTTTGTGGAATAAAATTCCCAAAACTATCAGCCCTCTGAGAGAACACGGTGTGAAGCTGGATGAACACAGCAGGCCAAGCAGCATCAGAGGAGCAAGAAAGTTTGACGCTTCGGGTTGAGACCCTTCTTCAGAAATGGGGGAGGGGAAGGGGATTCTGAAATAAATGGGAAGACGGGGGAGGCGGATAGAAGATGAATAAAGGAGAAGATAGGGTGACAGGAGACAGACAGATCAAAGAGGTGGGGTTAGAGCCAGTACAGGTTAATGTAGGTGGGGAGTTAGGGAGGCGATAGGTCAGTCCAGGGAGGACGGACAGGGCAAGGAGGCGGGATGAGGTTAGCAACAAACAAGTATACCTCCCAGTCGCGAACCATTTCAACTGCCCCCAACCCCCCCCCACCACCAACTCCTTGGATGACATGTCCATCCTGGTCCTCCTGCATTGCCACAATGACACCACCTAAAAGATGCAGGAACAGCATCTCATGGTTTGCTTGGGAATCCTGCAGCCCAAGGGTATCAATGTGGATTTCACAAGCTTCAAAATCTCCCCTCACCCGGCCATATCCCAAAACCAGCCCAGCCAGTCCCCACCTCCCTAACCATTCCTCCCACCTCAAGCCCCATTCCCCGCTCCTATCTACTAATCGCATCCCGCTTCCTTGGCCTGTTCATCCTCCCTGGATTGACCTATCCCCTCCCTAACTCCCCACCTACATTCACCTTCACTGGCTCTAATCCCACCTCTTTGACCTGTCTGTCTCCTCTCACCCTATCTCCTTTATCCATCTTGTATCCGCCTCCCCCCTCTCCCATTTCTGAAGAAGGGTCTCGACCCAAAATGTCAAACTTTCCTGCTCCTCTGATGCTGCTTGGCCTGCTGTGTTCATCCAGCTTCACACCATGTCATCACAGATTCTCCAGCATCGGCAGTTCCTACTATCTCTGTAACAATTTTAGCCCTCTGAGAAAATTCTTCCTCATCTCCAGTTTAAATGGGAGATGGTTTTGTTTTTAAAACGGTGTCACCAGATTCTAAATTCTTCTGAGGAAATATCATCCCGGCATCCGCCCTGTCAAATCCTCTTAGACTCTTCTATGTTTCAGGCCCAGCCTCGTCAAACTTTCCTCATTAGACAGGAGAGGCAATGGCTGAGTGATATTATTACAGGACTGTTAATCCAGAAACTCAAATAATATTCTGGGGACTGGGGTTTGAATCCTGCCACGGCAGATGGTGAAATTTGAATTCAATAAATATCTGGAATTAAGAATCTAATGATGACCATAAATCCATTGCCGATTGTCGGAAAAACCCTAATGGTTCATTAGTGTCCTTTACGGAAGGAAACTGTCAGCTTTACTTAGTCCGGTATACATGTGACTCCAGACCCACAGCAATATGGTTGATTCTTAACTGCCCCTGGGCAATTAGGGATGGGCAATAGATAGCCAGCAACACTCTCATCCTGTGAATGACTAAAGAAAAACAATTGACTCCCTTCCCACGAATGAGCCTGGTGAACTACTCTGAATTCTACCCAATGCAAGTACATCCCTGTGCAGTCACTTTATACTACAGAATTCTGCATTCTGTCTCTCAAATGAAATAATAAGTTGAAGAAGTGTCACTACCACCACCCCCACTTGCTTTCTTGTCTATCAATGTATCATCAACAAATTTGACTACAACACATTCTTGTCCTTGCATCCAAGTTATTAGCATAATTTG
Source organism: Stegostoma tigrinum (assembly GCF_030684315.1). NCBI lineage: Eukaryota > Metazoa > Chordata > Chondrichthyes > Orectolobiformes > Stegostomatidae > Stegostoma > Stegostoma tigrinum. The sequence goes on along the minus strand of NC_081362.1, from coordinate 98,145,576 downwards.
TAAGTCATTCAGGCCACGGTCCTATCCCTGGTGGCACTCCCTTTGTTAGTTTGCCAAGCTGAAAATGATCAATTTATTCCAATTCTATTTTCTATTCCTTATCTAATCCTTTATCAACGATAATTTATCACTCCCACTAACATGAGTCTATTGTTCAGTAATCTTTCATGTGGGATCTTAGTGAATGTCTTTTGGACATCCAAATACACCACATCCACCAATTCCTTTTCATCCACCATGCCTGTTACATCATCAAAGAATTCTGACAAATGTGTAAATATGTTTTGCTTTCAGAAAACCATACTGACATGGAATGATTATAATTATGATTTTCACAATGTTTGTCACCAGCTTTTTAGAATGGACTCTAGCATTTTCCCCAAGACTAAAGTTAGACTAACTGATCCATTGCTTCCTGCTTTCTGTCTCTTCTTGAACATATTTTCAAATCTATTGTGCCCTATCCAGAACATGGAGAATTTTGTAATTCATCCACTATCGCTGCAGCTATTTCCTTTAAGAGTTGGGATGTCATGTTGAGGTTGTACCGGACTGGAGTATAGGAGGTCAAAGGCTGACCTTAAAAAGTTTATACAATCATGATTTGCTTTGATTTATTGCAATAACATGTACCTAAGTACGGTGAAAACCTTTGTTTGTGAGAAGTACAGGTAGAGCGTAGCAAACAAGAAAATACAAATCAAAGGGTTCCTAGACAGAGAGAGGCATACAGGTTACAACTGTACAAGAGGTGCACAAAGCAAGATCAACATTACTTGAAGTTGGAGAGTCTATTCAGCAGCCTAATAACAGCCGGGAAGAGGCTGTTGGTGCATGCATTTAAACTTCTGTATCTTCTACCTGATGGAAGATGCAGTAGGAGAGCATTATTAGGGTGGGAGGGGTCTTTGAGGATGTTGGCAGCCTCTATGCAGCAACAGAAGTGTAAATGCAGTCCATGGAAGGGACATTGACTTCTGTGATGGTCTGGGCTGTGCACACAACCTTCTGTACTTTCTTACAGTCTTGAATAGAGCAGTTGCCATACCAGGCTGTTATTCACCTGGATACAATGATGTATCTGTGAAAGTTGGTGAGGGTCCAGATGGATATGCCAAATTTCCTATGCCACCTGATGGACAAAAGGGATTGTTGTGCCTACTTGACAGTTGCATCTAATTGAGAAGTCCAGGACAGATTGTCGGTTACTGTCACTCCTAGGAACTTGAAGCTGTCAGCCCTTTTCATCTCAGCTCCATTGATGTAGATGGGAGCATGTCCTCCTCCTTTCTTTCTGAAGTCAAAATGATCAGTTCATCCGTTTTGCCAACATTGAGAGAGAGGTTGTTATCAGTACACCATGACACCAAGGCCTCTATCTCCTTTCTGTATTCTAACACATCATTGTTTGATATTTGTCCTACCACAGTGGTGTCATCTGCTAACTTGTCGATGGCATTCGTTCGGAATTTGGCTATACAGTCATGGATGTACAGTGAGTATGGTAAGGGGTTAAGTACACATATCTGGGGGTCTCCAGTGTTGAGGCTTATTGTGGAGGAGATGTAGTTGTCTATCTTAACTGAGGGGTACATACAATGTCAATAACAAGGGTCCTTCCATAGCATGGGGGAGTTCAAAGCTAGGGGAAAAGTGTTAAGGTGAGAGGAGAAAGATTTAAAAAATTCACGGGGGCAACTTTTTTCCACAGAGTGGTTCATGTATGGAATGAACCTTGAGATGTAGTGGTGGGTGCGGATAGTTACATTTAAAAAATATTTGGATAAGTGCATGAATAGAAAATCTTTGGAGGGATATGGGCCAGGCACCGGCAGGTGGGATTAATTTAGTTTGGGATTATGTTAGCATGGACCTGTTGTACTGAAGGGTCTGTTTCTGTCCTATATGATGCAATGCTGTCAAGTCCAGGAGACAACTTTAAGTCCATTTGTTTTCTGAGTGTTGTTTCCTCTAATGGTTATGATTGTTTTAAATTCCCTCCTCCCTTTACCCTCTTGATTTTCTATAAATTTTTAGGATGTTTTCAGTGTCTTCTACAAGTAGAAAATACTTACTCATGTTCTTGCCATCTCCTTTTGTCCAATTATTAATTACCACATTTCACCCTCTCAGAGTCCAAGGCTTACTTAACTACTCACTTTCTTTTCAAATATCTGTAGAAGCCTTTATTTTTCGTTATTTATTCACAGGAAGTGGGCTTCACTGGTTTCAGCTACATTTATTCCTTAATTGAGAAAATGTTGATGAGCTGTTCTCTTGGACTGCTGTTGTTCAATGGAGGAGACAAGGATACACACAGAACACTGCTAGGAAGAAAGTTCTAGAATTTTTATACAAAGCCAGTGAATAAGCAGTAATATGCTTCCAAGTCAGAATGGCAAGTGGCTTGAAGGGGAACTTGGTGGTGTTGGTGGTATTCCCATTAATCTATTGCCCAGCTAGGTGTTATTGGAGCAACCTTCGTGAATTACTATGGTGCATCTTATAACTGGTACACACTGCTGCTACTGAGTGCTGATGGTGAAGGTGTGAACGGTGAATAAGGTGCATTGGATGCCAATCAAGCCTCTTTGTCCTAAATTTATTGAGCCTGTCATGCTTTTTGAAGGTGTCTGATAATGCTTGTTATTTTCCTCTCTTTTGTTTTTGTCATCATTTCCTAATTTTTAATTTTTTCAAAATTTTCTGGCCTACAACTAACCTTTGCAAATCTTTCAATTTGATATTACCCTTAACCTCAACATTAGCTTAAGATTCATGTTGATCATAGAATCCCTAAAGTGTGGAAACAGTGTTGTAGCTACATTATTTTTTCAACCCTGTTAATGACCAGAAAGCTATCAACCTGAATCTCAAATAGACTCAACAATTTTTTTTCAAATGTATCTTTAATTGCTCAAGACTTGAGCATTTACTACATAATCCCTCCTCCAAACGTTTTCAAGACTCAAGGTTGGTTTTCTGGACAAAAGGTATAACGGGATCACTCAAATCCTTATAGCTCAGTTGCTGGTTTCTTCTGATTGTACCAACATTTGGTGCTTAACTTGGTTCGTTCAAATTACTAAGTTGATATGGAGTGGAGTGGCAGGTACTGTAGGACCTTAACATCAAATTGTCTGCACAAACTCATTTCTCTAAACATGATTGGGGTATAACAAGTATGGCAGAATGAACATAAAAGTTACACACAGCAGCACAAGACATCAGAAGACAAAACAGAACAAGTAGAGCTCTCAGTAGGATGCCTTATTTGCCTTGCATGCTAATACAGCAATACTCTGTTGGAACCTCAAAAACAAATGAGTCATACACTAAAATAAGGCAAAGAAGTGAAGATGTTGGAACAAAAATAGAAATTGCTGCAGAAACACAGCAGGTCTGGCAGTATCTGTAGAGAGAAAGCTGAATTAAAGTTTAAGTCCAGCGACCCTGCTTCAGAACTCAATAAATGAATCATCCATGTTTCAATCAAGACAGGATCATTATACATTTTCTGATGAAGGGTCTAGGCCCGAAACATCAGCTTTTGTGCTCCTAAGATGCTGCTGGGCCTGCTGTGTTCATCCAGCCCCACACTTTGTTATCTTGGATTCTCCAGCATCTGCAGTTCCCATTATCCCAGGATCATTATGGGGTTCCAAGTGGCATGGAGCAGATGAGAATTGCAGCAGCATCATACAAGAAGTCCAGCAAGGCCCATCTCAATGCTGGGAACAACTCATTCCATCTTTTCTGGGCATCAAGATAAGATTCTTGCTAAGCAATGGCAAGTCATCTTTTAGGGGGACTACTGCTTGTTAATGACCTTAATATCTGCAGATTTCACCTTATTAATATGAAGCTTTCTATCTTACCATCTGCCATGAGCAAACTGGATGCTGAGAATTCTTGACATAGAAGTCAAAACAAATACCTGATGACCAGCTCACTGCTGGCTGCCAAGAGACTCCATGTTGGTCAATACACAACCCATGCCATAGAAACATTTAAACAGAAAAATTAGGAGGAGTAGGCCATTCAGTCCTTTGAGCCTGCTCTGCCATTGGATATGATCACAACTTATCATCCAGCTTGGTAACCTGTTCCTGCTTTCTCCCACCCCTTTGATCCCTCCAGGCCAAGAACTATATCTAGTCAAAGACAGTCCTCAGTCAAGAGAAGGGAGACAGCCTCTGGTAAAGCGGTCTCTGCACAAGTTGAAGTCAACCTCTGATAGCAGTCCTGACTTGGTCTTGGTCAATCAGCTGCTCAGAAATGTCAGAGTTAGGACTCTCTCTTCATAAGGGATGAAGAGATGAAAGTTGGGCTGCCCACTACCTGTCCTGACTCAATCTGCCCTATTGGGGCTGCGTTACTCCTGGAACATGAAAAAACGAATTATTAACAGAGATGAAAATTGATGGCACAGCTGCTACTTTTGGTGCAGATGGTGAGGTACTCCAAATAAGTGAGTTGGCAGTGCAGACAGCATGCGGGGTTGGGGATGTAAGTTGTCGTGGTGGGTGAGAGTGAGTGAGGGAAGATGTTCCAGACGAAGGGATAGGGCATGAGTCTTGGTGAAGGTGGGTACAGTAGCAAAGATTGAGAGAGTGTATTTGAGGTATAAGAGAGAAGATGGCCATTGACTTACTTCCTACATTTGCAATTCATGAGCCACATCATGGTTTCATGGCCTCTTCTGCTGGTCCTGGTGGAAAAAGATACCACCAAGTTATTGTCCACAAAGGAAGGTGCTCTCTACCATGTCTAGGGCAATTTCAGGAACTGTACAGGACTAACAATTCTTGTACAGGGGCAAAATCATATTTTGAAGAAGGCACCATTGCCAGGGATAGCAGTCTGTTTTCATTTACTCACCACGGCACATGGGTCTCACTGGCTAGGCCAGCACTTATTGTCCCTCGTAGTCCCTTGAGAAGGTGGTGGTGAGCTATCTTCGTGAACTGCTGCAGACCTTGTTCTAACGCCATGATGGAGGAAGTTTCAGGATTTTGACCCAGCGACAGTGAAGAAGTAATGCATTTCCAAATCTGGTGAGTGACTTGGAGAAGAACTTGTAGTAATGGCGTTCCCATCTATTTGCTGCCTTTGTCCTTTCAGATGCAAGTGGACGTTGGTTTGGAAGGTGCTGTCTAAGCAACCTTGATGAATTTCTGCAGTGCGTTTTGTGTATGTTGCACGCCGCAGTTACAGTGACAGTGGCAAGTCATTCCAGGTACTATGAGTGTTAGAATCATATGTGAGGGCACTTAGGAGTGGGGTAGGTAGTTAAGGCAGTGGGTTTGGTAAAATACGATGAGAGAACTTGCTCAGCCTTGTCAAAATTCTCCATGAAACTCGACAAAACTGACACAAACAAAAAGATTCAGCCCATTAACACTGACTCTGCCACCAATTGGTTGTAATAATAAGACATTAAACAATGAAATTTACAATCAAATTCAGAAATGAAACAATGCCATATTTCATAAAAATATAATCGTCCCTGAGCCAATAAATCACTCAACTGACTATTCTTCAGGCACCAACCTGGAGATGAAGTAGGCTTGTCGAGTGTGTAGTGTATCACAGATCAGCCTACATATAGCTCTCACCAAATATCATCACCTGTACACTTCTCAGGAGTCACTAGATTGTGTTAAGGACCAGTAGCCCTCCCACCGGGGCACCTGGGTAAACTATGGTAGCCCTCATGCCCATGATGGCTCAAATCAAGTAGGCATGGCTCACCTACATGCTAGGTTAAGGGGAATGTGCTACTGCAGCTCTGACTTAGAGCACTACCACTGTGCTGCCAACTATACACATATGATGTAATTCAACAGACATGAGCCACTGCAGCTACCATATAAACAGATATTAAAAATACTTCAAGTGCAGCATTCACTGTAAAACTTAATAGAAAGGAGGTCTACAAAACAAGAATAGTATTTCATTCAGAAACTGCCAACAAACAATATGATTATCAAATTGGCTTTTAAGTATACTGGCTTATTTTTCATTTTTATTTTCATAATATCAGATCTGCACTCTCATAAGATTATTAGTTCAAGCCTTACCGTACATCTTATAGCAGATTATACCATCTCTCCCTCAATTTCAGGCATCTGAAAGAATTTAATCTTTCCAAGAAATGATGGATGCAGTTGACCTTAGCTCCTGTATGATGCTAGCAATGGTCCTGATGAATGCTCAATGACAAACACACAGAGACCTTTCATCCACTACAGTCAACAAGGGATGAATGAAAGAGGAATCATTGATCCAGTGGTATTTCTTCTTCCTCTCTGGGGACGGGAGTATTAAGACTCTCAGTCCTTGATACAATGCTTCGGCTCTGCATGCATTACATCAGCAGCTTTTTCTTGGCAGACACACAGCTTATTAGATCGGAGTGGGGGGTGGGGTGGAGGGTGAATTCTTAGTGCAGTTAAAATATATTTCACGAAAGGAATTAACGCAGAGAAGAATGTCATTAATCAAACCTGTAGCAGTGGCATTGTTGCCTCTTTTATCTGCAAAATAACTTGCACATTTATTAAAAATCTGATTTGAATGCCTTGTACTGTGGATGATAGGGGCTGACAATGCTTTTATTTACAGTAAACGACAGTCCCCTCCACTGTTGCGATCATACTGTCTGATGTATGAGAGACTGCGAACGAATGAGGAAGTTAAGAGGCAGCTGACAGTAGGACAGATATTTCAAAATACTTGTTATGTTTAAATACTTACCATTTCCAACATGGTGGTCAGCAATTCCACAGCAGTCCATGAGAAATGCAACTATGTATGCTCACTGGCATTCCAATAAATCTGACTGTTGAGTTTCACTTGACAAAGAAGAAAGCACTTTGAAAAAGGATGAAAAGCAAGAAACCACAGCACTGATCTCTCTCGATACCTGCAATGCTGCTATTGTACTGTCTGTTAGAAGGAGATTTCTGGATCCAACAGAGCAGGGAGCAGAGCTTTATATTCCCAGCCTTCTCCCTCCGCCTTCCTTTTTCTCCCTTCAAGGGCGTTATGATACCAGTGACACACTTCAACTCATTTCTAGTCCTTTCACTCTCACAGATACACAAATAATAGGTTTCAATGCTCCACTTAAAATGTAAGATACGTCACAATCTTTCACTAACACAAACCCCTATCTGGAGCTGCAACATAAGTTTCTAAACATTTAATTTACATCAGAGGCTGTGAAGTATAGACAGCACTGATTCAATTAAATGCAAAATAACTAAGCAACCCAACACATACATAATAAAAAAGTCTCCATTGCCGCACCATTTAAGTGTAAGTTATCAATCAATAACTTAAAAAAAACAGCTAAACAAAACCATGATTAACCAGTTCAAGCCTTACAATTTCTTACTCCTTGGCAAAGGCAACATTCATACATCACTTCATACCGGCCTATGGTGTTACAGGGGGAGCTATTGATCTAAGATACTTACCGAACAAAATATTAATTTGAAGTCAGCTTCCATGCTGGGAAAAGCTAGAGCTGAATGTGTGAAATCCCAATGCCAGCAGCAAATGAATTCAAGGAATGATTTTTAACTTGTAGGTTTTACCCCTCACAGATATACAGCAGGTCTGATGCATGCTTGCAAAAAGAGAATGTACAGATGGAAATTTTTTAAAAACCATTTACAGGACGTGGGCATCGCTGGCTAGGCAGCATTTATTGCCCATCCCCAAATGCCCAGAGAACAGTTCAGAGTCAACCACATTGCTGTGGGTCTGGAGTCACATATAGGCCAGACTAGGTAAGGATGGTAGTTTCCTTCCCGAAAGGACATTAGTGAACCAGATGGGTTTTTTTCCCAAAAATAGACAATGGGTTCATGGTCTCATTAGATTCTTAATTCCAGATATTTTTAATTGAATTCAAATTCCACCATCTGCCATGGTTGGATTTGAACCCAGGTCCCCGGAATGTTTTCTGGGTCTCTGGATTAACAATAATACCACTAGGCTATCGCATCCTCCATGGGAGATTTCAGAAGCAGGGGCAGCGCCTCAGTTAGATAAATGTGAGATATTGCATTTTGGAACGGCAAGTCAGAGCAGGACTTCTACGCTTAATGGAAAGGTACTGGGGAGAGTTGCTGAACAAACAGACCTTGGAGTGCAAGTTCATAATTCCTTGAAAGTGCAGTTCCAGGTTGACAAGATAGTGAAGAAGTCGTTTGGTATGCTTGAGATAACATGGTGTAGAGTTGGATGAACATAGAAGGCCAAGCAGCATCAGAGGAGCTGGAAAGCTGATGTTTCAGGTCTGGACCCTTCTTCAGAAAATGGTATGCTTGCCTTGTTGGTCAGTGCATTGAGTATTGGAATTGGGAGATCATGTTGTGGCTGTACAGTACATTGGTTTGGCCACTTTTGGAATACTACCTGCAATTCTCATGTCCCTGGTCTAAGAAGCAAGTTGTGAAACATGAAAGGGTTCAGAAAAGACTTATAAGGATGTTGCCAGGGTTGAAGGGTTTGAGCTATAGGGAGAGGTAATATAGGCTGGGGCGGGGGGTTGGGGAGGGGGTGACCTTACAGAGATTTAGAAAATCATGAGGGACATGGATAGCATGAATAGCCATGGTCTTTTCTCCGGGGTGGGGAAGTCGAAAACTAGAGGGCGTGGGTTTAAGGAGAGAGGGGAAAGATTTAAAAGGGACCTAAGCAGCAAATGTTTTCATGCAAAGGGTGGTGCATGTATGGAACTGGCTGCCAGAAGAAGCTGTGGAGCCTGGTACAATTACAACATATAAAAATCATCTGGATGGGAGTACGAATAGGGTCTGTTTCCAGGTTGTACGGCTCTATGACTCTAAGACCATGGCATCCCAGTGGAATAACTACAAGATGCAGGCAGGAGCAGAAGGGATACACACTTTCCCCTGCAATGATCACAAAAAATCTGCTGCTTTCATCAAGAAGGTACAATGGGAGGTATGCAAGGAGGTGAGCAGCTGGAGGATAAGGATCATGTGTGCTTAACAAAGAGAAGTACATGTTATTGGATAAGGCTAGATGTTACAAAAACAATAAAAGAACTAAACGAAAGGCTATGTTTCTGAATATATTCAGAATAAAACAAATTACCTGGTAATGCAAGTACAAATAAATAAGTCCAACTGCAGTAAGACAGATTGATAGTTTGGGATCTAAAATTATAGGGTATGCGAAATTCAGGAATGCAGAAAGCTAAGAAAAGTAAGTTAAGATTATTGACGTTACTGGCACAATAAAAATGGATGACTTAAGTTCAGGAACCGAGAAATAATGCAGTCTGGGTAGAAATGAGAAATAATAAGGGCAAAAGTCACTTATGTGAAACGTATATGGACTCCTTAACAGTAATCACTCATTACAATGGAATATTAATGAATAAATAATGGAACTTGTCACAACGAGACAGAAATAGTCATGGGAGATTTTAATCTTTGTATAGCCTGGAAAAATTAGATGAGGAAAGATAGATAAGAGGAATTCATTGAATATTTTTAGTCAGTTTCTTAGAACAGCATGTTCTGGAATTGGCCAAAGGACAGGTTAAACCAGCTGTTGTGCGATAAATAGAATTATTTAATAACATCATACTGAAGGTGCCTTGTGTTTACAGCCATAATAAGATTGCTGATTTTTACATTTAGGGTGAATGAGAGAACTATGGTCCAATACTTACATTTTAAATTTAAATATGGCCATTATGAGGACATGAAAGCAGTACCAGCTTAAGAGAACTGGCAAGTTACATTAAGAGTTTAGTCATGGGAGTCGGACTGCAGCAGTTCAAGAAGGCAGCTCACCACCAACTTCTAAAGGGCAACTAGGGATAGTCAATAAATGCTGGCCAGCCAACAAACCCCATATTCCACGAATGAATTCAAAAAAAGATGCAGTAGTAGACATTCAAGGAGATATTTTAGAATACACAACATAGATATATTCTAAGGAGAAAAGAACATTTTAAGGGAGGAACCCACCATCAATGCTCACCTAAAAATTTTAAAGATATTATCAAACTTAACAAAAAGCATATTCTTGTGCAAAGATAAGTGCAGGTCAGAGGATTAGACAGAATATTTTACATGACTAACAGATTAATAAAAGGAAAAAATGTACAATAGTTAGCTAGATAGAAATTATAAAATAGATTTTAATAGAGTTTCAATTGATAAAATGGAAAAGAGTTAACAAAGTGAATGATGACCTTATAGAAATTAAGACTGGGGAACTAATAATGGAAAATAAAGAGATGGCTGATGAATTGAACTGGTAGTTTGTGCATTCTTCAATGTAGAAGGTACAAATAACATCCAAGAAATGGCTGTAAATCAGGAAATGGAAGGGATGGAGGAAGTAAAGAAAATTAGAGTAATCAGGGAAGTGGTAATGAGCAAATTATTGGAGCTGTGTACTGGCAGGTCCCTAGTCCTCAACAACCTCATCCTAGGGTCTTAAAGTAAGCAGTTCATGAAGTAGCTGTCGCATTGTTTTAATTTTCCTAAACTCCCTTGATTTGGCAAAAGCTCCTTAGACTGGAAAAATAGCGAACATAACTCCTGCATTCAAAAAGGAAAGAGAACAAGACGAAAGCAGGCCAGGCCATTTAGCTTACATCTGTCACAGGGGGAATGTTAGAAGTTAAAGGCTGTGGTTTTTGTCATTGCAGCACAGGAGGTTGAGAGGTAACCTTATAGAAGTTGATAAAATAATGAGGGGTGTGGATAGGGTTAACAGTAGTTGTCTCTTCCCTAGGATGGGGGATTTTAAGACTAGGAGGTGCATTTTTAAGGTGAGAGGGGTGAGATTTAAAAAAATACATGAGGGACAAAATTTTTACGGAGAGGGTGGTTCGTGGGTGGAATGAACTTCTTGAGGAAGTGATGGATACGGATACAATTACAAGTACATGAATAGGGAAGGTTTGGAGGGATATGGGCCAGGAGCAGGTAGGTGGCACTACTTTTTTGGGATTATGTTCAGCATGGATTGGTTGGACCGAAGGGTCTGTTTCCGTGCTGTATGGCTCTATGACTCCATGTAATGACAGGACAATTGGAAACATTCAAGACAGAGTTAGCATGGTTTTGTGAATGAAACATCAGGCTTAACTAAATATTGGAGTTCTTGGAAGTAACATATGCTTTCTTGAAAGGGGAATCTGTGCATGTGCTGTACTTAGATTTCTAGAGTCTGTTTGAGAAGGTGCAACTTCAAATGTTATTGTGGTGTAAAGGTAATATATTGGCATGAATAGGGAACGAATGGCTCACAGGAAACAAAGACGAGGCATAAATGGGAGATCAGAGATAATGGGAACTGCAGATGCTGGAGAAGCCAAGATAACAAAGTGTGTAGCTGGATGAACACAGCAGGCCAAGCAGCATCTCAGAAGCACAAAAGCTGACTTTTCGGGCCTAGACCCTTCAGCAGAGAGCCATAAATGGATCTTTTTCAGGTGGGCAAGATGTAAGAAGAAATATGCTCAGAGATCTGAGCTGGGTCCTCAACTGCTTACAGCTTATATAAATAGCTTGGATGAAGGACTGAAGTTTTTTTATTCTTTCAAGTGATATGGCTGTCTTTGGCTGGGCCAGCATTTATTGCCATCTCTAGGAGCAAATTACTGCAGATGCTGGAATCTGCACTGAAAACAAAAACTGGAGATTACAGCAGGTTGGCTGCATCCATAGAGAGAGAGCAAACTAACGTTTCAAGTCTAGATGACTCTTCATCAGACCTGACATGAAGTGTGGAGAGGGCAGCATTTAATGATATGGGGGGGTGGGGGATGGAGTGCTTCGAGAGAAGGGGTATTAATAGTGCAGATTAAATGTCTAGAAATGAGGATGGCAGAACAATGGTGTGTCTAACTGCCAAATTGGAAAGAACAGATAGAACACTGGAGAAGGAGGAGGGGAGAGAGGACTTGGTGACAGCATGCCAAGCACAGACAAATGGAGAAATGAGCAAAATGCTGTTTTAAAATGACTGGCTTCAGGGACTTGGGGGCCACATTTACACAAAGACTGGAGGTGTTCTGCAAAGCAGTCACTGAGTGTGCGTTTGATTTCTCCAATGTAAAGTAGGCTACATTTGGTGCAGCAAATGCAGTAGACCAGATTGGAAGAGGGACAGGTGAAATGCTGCTAAACTTGGAAAGACTGTTTAGGCTCTTGGACGGTGAGCAGGGAGGAGGTGAAGGACCTCTGCAATTACATGGGAAGGTGCCTGGGAAGATATTGGTGGTCCAGGAATGCATTAGGGTGGCCTAGAGAGAACAGGCCCCATGAAACACATACAGAAGTAGTGAGGGGAAGATTTGTTTGGTGGTGGCATTCTGCTGGAATTGTCTGAAATGATGTAGGATGATCCTTTGAATGCAGAGGCTAGTGGGATGAAAAGTGAGGAGTAGGGGGTCGCAATCATGCTACTGTGAGCAATGGGAGGTGGCAAGGGCAGAAGCACAGGTGATAGATCTGGTACGGTTGACGGCCCTCTCAACCATGCTGGGAGAAAAACCACAGTTATGGAAGAGTCATTTATTACCATTTTTAGTGGCCATTGCTGGTGCTGACTTGCCTTCTTGAACCATTGCAGTCTATTTGTTACAGATAGATGTACAATGCCATCTCAGATTTTGATGTAACTGATTATTCAAAGATAGATAGAAAACTGTACAGGACATTGATTAGGCCACTTTTGGAATGCTGTATTTAGTACTGGTTTCCCTTTTATAGGGAAATTGTGAAATTTGAAAGGGTTCAGAAAAGATAAACAAGGATGTTGCTAGAGTTGAAGGGTTTGAGCTTTAGGAGAAAGCTGAATATGCTGGGGATATTTTCCCTGGACATCAGAGGCTGAGGGGTGACTTTATGGAGATTTATAAAAGTCATGAGGTAGGTTGAATAGCCAAGGTATTTTTCCCAGGATGGGAGACTAAATTAATTTAGGATATCTGGTCAGCATGGTTGAATTGGACTGAAGTGTCTGTTTCTGTGTTGTATAGCTCTATAACTCTACATGTCTAAACGTCCTTTAAATATTGTAGTTGTAACCACTCTACAACTACTTCTGACAGCTCATGCTAGGGTACACACCGTCTATATGAAAAAGTTCCCCTTAAGTCCCTTATAAATCTTGCCCCTTTCACCTTAAACCTATACCATTCAGTTTAGATTTCCTTGCCCTGGGGAAAAGACTTTGGCTATTCACCTTACCTATGCCCCCGCAAGATTTTATAAACAGAAGGCTGGAAGACAAAGCAAGCCAGGCAGCATCTGGAGGAAAGGAGCAGTCAGCATTTTAGGTATTACCCTTCTTTAGGACTCCTGAATTAGTCCTGAAGAAGGATAATACCCAAAATATTGACTGCTCTTTTCCTCCAAATGCTGCCTGGCTTGCTGTGTTCTTACAGCCTTGTGTATGTCTACCTTGGATTTCAGTATCTGCAGCTTTTTTTGTTTCTAACCATTACTGTATAAATCTCTATAAGGTCACCTCTCCCTGGGGGAGGCAATGGCTTCGTGTTACTATCGCTGGACTGTTAATACAGAGACCCAGATAACGTTCTGTGGAGCTGGGTTCGAATCCCACCATGGCAGGTGATGGAATTTGAATTCAATAAAATATCTGGAATTAAGAGTCTAATGAAGACCATGAATCCATTGCCAATTGTCAGGAAAAACCCATCTGATTCATTGATGTCCTTCAGATAAGAAAATCTGCCATCCTCACCTGGTCTGGCCTACATGTGACTCCAGCCCACAGGGGTGGACTCTTAACTGCCCTCTGGGCAATTAGGGATGGGCAATAAATGCTGCCCAGCCAGCAATGCCCTCATTCATTTAAAGAATAAAGGAGCCTTCTATGGTCCAAGCAAAAAGGTCCCAGCCTCTTCTCATAACTCAAACATTCTAGTTTAAGAAACATCCTTGTAAATCTTTTTTGCACACTTTTGGACTCTTTAGTCCAATTCATCCATGCCAACCAGATATCCTTCACCCATTTGCAGCATTTGGCCTACATCCCTCTAAATCCTTCTTATTCAGATACCTTCAAAATGCCTCTTAAATGTTGTAATTGTACCAGGCTCCACCATCTCCTCTGGCAGGTCGTTCTATAACACACCGCCCTCTGCATGAAAAAGCTGCCCCTCAGATCCCTTCAAAATCTCTCCCTTTTTACCTTAAATCTACTCCCTCTAGTTTTGGACTTCTCCACCCTGAGAAAAAGACCAGGGTATGATGAAGGATTTAATAGCAAAACACATAGAAAATCAAGAACATCAGTATGGTTTCTTGAAGAGAAATCATGCCTAACAAATTTATTACATACTTACGGAGATAATAAACAGGTTTGGTAAAGGGAAATCAGATGATGTCATATATCTGGTTTCCAAAGGGAATTCAATCAGAGACCGCACATAAAACTCCCTAATAAGAAAAAAACCCAAGGTGTAGTGGCTAGAATATTAGCATGGATGCAGGATTGAATACTAATAGAAGACAAAGTGTTGGGATAAAGGGAAAATTTTCAAGACTGCAACCTGTAGCTAGTGAAATGCCACAGAGAGCCACAATTATTTACAATATAAGTAAATGACTTAGATGAGAAAAGTAAAAGTACCACTGCCAAATTTTCAGATAAATGAGGGAAAGCAGAATGTGAGGATGACACAAGGAATCTACAGAGTAATATAGACAAGTTAAGCAAGTGAGCAAAAACTTGGTAGATGAACAGTAATGTCAGAAAATGTGAGGTTATGCACTTTGGCAGAACTGAATATTATTTTTGTTGAAAAAGAATGTAGAGCACTGCAGTTTGGAGGAATTTCAGAATTCTAGGACATATATAACAAAAAGTTAGTATCCAAGTTCAATGAGTAATAGGGATGGCAAACTGAATGCTGGACTTCATTTCAAAGGGAATGAGGATAAAAATACTGAGGTCTTGCTAAAACTACATGAAGTACCAGTCGGACCATAACTGGAATACTGTTGAACAGTTTTCATAAAATCATATAATACAGAAGAGGACCTTTGGCTGTTGAGATGGCATCAGCAAAAAAATACTCTAGTCCCACTTTCCAGCACTTAGCCCAAAACCTTTAATATTATGACATTTCAAGTGCTCATGCAAGTTCTTTTTAAAAGTAGTGAGGTTTCCTGCCTAAACAACTTCTAGGCAGTGCATTCCATATTCTAGTCACCCCCTGCTTACCACTTTAACGTTACGTCCCCTTGTTATTGACCCTTCAAATAATGGGAACAGTTGTTTTCTATCCACAGTGGCATCCATGCCCCTCATCTCTTACATACCTCAACCAGTGCACCTCTTAGCATTCTCAGTTCTAAAGAAGACAATCCGAGTTTATTCAGCCTCTCTTCATAGCTAAAGTGCAGGCAACTTCCTGGTGAATTTCCATGCACCCCATGGCAGTGCAATCACATCCTCCACATTATGCGGTGACCAGAACTACACACAATACTCAAACTGTGACTTAACCAAAGTGCTGTTTCAGCTCCAACATAAACTCCATCCTCTTATAATCTACACCATGTCTCAATACCACCAACTGCCAAATTCCAGGCATCATCCTACAACTCATTGATTCAGCCTTGACCACAATGTCTTCACGTTTGACAACCAGTTCTTCATCCAGACACATGGAACAGCCATGGGGACCAGATTTGCACCCCAATATGCCAACATTTTCATGCACAGGTTCGAACAAGACTCCTTTGCTGCACAGAACCTCCGACCAACGCTATGCATCAAATACATTGACAACATTTTCTTCGTTTGGACCCATGGCGAGGAATCTCTGAAACAACTACGTAGTGATGTCAGTAAGTTTCATCCCACAATCAGACTTACCATGGACTAGTCTTTAGAACCAGTCTCATTCTTGGATACACGCATCTCCATCAGAGACAGACACCTCAATACCTCACTCTACCGCAAGACTATGGATAACCACACAATGCTGCACATCTCTAGCTTCCACCCTAAACATATTAAAACAGCCATCCTCTAGAGACAAGCCCCATGCATTCACAAGATCTGTTCAGATGAGGAGGAACGTGATGGACATCTGATGGTGTTGAACGATGCCCTCATAGGAACAGGATACGAAGCAAAACTCATCGATTGCCAGTTCTGATGTGCCACTGTGAAAAACTAATGACCTCCTCAGAAGAAAGACACAGGAGACATCCAATAGGGTACCCTTCATCATCCATTACCTCCCGGGAGCGGAGAAAGTTTTCCATGTTCTTCACAGCCTTCAACATGTTATCAATAAGATGAGCACTTTGCCAACATCTTTCCCACGCTTCCACTTCTCACCTTCAAACAACTACCAAACCTTAAACAGACCATTGTTTGGAGCAAACTACCCAGCCTTCAGTACAACATTAACCACAACACTGTACAACCCTGTCATGGCAACCTCTGCAAGATATGGCAGATCTTCGGCCAACATTGTCTATCTTAAGACACTACAGGCAAGGATGTCCCGAGGCATGGTATATTGACAAAACCATGCAGACGCTATGACAACGGAGGAATGGGCACCGTGCAACAATTGCCAAATAGGGATGTTCCCTCCCAGTGGGAGAACACTTCAGCGGCCAAGGATATTTCGCCTCAGATCTTCGGGTAAATGTTCCCCAAGGCTGGGTCTGACTCCAAACCAAAACACAAACATAACGTGGAGGTGCCAGTGTTAGAATGGGCTGAACAAACTCAGAAATCACATGACATCAGGTTATAGTCCAACAGGCTTGTTTGGAAACAAGTTTTTGGAGACCCAGTCCTTTTTCAAGTATTAATGAGAGAGAACAACAAGGAACAAAGAAAATTACAGCATAGGAACAGGCCCTTCGGCCCTCCAAACCTGCACCGATCCACATTCTTTATCTAAACCTGTCACTTATTTTCCAAGTATCTGTATCCTTCTGCTCCCTGCCCTTTCATGTATCTATCTAGATACATCTTAAATGATGCTTTCGTGCCTGCCTCTACCACCTCCGCTGGCAACGCATTCCAGGCACCCACCACACTCTGCATAAAGAACTTTCCACGCATATGTCCCAGAAACTTTTCCCGTCTCACCTTGAAATCATGACCCCTAGTAATTGAGTCTCCCCACTCTGGGAAAAAAGCTTCTTGCTGTCCACCCTGCCTATACCTCTCATGATTTTGTAAACCTCAATCAGGTCCCCCCTCAACTTCTGTCTTTCTAATGTAAATAATCTTAATCTACTCAACCTCTCTTCACAGCTAGCACCCTCCATACCTGGCAACGTGCTGGTGAACCTCCTCTGCACCCTCTCCAAAGCATCCACATCCTTTTGGTAATTTGGTGACCAGAACTGTACACAGTATTCCAAATGTGATTGAACCAAAGTCCAATACAACTGTAACATGACCTGTCAACTCTTGTACTCAATATCACCTCTGATGAATGAAAGCATGCCGTATGCCTTCTTAGCCACTCTATCGAACTCTGTTGTCACCTTCAGGGTACATTGGACCTGAACACCCAAATCTCTCTGTGCATCAATCTTCCCCAGGACTTTTCCATTTACCACAGAGTTCGCTCTTGAATTGGATCTTCCAAAATGCATCACCTCGCATTTGCCTTGATTGAACTCCAACAGCCATTTCTCTGCCAGACTCTCCAATCTATCTATATTCTACTGCATTCTCCAACAGTCCCCTTCACTATCTGCTACTCCACCAATCTTAGTGTCATCTGCAAACTTGCTAATCAGACCATCTATACCTTCCTCCAGATCATTTATGTATATCACAAACAACAGTAGTCCCAACACAGACACCTGTGGAACACCACTGGTCACAGTTCTCCAGATGTTGTATCTGAAACAGAATTTAGTAAAAGATCAAAAGTTCACACCATTAATGAGGATGTACTAAACAAACCTAAGATGCTGTTAAATCTTTAATCATTAGAAGGTTTTAATTGATTAATATGTCTATATAAATCTCACACACAGACATGTGCACACACACTCTCTCTGTCCCTCTCTCTCCCCCCACCACGACACAGTCTCTCTCAGTCTCTCTCAAACACACACACTCTCTCCACCACACGCTCAAACAGACACACTCTATCTCTCTACCCCAACACACATACACTCTGTCTCCACTCCCCTCACTCAAACACACTCTCTCTTCCCCTTCTCCCTCTTTCTCACACACATGCACGAATATATAGGGTGAATTTGTATTTGCAAATATATTTTATTTTGTTCAAACAGAACACAATTTATAGACAGTCAATATAGTGTTTTATAAATTTCTACTTTAGAAATAAAAGCAGTCTGACTCCAGACTAAAACATATACAAGGTTCTAAACAAAGTCTCACACCTAACATGCATTGTCTGACCTAAAATGTTACCTCTTCTTTACACTGATAAAACCTATAGTTCTCACAGGGCTGTGACTTGAAAGGAATTCAGGGATTTACATATACACATTAGTTGATTAAAACCTCTAACTGATTAAAGATTTAACAGCATCTTAAGCTTGTTTAATACATCCTCATAGTTGGTGTGACTCTTTCATCTTTTACTTATAAATTCTGTGTCTGATGCTATCTCTCTCACTAACACCTGAAGAAGGACTGAAGCTCCAAAACTTGTGCTTACAAGTAAGCCTGTTGGACTATAGCCTGGTGTCTTATGATTTCTGACCATGACTGATAAAGGCAAGTGTTCTCTTTGCCTTCTTAATTAAACAATTAACCCCGTTCTGTCATTTTCAGGGATCTGTGGACAAGCATCACAACATCCCTCTGTTCCTTTCATTTGTTGAGTGCTCCCTTGTTTGATATTTCTTCCAAAGTGCATCACCTCACACTTAATTTGCTATTGTTCTGCTTATGTGACCAATCTATCCTCCTGTAACTTCACACTTTCTTCCTTACTGTCAACTTGTCAATCTTTATGTCAGCTGTAAACTTACTTATACTTCTTCCACATTCTCATCTATACTGTTTACACATATTACGAATAATAAGAGACCTGGCATTGATCACAGTGGTATGCCACTGAACACCAGTCTTCAATCACACAACAGCCTTCTATCACCTCCCAATGTCACCTGTGAGTTAAGTTTACATAGAACTTGCCAAGGTTTCCTGGATCCCTTGTGCTTTTACTTTCTTAATCAGTGTCCAATGTGGGAATTTGTCAAAGGTTTTGCTGAAATCCATATAAATGACATCAGTTTCATCTCCACACCTGGTCACCTTCTCTAAAAATTAATCAATTTCGCTTGGCATGACCTACCTCTGACAAGGCTATGCTAACTGCCCTGATCAATCCTTGCATCTTCATGTGGAGATTAATTCTTTCCATCAGAATTCTCTCCATTACTTTCCAATCACTACGTGAGACTATAAGGTTAGCAATTCCCTGGTTTATCTCTAACACCCTTCTTGAAAAGTGGAACCACACTAGCTGTTGTCCTCTCTGCTGGTACATCATGTGGTCAGAGGGGAATTAAAAATTTGGGTCAGAGCCCTGTAAATTCCTCCTTTCTATCTCCTGGAAGCCTGGGACACAACTGATCTAGACCTGGGGACGTGTCTGCTTTTAGTCCTGCCAAAATCTACAATACCTCCTTATACCCTTTGTCAAAACGCTTAATAACCTCACTGTTCCTCTTCTACATCCTATATCCTTCTCCAGTGAATATATTTGCATAGTATTTATTTAACACCCAATCGATGTCCTCTGGCTCCAGACACATATTTGCACTGTGGAGCGTTAATGGGAGCTACCCTTTCCCTGGTTATCCTCTTCCCCTTAAAATATATATAAAATACCTCGGATTCAACCTAATCTTGCCGAACAGTGTTTCCCATCACCCCTCTTTGGTCTACTAATTGCTTAAAAAAACTCCACCCAGGCCTCGATTTATTTACTTCCTTTGTACCTGTTAAAAACCTTTTATCTTTCTGAACGAGTCCTGAATGTTTGGAGATCCAGGGTTCCGAGCTTGTTCCTACATTTCACTGTAAAGCGGACATGTTGGGCCTGTACTCTTCCGAGTTCCATTTTGAATGACCCTCTGCACACCCTGATACAACAGATTTACCCAGAAGTCACTTCTCCCAGTCACTGTTGGCCAGATCCTGCCTTATTTTAATAAAAGCAAACAATGCTGGAAATCACAGTGCGTCACGCAGCATCCATGGAGAGAGAGATAGAGAGAGAGAGAGAGCTAACATTTTTGAATCAAGATGACTCTTTATTCGAGCTTACATGGGGCAATATTTATGCAATGGTCGGGAGTGGGATAGAATGCTGGGGGAGAAACGGTGCTGATAGAGCCGATTAAATGATTGGAACTGGAGAATGGCAGGACAATTGTTTTTATGTACCTGTTCTTCTATTGCCCACTGACTGCTGGGGGAGTCTATAATATATTTGCAGCAATGTGACAGTCCCCTTTTTATTGCTAAACTCTACCCACAAAGTATCATTTGAAGACCCTTCCAAGACACCATGCTTCGTTACTGCAGCTGACTCATTCATTGAGAATCCAACACTACCTTTTCTTTGACACCCTCCCCTCTATGCATGCAGATTTTACACTGCAGAATCTTGAGTTGCCAGTCCTGCCCCTCCTCTGAACCACGCCTCTCAAATGGCAACAACATCCAATTTCACATGGCAAGCCATGCCCTTAACTCATCTTGACTTACCCACAATATTCCTCGCATTGAAGTAGAGGCCATCCAGCCTCGCCTTACTCCCTTCAACTTGCTCAGCCTTTACTCCGTTACTAAAGTATGGGTAAATTCAATATGTAATGGACAAAATGAGGGAATTGGGGTGGAGCGAGGGTATTATAAGACTGTGGTATGGGACAATTTGATGATATTAAGGGTCAGAGTGAAGATACTGATCGCCACAGTGTTAATGAGGCTGTTGGCTTGTTTTCACTCAGGCATTTTGTCACCGTGCTGGGTGACATCATCATTGAGGCCTCTGATGAGTTGTGTCATTTTCAGTTTTGTTCTGTATGGGTTTGTATATGGGGTCCAATTTCATATTATTGTTGATTAAATTCACCATAACACCACGACAGACTGGACAGTATAAATTCCAAGCGGAGTTGAATAATGCTTCATTGGAGGCCTCACTGATGAGATACCTAGCTCACCCAATTACCTACTCATACACCCGTTCCATGAATTCCAAACCCAATCTCAATGAACCTTGAAACATCTGAGAAAAAAAACAAGCCAGCTTGGCAAACAAGTCAACAACCTCACCCACAACCTAAGCTACAAATCTTTGCTAAAACCTTAAATAGTGTTAATATTATGGGGCTGAGTGAGAGTATTAACTGACAGCCAGTGGGTATTAAAAAGGCATAATGTACCTATTGAGGTAGGAATTAGGATAGGAGAGAGGGTAATAACGGCAGAGTGAGGGTGTTAACGGACATTTTGGTAAAAGGTTTTAGAACCTTGGCTTTATCAGGGAGGTGAGTGACAAATGTAACAAGATCACGTGTCTGGGGCTCATGAAGTGTATGAGAGGGAATGACAGTCTGGGATCTTGGGGTTTCTGAGGGGACTAAGGGTAATAAGTTCAGAGCTTGTGGAATGAGTGGGGTAACAACGTCAGTAGTCTTCGTGCTTGTTTTTTTCTTGTGGGACTTAGGCATCACTGGCTGGGCCAGTATTTATTGTTTGTCACTGGTTGCCCTTGAGAAGCTGGTGGTGAACTGAACCACTGCAGTCCATGTGCTGTAGCTTGATCTACAATGCCCTAAAGGAGGTAATTCCAGGATTTTGACCCAGTGCCAAAATCCAATGGTGATATATTTCCAAGTCGGTATGGTGAATGGCTTGAATGGGAACTTCCAGGGGATGGTATTCCTCTGTATCTGTTGCTTTTGTCCTCCTAGATGGAAGTGGTTGTGGTTTTGGACAGTGATGTCTAACGATCTTTGGGGGAGTGGGACTAACATGGTCAAGGTGTCTGGTTTTATGGAGTCAGTGGGGATAATAGGGTGAGGGAATTTGGGGTTCATGGGGAGATGGGGGAACAACAGTATCAGGGTCCTGGGGTCCTGAGTGGGTGAGAGTTATGGGATCAATGCTTTTGTGGTTTATGAGGAGGTGAAAGGGAGTGTTAGCAGTCTCAGGGTTTATGGGAAGGGATGAATAGGGGTAACAGAGTCTTCGGGTATGTGGAAAGGTGGTGAACTAGATAACCGGGTCAGGGTTTCAGAGTTTACAGAGAGGGTACGTAGTTTTAACAAGTTTAGGGAACTTGTGATTTATGAGGGGTGGGAAGTGTTAATGAATTCAGGACTGGGGTAAATGGAAATAATACGGTCAACGGTCTGAGGTTTGAGGAGTTGAAATAACAGTATCAATGGTCTCAAGGTTGGCAATAATTGGGTCAGGATACTCAGGGTCAGTGTTATCAATGATAATATGGTTAGATGTTTCAAGGTTTAGGTTACAGTGTGGAAACAGACCCTTTGGCCCAACAAGTCCACACTGCACCTTGAAGCATCCCACCCAGACCCATCCCGCTATAACCCACACACCCCTGAACACTACGGGCAATGTAGCATGGTCAATCCACCTAGCCTGCACATCTTTGGACTGTGGGAGGTAACCCATGCAGACACGGGGAGAATGTGCAAACTCCAAACAGACAGAAGCCCCAGGGTGGAGTTGAACCTGGGTCCCTAGCGCTGTGAAAGCTGCAGTACTAACCACTGATAATAAAATGTGAGGCTTGGAATCTCCAGCATCTGCAGTTCCCATTATCTCTAGTACTAACCACTGAGCCACCGTGCCGCCCCAGTTTATAGAGATTGGGTTTGGAATTTATGGAAAGGGCGTGTGAGTAGGTAATCGGGTCAGCGGTTCCAGAGTTTATAGGGATGAGTGAAAAGTCAAAAGTCTCAGAATTTCTGGAGAGGAGTCTCGGACGTAAGCAGCTCTCTCTCTCGCTCTGACTGAAGTTTCTCACTCAAAGGATATGAAGATGCAGTACCGTAACCATTTACCTGGCATTAGGGTCTCCCTCTAATTACAGCTAATGCGGCAACGGACACATGGCGGGACGCGCGCTCCGCCAATGAGGGCAGGGCGGGCCGAGCGCTCCGCCAATGGGGGCAGGGCGGGCCGAGCGCTCCGCCAATGGGGGCAGGGCGGGCCGAGCGCTCCGCCAATGGGGGCAGGGCGGGGACCCGGGCTCTTGTTGGGGCCAGTTGGGCACGTGCAGCGGCAGCGGTTGGGATTTGAATGTTAGCGCGGGAACGGGCGTGTCAGGTTTCCCTCCGCGAAACCCCCACCTCAACCCAAAGCTTTCAGATCTCAGTCTGAATTTTCACAGCGGCTTTAATATCGGAAAACAATCCACGGCTCTTTACGGGAGAAATCAGAGCGGGTGTCCAAAAGATGGTTGTGGGGAGTGAAGGAGATTTGAAAACAATTACATTTTTAATACTGCGGAGTTATTATACCAATACCCAGCAAAGGATAGTGAGCGCAGGCTTGCGCAGCATTCATTTCCAATTAAAACCTGGCTGCAGTCTTGTAAGTATTTATTTACGAGAATGAAGGAATGGGCTGATAATCAAGTCCCACGACACCACTACTCACACCAGCAGCGTAAAAGGTTTGATTTAATCACCAAAATAGCCAATTCTTACTTTTCTGCATTTCTATACATTACAAAAGATTCTTCGGTTTTACTGGATTTCTTTAATCAACTCGTTTATTATAACATAAATTACACTTTTAAAAACAAATGGCAAGACTGGTAAATATTTAAGAAATAATCAGAAATTAGAGACCACATGGTCAGTGTGAAGGAGACTGCTGCAGTTAACTGGGAATTTAGGTCAAGGTGGGAATTCAACTGGTAAATCTTTTGTAAGTTTAATTATAGTCTGAAAATAATCAGGCCTAACCTTTAAGGAAGTTAAAATAGCCCAGGTAAACAGGCAGCTGCCAGCTAGTGGAACATTACAGCACAGTACAGGACCTTCGGCCCTCGATGTTGTGCCGACCTGTCATACCGATCTCAAGCCCATCTAACCTACACTATTCCATGTACGTCCATATGCTTATCCAATAACGACTTAAATGTACCTAAAGTTGGCGAATCTACTACCGTTGCAGGCAAAGCGTTCCATTCCCTTACTACTCTCCGAGTAAAGAAACTACCTCTGACATCTGTCCTATATCTTTCACCCCTCAATTTAAAGCTATGCCCCCTCGTGCTCGCCGTCACCATCCTAGGAAAAAGGCTCTCCCTACCCACCCTATCTAACCCTCTGATTATTTTATATGTTTCAATTAAGTCACCTCTCAACCTTCTTCTCTCTAATGAAAACAGCCTCAAGTCTCTCAGCCTTTCCTCCTAAGACCTTCCCTCCATACTAGGCAACATCCTAGTAAATCTCCTCTGCACCCTTTCCAAAGCTTCCACATCCTTCTTATAATGCAGCGACCAGAACTGTACACAATACTCCAAGTGCGGCCGCACCAGAGTTTTGTACAGCTTCACCATAACCTCTTGGTTCCGGAACTCGATCCCTCCATTAATAAAAGCTAAAACACTGTACGCCTTCTTAACGGCCCTGTCAAGCTGGGTGGCAACTTTCAAGGATCTGTGTACATGGACACCGAAATCTCTCTGCTCATCTACACTACTAAGAATCTTACTATTATCCCTGTACTTTGCCTTGCGGTTACTCCTACCAAAGTGCATCACCTCACACTTGTCTGCATTAAACTCCATTTACCACCTCTCAGCCCAGCTCTGCAGCTTATCTATGTCTCTTTGTAACCTACAGCATGCTTTGTCACTATCCACAACTCCACCGACCTTAGTGTCGTCTGCAAATTTACTAACCCATCCTTCTACGCCCCCATCCAGGTCATTTATAAAAATGACAAACAACAGTGGACCCAACACTGACCTTTACGGTACACTACTAGTAACTGGTCTCCAGGATCAACATGTCCCATCAACTACCATAAGACATAGGAGTGGAAGTAAGGCCATTCGGCCCATCAAGTCCACTCCGCCATTTAAATCATGGCTGATGGGCATTTCAACACCACTTCCCTGCACTCTACCCGTAGCCCTTGATTCCTTTTGAGATCAAGAATTTGTCGATCTCTGCCTTCAAGGCATCCAAAGTCCCGGCTTCCACTGCACTCTGCGGCAATGAATTCCACAAGCTCCCACTCTCTGGCTGAAGAAATGTCATCTCATTTCAGTTTTAAATTTACCCCCTCTAATTTTAAGGCTGTGACCACGGGTCCTAGTCTTCCCGCCTAATGGAAACAACTTCCTAGCGTCCACCACCCTCTGTCTGCTTCCAGCAAACCAATTTCTGATCCAAACTGCTATATCTCCCACAATCCCATTCCTCCGCATTTTGTACAATAGCCTACTTTGGGGAACCTTATCAAACGCCTTGCTGAAATCCATATACACCACATCAACTGGTTTACTCTCATCTACCTGTTTGGTCACCTTCTCACTAACTTAATCAGGTTTGTGAGGCACAACCTTCCCATCACAAAACTGTGCTGACTATCCCTAATCAATTTATTCTTTTCTAGGTGATTATCAATCCTATTCCTTATAACCTTTTCCAACACTCTACCAACAACTGAGGTAAGGCTCACTGGTCTATAATTACCAGGGTTGTCTCTACTCCCCTTCTCGAACAGGGAAACCACATTTGCTATCCTCCAGTCGTCTGGCACTATTCCTGCAGACAATGACAAGTTAAAGATCAATGCCAAAGGCTCGGCAATCTCCTCCCTGGCTTCCCAGATGATCCGAGGATAAATCCCATCCGGCCCAGGGGACTTATCTATTTTCACACTCTGTAGGATTTCTAATACCTCTTCCTTGTGAACTTCAATCCCACCTAGTCTAGTAGCCTGTATCTCAGTATTCTCCTCAACAACATTGTCATTTTCTAGAGTGAATATTGTCAAAAATATTCATTTAGTGCTTCCCCATCTCCTCTGACTCCACACACAACTTCCCACGACTATCCTTGATTGGGCCTAATCTTACTTTCGTCATTCTTTTATTCCTTAAATACCTATAGAAAATTTACCCTGATCCTATTTGCCAACAACTTCTCATGTCTCCTCCTGGCTCTTCTGAGCTCTCTCTTTAGGTCTTCCCTGGCTACCTCGTAGCCCTCAAACGCCCTAACTGAGCCATCACATCTCATCCTAACATAAGCCTTCTTCTTGCTCTTGACCAGAGATTCCACCTCCTTCGTAAACCACGGCTCCCGCGCTCTACAGCTTCCTCCCTGCCTGACAGGTACATACTTATCTAGGACACACAGGAGCTTTTCCTTGAATAAGCTCCACATTTCTAATGTGCCCATCCCCTGCAGTTTTCTTCCCCATCCTATGCTCCCTAAATCTTGCCTAATCTCATCGTAATTGTCTTTCCCCCAGCTATAACTCTTGCCCAGTGGTATACACCTATCCCTTTCCATCACTAAAGTAAACATAACAGAATTGTGATCGCTATCACCAAAGTGCTCACCTACTTCCAAATCTATCACCTGGCCGGGCTCATTACCCAGTACCAAATCTAATGTGGCTTCGCCCCTTGTTGGCCTATCTACATACTGTGTCAGGAAGCCCTCCTGCACACACTGGACAAAAACTGACCCATCTATAGTACTCAAACTATAGTGTTCCCAGTCAGTATTTGCAAAGTTGAAGTTATCTATAAAACAACTGAGTGTTAGTTGTTCATTACCGGTAAGAAGGAGAAACAAGTGACTTGTGAGAGCTAACAAAGTGTGGAGCTGGATGAACACAGCAGGCCAAGCAGCATCTCAGGAGCACAAAAGCTGATGTTTCGGGCTTAGACCCTTCATCAGAAAAGGGGGATGGGGAGAGGGTTCTGAAATAAATAGGGAGAGACGGGGAGGTGCACTGAAGATGGATAGAGGAGAAGATAGGTGGAGAGGAGAGTATAGGTGGGGAGGTACGGATGGGATAGTCAGTCCGGGGAGGACGGACAGGTCAAGAAGGTGGGATGAGGTTAGTAGGTAGGAAATGGAGGTGAGGCTTGAGGTGGGAGGAGGGGATGGGTGAGAGGTGGAACAGGTTAGGGAGATGGGGATGAGCTGGGCTGGTTTTGGGATGCAGTGGGGATAGGGGAGATTTTGAAGCTTGTGAAATCCACATTGATACTATTGGGCTGCAGGGTTCCCAAGCGGAATATGAGTTGTTGTTCCTGCAACCTTCGGGTGGCATCGTTACGGTACTGCAGGAGGTCCAGGATGGACATGTTGTCTGAGGAATGGAAGAGGGAGTTGAAATGGTTCACAACTGGGAAGTGCAGTTGTTTATTGTGAACTGAGCATAGGCGTTCTGCAAAGCGATCCCCAAGCCTTGGCTTGGTTTTCCCGATGTAGAGGAGGCCACACTGGGTACAACGGATGCAGTATACCACATTGGCAGATGTGCAAGTGAGCCTCTGCTTGATGTGGAATGTCTTCTTGGGGCCTGGGATGGATCGGATTGAAGATGGCAGAAGTGTCAGAGGATGATGCGTTGGATCCGGAGGTTGGTGGGGTGGTACGTGAGGACGAGGGGGATTCTTTTTTGGTGGTTATTGCAGGGACGGGGTGTGAGGGATGAGTTGCACGTGACACGGTCGAGGGCATTCTCGATCACTGCAGGTGGTGGGTGGAGGAGTTGCAGTCCTTGAAAAACAAGCACATCCGAAATGTACGGGAGTGGAATGCCTCATCCTGGGAGCAGATGTGGCTGAGGCAAAGGAATTGGGAATAGGGGATGGCATTTTTGCAGGAAGGTGGGTGGGAGGAGCTGTATTCT
Organism: Stegostoma tigrinum; assembly: GCF_030684315.1. Classification (NCBI taxonomy): domain Eukaryota; kingdom Metazoa; phylum Chordata; class Chondrichthyes; order Orectolobiformes; family Stegostomatidae; genus Stegostoma; species Stegostoma tigrinum. Next base: position 98,117,625 of record NC_081362.1, on the reverse strand, counting down.
AGGTAGCTGTGGGAGTCGGTGGGCTTGAAAGGGATATCAGTTTCTAGGTGGTTGCCCAAGATGGAGACAGAGAGGTTCAGGAAGGTGAGAGAGGTGTTGGAGATGGTGAGGGGACCTTGAAGTTGGGGTGAAGGTGTTGGTGAAGTGGATGAACTGTTCAAGCTCCCCGTGGGACCATGAGGCAGTGCTGATATAGGAGGAAGGAGTGGGGTTTAGGGCCAGTTTATGTATGGAAGAGGGATTGGTCCATGTAACCTACAAAGAGGCAGGGATAGTTTGGGCCCATTCAGTTCCCATTATCTCTGACTCATCAGAGACTCGACCGAAGAAGACCTTGTTTGGGGCGGCACGGTGGCTCAGTGGTTAGCAATGCAGCCGCACAGCGCCAGTGACCCGGGTTCGATTCCAGCCTCGGGCAACTGTCTGTGTGAAGTTTACGTGTTCTCCCTGTGTCTGTGTGGGTTTCCTCCAGGTGCTCCGGTTTCATCCCACTTTCCAAAAATGTGCAGGCTTGGTGGATCGGCCATGCTAAATTGCCTGTAGTGTTCGGGGATGTATGGGTTATAGGGAGATGGGTCTGGGTGGGATGCTCCAAGGGGCAGTGTGGACTTGTTGGACGAAAGGGCCTGTTTCCACACTGTAGGGAATCTAATCTCTTGACACAAAAAGTGCAACCTCAAAATTAGCTGCATTATCAGTGTGGGCAAGAGTTGGCTGAAGTCAGGCAGAGACAGGATGAATAACAAAGAATTTGGGGTTCGGTTAGAAGGACAGCACTGGCTAGGCTGAGACACACTAGCTGGGTTTGGTCAGAAGGACAGCACTGGCTAGGACACACTGGCTGGGTTCGGTCAGAAGGACAGCAATGGCTAGGCTGGGACACACTGACTGGGTTTGGTCAGAAGGGCAGCACTGGCTAGGCTGGGGTCAGAAGGACAGAACTGGCTAGGCTGGGACACACTGGCTGGGTTCGGTCAGGACAGCACTGGCTAGGCTGGGACACACTGGCTGAGCTCGGTCAGAAGGGCAGCACTGGCTAGGCTGGTGTCAGAAGGGCAGCACTGGCTAGGCTGGGACACACTGGCTGGGTTCGGTCAGGAGGGCAGCACTGGCCAGGCTGGTGTCAGAAGGACAGCACTGGCTAGGCTGGGACACACTGGCTGGGTTCGGTCAGGAGGGCAGCACTGGCTAGGCTGGGACACACTGACTGGGTTCGGTCAGAAGGTCAGCACTGGCTAGGCTGGGACATACTGGCTGGGTTTGGTTAGAAGGGCAGCACTGGCTAGGTTGGGACACACTGGCTGGGTTCAGTCAGAAGGGCAGCACTAGCTCAGCTGGGGTCAGAACGACAGCAGTGGCTAGGCTGGGAGACACTGGCTGGGTTCGGTCAGAAGGACAGCACTGGCTAGGCTGGGGTCAGAAGGACAGCACTGGCTAGGCTGGGACACACTGGCTGGGTTTGGTCAGCAGGACAGCACTGGCTAGGCTGGGGTCAGAAGGACAGCAGTAGCTAGGCTGGGGCACACTGTCTGGGTTCGGTCAGAAGGACAGCACTGGCTAGGCTGGGACACACTGGCTGGGTTCGGTCAGAAGGGAAGCACTGGCTAGGCTGGGGTCAGAAGGACAGAACTGGCTAGGCTGGGACACACTGGCTGGGTTCAGTCAGGACAGCACTGGCAAGGCTGGGACACACTTGCTGAACTCGGTCAGAAGGGCAGCACTGGCTGGGTTCGGTCAGAAGGGCAGCACTGGCTAGGCTGGGACATACTAGCTGGGTTTGGTCAGAAGGGTAGCACTGGCTAGTCTGGATTCAGAAGGGCAGCACTGGCTAGGCTGGCTGGGTTCAGTCAGAAGGGGAGCGCTGGCTCAGCTGAGGTCAGAACGACAGCAGTGGCTAGGTTGGGACACTGGCTGGGTTTGGTCAGAAGGACAGCACTGGCTTGGCTGGGGTCAAAACGACAGCACTGGCTAGGCTGGGACACACTGGCTGGGTTCGGTCAGCAGGACAGCACTGGCTAGGCTGGGGTCAGAAGGACAGAACTGGCTAGGCTGGGACACACTGGCTGGGTTCGGTCAGGACAGCACTGGCTAGGCTGGGACACACTTGCTGAACTCGGTCAGAAGGACAGCACTGGCTAGGCTGGGGTCAGAAGGACAGCAGTGGCTAGGCTGGGACACACTGGCTGGGTTCAGTCAGAAGGGCAGCGCTAGCTCAGCTGGGGTCAGAACGACAGCAGTGGCTAGGTTGGGACACACTAGCTAGGTTCGGTCAGAAGGGCCGCACTGGCTAGGCTGGGACACACTGGCTGGGTTCGGTCAGAAGGACAGCACTGGCTAGGCTGGGTTCGGTCAGAAGGACAGCACTGGCTAGGCTGGGGTCAGAAGGACAGCACTGGCTAGGCTGGGACACACTGGCTGGGTTTGGTCTGAAGGACAGCACTGGCTCGGCTGGTGTGAGAAGGACTGCACTGGCTAGGCTGGGACACACTGGCTGGGTTCGGTCAGAAGGACAGCACTGGCTAGGCTGGGGTCAGAAGGACAGCAGTGGCTAGGTTGGGACACTGGCTGGGTTTGGTAAGAAGGACAGCACTGGCTATGTTCGGTCAGAAGGGCACCACTGGCTAGGCTGGGGTCAGAAGGACAGAACTGGCTAGGCTGGGACACACTGGCTGGGTTCGGTCAGAAGGACAGCACTGGCTCGGCTGGGGTCAGAAGGACAGCACTGGCTAGGCTGGGACACACTGGCTGGGTTCGGTAAAAAGGACAGCACTGGCTATGTTCGGTCAGAAGGGCACCACTGGCTAGGCTGGGGTCAGAAGGACAGAACTGGCTAGGCTGGGACACACTGGCTGGGTTCGGTCAGAAGGACAGCATTGGCTAGGCTGGGACACACTGGCTGGGTTCGGTCAGAAGGACAGCACTGGCTAGGTTCGGTCAGAAGGGCAGCACTGGCTAGGCTGGGGTCAGAAGGACAGAACTGGCTAGGCTGAGACACACTGGCTGGGTTCGGTCAGAAGGACAGCACTGGCTAGGCTGTGACACACTGGCTGAGCTCTGTCAGAAGGGCAGCAACTGGCTTTGCTGGGGTCAGAAGGAAAGAATTGGCTAGGCTGGGACACACTGACTGGGTTCAGTCAGAAGGGCAGTACTGGCTCAGCTGGGGTCAGAAGGACAGCAGTGGCTAGGGTGGGACACTGGCTGGGTTCGGTCAGAAGGACAGCACTGGCTCAGCTGGGGTCCGAACGACAGCACTAGCTAGGCTGGGACACACTGGCTGGGATCGGTCAGAAGGACAGCACTGGCTAGGGTGGGGTCAGAAGGGCAGCAGTGGCTAGGTTGGGACACTGGCTGGGTTCGGTCAGTAGGACAGCACTGTCTGGGTTCGGTCAGAAGGACAGCACTGGCTAGGCTGTGGTCAGAAGGACAGCACTGGCTAGGCTGGGACACACTGGCTGGGTTTGGTCAGAAGGACAGCACTGGCTAGGCTGGGACACACTGGCTGGGTTGGGTCAGAGGGGCAGCACTGGCTAGGCTGGGGTCAGAAGGACAGCACTGGCTAGGCTGGGACACACTGGCTGAGCTCGGTCAGAAGGGCAGCACCGGCTAGGCTGGGGTCAAAAGGACAGCACTGGCTAGGCGGGAACACACTGGCTGGGTTCGGTCAGAAGGACAGCACTGGCTAGGCTGGGGTCAGAAGGACAGCAGTGGCTAGGTTGGGACACTGGCTGGGTTCAGTCAGAAGGGCAGTACTGGCTCAGCTGGGGTCAGAAGGACAGCAGTGGCTAGGGTGGGACACACTGGCTGGGTTCGGTCAGAAGGACAGCACTGGCTCAGCTGGGGTCCGAACGACAGCACTAGCTAGGCTGGGACACACTGGCTGGGATCGGTCAGAAGGACAGCACTGGCTAGGGTGGGGTCAGAAGGGCAGCAGTGGCTAGGTTGGGACACTGGCTGGGTTCGGTCAGTAGGACAGCACTGTCTGGGTTCGGTCAGAAGGACAGCACTGGCTAGGCTGTGGTCAGAAGGACAGCACTGGCTAGGCTGGGACACACTGGCTGGGTTTGGTCAGAAGGACAGCACTGGCTAGGCTGGGACACACTGGCTGGGTTGGGTCAGAGGGGCAGCACTGGCTAGGCTGGGGTCAGAAGGACAGCACTGGCTAGGCTGGGACACACTGGCTGAGCTCGGTCAGAAGGGCAGCACTGGCTAGGCTGGGGTCAAAAGGACAGCACTGGCTAGGCGGGAACACACTGGCTGGGTTCGGTCAGAAGGACAGCACTGGCTAGGCTGGGGTCAGAAGGACAGCAGTGGCTAGGTTGGGACACTGGCTGGGTTCAGTCAGAAGGACAGCACTGGCTAGGTTCGGTCAGAAGGACAGCAGTGGCTAGGGTGGGACACACTGGCTGGGTTCGGTCACAAGGACAGCACTGGCTAGGCTGGGGTCAGAAGGACAGCACTGGCTAGGCTGGGAGACACTGGCTGGGTTTGGTCAGAAGGACAGCACTGGCTAGGCTGGGGTCAGAAGGACAGCATTGGCTAGGCTGGGACACACTGGCTGAGCTTGGTCAGAAGGGCAGCACTGGCTAGGCTGGGGTCAGAAGGACAGCACTGGCTGGGCTGGGACACTGGCTGGATTCGGTCAGAAGGGCAGCACTGGCTAGGCTGGGGTCAAAAGTACAGCACTGGCTAGGCGGGAACACACTGGCTGGGTTCGGTCAGAAGGACAGCACTGGCTAGGCTGGGGTCAGAAGGACAGCAGTGGCTAGGTTGGGACACTGGCTGGGTTCAGTCAGAAAGACAGCACTGGCTAGGTTCGGTCAGAAGGACAGCAGTGGCTAGGGTGGGACACACTGGCTGGGTTCGGTCACAAGGACAGCACTGGCTAGGCTGGGGTCAGAAGGACAGCACTGGCTAGGCTGGGAGACACTGGCTGGGTTTGGTCAGAAGGACAGCACTGGCTAGGCTGGGGTCAGAAGGACAGCATTGGCTAGGCTGGGACACACTGGCTGAGCTTGGTCAGAAGGGCAGCACTGGCTAGGCTGGGGTCAGAAGGACAGCACTGGCTGGGCTGGGACACTGGCTGGATTCGGTCAGAAGGGCAGCACTGGCTAGGCTGGGGTCAGAAGGACAGCACTGGCTGGGCTGGGACACTGGCTGGATTCGGTCAGAAGGGCAGCACTGGCTATGCTGGGGTCAGAAGGGCAGCACTGGCTGGGCTGGGACACTGGCTGGATTCGGTCAGAAGGGCAGTACTGGCTCGGCTGGGGTCGGAAGGACAGCACTGGCTAGGCTGGGGTCGGAAGGACAGCACTGGCCTGGCCACTGGTTGCAGTGGGAGCGGCGATGTGAGTCTCGCGAGATGCGTTTGCGGTTGGAGGCGGCGGAGGCACGGGCCTGGTCTGTGTGCCCGGGACTGAGCGGCGGGACACTGGAGGAGGAGGAGGCGGCGCAGAGGGACGGAGGTAGTGGCTGGGCCGCACTCCGCCGTCACCATGGAAACCGAGCTGCAGAAACGCAGTGAAAACAAGAAGCCGCTGAGGGTGAAGGTGATCAGTTTGGGGAGTGCCGAGGTGGGCAAGGTGAGGGAGCCCGGGGGTAACGCTGGGGAACGGGGGGTGAGGACGGCCCTGTTCGCGGCAGTACCTCAGCAAGTCTCCTTAGACACCTTTCAAACCCAACCAGTCTCCTCCCATCGAGAGAGATAAAAAATAACTAGGGCAGCACGACACCACCCTCCAGGCTCCCTTACCATCCTGACTTGCAAATATATTAAAATAAAACAAAAACAATGTGGAGCTGGAGATCTGAAACAAACAGAGGGAACACAGCAGCACTAATGTTTTGCGTACAGTTTCCCTTTTCAGACCCTTCTCGGAAATATACTGTCGTTCCTTCAGTGTTGCTGGATCAAAATTCTGGATTTCCTTCTAGAACTGCGAACAGCACCAGATCAAATAGGCAGCTCAGCGCCACTTTTGAAGAACAATTGCTATCGAGTGATCTGAGAGGCTATTTTCGACAGGGCAGTAATGACTTCGAAGTTGTTATTTGCACGGATCGTGAAAGTGAAGACAATGAATTGTTTCAAATGGAAATTGAATTGATATTTGAAGGATATACACTTGCAAGGCTCTGAAGAGAAAGTAGACGGATATACATGACTAAATTTGCTTTTCAGAAACATTATGGCCATAATTGGCCACATGACCTCCTTCTATGTTTGACAACTGAATGACTTTAATACTTCAATTTATTGCAGTTTTAATAAATGGAAGTATCATGTCACTCTGCCATCTGTTTAGCTCCTTTGTTGTCGGGAGTCACACGTCACCAGGTCTAGTCCAACAGGTTTATTTGAAATGTTAAGCTTTTGGACGGTAGCCTGTTCGTCAGGTGAAGTCCTTTTTTTTGTCAGCATTCAAATGACAAAAGATAAAGGGCCTGCGGGCCCTGCAAGGACACCCTCATCCGCTTAGCCGAACACATCCTCACCCTCAACAAATTCTCTTTCAATTCCTCCTATTTCCTACAGACAATGGGGGTGGCTGTGGGTACCTGCATGGGCCCAAGCTATGCCTGCCTCTTTGTAGGTTACGTAGAACAATCCCTCTTCCGTACCTACACTGGCCCTAAACCCCACCACTTCCTCCATTACATTGATGACTGTATCGGCACAGTCTTGTGCTCCCACGAGGAGCTTGAACAGTTCATCCACTTCACCAACACCTTCCACCCCAACCTCAAGTTCACCTGGACCATCTCCCAACACATCCCTCACCTTCTTGGACCTCTCTGTCTCCATGTCAGGCAACCACCTAGAAACCAATATCCATTTCAAGCCCACCGATTCCCACAGCAACCTAGAATACACCTCCTCCCACCCACCTTCCTGCAAAAATTCCATTCCCTATTCCCAATTCCTTCGCCCCTGCTGCATCTGTTCCCAGGATGAGGTATTCCACTCCCGTACATCTCAGATGTCCTTGTTTTTAAAGGACCGCAACATCCCCCACGCAGTGTTTGAGAATGCCCTCGACCATGTCTCCTGCATTTCCTGCAGCTCATCCCTCACACCCCGTCCCCACAATAACTGCCAAAAGAGAATCCCCCTCATCCTCACATACCACCCCACCAACCTCCGCATCCAACGCATCATCCTCCGACACTTCTGCCATCTGCAATCTGCCCCCACCACCAAAGACATTTCTCCATCCCCACCTTTGTCTGCTTTCCGGAGGGACCACTCTCTCCATGATTCCTTCGTCCGCTCCACGGTCCACTCCAACCCCACCACACCCAGCACCTTCCCCTGCAACCGCAGGAAGTGCGTCACTTGCCCCCACACCTCCTCCCTCACCCCCATCCCAGGCCCCAAGAAGACTTTCCACATCAAACAAATGTTCACCTGCACAACTGCCAATGTGGTATACTGCATCCACTGTACCCGGTGTGGCTTCCTCTACATTGGGGAAACCAAGCGGAGGCTTGGGAACTGCTTTGCAGAACACCTATGCTCGGTTCGCAGTAAGCAACTGCACCTCCCAGTCACAAACCATTTTAACTCCACCTCCCATTCCTTAGACGACATGTCCATCCTGGGCCTCCTGCAGTGCCACAGCGATGCCACCCGTAGGTTGCAGGAACAGCAACTCATATTCTGCCTGTGAATCCTGCAGTCCAATAGTATCAATGTGGATTTCACAAGCTTCAAAACCTCCCCTCCCCCCACTGCATCCCAAAACCAGCCCAGCTCGCCCCGTCTTCCAAACCTGTTCCTCCTCCCACCTGTCCCCTTCTCCCACCTCAAGCCGCACCTCCATTTCCCACCTACTAACCATCTCGCTCCCTCGACCTGTCCATCCTCCCCGGACCGACCTATGCCCTTCCTGCCTCCCCGCTATAGTCACCTCTACAGGGTCCATCCCCGCCCCTTTAACTTGTCTGTCTCCCCTCCACCTATCTTCTCTCCTATCCATCTTCGATCTGCCTCTCCCTCTCTCCCTATTTATTTCAGAACCTTCTCCCCCTCCCCCTTTTCTGATGAATGGTCTAGGCCCGAAACATCAGCTTTTGTGCTCCTAAGATGCTGCTTGGCCTGGCTAGTTTTTCAGTTGTTTTTAATTCGTTCATGGGATGTGGGCATCACAATCTGACCAGCATCTGTTGCCTGTCCCTAGTTGCCCTTGAGAAAGAGTTGGTGAGCTGCCTTCTTGTACTACTGCAGTCCACATGCTATAGATTGACACAAAAAGCTCTCATGGAGGAAATTCCAGGATTTTGGCCCAGAGCCTGTGAAGGAGCAGCGATATATTTCCAAGTCAGGATGGTGAGTGGCTTGCAGGGGTTTCTGTTCCCATGTGTCTGGTGCCCTTGTCCTTGTGGATGGATGTGGTTGTGTTTGGAAGGTGCTGTCTATGCATCTTGAGTGAATTTCTGCAGTGCATCTACAGATAGGACACACTGCTCCTACTGAGTTTTGGTGGTGGAGGGAGTTAATGCCTGTGGATGTGGTGCGAATCAAGCAGGCTACTCTGTACTGGATGGTGTTAAGATTCACGAATGTTGTTCAAGCTGCTCCCATCCAGGCAAGTGATGAGTATTTCATCACATTCATGACTTTTGCCTTTAGCATTGGGGATGCATGAGTAAAAGTTGGAGTGAGTGGTTGTGTAGAAATGCAGAAACATTATAATTCTGCATTACAACAGTTAGCAAGACAACCTGTGAATAGGAGATAATGGGAACTGCAGATGCTGGAGAATCCAAGATAACAAAGTGTGAAGCTGGATGAACACAGCAGGCCAAGCAGCATCTCAGGAGCACGAAAGCTGACGTTTCGGGCCTTGACCCTTCATCAGAGAGGGGGATGGGGAGAGGGTTCTGGAATAAATAGGGAGAGAGGGGGAGGCGGACCGAAGATGGAGAGAAAAGAAGATAGATGGAGAGAAGAGTATAGGTGGGGAGGTAGGGAGGGGATAGGTCAGTCCAGGGAAGACAGACAGGTCAAGAAGGTGGGATGAGGTAGCAGGTAGGAAATGGAGGTGCGGCTTGGGGTGGGAGGAAGGGATGGGTGAGAGGAAGAACAGGTTAGGGAAGCGGAGACAGACTGGGCTGGTTTTGGGATGCAGTGGGGGTAGGGGACGAGCTGGGCTGGTTTTGTGATGCAGTTTGGGAAGGGGAGATTTTGAAGCTTGTGAAGACAACATTGATACCATTGGGCTGCAGGATTCCCAAGCAGAATGAGTTGCTGTTCTTTCAACCTTCGGGTGACATCATTGTGGCACTGCAGGAGGCCCATGATGGACATGTCGTCTGAGGAATGGGAGGGGGAGTTAAAATGGTTTGCGACTGGGAGGTCCAGTTGTTTATTGCAAACCGAGCGGAGGACTTCTGCAAAGTGGTCCCCAAGTCTCCGCTTGGTTTCTCCAATGTAGAGGAAGCCACACTGGGTACAATGGACACAGTATACCACATTGGCAGATGTGCAGGTGAACACCTGCTTAATGTGGAAGGTCATCTTGGGGCCTGGGATGGGGGTGAGGGAGGAGGTGTGGGGGCAAGTGTAGCACTTCCTGTGGTTGCAGGGGAAGGTGCCGGGTGTGGTGGGTTGGAGGGGAATGTGGAGCAGACAAGGGAGTCACGGAGACAGTGGTCTCTCCGGAAGGCAGACAAGGGTGGGGAATCAATTATCAGTGGAAAATGGCTTGGGTGGTGGGGTCGGATAGTAGATGGCGTAAGTGTCGGAGGCTCCCCAGAGGAGCTTGAACAGTTCATCCACTTCACCAACACCTTCCACCCCAACCTCAAGTTCACCTGGGCCATCTCCAACACATCCCTCACCTTCCTGGACCTCTCAGTCTCCATCTCAGGTAACCAGCTATAAACTGATGTCCATTTCAAGCCCACTGACTCCCACAGCTACCTAGAATACACCTCATCCCACCCACCCGCCTGCCTGCAAAAATTCCACCCCCTATTGTCAATTCCTCCGCCTCCGCTGCATCTGCTCCCAGGATGAGTCATTCCACTCCCGCACATCCCAGATGTCCATTTTCTTCAAGGACCGCAACTTTCCCCCCGCAGTGGTCGAGAACGCCCTTGACCACGTCTCCGGCGTTTCCCGCAACACCTCCCTCACACCTCACCCCCGCCACAACCGCCCCAAGAGGATCCCCCTCATTCTCACAAACCACCCCACCAACCTCCGGATCCAACGCATCCTCCTCCGACACTTCCGCCATCTACTATCCGACCCCACCACCCAAGCCATTTTTCCATCCCCACCCTTGTCTGCCTTCCAGAGAGACCACTGTCTCCGTGACTCCCTTGTCCGCTCCACACTCCCCTCCAACCCACCACACCCGGCACCTTCCCCTGCAACCGCAGGAAGTGCTGCACTTGCCCCCACACCTCCTCCCTCACCCCCATCCCAGGCCCCAAGATGACCTTCCACATTAAGCAGATGTTCACCTGCACATCTGCCAATTTGGTATACTATATCCATTGTACCCAGTGTGGCTTCCTGTACATTGGGGAAACCGAACGGAGGCTTGGGGACCGCTTTGCAGAAGACCTCTGCTCGGTTTGCAGTAAACAACTGGACCTCCCAGTCGCAAACCATTTTAACTCCCCCTCCCATTCCTCAGACGACATGTCCATCATGGGCCTCCTGCAGTGCCACATTGATGCCACCCGAAGGTTGAAAGAACAGCAACTCATATTCCGCTTGGGAACCCTGCAGCCCAATGGTATCAATGTGGACTTCACAAGCTTCAAAACCCCCCCTTCACCCACTGCATCCCAAAACCAGACCAGTTCTTCCCCTCCCGCCACTGCATCACAAAACCAGCCCAGCTCTTCCCCTCCACCCACTGCATCCCAAAACCAGTCCAGCCTGTCTCTGCTTCCCTAACCTGTTCTTCCTCTCATCCATCCCTTCCTCCCACCCCAAGCCGCACCTCCATCTCCTACCTACTAACCTCATCCCACCTCCTTGACCTGTCCATCTTCCCTGGACTGACCTATCCCCTCCCTACCTCCCCACCTATACTCTCCTCTCCACCTACCTTCTTTTCTCTCCATCTTCGGTCCGCCTCCCCCTCTCTCCCTATTTATTCCAGAACCCTCATCCCATCCCCCTCTCTGATGAAGGGTCTGGGCCCGAAACGTCAGCTTTTGTGCTCCTGACGTGCTGCTTGGCCTGCTGTGTTCATCCAGCCTCACACTTTGTTATCTGAATAGCAGACATTTTTTCTGATATCATGTATGTACTGCAGTCAGTGGGTAATTCAGTTGATTTTATTTCGTGAATGTAATTGCAAAGTGATGGCCTCCTCATTTGCTGAGTTCTAGGTGATTAGGCAGTCGAGGCGGCACTCCTTGGTAATCAGATCAGAGATAGTGGGAACTGCCATTGCTGGAGAATCTGAGATTACAAGGTTATAACAAGGACATTGTCTGGAGAAGGGTCTAGACCTGAAACATCAGCTTTCCTGCTCCTCTGATGTTGCTTGGCCTGCTGTGTTCATCCAGCTGTACACCTTGTTAACTCCTTGGTAATGTTAGGTATTGTGTACCAGCTGGAGCTTGCATCTATCTGCTACATACAAACCCAGTATCGTACTGAGTGAGATTGCTTAATTGAGCACAGATTGGAGTAATTTCAGTTTGATATGAGGTGTGACTGATTTAAGTACTGATTTACTGGTGTAGCTGCAATTGCTGACTAATTGTGTTTCCTTTCCAGAGTTGTATAATTAAACGATACTGTGAGAAGAGGTTTGTCCCAAAATATTTGGCAACTATTGGAATTGACTATGGAGTGACAAAGTGAGTACTACCAGGAATGCTACTTTTCCAACTATCTTTAGTTGGTTTTCCTGATGGTGACTATTGTTAAATGTTGAAAACACGACTGGTAATAAAAAGGCTATCTACTTAAATTAGCTACATTCTTGTTTCAAGAAAGTTTTTAAGAATGCATTCTTGAGTATTTGAACTAAATTTAGAAGATGAGACAGGAAGGGAGAGATTGGAGTGGGAGAGGGTTGTCAATGGGGAGCAGTGATTTGACCAGTAAGGTGAGGGTGGAATGCTGAAAACCAATTCAGAGAACCGAGAGCTGTTCACACAGGAACAGGCCCTTCAGTTCATCAAGACTGTGCCCATACATGACACCTTTCTAAACTAAAAACCTTTTCCCCCATGCGGTCTCTGTGCACATATTCCCTGTCTATTCATGTATCTGTCAAGATGCCTCTGAAACGTTGCAGTTGTACCCACTTCCACCATCTCCTTTGACCGCACATTCCAGGCACTTACCACCTTCTGTGTTTAAAAATAGCTTGCCTCTCACATCTTGTTTAAACTTAACTCCCTTTAACAGAGGTCCCCTGGTAATTGACATTTCTACCCTGGGGAAAAGACTCCAGCTATCCATGCCTGTCATCATTTTGTAAACTTCGGTTAGGTTGCTTCTCATTCTTTGACGTTCAGGTGAAAACATTCCAGGTTTATCCAATCTTCCCTTACAGCTAATACCCTCCAAACCAGGTAACATTCTGTTCAACCATTTCTGGCCCTCTCCAAAGCCTCCACATTCTTTTGATAAAGTGGTGACCAGAAATGCACAGAGTGTTCCAAATGTGGCCTGACTAAAGTTCTATACAGCTGCAATATGACTTGACAATTTTTCTGCTCTATACCCCAACCGATGAAGGAAAGCCTGCCCATACGCCTTCTTGACTATCTTATCTACTTGTGTTCCAACTTTCAAGAAACTGTGTGTTGATGCCACTAAGAGTTTTCGCATTTACTGCATAATTCCGTCCTGCATTAGATTTCCAAAACGTATAACACCCCATTTGTCCAGATTAAATTCCATCTGCCATTTCTCCACTCCAGTGTCCAACCTAGCTACTCCGTATCCTTAATGCCCCAGGCTTTGTGTTGTCTGCAAACTTACTAATCAGGCCACCTGCATTCCCCTCCAAATCGTTTACATATATACTGCAAACAACATAAGAACAAGGCATTCAGCACCCTAAACGTTCAGAATCAAAGAATCCCTCCAGTGTGGAAACAGGCCCTTCGGCTCTATAAGTCCACACCGACCCTCAGAGCATCCCGCCCAGATCAATCCTCTATAACCCACCTAATCTACACATTCCTGAACACTACGGGAAATTTAGCATGGCCAATCCACCTAGCATGCATATCTTTGGGCTGTGGGAGGAAACTGGAGGAAACCCACACAGACATGGGGCGAATGAGCAAACTCCACACAGACAGGCGCCCGAGGGTGGAATTGCACCCGGGTCCCTAGTGCTGTAAGGCAGCAGTGCCAACCACTGAGCCACCGTGCCAACCCAAATGTGAATTTGCTACGACCGGAGTTTGAGCAATGACTCATCCAGCCGGAAGTCATTTGAATTCGGCAAGTTGAGGAAGCGCATTTGACAAGATTCGAACCTATGCGCTGAAACCCCAATGGATTTCTAATCCATTGCCTTAACCACTTGTCCACAACTTCAATGTGTTTGAACATTCTGATTATAAAGACTGAAAGATTTATTTTACTTTATTTCTAATTGGAATTAGAAGAGAGATGATGACCCAGTAGTGCTATTGCTGAACTGTTAATCCAGAGACCCAGTTAGTGTTATGGGGTGCCAGGTTCGAATCTAGCCACGAGATGGTGGAATTTGAATTCAATAAAAATTTTGAATTAAGAGTCTAATGACAACCATGAATCCATTGGCAAGTGTCTGAAAAACCCTTCAGGTTCACTCGTGCCCTTCAGGGAAGGAATCTGCCATCTTTACCTGTTCTGGCTTACATGTGACCCCAGACCACAGGAATGTGGTTGACTCTTAATTGCCATCTGGACAGATAAGGTTGGGCAATAGATGCTGGCCTAACCAGTGATGCTGTCATCCTGTGAATGAATTTTTTTAAAAAACTGAGAAAATGACTGTTTTGCAGGAAAGCATTGAGGAAGGAACAGGTGAACCTTTATAAAAGCAAGTAACTGAAACTCATTGTGTGTGCTGTTTACACTACTGCTGCTTTGTTCAAGCAGTGGGAGAAGCTATTTGGAGACGGCTTGACTTCGGGGACCCATGTACAAACTAAGATTCGGCAGGCAGCATGTTGCTGACTGGTTTCTGGGGTTGTGACCAATAGTGGATGCCAATGGCCGTTGGCCTGACAGCAGCTATCTGATTAACATCCTTTTCAACTATGCAGAAGTCAATGATACTAGCAAAAGCATGGAGCTACTAGAACATAGAACATAGAAAAATACAGCACAGTTCAGGCCCTTCGGCTCACGATGTAGTGCCGTGGAATAATCCTAATCCAAAAATAAAATAACCTAACCTACATTCCCCTCAATTCACTGCTGTCCATGTGCATGCCCAGCAGTCGCTTAAATGTCACTAATGACTCTGCTTCACGACTTCCACTGGCAAACTATTCCATGCGCTCACAATTCTCGGTGAAGAACCTCCCTTTGATGGTCTCCTCTATACCTTCTTCCTAACACCTTAAAATTATGACCCGTCGTGGCAGTCAATCCTGCCCTGGGAAAAAGTCTCTGGCTATCGACTCTATCCATGCCTCTCATTACCTTGTACACCTCGATCAGGTCACCTCTCTTCCTCCTTCTCTCCAGAGAGAAAAGTCCGAGCTCAGTCAACCTCTCCTCGTAAGACAAGCCCTCAAGTCCAGGCAGCATCCTGATAAACCTCCTTTGCACCCTCTCCAAAGCCTCCACATCTTTCCTATAATAGGGCGACCAGAACTGGACACAATATTCCAAGTGTGGTCTCACCAGGGTTTTGTAGAGCTGCAGCATAACCTCGCGGCTCTTAAACTCGATCCTCCTGTTAATGAAAGCCAAAACACCATATGCTTTCTTAACAATCTTATCCACTTGGATGGCAACTTTGAGGGAGCTATGCACTTGAACACCAAGATCCCGCTGTTCCTATACACTGCCTTTAATCCTATATTCAGCATTTAAGTTTGACCTTCCAGAATGCATCACTTGGCATTTATCCAGGTTGAACTCCATCTGCCATTTCTCAGCCCAGCTACACATACTGTGAATGTCTCGCTGAAGCCTGCAATAGCCCTCGATACTATCAACGGCACCTCCAACCTTTGTGTCATCAGCAAACATACTTTCCCACCCCTCAACCTCCTCATCCAAGTCATTTATAAAAACTACAAAGAGCAGAGGCCCATGAACTATGCACCACTAGTCACAGTCCTCCAATCCGAGAAACAACCTTTAACGATCACTGTCTGCGTCCTACAATCGAGCCAATTTTGTATCCAATTAGCTAGCTCTCTCTGGATCACATGCGACCTAACTTTCATGACTAGCCTGCCATGCGGGACCTTGTCAAAGGCCTTCCTAAAGTCCATATCGACAATATCCACTGGCCTACCCTCATCTATCCTCTTGGTTATCTCTTCAGAAAACTCTAAAAGATTTGTCAGACATTACTTCCAGTGTACAAATCCATGCTAACTATCCCTAATCAGACCTTGACCATCTAAATATTGGTTGATCCTGTTCCTCAGTATCCTTTCCAGTGACTTCTCCTACCACTGATGTCAGGCTCACTGGCCTGTAATTCCCTGGCTTGTCTTTGTTACCTTTCCTAAACAATGGAACAACATTAGCCATCCTCCAGTCTTCTGCAACTTCACCAGTGGCTAAATTGAAGCAAAAATCCCTGCAAAGGTGTCTGCAGTTTTTCCCCAGCGCCCCACAACATGCAAGGATGGACTTGATCAGGCCCAGGGGATTTATCCACCTTAAAGCGATCTAAGGCTGCAAACACCTCCACTCTCATAATATGTATGCCGTCGAAAACATTCCCACTGGTTTCCCTTATTTCCTTAGCATCCATAATTCTCACCACAGTAAAGAGAATTATTCATGAAAAATCATTGCCAACTCCAGTGGCTCAACAAACAAATGACCATGCTGATCTTTAAGGGGTCCAATTGTCTCCCGAGCTATCCTTTTACTCTTAAGATAGCTATGGAATCTCGAGATTATCTTTAACCATATCTGTCAGATCCATCTCATATAAAAAGCTGTAGAGCTGGATGAACACAGCAGGCCAAGCATCATCTTAGGAGCAGGAAAGCTCACACTTCAGGCCTAGAACCTTCATCAGAAATGGGGGAGGTGAGGGGTTTCTCAAATAAATAGGCAGAGAGGGGAAGGCAGATCGAAGATGGATAGAGTAGAGGATAGGTGGAAAGGAGACAGACAGGTCAAAGATGCAGGGATGGAGCCAGTGAAGGTGAGTGTAGATGGGGAGGTAGGGAGGAGATATGTCAGTCCAGGGAGGACGGACAGGTCAAGGGGGCGGGATGAGGTTAGTAGGCAGGAAATGGGGGTGTGGCTTGAGGTGGGAGGAGACAATAGATCAGAGGAGGAACACGTTGAGGAGGCGGGGACGAGCTGGGCTGGTTTTGGGATGTGGGAGGGGGAGGGGAGATTTTGAAGCTTGTGAAACTCTTATCCGCCAAGCCAAACGCGTCATCACTCTGAACAACTTCTCTTTCAATTCCTCCCACTTCCTACAGACGAAGGGGGTGGCCATGGGTACCCGCATAGGCCCAAGTTATGCCTGCCTCTTTGTAGGTTACGTGGAACAATCCCTTTTCCGTACCTACACTGGCCCTAAACACCACCTCTTCCTCCGTTACATTGATGACTGTATCGGCGCCGCCTCGTGCTCCCGCAAGGAGCTCATACAGTTCATCTATTCCACCAACTCCTTCCACCCCAACCTTAAGTTCACCTGGACCATCTCCAACACATCCCTCACCTTCCTGGACCTCTCTGTCTCCATGTCAGGCAACCACCTAGAAACCGATATCCATTTCAAGCCCACCGACTCCCACATCTACCTAGAATACACCTCCTCTCACCCACCTTCCTGCAAAAATTCCATCCCCTATTCCCAATTCCTTCGCTTCCACCGCATCTGCTCCAGGATGAGGTATTCCACTCGTGTACATCCCAGTTTCCCTCGTTCCTCAAGGGCCACAACTTGCCTCCCGCAGTGGTCGAGAATGCCCTGAACCGTGTCTCCCGCATTTCCCGCAACTCATCCCTCACACCCGTCCCCGCAATAACCACCAAAAGAAAATCCCCCTTGTCTTCACATACCACCCCACCAACCTCCGGATCCAACGCATCATCCTCCAACACTTCCGCCATCTACAATCCGACCCCACCGCCAAAGACATTTTTCCAACCCCAACCTTGTCTGCCTTCCGGAGAGACCACTCTCTCCGTGACTCCCTTGTCTGCTCCACACTGCCCTCCAACCCCACCACACCCGGCACCTTCCCCTGCAACTGCAGGAAGTGCTACACTTGCCCCCACACCTCCTCCCTCAACCCCATCCCAGGCCCCAAGATGACTTTCCACTTCTAGCGATGTTCACCTGCACATCTGCCAGTGTAGTATACTGCATCCGCTGTACCCGTTGTGGCCTGTTCTACATCAGGGAAACCAAGCGTAGGCTTGGGGACTGCTTTGCAGAACACCTATGCTTAGTTCGCAATAAACAACTGGACCTCCCAGTCGCAAACCATTTCATCTCCCCTTCCCATTCCTCCAACGACATGCCCATTCTGGGCCTCCTGCAGTTCCACAGCGATGCCACCCGAAGGTTGCAGGAACAGCAACTCATATTCCGCTTGGGAACCCTGCAGCCCAATGGTATCAATGTGGACTTCACAAGCTTCAAAATCTTCCCTCCTCCCACTGCATCCCAAAACCAGCCCAGCGCATCCCACCTCCCTAACCTGTTCTTCCTCTCACCTATCCTCTCTTCCCACCTCAAGCTGCACCTCCATTTCCTGCCTACTAGCCTCATCCCGCCCCCTTGACCTGTCCGTATATACCAGCCCCAGAGCCGATCCATGTTCTGAGCTCATCTGCCTTACCAGTCAGACCTCGTGCGTTGAAGTTAATGCACTTTCAACCACAAGTCTTTTGTCTCCCTTTACTGTGCCCCTGGCTACCCTGAGTAGTAAACTTGCTCTCAATGGCTCATGTATTTCCCCGACTTCTCGATTACACTCTCTTATTCAGAGTCCCACCCCTCTGCCAAACTATTTTAAACCCTCCTGGGTTACACTAGCAAATCTCCCCGCAAGTATATTAGACCTCCTCCGGATCAAGTGTAACCCATCCCACTTGTACAGATCACCTCTCACCCAGATGAGATCTCAGTGATCCAAGAACTGAAAACTCTGCCTCCTACACCAGCTCCTCAGCCATACAGTCATCTGGCCTGTCTTTCTATTTCTACCCTCACTGGTGCGTAGCACTGGGAGATCATTACTCTTGAGGTCCTGCTTTTTAATTCTTACCGAACTCCCTTAACTCATTTCATAGGACCTCATTCCTTTGTTTAACTATGTCATTTGTACCGATGTGCAGAATGACCTCTGGCTGTTCACCCTGCCCCTTCAGAATGTTCTGCAACTGCTTAAAGACATCTTGACCCTGGTACCCCAGAGACAACATACCATCCTGGTATCTCGTCTGCAGCTGCAGAATCTCCTTTCTGTCCCCCTCACAACTGAGTCTCCTATCAGTATCGGAGATGACAAAGGATCAGCTCCACACTTTGTTATCTCGGATTCTCCAGCAGCTGCAGTTCCCATTATCTCTCCTATTAGTATCGCTCTGTGTGACTGCACTCTTTCCCTCTGAGCCTCCACCGTGCCACTGACCTGACTGCTGCTGCTAGCCCCTGGAAGCTCACCCACCAACAGTATCCCAGGTGGTATACCTGTTGTTGATGGGAATGGCCACAGGGGAACCCTGCACTATCTGCCTTCTCCCTCTTCAGCTACCTGCAGTGAGCACCTTAGGATTGACCTCTTCACTATAGCTCTTATCAATGATGTTCTCTGCACTCTGGATAATCCTGACTGCATCCAGCTCCAGTTCCCAAGCACGGTCTCTCCTGAGTTGCAGATGGGTGCACTTTACACAGGTGTATCCACCGGGAAATTGGTAGTCTTCCTGATCTACCACATCCTGCAAGAGGAGCATGTAACTGTCCTAACTGCCATCCCCACTGTCTTCAGTCTAGGCAGAAAGAAAGTAAAGTTAAAGAGCCCTTTCTTGCTCGAACAGAGTTAAAGAACCATTACTTGCTCTTACCAGTACCGTTGCTCAGTCTCCTCATGCTGAAACCTCATGAGCAAACACCTCAGTACACTCTAACACTGGCCCACTCTCTTAATAAAAACTGAAAGAACTGCAGATGCTGTATATCAGGAACAGAAGCAAAATTGCTGGAAGAGCTCAGCAGGTCTGACATCATCTGTGAAGGAAGAGTTAATATTTCAGGCCCGGTGTCCCTTCTTCAGAACACAAGATGTGTTCTGAGGAAGGGTCACTGGACCCAAAACACTAACTCTGTTTTTTCCTTCAAAGATGCTGCCCCACCTGCTGAGTTTTTTCAGCAATGTTGTTTCTGTCCCACTTTCTTAATGGCTGCTCCCTTGTACACCCTTACCTTGCTGGTCATCATCCTCACAGACAAAGGAGGAGAGAGGGTGGGAAACACCAGTGTAGTGTTACAGGCTTAACCACACTGTGACACCAGGTTCTCTCTGACCTACTCTACAGTCATGATGACTGGAGTGATGTCTCCCAAAATTCTGTTGTGATGACTGTTAGCCACCCTCTGATTCACTACCCTCTGTCTATCATTGGTGGTCCTTCGCAGACAAGGATGACTCTCTTCCACTCACAGAGTGAGACTGTAGGTGGAGCAAAAGGGTTACATGGGAATGGGTGGCACAGTGATCCCTACACTGTTTTCACTTTTTTTCTCCCAATGGCAAGTCTCGAAATGCTCATCACCTCCCAGGAAACTCCTTCTCTAGTTTGGACTATCTTGGGCCAGTGATTCCCAGGTGTCTGTGGGAATGCTTCACTTCGCCAGTGAAGCCTTGAGGGTATTGCTGAAGCATTTCCTCTTTCCATCTAGGACTTGCCTGCAGTTTTGAAGCTGGGAGTAGAACACTGCTTGGGGAGTCTCACGTCGGTCATGCAGATGACGTGTCCAACCCGTCACAGCCGATGGAGGGTGGCCAGTGTCTCATTGCTGGGGATGTCATTCTGGTTGAGAATGCTGACGTTGATGTGTCTTTCTTCTCAGCGGATTCACGTAGGTGACGGTGGTACTGCTCCAGTGCCTTGAGATGTCAGCCGTAGACAGTCCTCTTCTCAGAGCCATTTGGGAGGGTGGGAACAACCACAGCTCTGCAAACCATGAACTCGATGCCAGCTCTGATGTTGTCCTTGTGCACCCTTTTCTTCAGATGGCCAAAAGTTGTGCTAGCATACTGAAGGCAGTAGTGGATCTCTTCATCAATAGCTGCTTTGACCAACAGGACATTCCTGAGGTATTGGAAATGGTCAATACCTCAGGCCTGCCTGTGGACCTTGATGATTGAAACTTTGCTCCATGTTCTGGGCCAGGTTGTTGGAAGAACTTCATCTTGTGGGTGTTCACGGTGAGATCCATGCTGTCAGTAATATGTCTCAGAAATGGTACTGATGATGATCTGGAGTAGATCGGCTGAGTTTGCATGTATGCAAGCATCATCTGTGCACTGCAGCTAGATGTCACTGGTTGGGGTGACTTTGGTTTTGACTTGTAGACAGCAGAGATTGAATAATTTCCCACTGGTCCTGTAGTTAGCTCCAGTCTAGCGGCGAGCTTGTCAGTGGTGGTGTGAAGCATTGTAGCTTCATTGGGCCTCTAGTGTGTTCTCCACTGACCACCTGTTCTTTGTATCACTGGTTTGTTTTTGGACCTCTGCCTTGAGACACCTGTAGGCCTGCCTTTTCTCTTCTGAGTGCAGTTGTTTTATACTCAGAAATGCCATGTGCTTCTGACTTAACAGTTAGATCATAAGACCAAAAGACATAGGAGCTCACATTAGCCCATTTGGCCCATTGAGTCTGCTCTGCCATTCAGTCATAGCTGATAAGTTTCTCCCCCCCTTTTTCCCACCTTCTCCCAAAAACCTTTTATCCCCTTAACAATGAAGAACCTATCTATCATTGTCTTAAACATACTCAATGACTTGGCCTCCACAGTCTTCTGTGGCAGTGAGATCCAAAGATTCACCAGTCTCTGGTTGAATAAGTTTCTCCTTATCTCTATTCTAAAGGGTCTTCCCTTTACTCTAAGGCTGTGCTCTCGGGTCCTAGCCTCTCCTGCTACTGGAAACATCTTCCCAACATCCACTCTGTCCAGGCCTTTCAGTATTCTAAGTTTCAATTAGATCCCCCTTTATCCTTCTAAATTCCAATGAGTATACACCCAGAGTCCTCAAACATTCCTCATGCTAAGCCTTATATTCCTGGGATCGTTCTCGTGAACTTTCTCTGAACCAGCTTTAGAGCCGGTAAATCCTTCCTGAGACATGGGGCCCAAAACTGTGCACAGTACTCCAAATATGGCCTGACCAGATCCTTCTAGAGCCTCAGAGTACATCCCTGCTTTTATAATCAAGCCCTCTCAAAATAAATCCCAACATTTCATTTTCCTTCCTTATTACCAACCCAACCGCCAGTTAACCTGACGACAATCCTGGACTAGGACTCCCAAGTCAATTTGCACTTCAGATTTGTGAACTTTTCTCCCCATTCAGAAAATTGTCTATGCCTGGAATTTCCTACCAAAGTACTACATCACACTTTCCCACGTTGTATTCCATCTGCCACTTCTTTGTCCATTCTCCTAACCTGATTAAATTCTTCTGTAACCTCCCTGTCTCCTCAATGCTACCTAACCCTCAACCTATATTTATACCATCTGCAAACTTAGCCAGAATACTCTCAGTTCCTTCATCTGAATCATGAATGTATAAAGTGAAAAGTTGTGGTGCCAACACTGATCCTTACAGAACACCAATAGTCACTGATTGTCATGCTGAGAAGGATCCTTTTATCCCCAATCTCTGCTTTCTGTCAGACAACCAATCTTCTCTCCATGCTATTCTTGCCTGTAACACCATGGGCTCTTATCTTACTCAGCAGCCTCCCGTGCAGCATCTTGTCCAAGGCCTTCTGGAAGTCCAAGTAGATGACATCCATTGGCTCTCCTTTGTCTAACCTGCTCATTACTTCCTCAAAGAATTCCAACAGATTTGTCAGGCATGACCTCCCCTGATGAAGCCATGCTGATTTTGCCTTATTTTACTATGCACTTCTAAGTATTCAGAAATGGACTCCATATTCACAATGGACTCCAAAATCTTTACTAATGACTGAGGTCAGGCTTATCAGCGGGTAATTTCTTGTCTTTGCCTTGGTTCCCCCTCAAACAGAGAGGTTACATTAGTGATTTTACAATCCTCTGGGACCCTCCCTGAATCCATTGATTCCTGAAAGATCGCCATTAACACCTCCACTATTTTTCAGTTATCTTCTTCAGCACTCGGGTGTAGTCCATCTGGTCCTGGGAGTTTATCCACCTTTAAACCTTTCAGGTTTTCTGCAGCTTGTCCTTGGTGATGGCCAGCATATTCACCTCTGCGCCACAACTGTAGAATTTTTAGGATGTTACCCATGTCTTCCACCATGAAGACTGAGGCAAAGTACTTGTTCAGTTCCTCTGCCATTTCTTTTCTCCCCATTACAATTTCTCCAGCGCCATTTTCCAGTGGCCCAATGCCTCTCTTTTTGCCCTTAATATATCTAAAGAAGCTCTTTCAATCTTCTTCTAGCTAGCTTACTCTCATATTTAATCTTCTCATTCCTTATTTCTTTTTTACTTGCCCTTTGTTGGTGTTTAGGCTTCCCAATCCCCTGGCTTCCCATTGCCCTAAGCCACATTATATGCTTTCTCTTTTGCTTTTATGCTGTCCCTAACTTCCTTGTCAGCCATGTTCGCCCTCCCCTTAGTATGCTCCTTCTTCCTAAGGATGAATTTTTGCTGTGTCCCCTGAATTTCTTCCAGAAACTCCTGCCATTGCTGTTACACTGTTTTTCCTACTAGGTTCTTTTCCCAGTCAATTCTGGCTAGCTGCTCTTTCGTGCCTTTGTAATTGCCTTTATTCAACTGTAATACCGTTAAATCTGATTCCAGTTTCTCCCTTTCAAATTGCAGAGTAAATTCTATCATATTATGGTCATGGCCCTTAAGGGTTCCTTCACCTTCCGCTCCCTTATCAAGTCTGCCTCATTGCCAAAGGCTAAATCTAGTATTGCCTGTTCCTAGTGTGTTCCACCACAAGCTGTCCAAATCGCCATTTCATAGACATTCCATAAATTCCTTTTCTTGTAATCCAGTACCAATCTGATTTTCCCAGTCCATGTGCATATTCAAATTCTCCATGATCACTGTAACTTTGCCTTCTTTACATGCCTTTTCTATCTCCTGGTGTATCTTTTGCCCCACATCCTGACTATGCTTGGAGGCCTGTACAAAAATCACATTATGGTTTTTCCTAACTTTGCAGTTCCTCAACTCTACCCACACAGATTCCATATCATCTGCCCCTACGTCGTTTCTTGTAATCGATTTAATGTCATTTCTTCTAATAAGACAACCTCATTCCTTCTGCTCACCTACCTGTCTTTTCAATGGGATATATAGAACATAGAGCATAGAAAAGTACAGCACAGTACAGGCCCTTCGGCTCACGATGTTGTGTCGTGGAATAATCCTAATACAAAAATAAAATAATCTAACCTACATTCCCCTCAATTCACTGCTGTCCATGTGCATGTCCAGCAGTCGCTTAAATGTCACTAATGACTCTGCTTCCACGACTTCCACTGGCAAAGCATTCCATGCACTCACAACTCTCTGGGTGAAAAACCTCCCTCTGACGTCTCCTCTATACCTTCCTCCAAACACCTTAAAACTATGACCCCTCATGGCAGTCAATCTTGCCCTGGGGAAAAGTCTCTGGCTATCGACTCTATCCATGCCTCTCATTACCTTGTATACCTCGATCAGGTCACCTCTCTTCCTCCTTCTCTCAAGAGAGAAAAGTCCGAGCTCAGTCAACCTCTCAAATATGACCTTTATATAAATAAACCTCTCTATATGTCCTTAGATATTTAGCTCCCAGTCCTGAAGCCCTTGCAGTCATGTCTCTGTGATGCCCACCACATCTGCCAATTTCAATCTGTGCCACAAGCTCATTTATCTTATTCTTTATATTGCATGTATTCAAATACAACATCTCCTATCCTGTATTTATTGTCCTATTTCTCCTTGTCATTCCTTTTATCCAATATACTTGAAGTTCGATTCCTAACCTTTTCCAAACACTCTGCCCTATGTTGTGTTCTAGAGATTTTAATAAATTCTCCTGAGTTCTCCTTTCTTTTCATTTTTTTTCATACTTTTCCATGCAGTTGAATCCACCTGCACAGATGTTAACTTGCTGCTATGTTTCCCATTGGCCATTATACTTTTTAGAGTTTTACCTTTCTCTTCCTCCACCTCAATTCTTATACCTCCTGATCATTCTCCTCAAGCTAATCTTGGTGTTTCCTGATTGAGTGACTGACTCTGTTTTGGTGGCATTGATGATGGTGGCCTTGAGGGGAGATCAAAGGTTGTTGGGATTCTGCGATTTGGTGCCATGGAGGGTTGCTAGTTTTGTGGATAAGAATTGGTTGAATGAGCCTGTTTTCTCCAGGTCTTGTTGAATTTCTTGTGACACATCTTTTATTCCATCAAAGAGACAAAGACAAGACAACATGGCAGCACCCTTGCTCCAAATACTGGCAGCTGTTTGACTATGTCATCGACAGAGTGAGGGAACAGAGTGGCTTTAAAATCATGCTCACTAAAACAGTAGCCGATAACTACTGGATGGGCCATTGCTTTATCTGATCAATGTAAATGTAGCCCTGCTACAGTGGAGACACAGTGTCAAAGGTATTGGGATCCCAAATGCCTGACTCAGCAAGAGGCAATACTGTTGTCAAAGGTGAATTGTTTTTGAATGAATAGTAATGGAATTCTGGGCTATGAAATTAGTTCAGTGGCAAGAAGAGTAAAGTACGGTCCTGAAGAAACTCACATGCAACTGTCATTTTGAATTTGGTATTAGGAATTTTCTTGCATTATGCCTCTGTTTGTGAAGCTTGACTTGTTTGATCCTGCCATTGAGGACATAGCCCAGTATGTAGAAAGAATACATTTCTTTTCTGGGCAATGACATTGTGGCAGACAGAATAAAATGACAATCTTCCTGGCAGCCTGTTGAGCAGCTGCTTTTTCTGTCATTAGGAGTCTGACTTTTCCTGAGGCACCAGAGTGTAAAAGAATTTTCAAGAATTGATTGACAAAGTTAAGGAATATTACGACCCCACACCTCCTCTAATCCCAATGACTGGCAGAAGTGTGTAAATTTGGTTTAACCCTTGATGAAATGCTTAGAGACCATCTAGTAAGCGTGATTAACGTGTGACTGTGCAAAAATACCTACTGTTTCAACTGGACTTCAAACAGGCGTTTCAGCTGGCCTTAGCATTGAAAAATGCAATAAGTGTAACACTTGACCTGTGAGGTATTCTGATGGAAGTGGACAGCCTCACAAGTCTGCCTGAGCTTGGGGAACACTACTTGAGTGCAGCTGCACAGCCTTGTTCAGGAATTATCCTGATGAGAGTAACTGTAGATTGCCTTGGCTATTGTAAAACCCCAAAACAAAGCCAAGTCTTTGCCAAATAGCTGGAATTTTCTTCAGGATCCTGCCCAAAAAGCCATTGTTAATTGTAGTCATTTTGCAGATTTGGAATAGTAACAGAGTTCTACCAGATTTAAATAGAGCAACAAAACTCATAGGACGGTATCTGGGAGCATACCCAGAAGAGTTCATACTCTCGAAATTCCACCTGCATCTGGTTTGGAACATTTAAATTGCTTCCAACATCTAAGTCAGAACCAATCAAGATGAACAACTGGTTAAATGGCCAGCTGGGTCAAATGGAAGATGATACCGGGGCCGCCATGTCAGTGGTTGCGAGACCAGTTTTTAACAGAATTCACTTGGACACTAGCCCTTTAATTTGTGCAAGATTTCAGCTAGGCTGTGAACCAATACTGGCAGAATAAGTTGAGAATTAGAATTAGATTTATTATCACATCAGATAGGGTGGACAGTGAGAGCCTTTTTCCTCAGATGGAGATGGCTAGCACAAGGGGACGTAGCTTTAAATTGAGGGGTGATAGATATAGGACAGATGTCAGAGGTAGGTTCTTCATTCAGAGAGTATTAAGGGCAGGGAATACCCTGCCTGCAACAGTTGAAGACTGTTTAAGGGCACTTAAATGGCCATTGGATGAATATATGGATAATAATGGCATAGTGTAGGTTAGATGGGCTTCAGTTTTGTTTCACTGGTCAGCGCAACATCGAGGGCCGAAGGGCCTGTACTGTGCTGTGGTCTTCTATGTTCTATGTTCTATCCCGTGCAATCCAGTACAGAAACACAGGAATACAGTGTAAAGTACACAATGTCGCCGCACACTGCACCAACGTAGGTACACAGTACATAGAACATAGAACAGTACAGCACAGAACAGGCCCTTCAGCCCACGATGTTGTGCCGACCATTGATCCTCATGTATGCACCCTCAAATTTCTGTGACCATATACATGTCCAGCAGTCTCTTAAATGACCCCAATGACCTTGCTTCCACAACTGCTGCCGGCAACGCATTCCATGCTCTCACAACTCTCTGCATAAAGAACCTGCCTCTGACATCCCCTCTATACTTTCCACCAACCAGCTTAAAACTATGACCCCTTGTGCTAGCCATTTCTGCCCTGGGAAATAGTCTCTGGCTATCAACTCTATCTATGCCTCTCATTATCTTGTATACCTCAATTAGGTCCCCTCTCCTCCTCCTTTTCTCCAATGAAAAGAGTCCGAGCTCAGTCAACCTCTCTTCATAAGATAAGCCCTCCAGTCCAGGCAGCATCCTGGTAAACCTCCTCTGAACCCTCTCCAAAGCATCCACATCTTTCCTATAATAGGGCGCCCAGAACTGGACGCAGTATTCCAAGTGCGGTCTAACCAAAGTTTTATAGAGCTGCAACAAGATCGCACGACTCTTAAAC
This sequence comes from Stegostoma tigrinum, assembly GCF_030684315.1. NCBI lineage: Eukaryota > Metazoa > Chordata > Chondrichthyes > Orectolobiformes > Stegostomatidae > Stegostoma > Stegostoma tigrinum. The sequence goes on along the minus strand of NC_081362.1, from coordinate 98,090,460 downwards.
TCAATCCCCCTGTTAATGAAAGCCAAAACACCATATGCTTTCTTAACAACCCTGTCCACTTGGGTGGCCATTTTAAGGGATCTATGTATCTGCACACCAAGATCCCTCTGTTCCTCCACGCTGCCAAGAATCCTATCCTTAATCCTGTACTCAGCTTTCAAATTCGACCTTCCAAAATACATCACCTCGCATTTATCCAGGTTGAACTCCATCTGCCACCTCTCAGCCCATCTCTGCATCCTGTCAATGTCCCGCTGCAGCCTACAACAGCCCTCTACACTGTCAACGACACCTCCGACCTTTGTGTCGTCTGCAAACTTGCTGACCCATCCTTCAATTCCCTCGTCCAAGTCATTAATAAAAATTACAAACAGTAGAGGCCCAAGGACAGAGCCCTGTGGAACCCCACTCACCACTGACTTCCAGGCAGAATATTTTCCTTCTACTACCACTCGCTGTCTTCTGTTGGCCAGCCAATTCTGTATCCAAGCAGCTAAGTTCCCCTGTATCCCATTCCTCCTGACCTTCTGAATGAGCCTACCATGGGGAACCTTATCAAATGCCTTACTGAAGTCCATATACACCACATCCACAGCTCGACCCTCATCAACTTTTCTAGTCACATCCTCAAAAAACTCGATAAGGTTTGTAAGGCATGACCTACCCCTCACAAAGCCGTGTTGACTGTATTTGATCAAGCCATGCTCTTCCAGATGGTCATAAATCTTATCCCTCAGAATCCTTTCTAACACCTTGCAGACGACAGACGTGAGACTTACTGGTCTATAATTGCCGGGGATTTCCCTATTTCCTTTCTTGAAGAGAGGAATTACATTTGCCTCTCTCCAGTCCTCAGGTACGACTCCAGTGGAGAGTGAGGATGCAAAGATCTTCGCAAGTGGCGAAGCAGTTGCATTTCTCGCTTCCCAAAGCAGCCGAGGACAAATCTGGTCCGGGCCTGGCGACTTGTCAATCTTAATGTTTGACAAAATTTTCAGCACATCAGCTTCCTCTATCTCTATCCATTCCGGCATGCACACCTGCTCTTCAAAGGTTTCATTCACTACAAAGTTCGTTTCTTTCGTAAAGACAGAAGCAAAAAACTCATTTAGGGCTTCCCCTACCTCCTCAGACTCCACACACAAGTTCCCTATGCTATCCCTGATCGGCCCTACTCTTTCTTTGATCATTCTCTTATTCCTCACGTAAGTGTAAAATGCCTTTGTGTTTTCCCGGATTCCTTCTGCCAAGCCTTTCTCGTGCCCCCTCCTGGCTCTCCTCAGACCATTTTTTGAGCTCCTTCCTTGCCTGCATGTAATCCTCTCTAGCTGAACTTGACCCTAGCTTCCTCCACCTTATGTAAGCTACCTTCTTCCTTTTCACAAGAAGCTCCACCGCTCTCGTCATCCAAGGTTCCTTTATCTTACCCCTTCTTGCCTGTCTCAGAGGGACATATTTACTCATCACTCCCAACAACTGTTCCTTAAACAGTCTCCACATGTCTAGAGTTCCCTTACCATGGAACAACTGCTCCCAGTCCATGCTTCCTAACTCATGTCTAATCGCATCATAGTTTCCTCTTCCCCAATTAAATATCCTCCCATTTTGCCTAATCCTCTCCTTCTCCATAGCTATGTAGAATGTGAGGCAGTTATGGTCACCATCACCAAAATGCTCTCCCACCACAAGATCTGATACCTGCCCCGGCTCGTTTCCGAGCACCAAGTCTAGAATGGCCTCTCCCCTCGTCGGCCTGTTAACGTACTGCGTTAGGAAACCCTCCTGAACACACCTTACAAAAACAGCTCCATTCAAATCTTCTGCTCGAAGGAGGTTCCAATCAATATTAGGAAAGTTAAAGTCACCCATTACAACAACCCTACTGCGTGCACACTTTTCCAAAATCTGTCGACCTATGCTTTCTTCAATCTCCCTGCTGCTATTGGGGGGCCTGTAGTAAACCCCTAACGAGGTGACTACTCCCTTGCTGTTCCTAATTTCCACCCATACTGACTCAGTAGGCAGATCTTCCTCGACAATGGAAGCTTCTGTAGCTGTGATACCCTCTCTGATTAGTAGTGCTACACTCCCTCCTCTTTTTCCCCCCTCCCTATTCTTTTTAAATGCTCTAAACCCTGGAAGATCCAGCAACCATTCCTGCCCATGAGAAACCCATGTCTCTGTTATGGCCACAACATCATAGCAGCAGGTACTGATCCATGCTCTAAGTTCATCACTTTTATTCCTGATACTCCTTGAGTTAAAGCAAACACACTTTAACCGATCCCTTGGTTCCTTCCCAGGAAAATCCTTCCCACTAGCTGGTCTACCTCTTGCTACTGCCTCACCTGCATCAATGATGTACCTAGCTACAAATCTTAGATACAAAATAGAGAACTAAAGAAAAAAAGTTACATTACCTGGCAATTTTTCATAGTATAAGTTAGAAAAATAAGAAATAAAGTTAATAAGATTAATATTACAGCCTTTTTGTAAAGGGCCTGCAATCGATCAATTCAAGGGACGTCTAGACATGATGTGAGCAGGCTGGCAAGGTTCTGACTGCCCATACTGGCTCTCAGTCGATCAACTGTCTCCACTCAGGCCTCCAGCCTCCAATCTGCAAGGCCTGTCCAATGCCATTTGTGATATGGGCAAAATTAGCAGCAGAACACAGAAGGGTTGACAGTGAAATTAAACCAGTTGAATTCGCGGAATGGGCAGCACTGGTCAAACCAATTTTGAAGCATAATGGGTCAGTTTGCATTCGTCGATATTTAAAATAAACAGTAAACCGTTTTTCACTGTCAGACAAGATACCCAGTCCCGTGCATAAAGGAGGAGGCTCCGCAAATATCCCTATCCTCAGTGATGGAAGAGCCCAGCACATCAGTGCAAAAGATAATGCTGAAGTATTTGCAGCAATCTTCAGCCAGAAGTGCTGAGTGGATGATCCAGCTTGACCTCTTCCAGTGGTCCCCAGCGTTACTCATACCAGTCTTCAGCCAATTCGATTCACTCTACGTAACGTTAAGAAGTGTTTGGAGACACTGGATACTGCAAAGGCTATGTGCCCTGACAACATTCCGGCAATAGTACGAAGACTTGTGCTCCAGAACTTGCTGCTCCCCTAGCCAAGCTGTTCCAGTACAGTTACAACACTGGTATCTACCTGGTCATGTGGAAAGTTGCCCAGATACGTGCTGTACACAAAAAGCAGGACAAAATCCAAACTGACCAATTACTGCCCCATCTGTCTCCCCTCGATCATCAGTAAAGTGATGGGAGGTGTCAGTAACAGTGCTATCAAGCAGCACCTGCTTAGCAATAATCTGCTCAGTGACACTCAGTTTGGGTTCCACCAGGGCCATTCAGCTCCTGACCTTATTACAGCCTTGGTTCTCACACACAGAAAAGAGCTGAATTCGAGAGGTGAGGTGAGAATGACATTTCTTGACATCAAGGCTTCATTCGACCAAGTGTGGAATCAAGGAGCCCTAGCAAACTGGAATCAATGGGTATCAGGCGCAAACTCTCCAGTGATTGAAGTCATACTTGACACATAGGAAGCTTGTTGTGGTTGCAATAACCTCAGCATCAGGACCTCTCTGCAGGAGTTCCTCAGAGTAGTGCCCTCGGCCTGACCATCTTCAGCTGCTTCATCAATGACCTTCCCTTCATCATAAGAACAGAAGTGGGGATGTTTGCCAATGATTGCACAATGTTCAGCACCATTCATCACTCTTCAGGTACTGAAGCAGTCCGTTCTCAAATGAAACAAGATCTAGACAATATCCAGGATAATAAAGTGTGAAGCTGGATGAACACAGCAGGCCAAGCAGCATCTCAGGAGCACAAAAGCTGACGTTTCGGGCCTAATCCCTTCATCAGAGAGGGGGATGGGGTGAGGGTTCTGGAATAAATAGGGAGAGAGGGGGAGGCGGACCAAAGATGGAGAGAAAAGAAGATAGGTGGAAGAGATTACAAGAGAGTTGCAGTGGGAGAGTGATTCCCTGAGGTTGGTCCGGAGGGAGGAGGGTAACTTCTTCAGGTTAGGCAATATCCCGGCCTGGGCTGGCAGGTGGCAAGTGACAAATTGTGCCACACAAATGCCAGACTATGACCATGAGCAATAAGAGATAATCTACCCGTCATTCCTTGACATACAATTGTATTACCATCACTGAATCCCCCACTATCAACATCCTGGGGATTATCATTGGCCAGAACCTCAACAGGACTCACTACATAAATATAGTGGCTATAAGAGCAGGTCAGAAGCTAGGAAAACTGCGGTGAATAACTCATCTCCTAACTTCCCAAAGCCTGTCCACCATCTACAAAGCACAAGTCAGGAGTATGATGGAATACTTCCTACTTGCTTGGATCGAACAGCACTCAAGAAGCTTGACACCGTCCAGGACGAAGCAGCCGCTTGATTGGCACTACATCCACAAGCATTCACTCCAACACCACCGATGCTCAGTAGCAGCAGTGTGTACTATCTACAATATTCACTGCAGAAATTCGCCAAAGATCTTCAGACAGCACCTTCCAAACCCAAGGCTACCTCTGCCGAGAAGGACAAGGGCAGCAGACATATGGGAACACCACCGCTGCGAGTTAACTTTGAAGCTACTCGCCATCCTGACTTGGAAATAGATCACCGTTCCTTCACTGTCACTGGGTCAAAATTCTGGAATTTCCTACCTAATGACATCATGGGTAAACCTACAGCAGGTAGACTGCAGTGGTTCAAGAAGACAGCTCACTACTACCTTCTCAAGGGCAACTGGGGATGGGCAAGAAATGCTGGCCAGCCAGACACCCATGTTCCACAAATGATTAGGAAAAGAAAAGATCATGGTTGATCTGATAGTGATCTCAAGTCCACATTTCCACTAACCTCTTGTCATCTTTTACTCCCCTATTTCTCAAGAATTTATCCACCTATGCCATAAAAGCTTTGCACCTACACCATTTTCTGAGGAAGAGGGTTTCAAACATGTGCAATTTCTGAGAGAAAATATTCCTGCTCATCTCTACCTTAAATGGGAGACCCCTCATTTTGAAACTGTGTCCCCTATCCGCTGACTCTATTGATCCACCTTAATTCTGTGTCTTCTGATATTGATATTCTCTCTAAGTTATAAGTAAGTTCATGGCACTGTCGTAACAGAAATACGTTGAGCCAAAAATACCTGCCGTTTACAAGCAGTGTTTATTTGACATGGCCACATGTCAATCTTAGGCAACAAGCCAATTGCACGTGGGAAACAGATGTTGGAGAGAACAGTGACTAAGGCCAATAGAACGATAACACTCTTAGACTTTAAACCTCCGTTTGGACTCTGCATCCCATAGCCTTTTGAGGGAGACTTTTGGAAGAGTGGGCTGCAGTCAGTATTGCTCTGAATTAGATAAATGAATGCAGGGCAGATAACCAAGATAGACTTCTTGAGAATGAAACCAAAAGGCACAAACACCCCTGCTTCAATGCACTGCCTAAAGAACATAAAAACAGATGTCCCTCTCAGACCCACTGTCTCCCTACTAGACACACTACCAGACAAATTGGCCAAGGACCCACAACAGAGGTTGAAACACCTGTAAACGGATCACCGCATACTATTGACTCAACCCAAGATTTCCTTGATACACTAAAGAACATAAAAATCAGCGACGAAGAGATCCCGGTATCCTTTGATGTCACAGCTTTATTCACATCAGTCAATATCCCACTAGCCAAAGAAACAGTGGCCACATTATTAGCGGAAGCAGCAACGCAAGCCAGTAACTCCATCAGCAAGGACTACATCCTTAAATTACGACACCTCTGCCTCATCACATACAACGTCTTTAATGGAAAGATATACAAACAGACCAATGGGGTCACCCATCTCAGGACTCATTGCAGAAGCAGTCACGCAAAGACTAGAACGCACCACCCTCCCCCGCGTTCAACCTAAATTGTGGATCTGGTACGTAGATGACACATTTCTCCTTATTAACCGCAACAAATTAGAAGAAACCCACCAACTTATCAACAACATATTCACAGAAATTAAATTCACAAGGGAAGAAAAAAACAACAATCAGCTTCTGTTTCTGGATGTTAAAGTAGAGCGATTGACAAATGGGAAGTTCCAAACGTCCATATGCAGAAAAGCAACCCATACAGATCAAATCCTCAACTTTCGCAGCAACCATCCCAATGACCACAGGCATAGCTACATTAGGACACTATTAAACGTGCCAGGACACACTGCAACACACTGGAACTACTCAGGAAAGAGGAAGGTCCCCACAACTTCATCTACAGGTGCCTACAAAACAGACAACAACGGGAAGACAGAGTATGCCCTAACATACTGGCCACACTGCCATACATCAAGAACATATCGGAACTGACAATAAGATTCTTAAGACCACTAGGAATCATGGTGGCCCACAAGCCCACAGCCAACAATCTGTGACAACCACTTAGAAGGATTAAAGACCCCATTCCCACAACATTCAGAACCAATATGGTGTACAAAATACCATGCATCAACTGCCACAAACATTACATCGGACAGACAAGAAGGAAACTAGCCACCAGAATACATGAACATCAAATGGCAGCAAAACGACATGACAAACTCTCCTTAATTTTGGTACACTCAGACAATGAAGGCCATCAGTTTAACTGGAACAAAGTAACCATAATAGCCCAATCCAAAGATAGACATGCTTGGGAATTCCACGAGGCATGGTTCTCCACACATACTTCAGTCCACAAACATAGAATTGGATCCCATATATAAACCTATATAAATCAAAACCAGAAATGACAGTACTCACCATAACGGACTGAACAATATAAATTCCAAGTGGATTAAAATAACGTTGCTTCATTGGAGATTCCACTGATGATATCACCTAGCATGATGACAAAACAGTTCACAGGTTGGCGCAGCATTGAGGGCCGAAAGGCCTGTTCTGCGCTGTATTGTTCTATGTTCTATGTTCTAAAACGTCTGAACAAAAACAAGCCAGCTCAGCAAGCATGTCAAAACCTCAGTGTTACAGTGGAGCAGGCTAAGAAGAGTGGTCTGCATCAGTGTTGCGGTGAAGCAGACTGGGAAGAGTGGGCTGCTGTGAGTTCTTTTGTTGAAAACAAGAATGACACCACTGTAATTTCGTTGACTGGTAATGGAGAGGAAGATTTGGAGGCCGTAAGTTCAAACCAAACATCAGATCAAGACCAAACCTAGGCATGTAATTCTGCTCCTATACCTTACGGTCTTTCCTTAAGCTTAAACATAGTGTACCTATTTGTGGTAAAGATAATATACTTAAAAAGCAAAATAAATAAGTGAACAATACAACTAAGTAATTAATTCAAAATCACAAGTATTACAGTGCAGAAGGAGGCCATTTGGCCCATCATGCCTGCATTGGGTCTATTATCTATTGTGGCTCTACTACGTAGTACCAATCTCCTGTCCTTTCTTTGGATATCATTACTATCCAGAAAAAAATCCAATGCCCTCTTGAATACCTCAATAGAACGTGCCTCCACACATTTCCAGGCAGTCCCTTAGAATGGCAGTATAGGGCAGACATTTCTGTGGTAAGTGTTTTAAGTTGAAGTGGCTTCATCTGAAAATTTATGAGCTGGAGGTTGAGCAACAGATACTGTGAAGCGGCAGGATCTGTGGAGTATGGAGTTGCCTGGACTCTTTGTATCCGGAGGCAGTCAACCTTTTAAGATTGGGTGTTCTGATATGGTCAGTGATCCAGGCATAATTACAAGTGAGGTAGGTAAGGGGACGCAGAGTATAGGAGTGCAGAGGAATGTCAGCCTGTGTAATTATCCAACAAGCTTGAGGCTCTTTCAGCTTGTTTGAATGAGATTGAGGGCTTTCGGATGGGATTAGCTAAATTGCCATAGCATTGTGGTACAGTAAGCCATTCAAGTAGATGGAATCAAAAAGAATATTGTTGAAGTGAACTAGGAAAAGGCTGTGCCTAGCTGGTATGAGGAGTTAGGCACCACACTATGAAGCTGAACTTCAAAAGTAATACTCTGTGGATTATTAACTGAGACAGGGGTGGTGATGGCCTAATGGTATTAACACTAGACTGTTAATCCAGAGACCCACACAATGTTCTGGGGAATCTGGTTTCAAATCCTGTCACGGCAGGTAGTGGAATTTGATTTCAATAAAATATCTGGAATTGAGAATCTAATGATGACCATGAATCCATTGTTGATTGTTGGAAAAACCCATCTGGTTCACTCATGCCCTTTTAGGGAAAAAAAACTGCCATCCTTACCTTGCCTGGACTCAATGTGACTCCAGATCCACGGCAATCTGAACTACCCTCTGGGTTATTGGGGATGGGAAATAAATGCTACCTAGTCAGCAACACCCTTATCCCGTTGATGAATAAAGCAAAAATATGTGCAAATTGGCGTAGGATGAAAAAGTTAGGAAGATGAATGTATGGCTGAAGGACTGATTTGGGAGAAGAAAGTTCCAGTTGGTGGCACACTTGTACTAATACCAAGGAAAATGAATGAGATCTATACTGTTGAGATGGCCTACACCTAAATTGTACTGGGGTAGATGATATGTGAACTGTGTTACTAGGAGAGTAGAGTGGGTTTGGAACTAAGTAGTGAGGGAAAGTGCCCAATTTTGATAAGTTGCAGTGAACCAAATTTTGAGAAAAATGCAAAAGAGAAAGTAATTAATGTGAGAATGATAAAGAGGCAATGATAGGCAAGTACAGAAAATGTAAATCAAAGAGCAAATCAGCAGAAAAAACTAAAAGTTACAAAAAGTCATTGAAGATCAAAACTTAAGGTGCTGTATTTGAATTCACACACCGTTCAGATAGGTAAGCAACACCTAGCTGAGACAAAGCTGCAGGATGAGCTATATTGGGGCGTTAACATTGAGGGATTTGTAACATTTAGGTAGAACAGGAGATTAGGAAGGGGTGTAGGAGTGACGCTGTTAATTAAAGATGATATTAATACAAGAGAGAGATGGCCTAAATTTAGTAAGCCAGGACATGGAAGCAATATGGGGAAAAATGAGGAATGATAAAGGTAAGAAGTCTTTTGTGGGAGTTGTGTACAGGCTCCCTAATAGTAACCTCATCATCGGGCAGGGTATCACTGGAGAGAAATTGTTCATTTTAGCAGAAAAAATAAAAAAGAAAAGCTTCTTATCTAATTGGTGAGAAGTTGCAGAGCTCTGAAGTTCAGAGAGATGTGGGTATCCCAGTGCATGAATTTCAGGCGATTAGTATGCAGGGACAGCGAGTAATCAGGAAGGCTAATAGAATGCTTTTTTTATTGTGAGGAGCATTGAGTGCAAGAGTAGAGAGATTACGCTTCAGTTCCTTAGGACGTTAGTAAGACCTTGTCTGAAGTATTGTTCACAGAACTGTTCACCATGTTTATGGAGAACTATTAATACGCTCATTATAATTCAAATAGTTCAGAGAAGGTTTATTAAATCAATACACGAATAAGCAGATTGTGTCATGAGAAAAGGTTAGGTAGGCTAGGCCAGTATCCTCTTGAGTTTAGAAGAGTTAGAGGTGAGTTAGTTGAAGCATGTAAAATCCTGAGAGGGCATGATCAGATGAATGTCAAAAGCATGTTTCCTCTTGTGGGAGAATTAAAGCAGAGATGAGGAAATGTTTTTTCTCTCAATGGTTTTGAGTCTTTTGATTCCCTTCCTCAAAAGCTAGTTGGATGCAGAATCTCTAAATATGTTTAAGGCAGAGATAGATAGACGAGGTAATGAAAGGTTAGGAATATGCAGGAATGTAAAGTTGATATGAAACTCAGATCAGCCACGATGTTATTGAATGGCAGTGCAGGCTACTCTTCTTCCTTGTTTGTATGTTTGTATGTTCAAGACAGAATCTGATTTCAGAAGAAATGGAATGTGGGGGATCAGGGAGAAGTCAAGTGCTTCTGACAACTATGTCTGCAGAAAGGGTGTCCATCTATAACTCCTGTCAGATTGCATGGAGCAGTTAGAACAATGGAATTGCTGAGGAGCATACAGGAGGCAGAAAGTTTCATAGCTAGAAGTTTCAGGGATGTGGCCACATCAAAGGATCTGTCAGATAAATGGGTGACTGCCAGGAAGGACTGAGAAGCAGTGCAGGAGTGTCCTGCAGATATTCTCTACGCAAGCAAGTATACCGTTGTGGATACTGTTGAGGGGGTTGGCCTCTCAGAGGAAAGCAACAACAGCAGGCAGATCTGTGACAAAGGGAGAATCGAAGTGTAGAGGACACAAAAAGGTGTATGTGTGGAAGGAGATAAAGGGAACTGCAGATGCTGGAGAATCCAAGATAACAAAGTGTGAAGCTGGATGAACACAGCAGGCCAAGCAGCATCTCAGGAGCACAAAAGCTGACGTTTCAGGCCTAGACCCTTCTTCAGAGAGGGGGATGGGGAGAGGGTTCTGAAATAAATAGGGAGTGAGGCGGACCGAAGATGGATAGAGGAGAAGAAAGGTGGAGAGGAGAGTATAGGTGGGGAGGTAGGGAGGGGATCGGTCAGTCCGGGGAGGACTGACAGGTCAAAGAGGGAGGATGAGGTTAATAAGTAGGAAATGGAAGTGCGGCTTGAGGTGGGAGGAGGGGATAGGTGAGAGGAAGAACTGGTTAGGGAGGCGGGGACAAGCTGGGCTGGTTTTGGGATGCAATGGGGGAAGGGAAGAATTTGAAGCTCCCACAGCTACCTAGAATATCCATTTCTACCCCACCGACTCCCACCCACCCTCCTGCAAAAATTCTGTCCCCTATTCCCAATTCCTTTGCCTCCGCTGCATCTGCTCACAGGATGAGGCATTCCACTCCCGCACATCCCAGATGTCTGCGTTCTTCAAGGACCACAACTTCCCCACCGCAATGATCGAGAACGCCCTCGACCGTGTCTCCCGCATTTCCAGCAACACATCCCTCACACCCCGCACCCGCAATAACTGCCCAAAGAGAATCCCCCTAGTCCTCACATACCACCCCACCAACCTCCAGATACAACGCATCATCCTCCGACACTTCCGCTATCTACAATCCAACCCCACCACCCAAGACATTTTTCCATCCCCACCCTTGTCTGCCTTCTGGAGAGACCACTCTCTCCGGGACTCCCTTGTCCGCTCCACACTCCCAACCCCACCACACCCGGCACCTTCCCCTGCAACCACAGGAAGTGCTACATTTGCCGCCACACCTCCTCCCTTACCCCATCCCAGGCCCTAAGATGGCTTCCATATCAAGCAGATGTTCACCTGCACATCTGCCAGTGTGGTATACTGCATCGACTGTACCCGTTGTGGCTACCTCCACATTGGGGAAACCAAGCGTAGGCTTGGGGACCGCTTTGCAGAACACCTCCGCTCGGTTTGCAATAAACAACTGCACCTGCCAGTCGCAAATCATTCCTTAGACGACATGTCCATCCTGGGCCTCCTGCAGTGCCATAATTATGCCACTCGAAGGTTGCAGAAACAGCAACTCATGTTCCGCTTGGGAACCCTGCAGCCCAATGGTATCAATGTGGACTTCACAAGCTTCAAAATCTCCCCTTCCCCCACTGCATCCCAAAACCAGCCCAGCTCGTCGCCCCCCCCCCCACTGCATCCCAGAACCAGCCCAGCTCGTCCCCTCCCCCCACTGCATCCCAAAACCAGCCCAGCTCATCCCCGCCCTACTAACCTGTTCTTCCTCTCACCTCTACCCTCCTCCCACCTCAAACCGCACCTCCATTTCCTACCTACTTATCTCATCCCGCCTCCTTGACCTGTCAGTCCTCCCTGGACTGACCTATCCCCTCCCTACCTCCCCTCCTATACTCTCCTCTCCACCTATCTTCTCCTCTATCCATCTTCAGTCCGCCTCCCCCTCTCTCCCTATTTATTTCAGAACCCTCTCCCCATCCCCCTCTCTGATGAAGGGTCTAGGCCTGAAACGTCAGCTTTTGTGCTCCTGAGATGCTGCTTGGCCTGCTGTGTTCATTCAGCTTCATACTTTGTTATCAAGGTGTATGTATGAACCCAATGTAGACTCCAGGATATTATGTTGCCTCCCTAGTTCTAATATCAAGGATGTCTCTTAGCGAATTCAGGACATTCTGAAAGGGGAGGATGATCAGCTAGAGGTCATGGTCCAATTAGTATTGACGACATTAGCAAGAAGAGAGATGAAGCCCTGCAAAGGGAATTTGGAGAGTTAGGTAGAAAGTTGAAAGGCAGACCACGAGGGTTGTAATCATGGGACAACTCTCTCTGCCAGGTGGTAGTGACATCAGAAATAGAAAGATAATACAGTTGAATGCGTGGCTGAAGAGAGGAGTGCAGAAGAGAGAGCTTTAGATATTTGGATCATTGAGATTTCTTTCAAAATAGGAAAGATCTGGTAGTGTTGTTGAACAGAGAGTCCTAGGGTACAGTACATAGTTCCTTGAAAGTGGCATCACAGGTGGACAGGATGGTGAAGTAGGCATTTGGCATGCTGCCTTCATCAATCAGAGCATTGAGTACAGGAGTTGGGGTGTGATGTTACAGCTGTACAAGACATTGCAAGGCCGCATTTGGAGTACTGCATACAATTCTGGTTGCCCTGCTACGGAAAGTATATGAAATTACGGGAGGTGTGGATAGGGTAGACAGTTGGAGTCTTTTTCCCAGGGTAGAAATGTTGAATATTAGTGAATAGGTTTAAGGTGAGAGGGAGAAAGTTAAAAGGAGATGTTTTTAAAATGGAAGGTGTTTGGTTCCTGGAACATGCTAACAAGGGAGGTTGTAGAAGCAGAAAGAATATTTAAGGGGCATTTAGGCAGCCACATGAACAGACAGGGAATAGAGGGATTCAGAAAATATGCAGGCAGATGGGGTTATTTAGAATGGCAACATATTTGGCACAGACATGGTGGGCTGAACAGCCCTGTTCTTGTGCTGTACTATCCTAAAAAAAAGTTATACCCTTTGTGTAAAGAAATGTTTCCTGACACTTCTGCTGAATTACCTAACTCTCATTTGAAAGTTAGAACCAACACGTATACATAAGCAGGATTCCATTTTCTGCAAAGGAAGGAATATTGCCTTTATTCATTCATGGGATGAGGACGTCACAAACTAGCCTAGCATTTTTTGCCATCTGTAATTGACCAGAAGGCAGTTAAGAGTTAATCACTTTGCTGTGTCGAAACATGTATTCACATCTTGTACTTTCTTTTACTTACCAAGGAGCTTGTGGAGCCGATATTTGCCCATTGCTTTTTCTATGGCAATATTGCAGCCAGTCAGTGTGTGCTTGCTAATTGATCAATACTTTTTTCTCATGGAATATAAGTAATCTGAAATTTGAAATTCTTGCATTCGTTTTATTGGTGCAAGTTTTGAAGCTTCAACAATATGTCTGTTTTTCTGACAATGTTATAGTTGCATCCCTTTCTCTGGATTTGCCCAGTAACAAATACTTAATAATTTTCATTCAACAGAGTACTTCTTAACCATCTGTACTCAAGGGAACGCAAGGTGAAATTTGTACAGTCTTTTCTTGGTATCATTCTGGTGAATTTGTGCTGAAATCTCTGAATGAATCAATCTTTCTTAAGATGGTGGCAGCCTTCCATTTCATAAAACACTGTTTTATGCCATAATGGTAAACCTTGTGATGAGTATAGTGTTTTGTGACTCAAGGGCCCCACTGTAGCCTGGCCATCTTTGCCTGATTTACTGCAGAGAAAGACAAAGTACTGCGAAGATGGTTTGATTCAGCAGCCTCTACTTTCTTCCAAGCCATCATTTTGGCTGGTTGAGCTTTTTGTTTATGTATGTTCTAAATTCTTCACTTTGGAGAAGTAGGTACAGAATTCACAAAGAGGGACTAAGAGGTTCTTGAATAGTTTGACAGAGGGAGTGAGAGGTATTGGAGGTTTTGGGGGGATCCAAAGTGGATAAATCCCGAGGTCTGGATGAGCTATATCCCAGTCTTCCATGGGATATGACAGAGGAAATTACAGGGACTCTGATCCAAATTTTTAGCTCCTTTCTGTCTACAAAAGAGGTGCCAGGACTTGAGGACAGCTACTGTGATCCATTTTTCAAGAAGGGTAGTAGAGATAAACCAGAACATTATTGACCAGTAAGTTTTACATCAGTGGGAGGGAAATGATTGGAAAAAATTTTGATAAATAAATTAAACTCCACTTGGTTTGATCTGGCATAGTAAGCATTGCTTTGTCAGAGAGAAGTCATGTCTAACAATTTTGATCGAATTTTTTGAGATGGTGAATAGGTATTTTATATGTCGGTATATGTCGTTTATATGGATTTCAGCAAAGCCTTTGACAATGTCCGACATGAAAGACTGATAAAGTAGGTAAAAACAAATGGAATGTAGGTAACTTGGCAAGTTGGATGCAAAATTGTCTTAGTGATAGGAGACAGGTGGTAATGATGGAAGGCTTTATGTGTGACTGGAGTCTGATGTCCAGTGATGCTGCGTCAGTTATTGTTCATGATGTATATATACCTTATAATGAGCATGTGGTGGGAGGTGATAAGTAAATTTGCAAATGACACAAAAGTTGGCTCGACGGTTGACAGCAAAGAAGAATGTTTTGGGTTACAGGAGGACGTAGATGGGTTGATCAGAGAGGCACATCAGTAGCAAATGGAATTTAACTTTGATAAATGTGAGATGATACACTTTTGAAGAAATAACAAGACAAGGTGTTACTCAATGAATGGCAGGATTCTAGGAAGCTCAGAGGACAGAGGGATCTTGGAGTGCTTGTCCACAGATCTCTGAAGGTAGCAGAATAGGTTAAAAGAGTCGTTAAGAAGGCATACGGGACATGAGACTATACAAATCATGGCATAAATTTACGAGCAGGGAGGCTGAGCTGTACAACATTTTGGTTGGGCTACTGCTGAAGTACTGTGTGCAGCTTGATCTCTGCACTTATAGTAAAGACGTGTTTGCACTGAAGGGTTACAGAAGACATTCTCCAGGATGTTGCTCGGGATGGAGCAGTTTTGCTATGAAGAGAGGCTGAATAAGCTTAGACTGTTTTCTTTAGATTAGAGAAGGATTGGGGGTGTTGGGGGGGAACTTAATAGACTTATATAAGATCATGAGGGCCATAGACATGGTGGATAGAAAGCAGCTATTTGCCTTCGATGAACAGTCGACAACAAGTGGACATGCTGTCAAGGTGAATGACGGGGGATTTAGGGGTGAATTGAGAAAAGATTTTTTCACTCAGAGGATGGTGGGAATTTGGAATGCATTGCCTGGGAAGACTGCGCAGTTTTTAAAAAGTACCTGAATTAGTACTTGAAATGTCATAACGTTCAAGGCTACAGGCCAAGTGCTGGAAAGTGGGACTGGTTTAGATGTCGAAGCTATAAATGGAAGGAATTGCAGGGACGTACCATTTGTACATGGTCCTGGGAAGAGTTTACTTTTCATTCCTTGGAAAGTCATGGTTGAAGATATGGTTTGAATAAATATTGTAGAACAAAAGTATAATTAGTTTATTTTTTGCCCTTCAGAGTGCAGGTGAGGGATCGAGAGATTAAAGTTAACATCTTTGATATGGCAGGTCATCCTTTCTTCTATGAGGTGGGTAAGACAGAGAGAAAGATCGTGCATTTATGTTTGCTTTTCCTTCTGCCAGAATGTGACAAAGTGCTTGTAGACAAATATATCAGATAGTTTTCACACAGCAGAGTCTTAACGGCTTGCAATGAGATGACTAGTTTATCTTTTTTTCATATTGATTGAGGAATAAAGTCAACCTCCTGGAGAACTCTTTGTGCTTCTAGTTGTGTCATGTAATCCATTGAATTAAAATGAAAGAGATATTCCAACAGGTGGGTTGTTCAGCCCAATATGCCTGTGTTTATTTTGTGCATATTCTCCACACAAGCAATACCCTATGCCATTTACCCTTACTATTTGCATACCCTGTCATCCTTCATTCTTCCTATCACCTGTCTAGCCAGGTATTAAACATTATTAAGAAATTGCTTACATTATTAGACTTTTTTTTGCAGTCTTGTGATTTAAAGGCTTGGGGAAATTAGTTCATTTTAAAAGACTGAGATTTCTTTTAAACTACCATTAACAGAACACTTTTTAAAGTCACGTATCTTAAGCTAACTGCTTAGACTTATTTACTGGGATCATAGGTCTGAGATTATTGTTGTCAGGAGTTGTGCCTATTTGATACTGTTTGGAACTCAGCTGGTGCCTTACCTGCAGAGAGAAGTTACCCCCTTCCACCTGTTTTAAAAAAATCTTCTGAGAATCCCGAGTGAAGGCTGAAAGAACTGATGCAGCAATTATAGAGTTATAAAGATGTACAGCACAGAAACAGACCTTTCGGTCCAACTCGTCTGTGCTGACTAGATAACCTGAATAAATCTAGTTCCATTTGGCAGCATTTGGCTCATATCTGTCTAACCCCTTCCTGTTCGTATACCCATCCAGATACCTTTTAAAGGCTGTAATTATACCGGCCGCCACCATTTCCTCTAGCAGCTCATTCCATTCACGCATCACCACCAGAGGGGAGTCGATGACCTCATGGTATTATTACTGGACTGTTAATCCAGAGACCAAAATAACGTTATGGGGACCTGAATTCGAATCCCGCCACGGCAGATGGTGGAGTTTGATTTCAATAAAAATATGTGGAATTAACAATCTAATGATCACCATGAATCCATTGTCGATTGTTGGAAAAATCCATCTGGTTCACTAATGTCCTTTAGGGAGGGAAACTGCCATCCTTGCCCGGTTTGGCCTACATGTGACTCCAGACCCACAGCAATGTGGTTGACTCTTAAGTGCCCTCTGGGCAATTAGGGATGGGCAATAAATGCTGGCCTAGCCAGAGATGTCCACATATCATTAATGAATAAAGAAAAAGCAATCCTCTGCATGAAAAGATTGGCCCTTAGGTCCCTTTTGAATCTTTCCCCTCTCACCTTAAGCCTATACCCTCTAGTTTTGGACTCCTGCATATTAGGAAAAAGATCATGTCTATTTACCCTCTACATGCCCCTCATGATTTTATAAACCTGTATAAGGTCATCCCCAGAGCCTCCGATACCCCAGGGAAAATACCACCGGTCTACTCAGCCTCTCCCCTTGGCTCAGTCCCTCCAACCCTGGCTACAGCCTTGTAAAAAAAAGTAAATTTTTGCCAATAGAGTTTTTTTTAAAGCTCATTTTTCAGAGCCTCTGTATCATTCATTACCTGATGGGATCAAAATTGAATTATTCCTACTAGGTTCTTGTCAAAAAACAGTAGTGGCCTTTGTATTGGTTCAGCCTGGAAACTTCCTTTTGATGTCTCTAGAACAAATTGCTTCTGAAAAGATCCCTGTGACACTGCATTGATCTGGTGACACCTGTGTGCATGTGTCAGGAAGACCATCCGAAACTTTTCATATTTTATTCATTTCCTTCAAGAATTAACAATCATTTGGCCAAAGGATATATTTTTAAAATTTACCTGTGCAGAAAGTTTCTTCATTTTTCATTAGCCAGTATGTGTGCATGTGTATTAAGATTATTTTGTAGGACTAATATATATTCTCATATTTCAAATTGTAAGTTTTGCACAAAAACGAAGTTGCTGTAAAAGCTCAGCAAGTCTGGCAGCATCTATGAAGGAGAAAACAGAGTTAGCGTTTTGGGTCTGAGGCTTCTGAGGAAGGGTCACCAGATCCGAAATGTTAACTCTGTTTTCTCCTTCACAGCTGCTGCCAGACCGGCTGAGCTTTTACAGCAACTTTGTTTTTGTTTTTAAGTTTTGCATTTTGAGTAATTCTTGCTTTTATAAAAAAAATTCAATAGTTTTTTTATTTGAAAAACCTGGTCAATTTTTGTTTTATGTTCTGAAACTAACATAAATAAAATATATCATGGGCCATTTTGGTGATTGGGTTAAATACTAAATTATATCATCACCACCAGTTGGAGAATTAGAACTTTTATCTGATCTTTGCTTCAAACACTAGCTTTGAAAGTGAATCCAAAAGTGTCAATGATAATGAAATGTGAGGCTCGATGAACAGAGCAGGCCCAGCAGCATCTCAGGAGCACAAAAGCTGACGTTTCGGGCCTAGACCCTTCATCAGAGGCTCTGTTGTGTTCATCCAGCCTCACATTTCATTATCTTGGATTCTCCAGCATCTGCAGTTCCCATTATCACCAAAAGTGTCAATGATTCTTTTTCTATTAAGAAGCTTTTCCTGCTCTTGGTCTGAAATCTTTTCCATTTGATCTGATTCTTATGCACCCAGTTTGAGACTGGGAACATTCTTTACATCTACTTTGACCTAGCCCTCTATAATTTAAAACATCTCCATGAAATTATTCTGAGGACGGGTCACTGGACCCAACATGTTAACTCTGTTTTCTCCTTCACAGATGCTGCCAGACCTGCTGAGCTTTTCCAGCAACTTTGTTTTTGTCCCTGATTTACAGCATCTGCAATTCTTTCGGTTTCCATGAAATTATTCTTTTATGAGTCCATGAATTGAAACAGCCCCAATATTTGTCCTGTTTTCCCCTTCCCTTACTTTTCTGTCTGATTTAAATGTCTCGTTATTTACTGAAATATCCATTTTATCAAATAAAAACCGGAAGAACTATGGATGCTGTAAATCTGGAACAAAAACAAAGTTGCTGGAAAAGCCCAGCAGGTCTGGCAGCATCTGTAAAGGGAAAAACGTTTCTGGTCCGGTGACCCTTCCTCAGAACTGATGGTGGCTGATAAAACGTCAGTTTATATGCAGAAGCCCAACACAAACTGACGGTTTTGTGCTCCTGAGATGCTGTTTGGCCTGCTGAGTTCATCCAGTTCCACACTTTGTTATCTTGAAGAAACAACATCTCATTTTCCACTTTGGGACCGTACAACCCTCCGGACTTAATATTGAGTTCAATAATGTTAGGGCCTAAACTCTCCCATGTCCCATCCCCCTACCCCACACGCCAGGCCTTGTTATCACTTAGCTACCATTAGACACCCCCTGTTGTTAATCACTAACAGTCCCCATTAACAACTATTCACCCTCCCAGCCTGATTATTAGCAACTCCTTTGTGTGTCCAACTGCCTTTCTCTCTCTTTGGGCCCTATCGTATTGTTTACTCCCTACCCCACCCCCCTCCCTATTTTCTGCGTATAAACTGATGTTTTCCCAGCCACCATCAGTCCTGAGGAAGAGTTATCAGACCTGACACATTAACTCTGTTTTTACCCTTCCAGATGATGCCAGACCTGCTGGGCTTTTCCAGCAACTTTGTTTTGTATCCATTTTATCAGTCAATTTGCCACCATCCTGTTAAGTTGTAACCATAAGGTTGTTGCGTTGCTCGCCAGACTAGCTTGTTTTTGTTCAGATGTTTCATTATCATGCTAGGTGGCATCATCAGTGGAGTCTCTGATGAACCCCCTCATCAGCTTCATTGGAGGTCCAGTGATGATGTCACCTTGCATGGTGACGAAACGTTTGAATGAAAACAAGCCAGCTTGGCGAGCAAATCAACAACCTCACCCATAACCCGAGCTACAGATCTTTTCCAAAACTTTAAGTGTTTAACTTTAACTTCTAAAACTTTAAGCTCTGACCTGCATGACATCTGATGTGGAGGTGCCAGTATTGGACTGGGGTGGACAATGTCAAAAATCTCATAATATTCAAAAGATAGTTATAGTCCAACAGATATTTTTGAAGACACAAGCTTTTGGAGTCTCACTCATTCTTCAGGTGTCTGTGAGAGAGGTGACATCAGACACAGAATTTATAAGCAAAAGATGAAAGGGTCATGGAACTGATGTGGTGTTGAACAAACCTAAAAGATGGCTTTTAAATCTTTGAGCAATTAGAAAGGATTAGTTTGCAAATTCCCGAATTTCTTTCATGTTACTGTTCCAAGATAACTAAAGGTTTTATCAATTCTCTCAGTATACCAGAGGTGACATCCTTGGTCAGACAATGCATTTTAGGTGTGAGGCCTTGTTTAGGATCCGTCTATCAGTTTGGAGTCAAACTGATTTTATTTCGAAAGTAGGAATTTATAAAATGCCACATTGACTGTCTATAAATTATGTGCTTTTTGAACAGACTAGAATGTATCTGCAAATGTAAATTCATCCTGTAGATTTATTTGTGTGTGCACACATGTGTGAGAGGGAGACAGAGAGGTATGGTCTATTAATGAAACCATGCAGACGCTATGACAAAGGATGAATGGACACCACGGAACAATCATCAGACAGGGATGTTCCCTCCCAGTGGGGGAACACTTCAGCGGTCAAGGACATTCGGCCTTGGATCTTTGGGTAAATGTCCTCCAAGATGGACTTTGGGATAAACAACAAAGCAGGGTTGCCAAGCAAAGGCTGATAACCATGTTTGGTACCCCCTAGGATGGCTCCAACCGGGATTTTGTGTTCATGTCGCACTACAGGTGATCCCACCACACTACACACTCTCACACACACGCATACATGCACACACAGTCACTCAACAAAAACACTCACACATGCATACTCTCACATACACACAGACCCTCTCTCATGCACGAACACACATATGTTCTCTCTCACACATACACTCACTCCCTCTCTATCTCTTTCTTCCTCACACGCACGCATTCTTTCTGTATCCGTCACACACATACCACGTATGTGCATGCACAGATGTTAATCTCAGGGGTGAATTTGTATTTGTACATTTGTAATTGCAGGTACATTCTATGTGGTTGAAAAGGCACACAATTTGTAGACAATCAATATAGAATTTCATGAATTCCCATTTTCGAAATAAAACCAGCCTGACTCCAAGTTGATATAGAGCCAGATTCTAAACAAGGCCTCACACCTAAAATGCATTGTCTGACCAAGGATGTCACCTCTGTTATACGGGGGGAACTGATAAACCTTTAGTTATCTTGGGGAAGTAACTTGAAAGAAATTTGGGAATTTGCATATTAATCCTTTCTAATTGATTAAAGCTTTAACAGCCATCTTAGGTTTGTTCAACACCACATTAGTTCTATGACTCTTTCATCTTTTGCTTATAAATTCTGTGTCTGATGCCACCTATCTCACAGACACCTGAAGAAGGAGTGAGGCCCTGGAGGCTTGTGACTTCAAATAAATCTGTTGGACTATAACCTGGTGTTGTGTGATTTTTGATCTTGCATTACAACTGTTTGCAATGAGCTATTACTTGGAATGCCTCATATTTTAGCCATGTTTGATTTTCTCAAATGCTCCACTATCATGAGCTGCAAGGGGTAGAATTCCCAATTAGCACTGTTAATGTTAGCAGCATTGTTTGATCATTTGCTTGCTGGTGATTTTTGTTTTTGTGATAGGTGCGCAATGAATTTTACAAAGACACTCAAGGAGTGATCCTTGTTTATGATGTTGGCCTGAAGGATTCCTTCGATGCACTGGAGGGCTGGCTTACTGAAATGAAGCAGGAATTGGGACCTCATGGGAACATGGAGAACATTGTGTTCATTGTCTGTGCTAATAAGGTAACACATTATAGTTACATTATCTTGCTACGTCTCCACACTTAGGACATGATGTGGAGGTGCCAGTGTTGTATTGGAGTGGACAAAGTCAGAAGCCATATTACACTAGGTTATGATCCAAAGGTTATTGGAAATCTCAAGCTTTTGGAGCTCTGCTCCTTCATCAGGTGAAGAATAACCTGGTGTTGTGTGACTTCTGAAACTTAGGGTATTAAAGTTACAGAGAGCTTTACTCTGTTTCTGTCTCTGTGCTGTATCTGGCTTGAGCGTGTTTGATGGGCATAGTGCAGTAGGAGCTGTATTCAGTTTCTAATTCCGTGCTGTACATGTTCTGGGATTGTTTGTGGGGATGGTACAGAGGGTGATTTACTTTGCACCTAACTCCATTATGAACCTGTTCTAGGAATGTTTGATGGGACCAGTTTAGAGGGAGCTTTACTCTGGATATAACGCATTGTGGACCTGTCCTGAGACTGTTTGATCTGGACGACGCAGAGGAGCTTTACTCCGTATCTGACACTTCTATGACTGCCTTTGGAGCATTTAATGGGACCAGTGTTGAGGAAGTTTTACTTTGTGTCTAACCTTTCACTATACTTTGTTGATAGGACTTGAACCTCGATGTTTGACCCAGAGTTAGGGATACTACTACTGACCCTTAAGGGAATTTCTAGTACTAGAGGTCACTGTTTTGCAATCAGGGTTGACCAATTTAAAACAGAGATGGGGTGAAATTATTGCTTTTAGAGAGTTGTGAGTCTTTGGAACTCTCTTCTTGAGCGGGTGGTAAAAACAGAGTCCTTCAATATTTCAGAGATAGTAGGAACTGCCAATGCTAGAGTCAGAGATAACACAATGCAGAGCTGGAGGAACACAGCAGGCCAGGCAGCATCAGAGGAGCAGGAAAGGTTACATTTTGGGTCAGCACCCTTCTTCAGAAGTTGTGTCCTTCAATATTTTTAAGGCAGTGGTAGATGGAGTCTTGTTAAACAAAGGGGGGGTGAAAAGTTATCAGGGGCAGGTGGAAATGCAGATTTGAGATTAGAATCAGAACAGCCATGATCTCATTGAATGATGGTGGAAGCCTCTGGGGCTAAATGATCTCCTCCTTTTATTAATTTGTACACTTGTCTGTTCTTCTGTCATTTGAGGTTAAGAAAATATATGTGTAATTCATTGATTTGGATGGTTAATTGTGCACATTTTGTTGAGCAGTGGCAGTGTCCCTGACTCTGAGCATGGTTCAGTTTCCACTTCAGGATACGATGGCCACGAAGGTACGTCATTACATGTCAAAGCAGGTTGATAAAAAAATTTTACAGAGACTGACTGATAGGGTGAGGGCTGTTTGCAGAGATATGTACCTGTAATGTTTCATTTTGTGAATAACCCATTTCAAGTGAAAACTGGCTGTGATTTCTTCCCTCACCAAACCAAATGGCTGTTAGGACAAAATAGGGTAGCAGAAAATCGTGATCAAAGAGGTTCAGTTGAAAACTAAGGATTTTGTTTTCAAATTGGTCACTACAGACCTAGTGACCATTCCAGAAAATGGCAAATATTGTGTAAATTTCCAGGATACAATTGCCCTCAAATTTTCTTATAGTCTGGAACATATTATCTGTGGAAAAATAATGAAAATATACAGGCACAGTTTACATCCCTGTCAAATAAAGTAAAGCCTCGACGTTGTCTTTTCCAAACAAAAATAATACTAGAAGCAAAGTGTATTGTGAGCGGGATGCCTATTAGTTCCTAAGACAACTAAGGACAGGCAATAAAATGCTGGCCAGCCAGTGATGTCCACGTCCCATGAGTGAATTAAAAAAAAAGGTTGGATACTCTGAAGGCTTTTGAGACTATAATACATTTTAAAGAGTGGCTAGTTGTTCAATGGAGGACTATATCACTGGAGCATAACAGATGATATAGAAAGTTAAAGAACTTCAGTTTAGAGATTTCTGGCTCAGTGAAAGTGAATGTCAGAGAAAGCATCATAAAGTACAACAAGAATAATAAGAAATAATAATAGGATAAGTGAACTAAATTAGAATAACAGACTTTGGTTAAGGTAATGGGAGCATTTTTAATACAAAGTAATTAGAAAAGTTAGGAACACTAGTAAGTTTAAGATGTGGCAGGTGAGATGAGACAAATGAAAAATGTGATCTGTAATATGTGGGAAGACATGGACTCTACCAGTGTCCTACATAAGTACAAGTGCATCCAACTGTTGAAACTTGAGGTTTCAGAGTGCAAGTGGGAGCTGGAAACACTGTGTCACATATGTGAGGCTAAGAGTTACATGGATAGCACATTGAGAGAGATGGTCACACCACAACTCAAGGAACAGGAGGAAAGAATGGAATGGGTTATATTAATATTCATTCAAAGAATGAGTGTGTTGCTGGCTAGGCCAGCATTTATTGCCCATCCCAGAGGGCAGTTAAAAGTCAACT
Source organism: Stegostoma tigrinum (assembly GCF_030684315.1). Taxonomy (NCBI): domain Eukaryota; kingdom Metazoa; phylum Chordata; class Chondrichthyes; order Orectolobiformes; family Stegostomatidae; genus Stegostoma; species Stegostoma tigrinum. The sequence goes on along the minus strand of NC_081362.1, from coordinate 98,066,403 downwards.
ACGTTGCCGTGGGTCATGAGCCATATATAGGCCTGGCCAGGTAAGGATGACAGTTTCCTTCTGAGATGGGTTTTTCCATTAATCGATGATGGATTTATGATCATCATCAGATTCTTAACTCCAGATTTATATTGAATTCAGAATTTACCATTCGAATCTAAGTCCCCATAATATTTTTGGGGTCTCTGGATTAATGGTCGAGCGATAATACCATTAGGTCATCACCACTAACCCCAGCCCCCCACCCCTCCTTCCCGTGTGGCCACGAGGCAATCAAAGAGAGTGATGTAGGTAGTGCAGGGGTCCCCTGAGGTCCTCTCATAAATCGGTTTTTCGTTTTGTAAGCTAATGAGGATGCTGGTTCCTCAGGGGAGTACAATCAGATCCAAGCTTCTGACAGCAAAAGTAGTCTGACTGTACAGTGAGGGAGGAAGAAGAAAACAAGTGTGATTGTATTAGGGGCTTCATTTGTTATGGGAGCAGACACATATTTCTGTAACTATCAACACGACCCCAGGATGGTATGTTGCTTGCTTCGTGCCAGGGTCAATGGTGTCACAAAGTGGGTACAAGACACTCTTCAAGGGAAAGGGTTACCAATGACTTAGTCAGCAAGTTAATAAGAGAGTTTAGGATTAGGGACAAAGAAATGAAGTCCAAAATGGAATTAAGAGTGCACCCATGGTGGTAGATTGGGAAAGAGGCAGGTGCAACAAGATCTGGATGCCCTTGTACACCAGTTGCAGGAAGTACACATGCAGGTGCAGCAAGCAATGAAGAAGGCAAATGCTGTATTGGCTTTCAGAGATAATGGGAACTGCAGATGCTGGAGAATTCCAAGATAATAAAGTGTGAGGCTGGATGAACACAGCAGGCCAAGCAGCATCTCAGGAGCACAAAAGCTGACGTTTCGGGCCTAGACCCTTCGTCAGAGAGACATCTCTCTGACGAAGGGTCTAAGCCCGAAACATCAGCTTTTGTGCTCCTGAGATGCTGCTTGGCCTGCTGTGTTCATCCAGCCTCACATTTTATTATGCTGTATTGGCTTTCATAGCTTGTGAATTGGGTTGCAGGAGCAGGGATGTCTTGCTGCAACTGTACAGGGCATTGGTAAGACCATATCTAGATTATCGTGAGTCGTTTGGGTTTGGCTACTGATGGAGCGTAGGGAAAGTCTACCAGAATGATACGTGGGTTGGTGGGACTGATAAGACCATAAGACATAGGAGTGGAAGTAAGGCCATTTGGCCCATCAAGTCCACTCTGCCATTTAAATCTTGGCTGTTGGGCATTTCAACTCCACTTCCCTGCACTCTCCCTGTAGCCCTTGATTCCTTATGAGATCAAGAATTTGTCAATCTCTGCCTTGAAGGCATCTAACATCCCAGCCTCCACTGCACTCCGTGGCAATGAATTCCACAAGCCCACCACTCTCTGGCTGAGGAAATGTCATGTCATTTCTGTTTTAAATTTACCCCCTCTAATTTTAAGGCTGTGCCCACGGGTCCTAGTCTCCCCGCCTAACGGAAACAACTTCCTAGCGTCCACCCCTGATGTATGGTGAGAGACTGAATCAGTTAGGATTATATTCAGTAGAGATGAGCCTCACTAATCGTTATTTCTCACTGGGATATATCTTCACTCTGTTCCTTGAATTATTTTCTTAAACATCTGCTCTTTTTCATCAACCATCTTTGTTGCCAAATTCTCTTTTTGTTCCACTCCAGCCAGCTGTGATCTTATTCCTTTGTAACTGCCCTTGTTTAAGCTTAGCACAATTGTTCCTGACCCAAATTCCTCCCTCTCAAACTGAATGCTAAGTTCTACCACATTATGATCATTGTTTTTCAGAGATCCTTTACTCTGACATCATTTATTCGGTTTTCCTTATTACATGTCACCAGATCAAAAATAGCCAGGTCCCTGATAGGACTCACAACATATGGGCGGCACGGTGGCTCAGTGGTTAGCACTGCAGCCGCACAGCTCCAGGGACCCGGGTTCGATTCCAGCCTCGGGTGACTGTCTGTGTGGAGTTTGCACATTCTCCCCGTGTCTGCGTGGGTTTCCTCCAGGTGCTCCGGTTTCCTCCCACAGTCCAAAGATGTGCAGGCTAGGTGGATTGGCCATGATAAATTGCCCGTAGTGTTCATGGGTGTGTGGTTTATAGAGGAATAGATCTGGGTGGGATGCTTCAAGGGGCAGTGTGGACTTTTTGGGCTGAATGGCCTGTTTCCACACTGTAGGGAAACTAATCTAATCTAATGTTGTTCCACGAAACTGAAAGTGCTCAAGAATTCTTTCTCATGGTTTCCTCTGCCAGTCAGACCATCTCAATATATATGATGATTAAAGTCTGTCATGAATAATGCCCTGCCTTTGTCACATGTTCTCAATATCTCTTGATTTATTTTCTGCCCTTCTGTAAAGCTACTGTTAGGGGTCCTTTAGACTACTGCTACCTCCACCCCTATGAATTCTGAATCTTGCAATCCAATGTAATTTCTTGCTATTGTAGTTTATTCCATCCCATTGTTAAAAATGCTATGCCAGCCCCTTTCCTTCCTACCTGCCCTTTTGAGATTTATTGCTTTAATTATTGAAAGTAACATATAGACTTTAAGAGGACTGGGAGTCTTTATATTAACAGTTGCCTTGAAGCCCTCTTTGGACTTAGTGTTCTGTTCTGTGCACACAGGAATCGATGTAAGGAAGTCACCCCAAAACTGCAGGATTTCTCTGATATCCTATTCTCTGTAAAGTCCCTGGAACCTGATTGAGTTCCCAAATACCAGTGTTTCTTTCTAACTGGTAAAACCTGAATTAATGGACTATGACCAATTCTCATAGTCTCAAATTCAGGTAGGTTGGAATCGGAACTGGATATCTATCATCAATCTACAGCTGTCAACAATTCAGTTTTGTCAATAGGAAAACATGGACTCAAGAAGTAACCACATTCTATTTTTTATTTCCAGACATTTGGTCAACAGTTAATTTGTGTGACAATGCTAGAGTAATGGGGCTTGAGAATCAGAACACTTTGCCAAGTTGGTAGTAACAGCACAAGAGTGAAATGGTCATTCAGTGGGTTTACTCAGCACATTTATATTCAGGATGTAGCTGGTGGAGTAATGGGGCTTGATTATCTGTAATGTCACAGTCATAACATTTGCCCTTCTCCTTTGACGAGGTACAGATTATGAATTTGGAAGATGCTTTCGGAAGAATTTTTGTGACGCAATGCATTGTAATAGATTTTGAAGGTTGTCTTTCGGATGCCTACTTTGTCTTGGATGGTGTCAAGCTTCTTGAGTATTTTTGGAAGTTCACTCAGACAGGCAGTTGAAGGGAATTCCGTCACACGCTTGACGTGTGTCTTGTAGATGGTGTGCAGATTTTGGGGAATCAAGAGGTGAGTTATTCGCCACAAAGTTCCTAGTCTCTGACCACCTCTTAAAACCACAGTATTTGTTTGGCTGTTCCAGTTCAGTTTCTAGTCAATGCTAACTCCCAGGCTATTGATAGCATATGATCTTGTACGGTGCAGTCATATGAAATTTCAGAAATATATTATTCATAAGATTAAAGAGGAATTTAAAAAGAGATTTCGGGGTCCTTTTGGAGAATATTATTCCCATCCTGGTTAGACTTGCTAGGCCATTATAGAATGTGACATTAAACAAGTAAGAGACAGAACAGTTGCTAAGTTTCATTGATCAGTTGAACTGGTTGTGCATTCAGGTCGTATCAGAGATGAGTTTTGACCTTTGGAATTTAGCTCCAGGGCAGAACAACACTGTGGTTCACTATATTTTAAGGGGAAATAACGAATTAATACAGTGAAATTTATACAAATGACAACTTAAATTTCCATTGTTGAGTGACCAGAAGAGTTTGAAATTTGTCATTTTCAATCATTCTTCATATGCTAAAGCTCCTGGTAGGTATTTGAGTTCTGCTGTTTCCTAACAGTTTTGATGAGTAAAAATGGGAAAAAGAATCCTTTTGCTCAGGTCGCTGAGAAGATAAAAAGTTATTGAAAATACACTGCTTTAGTCGCTGAAATGCTGGCTGTTGTGGAAGCAGTGAATGTGGTCAAGTGATTGCAGTATAGCATTAATAGTGGCATCCACCTGGCAATGTGAAAGATTGATATCATGTCCATGAAAAGCAGGAGAATTCCACATCAGGAATAAACTGACTATTCAATTCCCATACTTATGAGGAAAAGTTATTTTGGAGTTGAAAGATTAGCTCTGTTTTATTCCTCTATAGATGTTGCTAGACCTGTTGATTTCTCTAGCACTTTTTAATTTCATTTAATCAATTATCTGATTATTTTTAAAAAGTGCTTGTCCTAAAAAATTGTTAATGCTCGAGAAGAGTGACGTCTCTTAGTACTCAGTTCTGAGAAAGGGTCACCGGACCTGAAACATTAACTCTGTTTTTGCCTTCACAGATGCTGCCAGACTTGGTGAGCTTTTCCAGCAACTTTTTTTTTGTTCCTGATTTACAGAATCCGCTGTTCTTTCAGTTTTTTCTCTTGGTACCGTGTTTTGTGCAGGATTAAATGCAGAGGGAGCTTTACATCTAACTCTGTGCTGTACCTGTCCTGGGAGTGTTTGATGGAGACAATGTAGTAAAAGATGTACTCTGTAAGTCACCCTGCACTGTACTTGTCCCGGATGCAAGGCATGTAAAGTATTGCTTTATTACATTAGTAAAAAAGAACTTTGAATGTATCAGTTATTTCATCACAAAATGAATTGATGCAATGAAAGCCCTTGCTACTAAGTGGAGTGGGCCTTCTTTTCCTGTTCTTGTTTCTTCTTCTAGGTTGACTGTGGGAAGCGGCGTGTGATCGATGAGAGTGAGGGACGGCTTTGGGCAGAGAGCCGAGGGTTCCAATACTTCGAAACATCGGCGCAGTCTGGAGAGGGCATTAATGAGATGTTCCAGGTACATAGACTGGAGTCATTCCACTGACCCAGTGACCAGTGGAAAATTGCAGGGTTAGATGATGAGAAACAGCTGGGAGCAGGAAGCCACAGATTGTGGTCTGTTCACATGTCTGTGATCAGAGACATTCTTGTTTTCTGAAGAAGTGTCTAGGCCCAAAAAGTCTGCCTTCTTGCTCCTCTGATGCTGCTTGGTCTGCTGTGTTCATCCAGCTCTGCACCTTGTTATCTCGAACATTCTTGTTCCCTCGTTTGGGTATAGTACAGAACTCCCTTCATCCCCAGCACCATAAAAGTTCCTGGGATCGGCGATCATCATACTGTGATAACGTCTAATACTCTGGCATGATATCTGGGTTTGCCATGCTGCAATTCCCCTTGGAGCATACACTGTGATTCTCCCTGGAGTACTATGCTTGATTCCCAGAGAGTAGCATGTTGTGATTCCTGGGAATGCTTCAAAGAGTGGGGAACAAAGTATCTGCTGTGTGCAATGATCTGCAAAGAATACTGTGCCAAATTCCTGTTTAATCCTATTTTCCTTTTCTGTACATTCCATCTGGATCCAGGCATTCTTCTCATCAATTCTGGATTTGTGTGAGAATGGTAAACGGCCTCAGTCCAGTGTGAGCTTAGGGTTTACGAAGGAGCAGGCAGACACCATCCGCAGGATACGTAACAGCAAGGATAGTTGGGAAATGCTGGGAATGAAGCCTGGAGCCTCCAGGTAACGCAAATTCGCCTTGGCCTTCTCATCATACAGTAAGAGAAACCTTCCTACTAGAGTGTGGCCAGCACGTGGATTTATACTGGTTCCAGCTCATGGATAATACAGGCAATAAGCTGTTTGTTATGTACATAGGAGCATAAGAAATAGGAGGTGGAGTAGGCTGTTTTGCCCTTTGAGCTTCTTTGACCATTTAACAAGACTGTGACTGATATTTTCATCAATTTAACCTTCCTGCAGTGTCCTATATAGAACATAGAACATTACAGCACAGTACAGGCCCTTCGGCCCTCGATGTTGTGCCGACCTGTCATACCGATCTCAAGCCCATCTAACCTACACTATTCCATATACATCCATATGCTTGTCCAATGACGACTTGAATGTACCGAAAGTTGGCGAATCTACTACCATTGCAGGCAAAATGTTCCATTCCCTTACTACTGTCTGAGTAAAGAAACTACCTCTGACATCTGTCCTATATCTTTCACCCCTCAATTTAAAGCTATGCCCCCTCGTGCTCACCGTCACTATCCGAGGAAAAAGGCTCTCCCTATCCACCCTATCTAACCCTCTGATTATTTTATATGTTTCAATTAAGTCACCTCTCAGCCTTCTTCTCTCTAACGAAAACAGCCTCAAGTCCCTCAGCCTTTCCTCGTAAGACTTTCCCTCCATACCAGGCAACATCCTAGTAAATCTCCTCTGCACCCTTTCCAAAGTTTCCACATCCTTCTTATAATGCCGTGACCAGAACTGTACACAATACTCCAAGTGTGGCCGCACCAGAGTTTTGTACAGCTTCACCATAACCTCTTGGTTCCGGAACTCAATCCCTCTATTAAAAGCTAAAACACTGTACGCCTTCTTAACAGCCCTGTCAACCTGGGTGGCAACTTTCAAGGATCTGTGTACATGTACACCGAAATCTCTCTGCTCATCTACACTGCTAAGAATCTTACCATTAGCCCTGTACTTTGCCTTCCAGTTACTTCTACCAAAGTGCATCACCTTACACTTGTCTGCATTAAACTCCATTTGCCACCTCTCAGCCCAGCTCTGCAGCTTATCTATGTCTCTCTGCAACCTACAGCATCCTTCGTCACTATCCACAACTCCACCGACCTTAGTGTCGTCTGCAAATTTACTAACCCATCCTTCTACAACCTCATCCAGATCATTGATAAAAATGACAAACAGCAGTGGACCCAACACCGACCCTTCTGGTACATCACTAGTAACTGGTCTCCAGGATGAACATTTCCCATCAACTACCACCCTCTGTCTTCTTTCAGCAAGCCAATTTCCGATCCAAAGTGCTATATCTCCCACAATCCCATTCCTCCGCATTTTGTTCAATAGCCTATTGTGGGGAACCTTACCGAACGCCTTGCTGAAATCCATATACACCACATCAACCGGTTTACTCTCATCCACCTGTTTGGTCACCTTCTCAAAGAACTCAATAAGGTTTGTGATGCACGACCTTCCCTTCACAAAACCGTGCTGACTATCCCTAATCAATTTATTCTTTTCTAGATGATTACAAATCCTATCCCTTATAACCTTTTCCAACACTTTACCAACAACTGAGTTAAGGCTCACTGGCCTATAATTACCAGGGTTGTCTCTACTCCCCTTCTTGAACAGGGGAACCACATTTGCTATCCTCCAGTCATCTGGCACTATTCCTGTAGACAATGACGAGTTAAAGATCAATGTCAAAGGCTCGGCAATCTCCTCCCTGGCTTCCCAGAGGATCTGAGGATAAATCCCATCCGGCCCAGAGGACTTATCTATCTTCACCTTCTGACGGATTTCTAATACCTCTTCCGTGTGAACGTCAATCCCACCTAGTCTAGTAGCCTGTATCCCAGTATTCTCCTCGACAACATTGTCGTTTTCTAGAGTGAATACTGTTGAAAAATATTCATTTAGCGCTTCCCCTATCTCATCTGTTAATTCACTTGGTAACCAAAATCAATTATCCTTGAATATGCTCAAAGACAGGACACTCATTGCTCTTTGAATTAGAGAAATCCAATGATTCTTGACCCTATACCCAGGTTATCCTGGTAAGATTTGAAGTGATATATGAACAAAGAACGAAGAACAAAGAAAAGTACAGCACAGGAACAGGCCCTTTGGCCCTCCAAGCCTGTGCTGATCCAGATCCTCTATCTAAACCTGTTGCCTGTTTTTCCAAGGATTTGTATCCCTCTGCTCCCTGCCCATTCATGTATTTGTCTAAGTGCATCTTAAATGACGCTATCGTGCCTGCCTCTAACGCCTCCGCTGGCAACGCGTTCCAGGCACCCACCACCCTCTGCATAAAGAACTTTCCACGCATATCTCCCTTAAACTTTTCCTCTCTCACTTTGAAATTATGACCCCCTGGTAACTGAGCCCCCCACTCTGGGGAAAAAGCTTCTTGCTATCCACCCTGTCCATACCTGTCATGATTTTGTAGACCTCAATCAGGTGCCCCGTCAACCTCCCTCTTTCTAATGTAAATAATCCTAATCTACTCAAACTCTCTTCATAGCTAGCACCCTCCATACCTGGCAACGTCCTGGTGAACCTCCTCTGCACCCTCTCTAAAGCATCCACATCCTTTTGGTAATGTGGCAACCAGAATATGGATCGTGTTCAATCTTATGTCATCAATCCAGTACCAATGCCACTTTGGTGCTCTAATCTGACGATGGGATCAAAAATATTGACAGTCATGGAAAAGAACAACTGCCTCATGAGTGTTTGAAAAAGGGAAGACCATTTCACATCAGAACTAAGTTGTGTCTGAAATATTTGTGCTCCTATGTCCTTTCAAATATTGAGAGAGTATCTGTGTATTCATATAATTGTACAGCACAGGAATGAGCCCTTTGGCCCATAATGTTGTGCTGACCATTATGCCAAATTAAACTAATCCCTTTGTCTGCCCTTGATCCATTCCTTTCATATTCATGTGCTTATCTAAAAGTCTCTTAAACGCCCTTATCATGTTTGCCTCCACCACCCTGGCAGCTCGTTCCCACTCCTACTAGTCTCTTTTTTAAAAAAAATTCCTCGCACATCTCCTTTGAACTTTCCCTCTCTCACCTTAAATGCACGCCCTCCCCCTAGTTTTGGATATTTCAACTCTGGTAACAGGATTCTGACCATCAAGCCCATCTATACATGTCAGAATTTTGTATACTTCAATCCCCTCAGACTCTGCCAATCCGGAGAAAACAATCCAAGTTTTTCTAGCCTCTTCTTGTAGCTCATACCCTTTAATCCAAGCAGCATCCTGGTAAACCTCTTCTGCACACTCTCCAAAGCCTCCACGTCCTTCCTGTAATGTGGCAACCAGAATTCAAAGCAGTACTCTAAGTGTGGTTTAACCAAAGTCTTATAAAGCTGCATTCATGGCCATATTGTGTGTGCTGGAGGATAATTGTCGACCCTGAGACTGTGTCACTTTTACAGGGATGAAGTAAACAAAGCCTATCGGAAAATGGCCATGCTGCTTCATCCAGACAAGTGCCTCGCGCCAGGGAGTGAAGATGCCTTCAAAGCTGTCGTCAATGCACGAACTGTGTTGCTGAAAAACATCAAGTAGAAGAGGGGAGTACCATCAAGGTCCACTTTGACTCTGACATTAGAGATGAAATTGTCCTCTGTCCAAACAGAGTATTACACCATCTGCAATTCAGATCTTGGTGGAAATAAGGATTCAGAAAATGTGACTTAACAATTGGATGTATGTTGCAGGATTAATAAACCTGAACATTAAAATTTGGTGTAATTCTTACACTTGTTGATATAATCTTGCTCATTCCAAACACTATGTAAAAGAAGGCAAGCTGCAGCAATGTCGTTTAAAGGGAAAGAAGTTCAGAGATGGTAGGCCACGTGTGAAGAGTATTAAACAGGTCCACTGTTGAGGGAGGTATGTATTCCACGTTGAGAGATGGAGGATGAAAGGAAATTGAGATGTGCTGAATGTGAGACCTTCAAGAAGCACAGATGAGCATTGGAATAATATTGTATTACTTCTCACCCACTTCGCATGTTATCCTATTTCAGGTGTCCTATTTAACAGCTCCTTCCTTTAGTACACAAAGCTTCACTTCTTCTGTTCAAAGAGCCTCAACACTATGTTTGTCTAGGTTTCAGCTTGTGGGTGCTTCTCAGCATGCTGCAGTAACAGGTCTTAATTTGTATCATACGTGCTGCTCATAATGGAAGACCAGATGAGTTTTCTTGCGGTCTTCCACATGATTTTATTTTCAGAAAATCATCTTGGTGGGCAATCACTGAGGCTAACCTATGGTATTTGGAGCGTATCCACAACCATCCGAAACTGATACCTGCTGCAGGTTGTAAAATCAAGTGTCACAAACCCTATTTTTTACAACTGTCTTGAATGAAGTTTGAGCCTTTCACCACTGGGCTGTTGGTCACTCAATGTTTGCTGAAGGGCTCATCATCTTTCATTTCTGATCTGCTGGTTTATGCCTTAGTATTTTCTGAAAATTGATTGTATTGACTTAGGCGATGTTCCTGCTTTGTCTTTATTTTATTTCTGAAAGTACATGGTGTTATTGACTCTTGTTAAGGTGACACACCTCACCTGCCAAGCAGGTGTGTTTGATTCTGTCACCCTGTTAGGCAACATTGTCCAAGTGGCTTGAGTGAAGCATTGGTGTTCTGTCCCACTTGTTATTTATATCCCTCGGTTTGCTAGGGTGGTTGGCATCACTTCCAGTTCTGTTTTTCAGTGGTCTGTATATCAAGGCCAGTTCGTTGTGTTTGTTGATGGAGTTCTGGTTGGAATGCCAGGCCTACAGGAATTCCCTGGCATGTCTCTGTTTGGTTTGTGCTATTATGGATGTGTTGTCCCAGTTGAATTTGTGTCCTTCTTTGTCTGTGTGTATTGACAACACTGAGAATTGATCATGTCTCTTGGAGGCTAGCTGGTGTTCATGTATCCTTTTTGTCAGTTTTCTTCCAGTTTGGCCTATGTAATGTTTCTCACAGTCCTTGCGTGGTATTTCAGCACTTCAACTTCTAAGGTCCTCCTCACTCTGAATAAGTCATGCATATAGCTCTTCTAGATGAAGAAGGGTCCTGACCCAAAACGTCAAGCTTTCCTGCTCCTCTGATGCTGCTTGGCCGCTGTGATCATCCAGCTTCACAGCATGGGAGGAAGCCCAGCTCGTCCCCTCCCCCCACTGCATCCCAAAACCAGCCCAGTCTGTCCCCGCTTCCCTAACCTGTTCTTCCTCTCACCCATCACTTCCTCTCACTTCAAGCCGCACCTCCATTTCCTACCTACTAACCTCATCCCGCCTCCTTGACCTGTCCGTCTTCCCTGGACTGACCTATCCCCTCCCTACCTCCCCACCTATACGCTCCTCTCCACCTATCATCTTTTCTCTCCATTTTCGGTCCGCCTCCCCCTCTCTCCCTATTTATTCCAGAACCCTCACCCCATCCCGCTTTTCTGATGAAGGGTCTAGGCCCGAAACATCAGCTTTTGTGCTCTTGAGATGCTGCTTGGCCTGCTGTGTTCATCCAGCCCCACACTTTGTTATCAGGGATGTTGATAGTGCAGGTTAAGTGAAGGGAATGTGAGAATGGCAGAACAATGTTGTGTCTACCTGCCAAACTTTAAAGAATAGATGGAACATTGGAGTAAGGGGAGGGGAGAAACAACATGGTGACAGAGAATGTGACAAGTAAAGCTGAAAGAAAGGGAAGAAATGGGAGTGAGTTCACAATCTGAGAGTCTTGAACTCAATAATAAGTCCAGAAGGTTGGAAAAGTTGTCTGTGGATGGAGATCTTATTTTAGACTAAGATGGTGGAGGCGTAGGATGCTCCAGCTAGAACTCATTCACTCTGCCTGCTCTTCTTTTCTTCTTTCTCTTCTCATTTTCTTCCTCCTGGTTTATTTTTCCTTCTTCTTCTCCTTATTTTCTTCCCTACGACTCCCAGCCTTCAACAACAATTCCCAGCTTCCATTGACGTCAGGCAAGGAGCGATAACCCCCAGCCTCCAGTAAATGATAATTCCCTGCATCTGGTGAAGACTCCTGACCTGGCACAGTGGCCTGCCATAGTGGTCTCTGGGCATGGTGTGGTGTCCTCCTGGCCTACTGCAATGGCCTCCTGGCATGGCATGTCAACCTTTCGGCCTCCCACAGTGGCTTCCTTGCCTTGGCGTGGGGACCTCCCAGTGCGGTGTAGCAAGGTGACCTCCTGGCCTGGCACAGCAGCCTACTCCCATAGGGGCTTCCTGGAATGGTGTGACAACCAACCAGCTTCTTGTCGCGGTCACCTGGCATAGTGTGTCGCTGGTGGGGTGTGGAGGCAGGGCCCAGTGCTGACAGGAAGCTAAGTGTCAGTGTGATCTGCTATACTGAACTCTTTTCTGTAATGCTGAATATTTTGTTTCAGTAACAAATCTAGTAATGAAAGAAGCTGTGCCGATGTACTTTCATATCTAAGTCAGTGCTGTAGTTGGTGATGTATAAACTTTTCACTACACTCATTGAATAAGTGTGACAATAAAGGGTATTCTATTCGATTCTGAGATGTTGTTCCTTCCATTTGCGCTGTAATTCACTGGAGAAAGGTGCTGTGTTAAAATGACCAGCTGTGGGAAGGTCGGGGTCATGCTTGTGCACAGACCAGAAGTCTGCACGCCCAGTCTGCGTTTGGTTTCTCCAGTGTAGATTAGGCCCATTTTTCCTTCTGCCCTTTGCAGCATGCACTGAACTGTTTATTTTGAGGCTGTAACCATCTCATTGAAATGCACGTAAATAAGCACATTTCCAGGCTCCCTGGTACAATTCACAAAACTCAAAAATGAAATGGAAACTATGACTTTCACCTCTTTTAGCACAGGCATTGTAGGGCTATAAATCAAACTTAAAGCTATACGTTCTTCTTCCACTTTAGATGCCCAGCTTCAGAATAACCATGTGCTATATCATGATTCTTCACAACAAGTCACAAATAATCAAAATAATCTTCCCTCCTGTCTCCCATGACAATCTTCGTAATGCACCTGGTGACTGTTCCGACTACAAAACAAGATTCCAAATTGCAGTATTTTGCTGTTGATAATTTTGTGGCACAGTGAAGAGTGTGCTTACCATCAATCCAGTATGTGAGGTGGAGGAGATCCTTGGTTGAATAGTGTTTTCTGTGGCTCTAAACTCAGCTTCAGTCAAATGTCATAGCACTGAGGGAGGTAATTCAGCACATCTGTGTTGACCAAATAAACTGTCCATTCTAACTCACTTCCCAGCATCTGTTATACAATTATAACATCTAAAAGGCATCTGGATGGATTTATGAACAGGAAGGGTTTGGAGGCATGTGGGCCCAATGCTGGCAAATGGAACCGGAATAACTTCGGATATCTGGTTGGCATGGATGAGTTGGACCAAGGGGTATGTTTCCATAATGTACAGCTCTATGACTTGATCTGCAGCCTTGTAGATTAGACCACTTCAGATGCAGATTCCCTTTAAATGAGTTGAGTGCCTAAGCCATCAAACTGAAAAGTGAATTCTAGGCACCTGCCACCCTCTGAATGAAATGGATTTTCCTCCTGTCCCGTCTAATGCTTCTACCAATCACCTTGCATCCAAGTAATTGATCTGTTTGAAAGGGGAAGTGAATCCTGTCTGTCCACTGTCTCCAAACCCCACATTATCTTGTATGCATAATTCAATCACCGTCTGTCTCCTCTTCTAGGGAAGACAACCCTAGCCTATTCGATCTTTCATTTTTTTCTGCAATCTCTCAGACCTTGCAACATTATTGGAAATCTGTGTAGTCTTTCTAGAGCAATTACTTTGAAAATAAAACCAGTCTGACTTCAAGTTAGTATACACCCAGATTCTAAACAAGGCTTCACACCTAAAATGTATTGCCTGACCTGGGATGTCACCTCTGGTGTACTGAAGGAATGGATATATCTGGGCAGTGACTTGAAAGAAATTATGCGATTTGCATATTAATCCTTTCAAAAGCCATTTTAGGTTTGTTCAATGCATTTGCATCAGTTCTATGACGTTTTGATCTTTTGCTCATAAATTCTGTGTCTGATGCTACCTCTCTCACTATCGTCTGAAGAAGGAGCGAGGCTGTGAAAGCTTCTGTTGGGCTATAATCTGGTGCTGTGTGATTTTTGACCTTGTCCGCTCCAGTCCAACACTGGCACCTCCACATTAGCAATTATGTTATTCCTATAATGTGACCAGAAGTGTATACAAGAAGACTTTTAAAATATGAGGGCATGGATAAGGTGAATAGAAAACAGCTGTTCCCCTTAACTAAGTGGTCAGTAACAAAGGGGATAATCTTGTGGTGAAAGGCAAGAGGTTTGGAGGGAAATTGAGGAAAAGTCTTTTTTCACTCAATTGAGTAGTGGAAATCTTGATTGCCTTGCCTGGAAGGACAGTAGAGGCAGTTAACCTCTGAACATTTAAAACATACTGAATGAACACTTGAAGTATGCCATTCCAGGCCATTCCTAGTGCTGGAAAGTGGGGCTAGAATAAATTTAGTAGTTTGGTGAGCTGAAGTGCCTCTTCTTTACTTATGATTCTATAAACTCCAGCTATGGCCTAAACAGTACCATATTGATCTGGCATTATATTCCTATTTTTGTATTCAGTACTAACAATGAAGGAAGACATCCCATTTGCCTTCTTTATCACCTTTCTACCTGCTCTGCCACCTTCAGGAATTTGTGGATGTGCAGTCCAAGATTTCTCACTACTGCTATCCTTCTCTATTGCTTTTTCCCTTGCTTTGTTTGCCCTCCCCAAATGTTTCATTGCATTGAATTCCATTGCCACTCTTCTACCCACTCAACTAAACCGTTGAAATCATTCTGTAGTGGACAGCTGTTTTCTTCAGGTTCAACTATTGAACAATTTCTGTGTGATCTACAACTTTCCCAATCATGGAATCCATGTTTAAGTTTAAATCATTAATATCTATCCCACAGCAAAGGACTCAATATTGATCCCTATAAACCACCACTGGAAGCTGTTTTCCATTTGTAAAACAATCCATTAACAATTACATTTTATTTCCTGTCACTAAGTTTATTTTGGATTTAATTTGCCACATTCCCTTGTATCAAATGGTCTTCAATTTTTCAGATCAGTCTGCCAAGTGATACCTTATCAAATGCCTGACTGAACTATCAGGCAGGGATATTATACATCTGGCCCTGGTTATTTATCCTCCTTCAAGGAGGCCAATCTTTCCAATATTTCCCCTCACATTTTGCTTATTTTTATCTGATATTTCATATTCCTTTTTACCTAAAATGTCTGCATCATTCTCTTAGAAGATGAAGACAATGTACACATTAATAATCCTGCACATACCTTTTATATCCATGCACACATTACTATGTACAAATTTGACAGGCTCAACCTTTTCCTAAGTCATCCTGTTGTTCCTAACTTACTGTTGAAACATCTTTTGATTTTTTTCTTATTTTTACTGGCCAGTTTTTTTGGTGTCCTCTCTTTGCTTTCGTAATTTCCTTTTTCATTTTGCCCCCTTGTGCCCTACGATCCAGTAGGCCTATGATGACTTTAGAAACATAGAAGATAGGAGCAGGAGGAGGCTTCGAGCTTGCGCCGCCATTCTTCACGATCATGGCTGAACATCCAACTCAATAGCCTGTTTTCTTTCCATGACCTTTGGTCCCATTCACCCCAAATGGTATATCTAGTCACCTCTTGAATACATTCAATGTTTTGGTATCAACTACTTCCCATGGTAATGGATTCCACAGGCTCACCACTCTTTGGGTGGAGAAATGTCTCCTCATCTCCGTCCTACATTGTCTACCTCAAATCCTCATACTGTGATCCATGGCTCTTACTTTTATCCTCTTCTCGGTTTTCTAATTTTCAAATTGACATAGTTTTTTTTTGCTTTCTGTTACCCTTTATGCTTCTGGATAGACAAGGACTCTAGATTTGGCAATATCATTGTTTGTCTGTGTGGGGACATGTCTACAATGTGACTGTAGAATCTTACTTTTGAATGCCACCCTCTGATTTGTCACTGACTTTCTTTTAAGAAGCTGTAACCTGTCCCATTTCTGCCAGGTCTTCTAACATTATAAAGTTTTCCTTGCCCAATTTGGAATTCCCATTGTACCTTAATGTTCCATTAAGATGCTAAATCTAATTGTGTTATCCCCAAAATGCTACTTAATCCACCTGCCCAGCTTCATCTCCTAAGACTAAATCAAGAATAGTGCCCTCTCTTTTGACCTTGTTATGTACTAGTTAAATAAGTTAGGCAGTGTTTGCTGACACCAATAACTGCAGACGACACATATCACTTGGGAATGCATGGTTCCTAGCAAAGTAATCTATGCAAAGAACAGCTTGTGCTGAACACCAGTGACCTTATATTCTTCTCTTTGGTCCTGCATTTCTCAAATCTGAAAATTAGGATGAATCAAGCATTTAGTGTTGAACACAATATCCTTATTTACCCTGACAAAATTGCTCATAATTTTGAACACTTCTGTAAAATTACTTCTTAATCTTCTCTGCTCCTTTCTTGTATTTAAAATCCTTCATTCGTGGTTTAATTCTAGTAAATCTCTTTCAGACTCTTCAGGGCTTTAACATCCTTCCTTAAATAAAGTGCTCAGAACTTAACACAATACTCCAAATATGGTCTGACCAATGATTTGTATTGGTGTAGAATCACTTCCTTGCTTTTATATTCTCTATTTATATCCTTTATATCTTTTATATCCTCTATTTATAAACACAAGGATTCTTTAAGCCTCAACAACTGTTTCAACCAGCCTGGCCACCTGCAGAGAATCATGCACATGAACTCCAAGGCCTCTCTGACCCTGTATTCCTCTCAAAGCTGTACCATTGGGTCTGTATTGTCTGTCTGAATTCTTTTTACCAAAATGCATTACCCTGTACTTCCCTGCATTGAAGTTAATTTGCCAACTTGTTAGTGTCCCTCTGAAATCGCTCAGCATCATTCTCACACATCAGTATTCTCCCAAGCTTAGCTTGATCTGTGAATTTAGAGATATCACCCTCAACACCCATCTCCAATTTATTTATATAAATCAGAAAAAGCAAAGGTTCCAATACCAATCCCTGGGCAAAACCACATTCACGTTGTCTCCAATCATCTAAATGTACCCTCTCTTTCCTATTTTTTAGACAATTTCTATTCCATGCTGCCAAGGACCCATCAATCTCAAACATTTCTAATTTGCTAACCAAGCTGCCACATGGCACCATTTCAAATGCTTTCTGAAAGTCCAAATGTACAACATTCACATCATTACCCTCACCCACTGCCTGTGTCACCTCATCAAAGAACTTAATTAAATTTATCAGTCATAACCTGCCCTTGACAAAATCTCCCCTCTCCCCACTGCATCCCAAAACCAACCCAGCTCATCCCCTCCCCCCACTGCATCCCAAAACCAGCCTGGCTCATCCCCTCCCCCCACTGCATCCCAAAACCAGCCCAGCTTGTCCACGCCTTCTTCCTCTCACCTATCCCCTCTTCCCACCTCAAGCCGCACCTCCATTTCCTACCTAGTAACCTCATCCCGCCCCCTTGACCTGTCCGTCCTCCCTGGACTGACCTATCCCCTCCCTACCTCCCCACCTAGACTGTCCTCTCCACCTATCTTCTCCTCTATCCTTCTTCAGTCCGCCTCCCCCTCTCTCCCTATTTATTTCAGAATCCTTTCCCCAACCCCTTTTTTGATGAAGGGTCTAGGCCCGAAACGTCAGCTTTTGTGCTCCTGAGATGCTGCTTATCCTGCTGTGTTCATCCAGCTTCACACTTTGTTATCTTGACAAAACCATGTTCACTGTTTAGTATTAACTTATTTTTCTCTTAAGTGTATATTTACTACTTCCTGCACTATGGCCTCCATAATTTTTCCCATTGTTGAAGTTAAATTGTTTTGAGATTGATCTTTTTATCACCTTCTTTATTCTGCCTGAAAATTTCATGCCTAGTTAAACTGAACTGACATCCTTGCCTCTCTTCAAGCCAAGTTTCTGTTGTGGAAACGATATCATGCTGCCATGTATCAATTGGTGTTTTTGTCTCATTGGTTTTATTCACTGGATGTGTGTTTTCACATATATACCTTTTAATATTACCAAATTTCTGTGCTGTACATTGTTTAACTTCTTTTGCTAATGGACAATGCTGTAAGTGCTGAAAAGTCATAGATTAATACAGCATGGAAACAGGCCCTTCTATGCTGACCATGGTAACTACTCAGCTAGTTCCAATTGCCCGCATTTGGTCCATATCCCCTAATGGTCCATTCCCATCCATGCACCTATCCAAACATTTTTCAAATGTTGCTTTTGTGCCCACCTCAACCACTTTCACTAGCTCAGTGGTGAGCACTGCTGCTTGACAGCGCCAGGGACCCGGGTTCGATTCCACCCATGGGCGACTGTGTAGAGTTTGCACATGCTCCCTGTGTCTGTGAGGGTTTCCTCTGGGTACTCTGATTCCGTCCTGCAGTCCAAAGATGTGCGGGCTAGGTGGATTGGCCATGTTAAATTGCCCCATAGTGTTCAGGGATTTGTAGATTAGGGGGATGGGGTCTGGGTGGGATGCTTTGAGGGTTGGTGTGGACTTGTTGGACCGAAGGGCCTGTTTCCACACTGTTGGGATTCAATGATCTACGATCGATGATATATGCACCACTTTCTGCATGAAGAAGTTGTCCCTCAGATCCTTCTTAAATCTATCCTCTCTCACCTTAAACCTTTGCCCTCTAGCTTTCAATTCCCCATGCCCAGGAAAAAGATTATATGCATACATCCTATCAATGTCCCTCATGATTCGATACACCTCAATAAGGTCACCTGTCATTGTCCTACATTCCAAGGAATAAAGCCCTGTCCTGGGCAACCACTCCTTGTAACTCAGGGCTATTAGACCTGACAACATCCTCGTAAATCTTCTTTGTCCACTTTCCAGTTTAACTATGTCTTTCCTATAACAGGGTGACCAAAACTGTGCACAGTACTCCAAGTACAACTCACCAACAACTTATACACCTGTAACACAACATCCCAGCTCCTGTAATCAATGCCTCGACTGATGAAGGCCAGCATACTAAATGCCTTCTTCACCATCCTGTCCACCTGTGACGCTGCTTTCAACGAACTATGTACTTGTACTCATAGGTCCCTCTGTTCCACAACACTCCTCAGGACCTTCCCATTTACCGTATAAGTTCTACCTTGGCTCACCTTTCCAAAGTGCAATACCTCACACTTATCTGTATTGAATTGCATTTACCAATCCTCAGCCCACTTGCCCATCTAATCAAGATCCCTCTGTAATTTTTGATAACCTCCTTCATTATCAACAATACTTGCTAATTTTGTATCATCTGCAAACTTATTAATCATACCTTGTACATTCATATCCAAATCATTTACGTAAGTAACAAAAAAATGAAGATCTCAGACCTGAACCCTGTGGCACACCGCTAGTCACAGGCCTCCACTCCAAGAAGCAACCATCAACCATCAATCATCACCCTCTGCTTCCTACCATCGAGCCAAATTTGAATCCAATTAGGTAGCCCTCCTTAGATCCCATGTGACGTAAAAAGATCAGGACAAGCTGATAAAATGCCAAGATTTCAAATAATTTGATAATGGGTAGTCCATGAGTCATGAGGCAGAGTGACAGGATTGATAGCCGGATAAGAATAATCAATTCACAGACATACATCGCTCCTGTCTTTCTAGTCGTGTTAATGGGTATTGTTGAACCTGAGCCACGATGTTCCTTCTCCAGCATTGAGCCTGCTTTTAAGACCATGGTGCCAACATCATGAATAAAGTCTCATGTTTGTGACAGAACAACATCCTTGACTGTGCAACCATATATGCCATCAGTTCTCAAACTGACACACTTTATCAAGTTATGGGTGTCAGACGTCTTTCTTGCCTGTTCGAATTTAATCAGGGAATAAAATGATGTGCCTACTTGTTCAATTGTGAATGTTTGATTCATCCTAACTTTCAGATTTGAGAACTCCTGTCCCCCAGAGAAAAATGTAACGTCACTGATGTTCGGCCAATGCTATTCTTTACATTGAAGACTGAATTCATGCTGCTGATAATTGGCCGTTACTACAATGAGGGCTTGCACCTAGTTAATCATTCTTTGAAAGATGCTGTTCAGATAGAGTGATGTTTTATAGTGTGGTAACTACTCTGAGGATTGCTATTTTTTCTCTTACTTTTCTCCGTGCCTACATTATAGTCATAGTGGATCGCTGGCAAGACGGAGAATAGCCTAATTTCATAGGGCATTCAGATACAGGGTATGTATCATTTTTATCTTCATTTACTCTGTTATGCATATAATCCTGAAGATTTTGGAAAAACAGCATTTCCCAGCATTTATATTTGCAGGCCCTGGGTCTTCCTCTTTGTTCAGGTGAGATGTTCTCACTTCTCCGAAGTGTGCATTTTAAATGCATTGCAGTATTTTTTCAGCTAAGCCCTGTTTATGATAACATTTTTCATTACATTAAAAGTCCTGTACCAATTTGGAATATTTTATTGGCTGGCAGAGGCATAGTGGTCTTGTCACTGGAATAATAATCGAAAGACTGAGGTGAATGGCCTGGGGACGTGGGTTTGAATCCCAACATTGCAGAAGGCAAAATCTGAATTAATGAAAATCTGGAATTAAAAGCTAGCCTATCTCACATTGTTGATAGTTGGAAAAATAAACTTATCTGGTTCACTCATGTGGAACAAAAATGTGTCATCCTTACATGGTTTGGCTGATGTGTAACTCCAGAGCCACGGCCGTATGGTTGACTCTTAACTGCCCTCTGAAATGGTCCAAGCAAACTAATCAGTTCAAGTAGTAGTTAGGGATAGGCAATAAATGCTGGCCCGGCCAGGTTTTCGCACATCTTATGAACACATACAAAAACACTTTATGGTTGCATGGAATGTTTTGTAATATTTATATAGTGTACACACTGCTGTGTACTCCTAACACTGCTAGGTATACATCTGTTACACTGTAGGGTTTGGGCCTAGATATGTGCAGGTCTTCCTACACTTGAGCATGGATTGCTTCAGTATTTGAAGAGTCCCTGAGGGAGGCAATAGCCTAGTGGTGTTATCACTAGACTATTCATTCAGAAGCTCAGCTAATGTTCCAGGGACCTGACTTCAAATCCTGCCATGGCAGCTGGTGGAATTTGAATTCGATAAAGAGTCTGGAATATGGAGTCTAACGATAACCACAAAAACCCATTGTTGATTATTGGGAAAACCCATCTGATTTCCTAACATTCTTTAGGGAAGGAAATCTGCCATCTTTCCCTGGTTGGGCCAACATGTGACACCAGATTGTTACGGAGAAGTGGTTGACACCTCTCTGATAATTGAAACTGAAGCACCCAGAGAAGGTTGCCTTGCCTTGTTCTCTGTTAAAGGAAGTGTGAAAAGTCGTATACTTGCCTCTCACCCCCAATTTGTTACAAAGGAGAGGTTAAGTAATAAAAAAATCCCTGATTCTCATTTTATAAGCGACAAGTAACAATTTATTTATCTAACAGTGAACAAGTTAACAGAGCTAATAACAAACCAAACAATAATCTTAACTGTTAACTATTCCCAAATAAAACAAAATTCTATTGGCATGCTGTTCCAATAAATACAATTCCCACTTATATAAACCAAAGTAATAAGAAAAAAATTAAAACTGGAATAGATAGTCTTTCAATCATTCCCACTGCCACTTCTCCAGTCTTGATCAGACTTTTCAATCCGACCTTACACAGGGGAATGCTAAATCTCACTCCATTTATTCCAAGATTGCCATTCTGTTCGATAACACTTAAGAAGGAGTGCCAAATACTTTCATCTCTTACTATTACAGACTGACCAGCTCCTATATCTCACAATATTTTAACTTCTTTACCTAGTCCCTCTGTTCTTTCTGAGTAAACCTCACCCACAGAGGTGAAGTATTTGAAGAGATTGGGCACTATCTCACTATCCAGCCAGCGACTAGGCTGTGCACTCTCCTGCAGCTCCTTGACTTCTTTTGGGTTTTCCTTCACTTTCTCATTGGTTTAGCCTCTGTTACCACATCCTTTTCCCTAGTGTCTCTTGTAAGCTACCAGCAGTGTGATTTTGTGTGTCCCCCTCTTTTCCAGTGGAAACAGCAGAAGCCTTTCACCTCTTTTTCACCCTCTTGGGTTTATTTTTTCACATGTGGTAAACTGTTCCCAGTTGCTTTTCATTGACAGATTTCCCTTTTTCCCCATTTCTATCCGTCATAGAATGAATTTTCTCTTGGAAGCTGGATTTTGATTTATTCACTAATGTGTATTCATCTGCTCTTCTCACTGTTATAACTTTCTGTTCCTCGACATGATGTGGCACGGTGGCACAATTAGCACAGCTGCCTGACAGCACCAGGGACCTGGGTTTGATTCCAGCCTTGGGCATCTGTCTGCATGGAATCTGCACATTCTCCCAGTGTCTGCCTGGGTTTCCTCTGGGTGGTGTGGTTTCTTCCCACAGTTTAAAGATGTGCAGGTTAGGCGGATTGACCATGCTAAATTGCCATCATATCTAGGGTGGGAATTACAGGGATAGTGTGCGGGGTCAGTCTGGGTGGGATGCTCTTTGGAGGTTCAGTTTGGACTCGATGGGCCAAGTGGCCTACTTTCACATTGGACGGATTCTATAAGTTCTTATCACTTCTGAAAGTGAGATTGTAAACTCCTTCAGTAGAATAATCTCTCTAAGAGCATCGACCTTATCCTCATCACTTATCCTGCACTTATCCCCTCACCCCTTCTCTTCCCTCCTGCAACAGCGATAGGGTTCCCCTTATCCTCATTGACCATCCCACCAGCATTCATAACCAGAAGATCATCAGGTGCCATTTCTGCCACCTCCAGCAAGATGCTACCACCAGACACCCTTGTTTGCCTTCTACAGGGGCTAGTCCCTCTGGGACACCCTGGTCCACTCTTCCTTCATCCCCAACACCCCTCCTCCACACACACAGCCCTACGGCACCTTCCCCTGTAACTGGCGAAGGTGCGAAGCCTGCCCATTTACCTCCTCCCTCCCCACTATCTAAGGACCCAAACATACCTTCCAGGTGAAGCAACATTTCAGCTACACTTCCCAGAATCAAGTCGACTGCATTCGCTGCTCACAATGTGGTCTCCTCTACACTGGGGAAACGAAGCATAGACTGGGTGAACATTCTGCAGAACATCTATGTTCTGCTCACAAAATAGACCCTGAAATACCTATTGACTGCCACTTTAAAGCACCACCCTGTTCCCAGGCCAACATCTCTGTTTCTGGCTTGCTGCTGTGTTCCAGCAAAGCTCAAAGCAAGCTGGAAGAACAACACCTCATTTTCTAATTGGGGACCCTGCACCCCTGGACTTAATATCGAGTTCAATAATTTTAGGGCCTAAACTGTTCTATGTCCCTGCCCTCTACCCCACACACCAGGCCTGTTACCACACAGCTTGCTATTGCACACCCCCTGTTGTTAGTCACTAACAGTCCCCAATAACTATTCACCCAGCCTGATCGTTATCAACTCCTTTGACTGTCCAACTGTTCTTCTCTCTCCTTGGGCTCTATCCTATCATTTATTCCCTACCCCATCCCTCTCCCTAATTTCTGCATAGAAACTGATGTTTTCCCAGCTAGCATCATTTCTGAGGAAGGGTCACCAGATCCAAAACATTAACTCTGATTTTTGCTTCACAGATGCTGCCAGACCTGCTGAGCTTTTTCAGCAACTTCTATTTTTGCTCGAAATAAGTCTGACCTGGTTCCTTCCTCATATTTCTGAGCTGTTGTCTACATGCTTCTGGTACCAATTTGTAAGCACTCAAAATAGCCTGTTTTACTTCTTCATATTCCCTTGACACCTCATCCGACAGCGCTGCAAACACTTCACTGGCCCTGCCCAGCAACGTGGTCTAGATTAACATTATCCACACAGTGGTCTGGCCAGTTCATCTGGTTTGTCAATTTCTCAGAGGAAATGAAAAATCCTTCTATATCTATTTCATTGAATTTGGGTAATGTCTGACTTTTTTGTATTTATCTGTAACAGATGTAACAGATCTTTGGCTACGATGGGTCTGCTCATCATGTCTCTCCTCCTCACTAAGCCTACCTTCTACCTTCTTTTTCATCATTTTAAGTTGGCAATCCTGTCTAATTTGCAACTTCCAAACTTCAAACTCACTCTCTTTTTCTTTTTGTCTTTCCTCTGCTTGTAACTGTATTTCAAACAATTCCCTTTCCCATTCAAGCTGTTTCATCTGCAAATGAGTTCCAGCCATTTCCAAAGATTCTGACGGCCTTTCCAGCAAATTTAAATATTGAGCTGTTGATGTAACTACCTCTTCATTTCTCACAAGCTCCAGCTTGTCTGCCAATTCCAGCAGCTGTTCCTTGCTCACCTTTTGTAAAACCCCAAAATCACTTCTTTCACCCCCAGAAAACTATTCGCGACTGAAAGAGCCATTACCTCACTTTTGATTTAACCAACTACAAGAAACCAAAATTAAACAGATTTTCCACTTCTCACCTAAATTTTATTTAAAAATCAGGACATGAATCCCCAAGTCTGTTTTAATCTGCTTGGACCTTTCATACCCCAAGTCTATTCAAATCTGTCCAAATTTGTTCAGATCCCGCACATAAGAACAAAGAAAATTACAGCACAGGAACAGGCCCTTCGGCCCTCCAAGCCTGCACCGATCCAGATCCTCTATCTAAACCTGTCGCCTATTTTCCAAGGATCTATATCCCTCTGCTCCCTGCCCATTCATGTATCTGTCCAGTTACATCGTAACTGACATTATCGTGCCTCTGCTGGCAACGCATTCCAGGCACCCACCACCCTCTGTGTAAAGAACTTTCCACGCATATCTCCCTTAAACTTTTCCCCTCTCACCTTGAAATCGTGATCCCAAGTAATTGAGTCCCCCACTCTGGAGAAAAAGCTTCTTGCTATCCATCCTGTCTATACCCCTCATGATTTTGTAGGCCTCAATCAGGTCCGCCCTCAATCTCCGTCTTTCTAATGTACATAATCCTAATCTACTCAACCTCTCTTCATAGCTAGCACCCTCCATACCAGGCAACATCCCGGTGAGCGTCCTCTGCACCCTCTCCAAAGCATCCACATCCTTTTGGTAATGTGGTGACCAGAACTGTACACGGTATTCCAAATGTGGCTGAACCAAAGTCCTATACAATTGTTACATGACCTGCCAACTCTTGTACTTAATACCCTGCTCGATGAATGAAAGCATGCCGTATGCCTTCTTGACAACCCTATTGACCTGCGTTGCCACCTTCAGGTACAATGGACACACACATCTGTCCGTATGTCAATTTTCCCCAGGGCTTTCCATTTACCGTGTATTGTACAGTTCGCTCTTGAACCAGCCCGATCGTGGACTTGAGCACCCAATCTGTTAGGAAGGCGTGGTTGACATCGTTCTGATAAGTAAAACTGAAAAACCCAGCGAAACTCACCTTGCCTCCCCTCGTAATCTGTTAAAGGAAATATGTAAAGTGGTATA
This sequence comes from Stegostoma tigrinum, assembly GCF_030684315.1. NCBI lineage: Eukaryota > Metazoa > Chordata > Chondrichthyes > Orectolobiformes > Stegostomatidae > Stegostoma > Stegostoma tigrinum. Next base: position 98,041,036 of record NC_081362.1, on the reverse strand, counting down.
CCCACCTCCTACCCCCGCAATGTGTTATAAAGGAGTGGTTAAATAAAAGAAATTGCTGATGCTCACTTTATAATCAAGAAATAGCAACTGTTTATCCATCTCTTAACAGTGAACTAACTACCAGCGCATTCCAAATCCTAAAAACTTGGAGGAAAAATGTTTCTCCCCATCTCACTCCTAGCTGTCTTGCTGGCAATCTTGAAATTGTGGCTCCTAATCCCTGTCATATCAACTAGTAAAACCAGAATATTCTTTTTTATCCTGTCAAAATTGTTCGTAATTTTGAACACCTCAATAAGGTCATCTCTTAATCTCCTCTGCTCCAAAGAGAATAAGCCTAATTTCTTTAAACTCTCCTTGTGTCTAAAATCCCTCATTCCTGATATCATTCCAGTAAATCATTTTTGAACTCTCTCCAGGGCTTTCAAATAAGGTGCCAGAATTGAACGTAATATTTCAAATGTGGTCTGACCAATGATTTGTAAAGGTGTAGCATCACTTCCTTGCTTTTATACTCTCCACCTCTGTTTATAAACTTGAATGGACACTGGCAATATTTTTGATCTTTTTCCCCAACAGATCATTGGTGTTGAAACATTAGATAGCCCAGTGCCAACAGTGACCATTGCTTAAGTATTTTTAATCCTGTTTGGACATATAATGGCACACCTCAATGGCAGCTGGGACTTGAACCTGGACCTTCATGTCCAAAGGTTCAGACTTGACCATGCAACCACAATTCCTAAAAGGGAAGGAGGTAAGCATGTGCCTGAAAGTACTTGGATTGAACCTGAGACCCAGGTTTACTTAGCACTTTGCTCTAACTATCAGAGCTAATTGGCTACCACTTTTTATGCTTTCATTTTAAGCATACGTTTTAGTCATGTGTAAGGACACATCTCTGGGCATTAATCAACTTGTTAGGCCACATTATGACACATCTCTTCGGCTGGTGGCATTTGATCCCAGACTTCCTGAACCAGGGTTAGAGACACTTCACCACAACACCTTCCACCCCAACCTCAAGTTCACCTGGGCCATCTCCAGCACATCCCTCACCTTCCCGGAACTCTCTGTCTCCATCTCAGGCAACCAGCTTGTAACTGATGTCCATTTCAAGCCCACCGACTCCCACAGCTACCTAGAATATACCTCCTCCCACCCACCCTCCTGCAAAAATTCCATCCCCTATTCCCAATTCCTTCGCCTCCGCCGCATCTGTCCCAGGATGAGGCATTCCACACCCGCACATCCCAGATGGCCGCGTTCTTCAAGGACCGCAACTTCCCCCCTGCAGTGGTCGAGAACGCCCTTGACCGCATCTCCTGCATTTCCTGCAACATATCCCTCACAACCCGGCCCCGCAATAACTGCCCTAAGAGAATCCCCCTCGTCCTCACATACCACCCTACCAACCTCCGGACACAACGAATCATCCTCCAACACTTCTGCCATCTACAATCTGACCCCACCACCCAAGGCATTTTTCCATCCCCACCTTTGTCTGCCTTCCGGAGAGACCACTCTCTCCGTGATTCCCTTGTCCGCTCCACACTCCCCTCCAACTCCACCACATCCAGCACCTTCCCCTGCAACCGCAGGAAGTGCTACACTTGCCCCCACACCTCCTCCCTCAACCCCATCCCAGGCCCGGAGATGACTTTCCATATTAAGCAGATGTTCACCTGCACATCTGCTAATGTAGTATACTGCATCCACTGTACCCGGTGTGGCTACCTCTACATTGGGGAAACCAACCCAGATGATTGGAAGGTCCCAGATGATTGGAAAATTGCTGTTGTAACCCCCTTGTTTTAGAAAGAATCAAGGCAAAAGATGGAAAATTATAGACCGATTAGCCTAACCTTGGTAGTCGGTAAAATTCTAGAATCCATTGTCAAGGATGAGATTTCTAAATTCCTGGAAGTGCAGGGTCAGATTAAAACAAGTCAGCATGGTTTTAGTAAGAGGAGGTCATGCCTGACAAACCTGTTAGAATTCTTTGAAGAGGTAACAAGTATGTTAGACCTGGGAAACCCAGTAGATGTTATCTATCTAGACTTCCAAAAGGCCTTTGATGCAGTGCCTCACGGGAGGCTGCTGAGCCAGGTGAGGGCCCATGGTGTTTGAGGTGAGATACTGGCTTGGATTGCGGATTGGCTGTCTGACAGAAGGCAGAGAGTTGGGATAAAAGGCTCTTTTTCGGAATGGCAACCAGTGACGAGTGGTGTCCTGCAGGGTTCAGTGTTGGGGCCACAGCTGTTCACCTTATATATTAATGATCTGGATGAAGGGACTGGGGGCATTCTGGCGAAGTTTGCCGATGATACAAAGATAGGTGGACAGGCAGGTCGTACTGAGGAGGTAGAGAAGCTGCAGAAAGATTGATACAGTTTAGGAGAGTGGTCCCGGAAATGGCTGATGAAATTCAATGTGAGTAAATGTGAGCTTTGCAGTTAAGCAGTAGGCTTCTTTTAGCACAGACTGATGGGAGTTGGGAGTTGGTTACAAAACAATCATTAGATAGCTTATTCCATCTGTGAAGGTGAACCAATCATGCTTCCAGATATCTCTGACTTTGAGGTTTGTTAATCCATATTATTGAGTGGGGGGAGGGGAAATGATCATTGCCACACAGGTTCCATGTACCCCTCTGTCACCAGTACAATTTACAGACTATATTGAATGGTTACAACCTAAATGGAGTGCATTCAGCCGTTCACTTGACATATCTGGTCTTTTTCTGTAGGTGTGTACATGCTTGTTTTCTAGATAAATATCTAATTCCCTTTTGAACTTCTCGATTAATCCTGGCTTTATCCCATTCTCAAACAATGCCTTCCAAATCTGAATCGCTCCTCTGTGGAAGGGAGGTGTTCATTTGGATGCCAATTCCCTTACGTGTGTTCTCTATTCTTGGTCCTTCCACCAATGAGAATAGATTCTCTCTATTCGGGCTACTATTTTGAATTCGTCTGTGAAATCTCCTTTCAACCTTTTCTTACCCATCGGTTTAGATAATACACTTCAGCCGATTAATGCAGATTCCCCCGAACGGAAGTAGGATCCTCTGCCTGATGCTACTGAGAGTGGTTGGATTTAGTGTGCGTCGCAAGATGGAAGGTCTCAGCAATACTGAAGAGAGTTAGGGCGTGAGGTTGTCGCAATTGCTTAGCGGTGCTCTTGAGTCTGAAAGATTCCTAGCTTGCGGCCAAATCCGTCAGCACCATATTGTCGAGTGTCAACCAATGAGCTCATGAGTTAGCTGCCCAATGGGATTTAGCGATGCAAAGCTTTGATCACCTCTCTGCTCAGTGATAGGACTTGCCGACGCTAACAATGGTGTTTGGCGTGTGAGCTGAGGCCCTGACTGCCATTGTGACCGAACAAGGCTGCGGGGCTGTCACAAGTGACCTGTGGCTGGAGGCAGAGCTGGCTCAAGGGATCGGGTGGAGTCAACATCAGCAAGGCCCCAGCACGTTTCAGCACGCTGGATAGCGACAGCTCTCCACCAAACCCGAGCAGCCCAGACATAGAGTCACAGAGGTTATTAACTGGAACAGACATGAAAGTGGGTGCGCTGTTTTTGATCACTCGTTTATTCTTATTTCAGTCCTTACATTGTGATAAAGCTGTAATTCGCTTAAAGTGAATGCCTTGAAATTGGGAACAATTGGCCAATCCCTGCAGAATCATGCGGTTTCCGAGTTTGTCAAAGTTGGAATATTAAGACAGCGAGAGTTTCAGCCTCTCGCCCCCAACGTGTCTTCAGACTATCTGTAGTTCAGCGGGTACACTGAGAACCGAAACATGGAAACGTTAGTGGAGTCTACGGAGTTGCAAACGACCACTGTCGCAATGTCACATCACAGCCCCACACAGTCCCGTCAGTGGCAAAACATCGTCAATGTCATCAGTAAACGGCAAGAGCGGCTGACCGATAGTGATGGCGTGCCAAAACGGAGGTTCACCATCAAGAATGAGTATATCGAGGACATCAACCAGCAAATCCAGTCCAAGCTCACCGGCAGGGCTAAGAGCTCCATCTACCCGACTGTATTCGCGACAGCACCCGTCAGCGAGAGGATGTCTGACATCTTCGTGTCTCCTGGTTATAGCTGCTTGGGAGTCTTACTGCCCACCATAAACCAGACATTCAAGTCCAATGATTTGGAGAAGCTGTACCAGCGCTACTTTGCCCGTCAGAGACGTATCTCTCTTATGATGATGAACATCATAGATTGCTTCACCAAGTTTAACATTACGATGTTATTTTTCGTTGTTGCACCTGAACTGATTGAGCCCTTACTGACTGGGGTGACTGGCTTATTCATTCTGTTCTCTTCCATGTTGTGTTTTCTGGTGCAAGCCGGCAAAGATGCCATATCACACAACTATCTGCAATATCTTGGACTTGCTACCTGGTTCTATCAGTCTCTACAGATTCTCCTGACCTGGGGCATGGGCTTGGAAACCAATGAGACCTGGTTCATTCTATTCATTGTATTCGGCACTTATACCATGCTCCCTATCCCGCTGTTTTGGGGTATCCTTGCTGGCTCCATATCCTCAATAGTTCACTTAGTAATTGAAGGATTTCGATATTCCAGAGGTGCCATTCTTCTCCATCAGGTACTTCTCCATTATTACCTCTTTTCCAATCCACCTGAACTGTAGGTTAGCCTACAATAATGTGCTTTAGCTTAATAAAAGAGCTATTTTAATTATGAACGTAAGTGGGGTGAGATGTAGCATAATTTTGTTCTTCTCTACCAAATTTTCCTCAGCTTCTTTTGATCCAAGGAAGATGTGCACATCTTTTTGAACATACCTTTTAATTAATATACCTTAACCCTGAACCATCTGGTAAATCTTCACTGCACTCCCAATACCCTTTCTCTTTCATAAATTGTAATCACCACAACTGAATGTAATAGTTGGTGAACAACCAAAGTTTTTTCAAGGTTCAGCATAACTTTGCTGCTTTGGCACTTAGTGACTCCACTTAAGCTCAAGTTCACAGATACCATCCCATGATCATTGACACTTGTGAATTCTCAGATCACTGGTGTCCCAAAGCACTCTTTAGAACTTGTGCCATTAGGTTTATTTTTTGCCTCTCCTGATCCCTTCTAACTCACACATTTCAATATTAAATTGTATCTGTCATTTGTCTTCTTATTCACATACTCTTCACCGTTTGCTTTCCTCCAAATTTGTAATGAGCTACTTCCAGAAATGGTGATCATAAAACTATCATCAATGGTCCTATAACCCATCTGGTATAGCGATGTCCCTTAAGTAGAGAAACCTGATATCCTTCCCTAGTCTGGCCACCGTTTTTATGCACACCCTCAGCAATGCCCTGTTAAATACCACCAGAAATCATCTAGTGAGACACAGGTTGCACAAAACTGGTACAGAAAAGTCAATAAGGAATGCAACTAGACTAATCTGGTGTCAACTTAGGCTGTGGAAATGTCAATGATAAACTCAGCCTTGTTGAACCAATATGTTCTCCTTCCTAATATATCAAATGTTAGGGAGCATTGTGGGCAGTTCTAGTTGCCACAGTATTGGAAGGATGTGGAGGATTTGGAGAAGGTGCAAATGAGGTTTATGAGGATGTTGTCTGGATTGCAGAGTATCAACAGAGTAGGATTGTTTTCACTAGAATGTCAAAGGCTAATAGAAGTATGTATAATTATAGAGGCACAGAAAGGATGGATAATCAGTTTTTTTGGGGAGTGTAAATGTCAAATACGAGGGGACATAGGTTGAAGTGGAGTGCTAAAAGATGTGCGAGGCAAGTTTTTTTACATTGAGGATGCTAAATGCTTGGAACACGCTGTCGTGGGAGGTGATAGAAGTAGATATAATGAAAAGGTTTAAAAGTCATTTAGTCAGACACGATCAGGCTGAGAATAGGGGTTTATATGGACTGTGTGCATGTAAATGGGATTAGATTACGATGGCATCGTGGTCAGCACAGAAATGGTGTGTGGAAGGACACGTTCTTGTGTTATACTGTTCTATGTTCAATGTCCGAATGACTTGCTGTTTGTGTGAAAATGTGGTTATCCATTCCACAGACTGGTCAAACAACAGCCTGACACAGTCATACTCACCAAATCAATCCTACTGTACAGATCACCTAGACTCCTTTGCCACCTTTCAGGCCCTGTTCCATTTGGACAATACTGGACATCTGGGAAGGAGTTGCCCATGGAGTCCTCAAAAATGACTCTGGGCCTCATGCACTCCCACCACATCTGGTAAAATCCCGTGCTAGCTATCTGCTGTCTTGCCCTCAGCCAATGATGGTACTACTGATCGAGCTCTCCAATACCAAAGAGCATGTTGCAGATGGTAAGGGAAACAATAAGAAAAAAAACACTTGATCTGATTCTCACAAACCTACCAACCACAGAAACACCAGTTCACAAAAGTACTGGTAGAAGTGACCACGATATAAAATTTGTAAAGATGAAATTCCTCTTTCACATTGAGCGTACTTTCCATCATTTCTGTGTCATGACTATCATTCTAAACATGGTAGATTTAGAATAGCTCCTAACAACTCATGATTGGGCATTGATGATGCTCTGTGGGACATGGTCGAATTGTACTTAACTACAATTTGAAACCTCATGGCTGAGCATATCCCTCAGCCTACAGGATGGGAGACAAACCATGGCTTCATGATTGATTGATTGATTTAGTGTCACATGCACCAAAATACAGTACAATGTTTGTTTATGAGTGGTTCAGGCAGATCATAGTAAGCAAGTATCTCATTGAAATTGACAGAATACCGGGTGGCCTGGATAGAGTGGATTTGGAGAAGATGTTTTCACTAGTAGAAGAGACCAGGATCCAGATGAACAGCTTCAGAATGAAAGAACTGCCCTTTAGAACTGAGATGAAGAAGAATTTCTTAACCAGATGGGGGGTGAATCTATGGAACTCATTGCTGCAGTAAGCTGTGGAGGCCAAATTATTGAGTCTGTTTAAGGCAGTGACAGATAGGTTCTTATCTGGTAAGGAGATCAAGGGTTACAGGAAGAAGGCATGAGAATGGGGTTGAGAAACATACCAACCATAATTGAATGGCAAAGCAGACTTGATGGGCCGAATGGCCTTGCTCTATTGCTTTTTCACTAACTGATGAATGTGGGCATCGCTGACTAGGCTAGCTTTTATTTTTCATTCCTCACCTCTTATAAAATTGCCAGAAAAGCTTCCCTCACTTTCCCCTTTGATAAATTGCTGCACCTATTTTGAGACGTCCTTGACCCTTGCACCAGAGAGGCAACATGCTATCCTACGCTCACAGCTGCAGAATCTCGTGTCTGTACCCCTGACAGGAGAGTCCCCTAGAACAATTACTCATTTGAATCTTGACAAACCCCACTTAAGATTCATTCTTGGTGCCTTCCTATTTTCCACTGAGAGACAATCCTTCTCAACAGTACCCAATTAGTATACAAAATAAAACCCAAAAGAACTGCAGATACTGTAATCAGGAACAAAACCAAAGTTGCTGGAAAAGTTCAGCAAGTCTGACATCATCTGTGAAGGGAAAAACAGAGTTAATGTTTCAGGTCTGGTGACCCTTCCTCAGAATTGATAGCGGCTGGGAAAATGTCAAATAGGATATCTGTTTGAGAGAGGAATAGTCACAGAAAGCCCCCGAACTATCTTCTTATATGTCCTGACAGTCACCCATCTATCTGACTGACTTGCGATCACTAACGCATCCAGTATCTCTGTGACCAACTCCTTCACTGCTTTAGGGTGAAAGTCATTGGATTTCCTTGATTTGTTAACTTCTCAGTGTCATTAATTTCCACAATGCTACTTTCTTGGCTAATACTAACTTCTGTCCATTCCACATTGTCAAGACACCCTTGGATCTTAAATATCTCATTGAGGCCTCTTGTGTCATCCTCTATGAAGACAGACACAGTATTTATTTAGCTGACTTTTCAGGCCAGGACCCTTCTTCAGAAATAGAGGGTGGGTGTGAAGGGAGTTCAGAATTACAGAGAGAGGAGGAGTGAGGCTGGGAAAGGTAGGTGGGAAGCTGATAGGTGAGTGCAGGTTGGGAGTGGTGGGAATTGGTCAGTGAGGTAGAAGGAGCGGATAGATGGGAGAGAAGATGGACAAATTGTGTCAGGTCAAGGAGGTGAGAATGAGAGGGAGGGTTGATCATGGGATGAGGCTGGGACGTGGGAAGTTTTCGAAACTGGTAAAATCCACATTTAGGCCATTGATCTGTAGGCTCCCCAGGTGGAATATGAGGTGCTGCTCTTCTAGTTTCCGGGTGGCGTCATTAATACACTGGAGGAGGCCCAGGATGGACATGTCACCCAGGGAGTGGGAGGGGGAGTTGAAATGGTTCACGACCAGAAGGTGTTGTCGTTTTTCATGAACAGAGCGCAGATGCTGTACAAAGTGATCTCTGAGCCTCCACTTGGTCTCTATTGCAGATGCAATAGACCACATTCCTGCTCCTCTGATGCTGCCCGGCCTGCTGTTGTCCTCCAGCTCCACACTGTGTTATCTCTGACTCCAGCATCTCCAGTTCTTTTTATTTCTGAGTACTTGTTTAGCTTCTCTGCCATTTCTTTGACTCCTTGTATAAATGTTCCTATCTCTGCCTGTAGTACTTTGATATTCTTTTTGTTTTAAAATAACCATAGAGCATTTTACCGTTGATTTTTTTATGGTTCTTGGTATTTTATGTTTAGGTTTTCCCTTTATCAATTTTTTTGGTCTGCCCCTTTACTGCATTTTACAATTCTCTAAATGCTAAGACTCACAACATAATAAGGGAAAGGGGGAAGAGTTTAGGCTTTGCAGAATGAATATAGGAAGTTAGGTAGAAGGTTAAAAAGCAGATCCTCTGAAAGGCAGCAATTGCTTAATTACTCCCAGTCCTATGTGCTGGTGAGAGTAGGAATAATAAGATAGGGCCGACAAATCAATGGCTGGTGTAATGGGCAAGGATTCAGATTTTTGTATCAATTGAATCTCTTCTGGGGCAGAAAAGACCTGTCCAAAAGGGTGGGCTTCACTTGATCTGGAAGGTTCCAATATCCTGTTGGGGAGATTTGCTAACATAATTTGGGAGTCTTTAAACTAAAAGGGGTGGTGGTGGTTAATGTAGAGGGGGATCCCAAGTTGTAGTGAGAATAGGAAGACAGATGCGAATGGTTCTGAATTTAAAAAGAGCAAGTTAAATAGAAAAGGCAGGTAAGACCAAGTCAGATGTAACTTTGATGAATTAAACTGCATTTATTTCAATGCAAGGTGTCTTACAGGTAACAGATGAACTCAGGGCATGTATGGGAACATGGCACTGGGACATTATGGCTATTACAGAAACATAGATGGGAGAGGAACAGGACTGGTAGCTCAATGTTTCTGGATTTAGATGTTATAGGAAGGCTAGAAGGTGAGGCAAAAGAGGAGGGGAATAGTGTTTTTGATTAAGGAAACCATTACTAGTGTACTTAGAGAGGATATTTTTGAGGGATTATCCAGTGAAACTGTATGGGTGAAACTCAGAAATAAGAAGGGATGATCATTTTGATGGGATTGTGCTATAGGCCCCGTAGTAGTTGCGGAGGAATTGAGGATCAATTACGCAGGGAGATCTCAGGTATATGGAAGATTAACAGGGTTGTAATGGTAGGGGATTTTAACTTTCCAAACATAGACTGGGACTACCATAGTGTTAAGGGCTTGGATAGAGAGGAATTTGTTACATGTGTTCACGAAAATATTCTTTATCGCTATGTAGATATACCTACTATAGGAGGACTTTCTCTTAGCAAATAAGGCAGGGCAAGTGACTGAAGTGTGGGTGAGGGAGCATTTTGGGTCCAGTGATAATAATTCCGTTAGTTTTAAAAGATTGATGGAAAAGGATTGGCCTTAAATAAAACTTACAGCTCTTAAATGGAATAAGGCAAATTTTGATGGTCTGAGACAGGAACTTTCAAGGGTTGATGGGAGTAGACTGTTTTCAGGTACAGGGACAACAACTGGCGTGTGAGACACTTTCAAAAGTGAGATACCGAGGGTACAGAAGCATTATGTTCCTTGTTAGAGTGACGGGTAAGGCTGGTAAGATTGGGGAACTGTGGAAGATTAAAGATATTGAGGTTCTGGTCAAGAGTAAGAAGGAGTTATCTATTGGGTATAGACAATTGGATCAAGTGAATCTCTTGAAGAGTATAAGGGGTGTAGTGGCATTCTCAAGAGAATTCTGGAGGGCAAAAAGGGGATAAGAGATAGATAACCTAGATAGGTTAAGGATAATCTGAAGAGATTCTACAAGTACATTAAGAGTAAAAGAGCAACTGGGGAGAGAATAGGGCCTCTCAAAGATCAACAAGTTTGTCTACATGTGGAACCACAGGAGATGGGAGGATACTCAATGAATATTTCACATTAGTTTTTACTGTGGAGGAAGAAATGGAGGCCAGGGAACTCGGTGAAATAAATATTGATGTCTTGAAAATGATCCACATTACAGAAGAGGAGATGCTGGAGGTCTTAAGAAACATAAAGGTGGATAAATCTCCAGGACCTGATCAAGTGAGCAGTTGCTTTGAACAGAAAGGCAATGAATCAATGTCAGCCTCAGATGCACCTGTACCCATGCTCACCAGAGCAAACGTTAGATCAGCCTTCTTAAGAGTGAACCCATGAAAAGTGACCAGCCCGGACAGAATCCCCGGCCGTGCACTGAGATCCTGCATGGACCAGTTGGCAGGTGTATTTGTAGACTTCTTTAACCCCTCCTTACTACATTTAGAAGTCCCCACCTACTTCAAGAAGACCACCATCATTCCAGTTCCAAAGAAAAATTATGCAGCATGCCTGAATGACAGCTGCTGGTGGCTTTGAACTCCATAATTATGAAGTGCTTCCAGCATGCCAAATTGCCTTGATCATTTGCAATTTGCCTGCTGGCACAACAGATCCACAGCAGATACCATTTCCCTGGCCCCACATTCATCCCTGGAACATCCCCAGATAACAAGGATACCTATGTCAAGATCCTAATTATTGACTACAGTTCCATCTACAACACCATAACACCAAACAAACTCATCTCTAAACTCTGAGACCTAGTTCTTGGCTCCACCCTCTCTAACTGGATCCTCGACTTCCTGACCCATAGACCACAATCATTAAGATTAGGCAAAAACACATCCTACACTGTAATCCTCATCGTGAGTGCCCCACAAGATATGTGTACTCAGACCTCTACTGTACTCCTTATACATTCACAACTTCATGAGGCAGCTCATGAAATTTGGCATATCTACTAGGACTGTCACCAAATTTTATTGATGCGTCATAGAAAGAATTCAATCTGGATGCATCATAGCATGGTTTGGCAACTGCTTTTCCCAACACTGCAAGAAACTACAGAGAGTTGTGAACACAGCGCAGTCCATCACACAAACCAGCCTCCTATCCATTGACTCGGTCAGCCACCGATGAAGTTGCAGAAGACTGGAGGATGGTTAATGTTGTTCCATTGTTTAAGAAAGGTAGCAAAGACAAGCCAGGGAACTACAGGCCAGTGAGCCTGACATCATAGGCAAGTTACTCGATAGGATTCTGAGGGACAGGAACAACCAATATTTGGATGGTCAAGGTCTGATTAGGGATAGAAAGCATGGATTTGTGCATGGGAAGCAATGTCTGACAAATCTTTTAGAGTTTTTCGAAGACGTAACCAAGAAATGGATGAGGGTAGGTCAGTGAATATTGTCTATATGGACTTTAGTAAGGCCTTTGACGAGGTCCCGCATGGCAGGCTAGTCATGAAAGTTTGGTCGCATGTGATCCAGAGAGAGCTAGCTAATTGGATACAAAATTGGCTCAATGGTAGGAAGAAGACAGTGATGGTTGCAGGTTGTTTCTCAGACTGGAGACCTGTGGTTAGTGGTGTGCCGCAGGGGTTGATGCTGGGACCTTTGTTATTTGCTCTTTACATAAATTATCTGGATGTGAATTTACAAGGCATGAATAATAAGTTTGCAGGTGATACAAAATTAGGACGTATAGTTGATAGCAAGGAAGGTTATCAAAAATTACAGAGGAATCTTGATCAGATGGAGAGGTGGGCTGAGGATTGTTAAATGCAATTCAATACAGATAGGTGTGAGGTGTTGCAATTTGGAAAATGAAACCAAGGTGGGACTTATACAGTAAATGGGAAGGTCTTCAGGACTGTATCAGTGATAAGGTGATCAGGTTTTGAGGACTGTTGGGGAGCAGAGATACCTAGGAGTACAAGTGCATAGTTTGTTGAAAGTGGCATCACAGGTAGATGGGATGGTGGAGAAGGCATTTAGTACGCTGGCCTCCAACAGTTGAGGCATTGAGTACAGGAATTGAGATGTAATGTTACAGGTGTATAACAAAGAACAAAGAAAATTACAGCACAGGAACAGACCCTTCGGCCCTACAAACCTGCGCCGATCGAGATCCTCTGTCTAACGTGCCATCTAGTTTCTAAGGGTCTGTGTCCATTTGTTCCCCACCCATCCATGTACCTGTCCAGATACATCTTAAAAGACACTATCGTGTTTGCATCTACCACCCCCGCTGGCAATGCATTCCAGGCACCCACCACCCTCTGTGTAAAGAACTTGCCACGCATTTCTCCCATAAACTTTCCTCCTCTCACTTTGAACTCATGACCCCTAGTAATTGAGTCTCCCACTCTGGGAAAAAGCTTCTTGCTATCCACCCTGTCTATACCCCTCATGATTTTGTACATCTCAATCAGGTCCCCCCTCAATCTCCATCTTTCTAATGAAAATAATACTAATCTACTCAACCTCTCTTCATAGCTAGCACCCTCCATACCAGGCAGCATCCTGGTGAACCTCCTCTGCACCCTCTCCAAAGCATCCACATCCTTTTGGTAATGTGGCGACCAGAACTGTACACAGTACTCCAAATGTGGCCTAAAAAGTCCTATACAACTGTAAATAAGTTGTTGGTGAGGCTGCATTTGGAGCATTGTGTAAATCTTTGTACACCCTGTTATAGGAAAGCCACGGTTAAACTGAAAAGTGTGGAAAGAAGATTTACGAGGATGTTGTCAGGACTAGTACGGCTGAGTTATAGGAAGAGATTGGCCAGGATAGGACTTTAATCCTTGGAACATAGGAGAATGAGGGATGACCTTATTGAGGTAAATAAAATCATGGTGGGCATTGATAGGATGACTGCATATAGTCTTTTTCCCAGGGATGGGGAATTGAAAACTAGAGGGCATAGGGTTAAGGTGAGTATGGAAAGATTTAAGAAGGACCTGAGGGACAACTTCTTCAAGCAGATAGTGGTACATGTATGGAATAGAACATAGAACATAGAACATAGAACAGTACAGCACAGAACAGGCCCTTCAGCCCACGATGTTGTGCCGACCATTGATCCTCATGTATGCACCCTCAAATTTCTGTGACCATATGCATGTCCAGCACGTCTCTTAAATGTCCCCAATGACCTTGCTTCCACAACTGCTGCTGGCAACGCATTCCATGCTCTCACAACTCTCTGTGTAAAGAACCCGCCTCTGACATCCCCTCTATACTTTCCTCCAACCAGCTTAAAACTATGACCCCTCGTGTTAGCCATTTCTGCTCTGGGAAATAGTCTCTGGCTATCAACTCTATCTATGCCTCTCATTATCTTGTATACCTCAATTAGGTCCCCTCTCCTCCTCCTTTTCTCCAATGAAAAAAGTCCGAGCTCAGTCAACCTCTCTTCATAAGATAAGCCCTCCAGTCCAGGCAGCATCCTGGTAAACCTCCTCTGAATCCTCTCCAAAGCATCCACATCTTTCCCATAATAGGGCGCCCAGAACTGGACGCAGTATTCTAAGTGCGGTCTAACCAAAGTTTTATAGAGCTGCAACAATATCTCACGACTCTTAAACTCAATCCTCCTGTTAATGAAAGCCAAAACACCATATGCTTTCTTAACAACCCTGTCCACTTGGGTGGCCATTTTAAGGGATCTATGTATCTGCACGCCAAGATCCCTCTGTTCCTCCACACTGCCAAGAATCCTATCCTTAATACTGTACTCAGCTTTCAAATTCGACCTTCCAAAATACATCACCAGAGGCTGCCAGAGAAAGTAGTTGAGACAGATACAATAGCAACATTAAAAAAAAATTGAATACATACATGGATGGGAAGGGTTTAGAGGGAAATGGACCAAATGCAGGCAGTTGGAACTAGCTGAGTGGGCGCCATGGTCAGCATGGACCAGATTGGGCTGACAGTCCTGCTGTATTTCTCTTTGACTATGACTCTGACTCTATCCTCACTTCCCACTGTTTCAGGAAAGCAAACAACATAATCAAAGGCCCTACCCACTCCAGTTATACCCTCATCCATTAGGCAGAAGGTATAAAAGTTTGTATACATATATATGAATAGATTCAAGAACAGCTGCTTCTCCAATTTCATTACATTTCTCAATGGACCGCTCACATTTTAAATTTAATGTTCATTTTACTGTATGTGCACCTTCTCAACAGTTAAAATATTGTATTCTTCATTTTGTTCTATGACCCTAATGCTCTTAAAATGGTATGAATTGTTGTACTGCATGCTAAACAAAACTTTTCACTATACCTAGGCGCATTGTTTTTTCTCTGTTCATTTGTGGGATATGGGCATCACTAGCCGTGAGCATTTGTTGCCCGACCCTATTTGCCCTTGAAAAAGTGGTGGTGAGATGCTTTCTTGAACTGCTGCGGTCCACCTGCTATAAGTTGACCCACAATACCCTTAGGGAGGGAATTCCAGGAACTTGACAGTGAAGAAATGGTGATATATTTCCTATTTAGGATGGTGAGTGGCTTGGTGGGGAACTTGGAGCTGATGGTGATCCCATATGTCTGCTGCCCTTGTCCTTCGAGATGAAAGTGTTTGTGGGTTGGAAGGTGCTGTCTGAGGATCTTTGGTGAATTTCTTCAGTGCCTCTTGACTATTGGAAGTTGAGAGGTGAGCTTACAGACGTTAATAAAATCATGAGGGGCATAGATAAGGTGAATAGCAAATGTCTTTGCCTTCAGGTGGGTGAGTTCAAAACTAAAGGGCATATTTTTAAAGCGGGAGGAAAAAGATTTTTCACACAGAGGGTGGCTCATTTGTGAAAGGAACTGCTAAAGGAAGTGGTAGATGCAGGTACAATTACAACATTTAAAAGACATTTGGATAACGACATGAATACGAAAGGTTTAAAGCGATATGGGCCATATGCAACAATTGGGACTAGTTCAGTTTGGGAAACTTGCTTGGCACTGACAAGTTGGACTGAGGGACCTGCTTCCATGCTGTATGAATGATTTCATGACTGTATCTTTCAAAATTGTATTTATTCTGCAATTGTACCTTCAGAAGTCTGAGATGTAAGACCACGATTTAAGAAAGGAGGAAAAGAGAAAACAGACTTGTTATAGAGCTAAAAACTACAAATGTTGGATATCTGAAATGAAAACAGGAATTGCTGGAGAAATGCAGCAAGTTTGGCAATGCCTCTGGAGAGAAAAACAGAGTTAACGTTTTGACCCTGATATGTTTTCTTCAGAACTGTTCTTCAGGAATGTGGTGGTGAAGTAGTTGATGAATTAAGATCTAGAATCATGGATTGGCCTCAAGGAGGTGAATGGCCTACTCCTGCTCTTATGTTCCTACGATTGTCTTTGCATCCTTTCAAATAGAATCACACCCCCCCTCCTGACTACCTGTAATTCATCCTGTCCAACATGACTCAGAGGGTTCACTCTTTTCTGAGTTAGAAGTTTGTAGTTTACATATCACTTTGCTGGCTTGAGAACATGATTCAGCATTGCACGGCTTAATGTGCTGGGTGAAACATTAAATTGAAACTATTCTTGCTGTTTTATATAGATGTTAAATATGTGAAAGTGTAATTGAAAAATGAGCAGTTGAGGCATCTTTACTAAAAACTGAAAGGATTGTGGATCATGGAAATCAAAAACGAAAACCGAATTTGCTGGAAAAACTCAGCAGGTCTGACAGCGTCAGTGGAGAGAAATCAGAGTTAACATTAATGATTCTTCCTCAGAATGGATATCTTTAGTGTCTGGTTAATAGTTATCCCAAAACCAATTTCATTGTAGTAAATTATTACACATTGGTGTTTGTGAGATCTTGTGTGCACATTGGCTGCCATATTTCCACATTACAATGGTAAAAGAAGTACATGACTGTGTATAACGAACTTTGGGACATGTGCAAGAAGTGGAGTGTATTATAGAAAAGCAGCTCTTTCATATTACTGTGCTGTGAAATGTGCCATTTCATTGATCATTGATCTTGCAGTACACCCAGCACATGGCAGATGCCTTCCCATCACCTCCACAATTTCTAATCAGAATGCTTTGTGTTGCTGTTGCAGATCTATGTCAAAATGCTGTTGCTGCTTTGTATGAATATAGCCAGTCTTTTCATAAGCTACCTTTCTGTCCGGGCACAACGAATGGCATTCTTGGAGACCAGGAAAAACATTGAAGGCCGACTCCTGTTGGAGGATGAAAATGAAAGACAGGTAATAAAGGTGGCGGAGGAATATGGATTTCCACAGATCATGCATTACTGAGTATATTTTTTGCAGAGCATATCCCTCAGTTCCACCCACCTACCCTTTGACCACATACCCCAGTCTCAACTAGTCAGAATGTCATCAATTTATTCAGTCACTGTGCCCTTCAATCCCACCAACTCACTGTCTTACCATATCCCTCAGTCACTGTCAACCTCACCGACTCGCCTTCCTACTGTATCCCACAATCCTGCCTGGTCAACTTTACACAACATCCCTCAATCCCAGCTGCTGACTTTGGAGTGGAATGTGCAGGTGACGATATTCTCATGTGTTGGCGGCCCTTATTCTTCAAAGTGGTAGAGCCATAGACTTGGGAGGTGTTGCTGAAGGAGCTTCAGTGAGTTGTCACACTGCATCTTGTAAATACCGCACACTGTTTTTTCTGGGGGTCTGCTTGTGGTGGAGGATGTGAATGTTTAAGGTGGTGGATGTTGTGCCAGTCAGGTGGACTTCTTTGCCCTGGAAATGCATGGGTTTATTACAACTCAAAAGGGGGTTATTTCAAATGATCAAGTATATACCATTTCTTTGCAAAGCAGAACAATCAATTCCATTCTCCCAGTCTACTTTCGTAAAGTTCAAGGACTTAAACAGGAAAGGAAACTAGGAATGGAATTTTTGGGTCCAAGTTAATTTTATTTTGGGAGAGGGGTGATGTTGACAGATTTAAAGGAGAGAGAAAAACAAAACTCAAAGAAAAAATGTCATTCGCAATATCAGCTCACAAGAGGGGAAGCCAGGCATTTTGTAGTTTAGTTGGGAAAAAATTGGGGGAAAAGTGGGTAGATCTAGTGGACAAGATGAGTTTAGAGAGGACATGGGGGCAATAGGTCAGGGAAGAGAGAAAGGTGCAAATTCAGGCCTAGGGTGGAAAGAGCATTGAAGAAGGTGTCATCAAGTATACTATTGGAGGTGAGGAGCAAGACAGATTGGACTTTCTTGACTCCAAAGTCCATGAACTCCTCACACTTGATGTAAGTTAGGCTAGGGTGGTGGGAAATGTGTTTAAGAAAGCAGTTTATGGCAAAGAAAATATGCACTTCTATTCGTCTGTGGTTTGCAATCTAGGAAGACCAGGATGTACTAACTGCGAACAAGGCTTAATAGTATTTTAAGTCATCCAGTCAGATATGCGATGGATGAGTAAACCAATTGTCCACAATATACTTTCAGAATTACTTCAGATCAATTTTTTTTTTAAATTTCATCTTTCACTTGTCCACTTATTTCATAAGCTTGTTTCTGTCCTCCTCAAGTTTATAGAGTCATAGATGTATATAACACTGAAACATACCCTTCAGTCCACCTCTTCCATGCCAACCAGGTATCCTATATAAACCAAGTCCCATTTGCCAGCATTTGCCCCATATCCCTCTAAAGCCTTCCTATCCATGCCCCTATCCAGATGCCTTTAAAGTGGTGGAATTGTACCGACCTCCATCACTTCCCCTTACAACTCATTCAGTACACACCACCACCCCCCCCCCCCCCCCCCACCCAGTGAAAAAGGTTGCCCCTTAGGACCCTTCTAATTTTTTCGCCTCTTACCTGAAACCTATGATCTCTGGTTTTGAACTTCCCTACCCCAGGGAAAAGACCTTGCCTATTTACCCTATCCACGCCCCTCATGATTTTATAAACCTCTCAAGGTCACCCCTCAGCCTCCAGTGTTCCAGAGAAAATAGTCCTATCCCAGCCTCTCTCTATAGCTCAAACCCTCCAACCCTGGCAACATTCTTACAAATCTTTTCTGAACCCTTTCTAGTACAACATCCTTTCTATAGGAGGGAGGCCAGAACTGCACGCAATAATCTAAAAGTGGTTGAACCAATGTTCTGTACAGCTGCAGCGTGACCTCCCAACTCCAATACTCAATGCACTGACCAATAAAGGCAATCACACCAAACACCTTCTTCGCTATCCTGTGGGCTCCACATTCAAGGAACTATGAACCTACACTCCAAGGTCTCTTTGTTCAGCAACACACTACCATTAAATGTATAAATCCTGTTCTGATTTGTCTTTTCAAAATGCAGCACCTCACATTTATCTAAACTATCTCCGTCTGCCACTCCTCAGCCATTGGCCCATCTGATCAAGATTCCCTTGTACTCTGAGGTTAACCATCTTGGCCATCCACTACAGCTCCAAATTTGGCTGCAAAGTTACGAACCATATCTCCTATGTTCACATCCAAATCATTTATATAAATGAAAAAAAAAGCAATAGATCCAGCACCGATCCCTGTGACACAACGCTGGCCAGAGGTCTCCAGTCTGAAAAGCAACCCTCCACCATCACCCTAAGTCTTCTACCTTTGAGCAAATTTTGTATCCAAATGGCTAGTTCTCCCCATATTCTGTATGATCTAACCTTGCTCAGCGGCCTACCATGAGGAACCTTGTTGAAAGCCTTACTAAAATCCAATCTAGTTCAAATTCAGCACTCTGCCCTCATCAATCCTCTTCCTTTTGTTATTTCTTCAAACAACTCAAACAAGTTAGTGAGACGTAAGTTCCCATGCACAAAACCATGTTGATTATCCCTGATCCGTCCTTGCCTTTCCAAGTACATGTAAATCCCGTCCCTCAGGATTCCCTCCAACAACTTGTCTATCATTGATGTCAGGCTCACTGGCCCGCAGTTCCCTGGCTTTTCCCTACCACTTTTCTTAAGTAGTGGCACAATGTTGGCAAACTCCCAGTTTCAGGCGCCTTACCCTGAGGTTATCGAAGTTACAGATATCTCAACAAGGGGCCCAGCAATCACTTCCCTAGCTTGCCACAGAGTTCTAGGGTACACCTGATCAGGTCCCAGAGATTTATCAATCTTTATGCGTTTTAAGATGTTGAGCATGCCATCACTAACTTTGTCACAATTCATGATACTTTCAATTTTTGCATCATCCACAAATATTGAAATTGCCCTGTACTCCCTAAATCCTAACCATTAGTACACATCAAGAAAAGTCTCTGGTTTCTGGAGGGATAGTGGTTTAGTGAAAATGTCATATACAAGACCCAGGTTAATTCCCTAAGATTTGGATTCAAATCCCAAAACTGGGAGTTGGTAGGACTTCACTTCAGCCAAAAATCTAGACTGTGAAACTAGCTTCAGTGATGGCACCATAATAACTGTATTGTGTGTGGGGTGGGGCAAATGTCTGCTCATATTTCATGGAAAATCACAAAATCCAAGGTTAAAGAGAAGATGGGATTGCTGGTTAGCGATTGTGACCAAAAAAGTAAAGGAAGCGACAGATGTGTGAATGTCATGTTGTACTAAGGAACCATAAAAGTGTAGGGAAAGTCAATAATAGAACATGTTTAAAAGCTTTGTATCTTAATATACAAAGCATTGAGAAAAAAGGTAAATGAACTGATGGTACAGATTGAGATAAATCAAGACAACAAAGACTTTAAACTTGTTACAGAGGAGGAAGGCTGAGGAGAGGTTATCAAAATTTCTAGACCAAATAATGGGACAGAGCATGTGGAAAGGTTCAGGAATCTAATTTCAGGCACAGCAGATAAGGGGATAACTGTCAAAACGGGGAGCAGTCAATGCAGGATGGAGAGTGTTGTACTTAAATATTTGCAGTATATGAAACAAGTTAAATGAGCTTGTAGTGCAGACTGAAATTGGCGGGAACAATATTGTGGCTGTTGCAGAGGTGAGGCTGCAACATGATCAGGAACTAAATATCCAAGGTTAAGTGAACTATCAACAGGACATGCAGATAGGTTGAGGTTGTACAGGATGTAAGTGAGGCCTCTTCTGGAGTAAAGTGTCCTTTTCTGGTTGCCCAGTTATAGGATGGATATTATGTGGCCAGGAATCAGGAGAGATTTACCAGGATCTTGCCGGATATGGAAGGTTTGAGTTATAAGGAAAGGCTGGATAGGCTGGGACTTTTTTCACTGGAGTGTAGGAGGTTGAGAGGTGACCAGATAGACGTTTATTAAATAATGAGGGGTATAGATAGAGTTGATGATAGTTGTCTTTTCTCTAAAGTGGGGAATTTCAGGACCAGGGGACACATTTTTAAGGTGAGAGGAGAGAGATTTAAAAAAGACACAAGGGGCAATTTTTTTACATGGAGGGTAGTTCGTGTGAAGAATTAACTTCCTGAGGAAGTGGTGGATGTGGGCACAATTACAACGTTTAAAAGAAATTTGGATAGATATATGATTCGGAAAGGTTTGGAGGGATATGGGCCAGGAGCAGGCAGGTGGGACTAGTTTAGTTTGGGAACATGGTTGGCGTGGACTGATTGGACCTAAGGGTCTCAATAATAAAATTGACAGCAAGAAGCAATACAGGACGAGGAGCCATAGAATCTGTGTGGATAGAATTGAGGAACTAAAAAGAAAAAAAGGATCCTGATAGGCGTTATAATCGGGCCTCCCAGCAGTAGACAGGATGTGAGGCTGAAAATAAATCAGGAGATGGAAATGTCATGTTAAAAAGGCACTATTATTAGAAATCATGGCAGACTGCGATATTTTGGTGGACTTGAAACATCAGGTTAGTAGCGGATCCCAAGAAAAAGAATTTGTGCAATATCTGCTGCAGTGATTGGAACAATATCAGCCAGGTGGATCTCTGAGAGTATACACTCCCTGACTGGTACTGTTAACCTGGTCCATTCATGGAGTCCTAGCTGACAATTAGTGGTTTGGGTTGATCCTGGATTATACGTTCAGTTTTTAGATTGAGACTTGAATCCACAACCTTCTGAAATGACCCAGGCTAACAAAAGTAGATAATAGAATGGTGATTAAAGTAAGTTAATATTTCTTTATAAAGAAATATCCCAAGAGAGCAAGAATTGGACAAAAAATAAATTCAGATCCAATAACAAAACCAGAAGTTGCTGGAAAAGCTCAGCAGGTCTGGCAGCATCTGAGAACAAAAAAATCAGAGTTAACATTTCAGGTCCGGTGACCCTTCCTCAGAACAGACCTGCTGAACTTTTCCAGCAACTTCTGTTTTTGTTCCTGATTTACAGCATCCGTAGTTCTTTTAGTTTTGATTCAGATCCAACAAACATTATTGGACAATAAATTGTTGGAATAATCTAGAAAATTCTGTTTTTAAACACAAATTAATGGGACTGAAATAGTGAGCTTCATTGCATTAAACAGAATACTCATGGACAAAGATGAGAGTGGTCCTAAAGGAAGAGTGATAAACTGGGGAACAGCCAACTGTAGCAAGATTTGACAGGAGCTGGGGAATGTGGATTGGGAGCAGCTGTTTGAGGGTAAATCCATGTTTGATATGTTGGAGGCTTTTCAAGAGAGGTTGATTAGAGTGCAGGACAGACATGTCCCTGTGAAAATGAGGGATAGAAAAGGTAGGATTAGGGAACCATGGATGACAGGCGAAATTGTGAGACTAGCAAAGAGGAAAACGAAGCATACATAAGGTCTAGGTGACTGAAAACAGACGAAGCTTTGGAAGAATATCGGGAAAGTAGGACCAATCTGAAATGAGGAATTAAGAGGGCTACAAGGGATCACGAAATATCTTTAGCAAACAGGGTTAAGGAAAATCCCAAAGCATTTTATTCGTATATAAGGAGAAAGAGGGTAACTAGAGAAAGGTTTGGCCCACCCAAAGACAAAGGAAGGAAGTTATGTGAGGAGTCAGAGAAAATGAATGAGATTCTTAACGAGTGCTTTGTGTTGATATTCACTGAGGAGAGAGACATGATGGATGTTGAGGTTAGGGATAGATGTTTGATTACTCGAAAGTTGGTATGAGGAGGGAGAAAGTGTTGGGTATCCTAAAAGGCATTAAGGTGGACAAGTCCCCAGGTCCGAATGGGATCTATCCCAGGTTATTGAGGGAAGCGAGAGAGGAAATAGTTGGGGCCTTAACAGATATCTTTGCAGCATCCTCAAGCACGGGTGAGGTCCCAGAGGTCTGGAGAATTGCTAATGTTGTCCCCTTGTTTAAGAAGGGTAACAAGGATAATCCAGGTAACTATAGACCGGTGAGCCTGATGTCAGTGGTAGGGAAGCTGCTGGAAAAGATACTGAGGGATAGGATCTATTTACATTGAACATTACAGCCAGTATAGGCTCTTCAGCCCTCGATGTTGTGCCGACCTGTCATACCGATCTCAAGCCCATCTAACCTACACTATTCCATGTACGTCCATATGCTTATCCAATGATGCCTTAAATGTACCTAAAGTTGGCGAATCTACTACCGATGCAGGCAAAGCATTCCACTCCCTTACTACTCTCTGAGTAAAGAAACTACCTCTGACATCTGTCCTATACCTTTCACCCCTCAATTTAAAGCGATGCCGCCTCGTGCTCGCCGTCACCATCCTAGGAAAAAGGCTCTCCCTATCCACCATATCTAACCCTCTGATTATTTTATATGTTTCAATTAAGTCACCTCTCAATCTTCTTCTCTGTAATGAAAATAGCCTCAAGTCCCTCAGCCTTCCCTCGTAAGACCTTCCCTCCATACCAGGCAACATCCTAGTAAATCTTCTCTGCACCCTTTCCACAGCTTCCACGTCCTTCTTATAATGCCGTGACCAGAACTGTACACAATACTCCAAGTGCGGCCGCACCAGAGTTTTGTACAGCTTCACCATAACCTCTTGATTCCGGAACTCAATCCCTCTATTAATAAAAGTTAAAACGCTGTATGCCTTCTTAACAGCCCTGTCAACCTGGGTGGCAACTTTCAAGGATCTGTGTACATGCACACCGAGATCTCTCTGCTCATCTACACTACTAAGAATCTTACCATTAGCCCTGTACTTTGCCTTCTGGTTACTCCTACCAAAGTGCATCACCTCACACTTGTCCGCGTTAAACTCCATTTACCACCTCTCAGCCGAGCTCTGCAGCTTATCTATGTCTCTCTGCAACCCACAGCATCCTTCGTCACTATCCACAACCCCACCGACCTTAGTGTTGTTTGCAAATTTACTAACCCATCCTTCTACACCCTCATCCAGGTCATTGATAAAAATGACAAACAGCAGTGGACCCAACACCGACCCTTGCGGTACATCACTAGTAACTGGTCTCCAGGATGGACATTTCCCAACAACTACCACCCTCTGTCTTCTTTCAGCAAGCCAATTTCCGATCCAAACTGCTATATCTCCCACAATTCCATTCCTCCGCATTTTGTACAATAGCCTATTGTGGGGAACCTTATCGAACACCTTGCTGAAATCCATATATACCACATCAACCGGTTTACTCTCATCTACCTGTTTGGTCACCTTCTCAAAGAACATTTGGAAGAAAACGGGCTTATTAGTGATAGGCAGCATATTTTTGTGCAGGGAAGGTCAAGTCTTACCAACTTGATCGAATTCTTTGAGCAAGTGACAAAGTTGATAGATGAGGGAAGGGCTGTAGATGTCATATACATGGACTTCAGTAAAGCATTTGATAAGGTTCCCCATGGTAGGCTGTTGGAGAAAATGAAGTTGCGTGGTTTACAGGGTGTACTATCTAGGTGGATAGAGAACTGGCTGGGCAACAGGAGACAGAGAGTTGTAGTGGAAGGGAGTTTCTCAAAATGGAGAACTGTGATCAGTGGCGTTCCACAGGGATCAGTGTTAGGACCACTGTTGTTTGTGATGTACATAAATGATCTGGAGGAAGGTATAGATGGACTGATCAGCAAGTTTGTAGATGATACTAAGATTGGTGGAGCAGCGGATAGTAAAGGGGACTGTCAGAGAATGCAGCAGAATACAGATAGATTGGAGATTTGGGCGGAGAAATGGCAGATGGAGTTCAATCGAGGCAAATGCGAGATGATGCATTTTGGAAGATCAAATTCAACAGCGAACTGGGGGAATTTGATGCCCAGAGAGATCTGGGTGTTCAGGTCCATTGCACCCTGAAGGTGACAACGCAGGTCGATAGAGTGGTTAAGAAGGCATATGGCATGCTTTCATTCATCGGACGGGGCATTGAGTACAAGAGTTGGCAGGTCATGTTACGGTTGTATAGGACTTTGGTTTGACCACATTTGGAATACTGTGTACAGTTCTGGTCACCAAATTACCAAAAGGATGTGGACGTTTTGGAGAGGATGCAGAGGAGGTTCACCAGGATGTTGCCTGGTATGGAGGGTGCTAACTATGAAAAATGGTTGAATAGATTAGGATTATTTACATTAGAAAGACGGAGATTGAGGGGGGACCTGATTGAGGTCTACAAAATCATGAAGTGTGGATAGCAAGAAGCTTTTTGCCCCAGAGTGGGGAGACTCAATTACTAAGGGTTACGATTTCAAGGTGAAAGGGGAAAAGTTTAAGGGAGATATGTGTGGAAAGTTCTTTAGCCAGAGGGCGGTGGGTGCCTGGAACATGTTGCCAGCGGAGGTGGTAGAGGCAGGCATGATTGCGTCATCTAAGATGTATCTAGATAGATACATGAATGGGCAGGGAGCAGAGGGATACAGATCCTTGGAAAATGGGGACAGGTTTAGATAGAGGATCTAGATCATTGCAGGCTTGGAGGGCTGAAGGGCCTGTTCCTGTGCTGTAATTTTCTTTGTTCTTTGTTCTAAATAATTTATATAGTTATCTTAGCTGGAGACAGTTGTAGCCAAAGTCATAGTTAAATTTTTGCATAGGCTAGATAATTTTCAGTCTATACCCAGATATATCAGACAACAGTGAAAAGCTGTCCAAAATAAAGTGAAGTCCATTATGCTGTATTCAGCATTTAATATAATGAAAAATGTTGTTAAAGATTGTCTATTTTAATTAAGGAAATTCAACTAAAGACAGTCGTGAAACAAGAGAGTGAATTTATAGAATACCATTCCTTTTAAAGTGCTCATTGTGGTTGGGTTAAACACAACTAACCAGAGGTCAAGGAGCAGCTGCGTACACAATCCAGTGTCTTTTTCAAGTCAGTTATTAAATAAAATATCCAAGTCTCGTAGGACATAATCAAGAATTTTTGGCTGACAATAGTACCTGTAATTTTTGTTCGGTGAGGATCAACTGGTGTCTGCAGGACCCTGGAGGAACCTTACCGCAGAGGCTGCACAGTTTAAAGGGAGCATTGACTGAAACAACTTTTCAGGATATTTTTTCAGCAACCTGTTCAGGAATGTTCGGGAATGATTTGACGCAGCATGGTGGCATTGTGGCACTACAGCCTCACAGCACCCAAGTTTAATTCCAGTCTTGGGTGACTATCTGTGTGGAGTTTTTACATTCTCCTGTATCTGTGTGGGATTCCTCTGGGTGCTCCACCCAAAGTCCAAAGACATGCAGGTCAGGCAGATTGGCCATGGTAAATAGCCATGTAGTGCCCAGGGATGTGCAGGATAGATGAGCTAGTCATACCAAATGTGGGGTTATGGTGATATGGCGGGGCCTTTGTCTGGGTGCGATGCTCTTCAGAGGGTTAGTGTAGACTTGATAGGCCAAATGGCATCTTTGTGCTCCAAAGGGATTCTTTGATTCGGTTTCTGGCCAGGTGGGACTCGAACCCAGAAACTTGCACCATAACATAAGGCATTTTGCATAACAACAACATTGTGGGCTGAAGGGCCTGTTCTGTGCTGTACTGTTCTATGTTCTATGTTCTATATCAAGCCAAGGATACAATACATTGTAAAAACATGAATCATTTCATTTTGTTGCCTTGTCAGTAAAAAACATCAGTTTATTTTCCCATTACATCACCTAATACAACCGCAAAATGTCCACATAGATGCATTATGATTCCCTACAGGAAAATTAATTCAAGCCACTGATGATTAAATCATATTTTTTAGTTACATCATCAACTTTTCAGTTGTAGAAGAGAAAATGCTTGGCCACACAGCCCATATGGTGTTACCAAATCTCTGCTGATGCATTACACTTTGCACAATAAGCTAGAACCCAAGTCTTTCTTTGTATTAGAGAAATCAAGGACTTAGAGCAAAGAACAAAGAAAATTACAGCACAGGAACAGGCCCTTCGACCCTCCAAGCCTATACCGACATTGTGCCCATCACAATTAAAACCCCCTACCCTTCCAGGGACCAAATCCCTCTATTCCCATCCTGTTCATGTATTTGTCAAGACACCCTTTAAAAGCCACTATACTATCTGCTTTTACTACCTCCCTGGCAGTGAGTTCCAGAGCCCACCACCCTCTGTGTAAAAAACCTGCCTCGTCCATCACCTTTAAACCTTGCCCCTCGCACCTTAAACCCAAGGCCCCTGGTAACTGACTCTTCCACCCTGGGAAAAAGCTTCTGACTGTCCACTCTGTCCATACCCTTCATAATCTTGTAGATTTCTATCAGGTTGCCCCTCAACCTCCACTGTCGCAGTGAGAACACTTGAGTTTCTCCAACCCCTCCTCATAGCTAATGCCCTCCATACCAGGCAACATCCTGGTCAATCTTTCCTGTACCCTCTCCAAAGCCACCACATCCTTCTGGTAGTGTGGCGACCAGAATTGGACACAATATTACAAATGCGGCCTAACTAAGGTTCTACAAAGCTGTAACATTACCTGCCAATTTTTAAACTCAGTGCCCCAGCCAATGAAGGCAAGCCTTGTTGACTGCTTTCTCCCTGCATTGCCACTTGTACCTGTACACCCAGGCCCCTCTGCCTGTCAGTACTCTTATGGGTTCAGCCATTGACTGTATATTTTCCATCTGGATTAGACTTTCCAAAATGCATTACCTCACATTTTTCCAGATTAAACTCAATCTGCCATCTTTCTGCCCAAGTCACCAACCGATCTGTATCCAGCTGTCCTCATCACTATCCACAATTCCATCAAACTTTGTGTCATCGGTAAACTTACTAATCAGACCAGTTACACGCTTGATGTGCTTGTACGTCCTGAAAGGTGACAGGGCGGGCAGATAAAGTAGTTCAGAAAGCATGTGGTATTCTTGCCTTTATCAGTCAAGGCATTGAGCTGAAGAACAGGGAGTGTATGCAGGTACTATTTAAAGTATTGCTAAAGTATTGTATACATTTGTGGAATCCACATTGTGCGAATAATGTGATATCACTAGAAATGGTGTGGAGGACTTACCAGGACGTTGCCTGGGCTGGAGAGTTTCAATTATGGAGAGAGATTGGACAGACTGGGGTTGTTTCCCTTTGATCAGAGGAGATTGAGAGGGGCCATGTTTGGGATGTGTAAAATGATGAGGGCTGCAGATAGGGTAGTCAGGAAGGAACTTTTCCTGTTGATGGAGTGATCAATGACTGGGGACAGAGATTTAAAGTAAGGGGTAGAAGGTTTAGAGATGTGAGAAAAATCTTTTTCAGTCAGAGGTTGGCGGAAATCTGGAGGTCACTGTCTTTAATGGTGGTCGAGGCAGAAACCGCCATAACATTTACAAAGTAGATAGATGTAGACTTATGGTGCCAAGGTGTACATGTCTATGGGTCAAGTGCTGGACAATGGGATTGGAATAGTTCTGTAGCTGTATTTGACCAGTGCAGATGTGATGTTGATCTTTATGACTTTATGACTGCACATTTCAAAATGTTATGATTTTTACCAAATTTCTCCTACAATTCTAGAGTTAATAATAATGCTTAATTCAGATCCGCACCCACAAGGTTAAATTCCTAGTCTTTGGATTTTATTATATTAAGCCCATACTGATGCAGCCCCATGAATGATCTGCTTCATATTAGATAAGCTACTCTTGGAAACATAAACCATTAAACTTCCAATGAGATCAGGTGGGAAAGTAGGTTATAATGAAGAAATTAAATGCGTACACGTGGATATGGATAGATTATGGGCCAAAATTTGGTAAATGTAATTTAACATGGATAGGTGTGAGGCTATCAATTTTAGTCAGCAGAATAGAAAGATAAATGGAAAGAGAAACTTCAGATTGATTCAGTGCAGAGGAATAGTGGTGTCTTGTGCATAAATCATGGAAAACTAGAGAGCAGTGATAGCAGATAATAAGGAGTGTAAATGGGATTTTGGCATTTATTACCAAAGGAATAATACACACAAGTACGGAGGTGTTGCTTTCATTTGTGAAACTGCAGCTAGATTATTGCACACAGTTGTGGCTCCCTCACTTGAGGAGGGATGTAATTATATCAGAGACAGATCAGATTGAACCCATAGAAGAGGGGTTTGTGTTATGAAAAGAAACTGAGCAGTTTAGGCCTATACTCTGTAGTGTTTTAAAGAATGAGAGGAGATTTAATTGAGGTATTAAGATTCGAGAGCGGATTGGCAAAGTAAGCATAGAGTGGGTGTTTATTCATGGGGGCAATCTAGAATGAGAGGCCATAGTTTAGAATGGGATAGCAAATTTAGAACAGAGATGAGGAGAAATTGCTTTTCTTGTAGGATTACAAATCTGTGGAATACACTGCCCCAGAGTGCAGTGGATGCTGGAACAATGAGTAAATTTAAGGAGGAGATAGAAGGATAGTTAATTAGTACTGGGTTGAAGGGTTATGGAAAGCGGGCAGGAAAGTGGAGTTGAGGCCAAGATGAGATCAGCCATGAGCGTATCAAATGGTGTAGCAGGCTCAAAGGGCTAAATGGACTACTCCTGCTTCTATTTCTTAAGTTTTTCTCTGCAATCTTCAAAAAAATTAATAGATGTTTTTCATTCAAAAGTCTTACTTTAAAAATTATTGGTTGAATCATATTGTTACCAGGGGTTTCCTTAAATTCACAAGCATTTATTCAATTTCTAACCTACTATGTAAGCTGGTCTATTTACTTAGACTGTTCATTGCTCAAACCTTTTTGCCACTGTTTTCCAGAAGATCTGAGTAGGAAGAAGACCAATATTGAAAGTGGTATTTACAATGCGATGAAAGTATACAATTCAACCTGCAAATATGATAGAATATTCATCAGGTTACAGCACACAGCTAGTTGGACAGAAATTGCTTCTATTCACTGCTATAGTTTTATGAATTCAGATGATTTCTTAAATAGTGTCGATAAAGGAAACAAATTTGCTTTACAACCTAGTGATATCATAACTTTAAAAAGTCATCACTCTGCCCATGTAATGTTTTGGCAGGAATTAGAGAAATGTATTGTTTACTCGGACTCTATAGTGGTTACTTTAACCTAACATATGATGCTAATCCATTTTTAATTTCTTATTCACATCTGTTTAGGCATAGAATCAAGTCCAGGTTAGCAATCAGCAAGACCAGTGACTAAAGTCCGATCATCTTACATTTTCATAAGCTCTCTGAACTAAGTTTATAAATAACTTCACCTACAAAATAAGTCTGCCACATTGCAACAATAATTAAAATTTACAGGACCTTACTTTGATTTAAAGTTATTAATGATGTGCTGAGGTCATGAATAGGTGCTGTATACATACATATTATTTACTAACAAAAGTACTATTTGCTACTAAACACAGCTTTTATGCATTATCTGTGCCATGACAAGAGCTATCCTTTAATTTGCAGGGATTGTTTTAGAGTCTGTAGAATCCTGGAAGATGACCACTAATGCATCCACGATTTCTAGGGATACCACCTTAAATACATTGGGATGCAGATTACCAGGCCCTGGGAGTTAATCAGCCTTTAATCCAATAAATTTCTCCAACACCATGTCTCTGCACATACTGATTTTCTTTAATTCTCTGCTATCACTAAACGCTATGTTCTCCAACATTTCTAGGATGTTAATTGTGTCCTTCTTTGTGAACACAGTACCAACGTGTGTATTTATTTGGTCAGCTTTTTCCTCGTTCCCCGTTATGAATTTCCCTGCTTTGAACTAAGGGACTTACACCTGCCTCCAACAGCCTTTTTCTCTTCACAGACAGTGGCTCAGTGGTTAGCACTGCAGCCTCACAGCACCAGGGACCTGGGTTCGATTCCAGCATCGGGTAACTGTGTGGAGTTTTCACATTCTCCCCATGTCTGCATGGGCTTCCTCCAGGTGCTCTGGATTCCTCCCACAGTCCAAAGCTGTTCAGGCTAGGTGGATCGGCCATGCTAAATCGCCCATAGTTTTCAGGGGTGTGTGGGGTATGGGGGATGGGTCTGGGTGGGATGCTTCAAGGGGCATTGTGGACTTGTTGGGC
Organism: Stegostoma tigrinum; assembly: GCF_030684315.1. Classification (NCBI taxonomy): domain Eukaryota; kingdom Metazoa; phylum Chordata; class Chondrichthyes; order Orectolobiformes; family Stegostomatidae; genus Stegostoma; species Stegostoma tigrinum. The sequence continues at coordinate 98,010,280 of NC_081362.1, read as the reverse complement.
TGAGGGGCCTGTTTCCACACTGTAGGGAATCTAGAAGACCAATAGAAAATTTTACTGCATAGAACATAGAACATTACAGCGCAGTACAGGCCCTTCAGCCCTCGATGTTGCGCCGACCTGTGAAACCAATCTGAAGCCCATCACTCTACACTATTCCATTATCATCCATATGTTTATCCAATGACCATTAAAATGCCCTTAAAGTTGGCGAGTGTACCACTGTTGGAGGCGGGGCATTCCACACCCTTACTACTCTCTGAGTAAAGAACCCACCTCTGACATCTGTCCTATATCTATCACCCCCCAATTTAAACCTACATCCCCTTGTGCTAGCCATCTCCATCCGAGGCAAAAGGCTCTCACTGTCCACCCATCTAATCCTCTGATCATCTTGTATGTCTCTATGAAGTTGCCTCTTAACCTTCCTCTCTCTAATGAATGTTCCCTACAGACATACTCGCAAATCTCTACTTTCTCTTTCTTAATCAATCCTTTGTCCTTCTCTGCTGAATTCAAACTGTTCCCATTCCTCATGTTTGTTACTTTTTTTCTGGTCAATTTGTGTGCCTCTTCCTTAAGTAAGACCATTCGCCCTTCAAGCCTGCTCCACCATTCAATAGGATCATTGCTGATTCAACATTCCTTACATGCATTTTCGTACCCTTTCTCTGTAATGGTTGATTCCCTTACTGATCAAGAACTTATCTACCTCAGCATTAAATACACACAAGGATGCTTGCTGCCACAGACCGTAAGATTTAGGAGGAGAATTAGGCCTGTAGTTTGCTCTGCTGTTCGATCATGACTGATATGTTTCTCAAACCCCACTCTCCTGCTTTCTCCCTGTAACCCTTGATCCACTCACTATCATGAACATAGAACAGTACAGCATATTACAGGCCCTTCGGCCCACAATGTTGTGCTGAACTTTTACCCGAAACCTAAGGTCTATCTAACCTCCAGATCTACCTTATACTATCATCCATATGCCTATCTAATAGCTGCCTAAATGCCCCTAATAAGACCAACTGCACTACTCTCTCCGGCAATGCATTCCACACACTTACCACTCTCTGAGTAAAGAACCTACCTCTGACATCTCCCTTATATCTACTTCCACTCACTTTAAAACTATGTCCTCTCGTAAAAGCTACCTTCCCCCAAGGAAAATGTCTCTGGCTGTCTATCTATACCTCTGATCATTTTGTACGCCTCTATCAAGTCACCTCTCATCCGTCATCGTTCTAAAGAGAAAAGCCCTAGGTCTCTGAACCTTTCCTCATAAGACCTTCCCTCCATTCCAGGCAACATCCTGGTAAATCTCCTCTGCATTTTTTCCAACGCTTCCACATCTTTCCTGTAATGAGGTGACCAGAACTGGACACAATACTCCAGATGTGTCCGAACCAGGGTTTTGTATAGCTGGAGCATAACTTCACGGCTCTTGAACTCAATCCCTCTATTAATGAAAGCTAACACACCATATGTCTTCTTAACAACTCTATCCACCTGGGTGGAAGCTTTCAGGGAACAGTGGACATGAACCCCAAGATCCCTCTGCTCCTCCACACTGCCAAGAATCTTTCCGTTAACCCTGTATTCTGCTTTCAAGTTTGTCCTTCCAAACTGAATCACCTCGCACTTTTCACGGTTAAACTCCATCTGCCACTTCTCAACCCAGCTCTGCATCCCATCAATGTCCCTTTGTAACCGAGACTAGCCCTCCACACTGTCCACAACGTGACCCACCTTCATTTCGTCCACGAACTTACTAATCCACACTTCTTCTCCGACATCCAAATAATTTAGAACAATCATAAATAGAAGAGGACCCAGAACAAATCCTTGTGGTACACCACTCATAACTGAGCACCATTTTGAATATTTTCCATCCACTACCACCCTTTGTCTTCTAAGGGTCAGCCAATTCTGAATCCAATCTGCCACATTTCCCCCTATCCCATGCCTCCTTACCTTCTGCATGAGCCTACCATGGGAAACCTTATCAAACACCTTACATAAATCCATGTATACCACATCCACTGCTCTACCTTCAACCACATGTTTGGTAACCTCTTCAAAAAATTCAATAAGGTTTGTGAGACATGATCTACCCGTCACAAATCCATGCTGACTATCACGAATCAAATTGTGCCTTTCCAAGTGATCATAAATCCTGTCTCTCAGAGCCTTTTCCAATAATTTTCCCACCACTGACATAAGACTAACTGGTCTGTAGTTTCCAGGGTTATCCCTATTCCCTTTTTTGAACAAGGGAATGACGTTTGCCTCTCTCCAAACTTCCGGCACTATACCTGTGGACAGTGAGGACGAAAAGATCATTGCCAAAGGCCCTGTGAACTCTTCCCTCAGTTCCCATAGAATCCTTGGATAAATCTCATCAGGCCCAGGGGACTTATCTAGCTTCAACTTCCTCAGAATTCCTAGCACATCTTCTTTACTAACACAAACCCTCTAGCCGACCAACCTGTTTCACACTGTCGTCCTCTACAACTAGGTTCCTCTCAGTTGTGAGTATTGAAGAAAAGTACACATTAAGGACCTCTCCTAACTCTTTAGGCTCTGTGCAAAAATTTCCTTTACAATCCTTGATCGGCCCTACCCTTTCCTTGGTTATTCTCTTGTTCTGCGCATATGTGTAAAAAGCCTTGGAGTTTTCCTTGATCCTATCTGCCAAGATTTTCTCATGCCCCCTTATAGCTCTCCTAAGCCCTTTCTTCAGCTCCTTCCTAGATAACTTGTATCCCTCCAGAGCCTTTTCTGTTCCTCTTTTCCTAAACCTAACCTAAGCCTCCTTCTTCCTTTTAACCTGACGTTCGATCTTTCTTCAGAACCAAGGGTCCCTCACACGAATGTATCTTCCCTGCCTGCGAGGGACAAACATATCGAGCACACGCAGTACGCATTCCTCAAACAATCTCCACATTTCAATAGTGCTGTTCCCTGACAGCATCTGTTCCCATTTTATGTTACCCAGTTCTTGCCGAACAGAATTGTAATTAGCCTCACCCCAATTATAAACCTTACCCTGCTGTATGTACCTGTCCTTATCCATGACTATCGTGAAAGAAACCAAGTTATGATCAATAGCACCAAAATGCTCTCCTACCAACAGGTCTAACATGTGGCCGGGTTCATTGCCAAGCACCAAATCCAAAGTGGCCTCTCCTCGTGTTGGTCTATCTACATACTGTGACAAGAATCCTTCCCTACCGCACTGGACAAAATCTGTTCCATCTAAACTATTACAACTAAAATGTTTCCAATCAATATTTGGAAAGCTGAAGTCACCCATGACTACAACCCTGTGACTTCTGCACCTTTCCAGTATCTGCCTCCCAATCCGTGCCTCCACTTCTCTGCAACTATGAGGGGGTCTGTAAAAAAGACCCCAACAAAGTGACTGCTCCTTTCTTGTTCTGGGCCTCAACCCAAACTGACTCTGTAGACATATCATTCTCGAACTGCATTTCAGTAGCTGCTATACTAGCCCTGACTAGCAATGCCACTCCCCACCTCAATTTCCACCCTCCCTATTTCTTTTAAAGCATCTAAAACCAGGAACTTCCAACATCCATTCCTCTCGCTGAGGTACCCAGTTTTCTGTAATGGCCATAATATTGTGGTTCCAAGTGCTGACCCATGCTCTAATTCATCCGCCTTATTTCTGATACTTTTTGCATTGAAATATACACACTTCAATCTATCTCGGTGTCCACAATTAAGCTCCATCGATCACATTTCTTCATAAACCACCTCACTCCCTGTTGTGTCTGTTGGAAGCCAAATATCTCATCCTTTGAATTATATATCCAATTCCCCACTCCCTGCCAATCTAGTTTAAATCATCCCGTATCGCTCGAGCAAACCTCCCTCCCAGGATATTTGTGCTATTCTGGTTCAGGTACAACCCATCCTTACTGTACAGGTCCCACCTTCCCCACAATGTGGGCCAATTATCCACATATGGAAGCCGCCCCTCCTACACCAGCCCTGCAGCCATGTGTTTAGCTGCACTCTCTCCCCATTTCTTACTTCATTATCAAGTGGCACTGGTAGTAATCCAGAGAATGAATTTATCTATCTCTGTCTTAAATGCACTCAATGACTTGGCCTCAAAAGCCTTGTGTGGTAATGAGTTCCAAAGAGTCACCACCCTCTGGCTGAAGAAATTGCTTCTCGTCTCAGTTCTAGATGGTTGTCCTTTCACCCTGAAGTTACGCCCCAAAGTCCTAGTCACTCCAGCTCGTAGAAAAATCTTCTCTACATCTACTCTATCCAGGCCTCTCAGTATCCTGTAAGCTTCAATTAGATCTCCCCCTCATCTTTCTAAACTCCATTAAGTGCAGACCTCAACCGCTCCTCATATGGCAAAGTATTCATTCTCAGGATCATTCTTGTAAACCTCCTCTTAGACCCTCTCCAATGCCAACACATCTTTCCTTAGATATGGTACCCAAAACTCCTCACAATATTCCAAATGTGATTTGACCAGAGCCTTACACAGCCTAGTTTTACATCTCTGCCCTTGTTTCCTAGCCCTTTTGAAATGAATGCTAATATTGCATTTGCCTCCTAGTTGCTAATTGAACTCACACATTAACCTTGAGAATCCTGAGGTAGGACCCCCAAGTCCCTTTGCACTTCAGATTTCTGAATTCTTTCCACATTTAGAAAATAGTCCAAGTCTTTATGCTTTCTACCGAAATGTACAACCTAACAATTTGCCACATTGTATTGTATCTGCTATTTCTTTGTGCACTCTCCAAGCATGTCTAAGTTCTTCTGCAGCCTCCCTGCTTCCTCAACACTATCTGCGCCACCTATCTCTGTGTCGTCTGCAAACTTAGCAATGGTTGCTGTCACTTATAGTCATAGGGTCATACAGCACAGAGACAGACCCTTCAGTCCAACTTATCCATACCATTCAGGATTCCCAAAGTAAACTAGTCCCATTTACCTGTATTTGGCCCACATCCCCCAAACCTTTCCTATTCTTGCGATCAAATGTGTTTTAAATGTTGTAAATATACTTGCTTCTACCAGGTCCTTCAACAGTTCATCCCATATATGCACCATCCTCTATGTGAAAAAGTTGCCCCTCAGATTCCTTTGAAATCTTTCTCTTATCATCTGAAATCTATGCCCTCTAGTTCTGAAGTCCCCCAGCAAAGACCTTTGATATTTACCTTTTCTATGGCCTTCATGATTTTATAAACTCCTACATGGTCATCCCTCAACCTCTGCCAGTTTGTTAATATATAACGTAAATACATGTGGTCCTAACACTGACCCCTATGGAACTCGACTTGTCACCACTGCCATCCTGATAAAAAGATGCCTTTATCACTACTCTCTGCCTTCTGCCAGTCAGCCAGCCCTCTGTCCATGCTAGTGGCTTGTGTCTGGTACTATGGGCTCCTATCTCACTCAGCAGCTTCCTGTGCGGCACCATTAAAAAGGCCTTCTGACTCTCCTTTGTCTAACTGGGTCATTACCTCTCAAAGAATTTGAACAGAGGACAAAATTCAAGTAGAGTTGATAAGGGGGAGCCAGTCATAGTGTAGGGGGAGGGTCTCAGATTAGTTCACAGGTCAGTGCAACGTTGAGGGCCGAAGGGCCTGTTCTGCGCTGTATTGTTCTATGTTCTATGTTCTAAAAATCAGATACCAGAAATGTTGGAGAAGGCAAGATTTGGTGAGAGGGAAGCATTAAGGGAGGTCAATATCAGTGGAGAAATGGTGCTGGAAAATTTATGGTGTTGAAGGTGGATAAATCCCCGGGGCCTGATAAACTACATCCCAGAGTACTTAAGGAAGTAGAAATAATGGATGCATTGGTGGTCGTCTTCCAGGATTCTATAGACTCTGGAACAGTCCCTACAGATTGTAGGGTGGCTAATGTCACTCCAACATACAAAAAGGGAGGTAGAGAGAATTATAGATCGCTGAGCCTAATTTCAGTAGTGGGGAAAATTCTCAAATCCATTATCAATGACTTCAGAGCAGAACATTTGGAAAGCAGAGGCAGGATCAGGCAGAGTCAGCATGGATTTATGAAGGGGAAAACATGCTTGACAAATCTGTTGGAGTTCTATGAAGATGTCACGAGTAGAGTTGATAAGGGGGAGCCAGTCAGTGTGGACTTTTAGAAAGCACTTGATGAAGTCCTGCACAAGAGATTATTGTACAAGATTAAAGAGCATAAGATTGGTGGAAGTATATTGAGATGGATAAGAAACTGGTTGACAGAGAAGAAACATAGTGTATCTATTAATGTGTCCTTTTCAAATCGGTAGGTAGTAAATAGTGGGTTGCCGAAGGGACTGGTGCTGGGACCCCAGCTATTCACAATATATATTAATGATTTGGATCAAAGAACAAAATGCAACATGCCCAAGTTTGCAGATAATACCGAGTTGGATGGGGAGGGTGAACTGTGACGAGAATGCAGGGATCTTTCGGCATGATCTGGACAGATTGAGTGAGTGGGTAAATCAATGGCAGATGCAGTATAATTTGGATAAATGTGAGATTATTCACTTTGGAAGCAAAAACAAGAAGGCAGATTACTACCTGATTGGCTGTAAATTGAGAGAGGGGAGGGGAGTATGCAGTTGGGACCTGGGTGTCCTTGTGCACTGTTCGCTGAAGGTAGGCATGCAGGTGCAGCAGGTGGTAAAGAAGGCAAATGGTATGTTGGCCTTCATTGTGAGAGGGTTTGAGTACAGGAGCAGGGATGTGTTGTTGCAGTGGTACAGGGCCTTGGTGAGACCACACCTAGAATACTATGTGCAGTTTTGGTCTCCTTTTCTGACGAACGATGCTCTTGCTCTCGAGAGAGTGCAACGAAGGTTTACCAGGCTGATTCCAGGGATGGTGGCACTGACATACAAGGAGAGATTGACTAGGACAGGATTGGTTTTGCTGGAATTCAGACGAATGAAGAGGGCTATCATGGAGACATATAAAATTCTAACAGGACCGGGCAGTCTTGATGCAGGGAGGATGTTCCTGATGGTGGGTGTGTCCAGAACCAGGGATCCCAGTCAGAGGATTTGGGAGAGTATTTAAGACAGAGATGAGGAGACTCTTCTTCATCCAAAGAGCAGTGAGTCTGTGGAATTCATTAGCACAGGAAGTAGTTGATGCCAAAATATGAATGTATTCAAGAGATGTCTAGATATAGCATTTGAGGTGAATGGGAACAAAGGTTATGTGGAGAAAGCAGGATTAGTCTGTTGAGTTGGACAATCAGCCATGATCGTGATGAATGGTGTGATAGATGCAAAGGGCCAAATGGCCTTCTCCTGTTCCTATCTTCTATGTTTCTATTTTTCTATGTGAGGCATGACCACTTCTTGACAAAGCCATGCTAACTTTTTTTTCCCATGTATTTGCAAGTACTCCACAATGCCATTCCATCATCGTGGACTCTCTAATCTTAGCAATGACAAAGGTCAGGCTAACTGGTGTATAGTTTCATGTCTTCTACCTTCCTCCCTTATTTAACAGAAGTGTTACATGAGCTATATTCCTGTCCACTGGCATCTTCAATGGTTCCAGTGCTTCATCAAGGTTCACCACCAATACCTCCACAGTCTCCTCAGCTGTCTCTTTCAGGACTCTGGGGGTGTAGTCCACCTAGCCTAGGTGATTCATCCACCTTCAGACTGTTCAGCTTTTACAGCACATTTTCCTTAGTGATGACCATTATATTCACATCAGCCCTCTGAGTCTCTTAAAATTCTGGTATATTGCTGGAGACTTCCAATGTGAAAGTTGACACAAAGAATCTATTTAGTTTCTGCACCATTTCTCTTTTCCCCATTCCTACCTTTTCAGCCTTATTTTCCAGTCCACTCTTGCAGCCCTCTTTTATATTAAGAGCTAGCTTACTTTCATATTTCTTCTACCCTCTTTTTTGCTTTTTCAGTTATCCTTTGCTGTTTTTTTAAAGGCTTCCCAGTCCTCTTGCTTCCCACTAATTTTCACCACATTGTACGTTTTTTTCTTTTGCTTTTATGCTGACCCTGATTTCCCTTGTCAGTCACAGTTTCTTCATCCTCTCCTTAATATCTTCCTTCCACCTCAGGATGAATTTCTGCTGTGTCTCCCAATTTACCCTTTCCAATCAATTCTGGCCAGCTCTTTCCTCATGTCTTTGTAGTTAATTTTGCTCAATTTTATTACTGTTGTATTTGATTGAATATTCTTCCCAGGATGAATTCTATGAGAGTATGGTCACAGCCCCTAGCGGTTCCTTCGTCTTAAGCTCCCTAATCAAGTCTGTCTTATTACACATCACCACATCTAGAATTGCTTGTTCGCTGGTGGGCTCTACCACAAGCTGCTCCAAAAGGCCATCTTGTGGACATTCCATGAATTCCTTATTTTGAGATCCACTGCCGACTTGATTTTCCCATCTACCTGTATATTGAAGCCTGCCATGATTATTGTCATAGTGCTTTTGGTACATGCCTTTTGTATCTCCAGATTTTTTTTAAAAATTTCCCTATATCCTGTATATTGCTAGGAGGCCTGTACATAACTCCCGTCAGGGCCTGTTTTCCCTTTGCTGGCCCACAACTCTACCCACACAGATTCTACACTTTCTGACTCTATATCATTTCTAATTTCATTTCTTACAAACAAGGCAACCCCATCCCCTCTGCCCATTTGCCTGACCTTTTGATAGAACGAGTATCCTTAGATATTTAGTTCCCAGGCCTGAACCCGTTGTAGCCACATTTCTGTGATACCCACAACATTGGACCTGGCAATTTCAATCCGCACTACAAGTTCATTTACCTTGTTTTGGAAGCTACATGAATTTAGTTCCCTCAGTTCCACATTGGCTGCCCTCCTTTTTGTAAGTTATCCCCTTATCTGCTGTGCCTGAAGTTAGATTCCTGACTCTTTCCATACGCTCTGTCCTATTTATTATTCTGGAAACTTTCACCCCTGCTGAGCACCCTTCCACCGTAACTCTTTCCATAATTTTCTTTGCAACTGAACCCATACCCCACTACTTAGTTTAAAGCCCAATCCACAGGCCTAGCTATGATTGTGCAGCACTCTGTTCCCAGTATGATTCCTGTGGAGCCCTTCCCATTGGAACAGCTCCCTCCTGCCCCAGTCCTGGTGCCAATGTCCCATGAATTCGAACCCATTTCTCCCACTTCAATTGTTTAGCCACACATTTACTGCTTTAATCTTGTTGACCCTGTGCCAATTAGCTTGTGGTATCAGGCAGTAATCCAGTAATTATTACCTTTTTGGTTATGCTTTTTAATTTAGCCCCTAGCTGCTCATATTCTCTCAGTAGAACTTCTTTGCACTTTCTACTGATATCATGGGCTGTGACAACTGGATCTTTCTCCTCCCACTCAAAGACATCCTGAACCCAGGCTCCAGGCAGGCAATACACTCTTCAAGACCCTCAATCATTTCCACAGGGAACAGTGTTCATCCCCCTGACTATACTATCCCCAATTACAACTACATTTCTCTTTCCTTTCTCCTCTTGAATGGCTCCCTGCACCACGGTGCTATGTTCAGTTTGCTCATCTTTCCTACAGTCCCACTCTCACCCATGGAGGGAGCAAGAATCTCAACCTGTTAGACAAGCTGAAGGGCTGAGACTCTTTCAGCACTGCCTCCTGGATCCCTCTACTTGCCTCACAAATAGTTGCACCCTCCTGTCCCTAACCACTGACCAAACTCGAGGTAGTTAATCTAAGGGGTGTAACTGAGCCCCTGAAACCCAGTGTCTGGGTAACTCTCCCCTTCCCTAATGTGTTGCAGTGTTTGATGCTGACATTCTAGTTCATCAACTCTGAGCTTGTGTTCCTCAAGCAACAACACTTATTACAGATGTAGTATCCAAGGTGGAGGATGGGAATAAATTGTGGTTGTAAAAGCTGTTGAGGTATTTTCAGTATTGGAGCTGGATTCCCTTAAATTCCAGGAGCAGTAATTACTATTTCATAACCTGTTACATTTTTTTGTAATGTTGCTAAAACAGATGAAAACAATGGCACTTTAAAAAGGGAGGAAGGAAGGCAAATGCAGCGCCCACATGGTGGGAAGTGAAACAACAGAGACAGATACTTGCACTGTGGTCAGACCCAGCAGCGAACCTTCACAGATACTGCCTGTGCTCTCTAGTATCAAGTATTTCTGGACATTGGAGTTTGTCTAAAATAAAACAAACCGTGAAATTCACAGCTGACCTTGGAGGAGCCTTTGTGGGGATATCACAGCATGGGAGCAGCAAAAGAACCATGGATGCTGCAAATCAGGACCAAAAAGAAAGTTGCTGGAAAAGCTCAACAGGTCTGGCAGCATCTGTGAAGAAAAAAACAGAGTGACCCTTCCTCATTACAGCTATGTTCAGCTGTTGAGTGGCTAAGTCGGTAGTTTTGTTTTGTAAATCTACAATAGTGAGGAGAGTGGGTTCTTTCACACAGCGGGTGGTGTGTATATGGAAGGAACTGCCACAGGAAATGGTGGAGGCTGGTACAATTACAACACTTAAAAGGCATCTGGATGGGTATATAAATAGGAATGGTTTAGAGGGAGATGGGCAAAATGCTGGCAAATGGGACTAGATTTATATAGGATATCTGGTCAGCAGAGGTGAGTTGGACCGAAGGGTCTTTTTCTGCCCTGTATATCTCTATGACTTTGTGACTACGAATGACGGTGGGGTTCACTATCTCCCACATCATGCAGTTACAACTGTAATATCACAAATGTTAACACTCCCCTGTCTGAGAACTAAAACTGAATCACCCAAAGGGGAGCACCTCACCCTATAATCTGGAAAAGGAGTGTGAAAAGTGGTGTAACCTGCCTTTCAGCAATTAGTAATAGTTAAATAAAATAACTCGCTGACACTCACTTTAAAGCCAACAAATAACATTTTATTCATCTAACTCTAACAGTGAACAAATTAACTAAACTATTAAAAAAACTGAATAAACCCCTTTTAACTACTAACTGTTCCTGAATCAAGCAAGATTCTAGTGGTATGCTATTCCAGTAAATAAAAGTCCCACTGTTATACAAAGTAAAAAAAAAGTCTGTCAAAATCACAGACAGGTTATTTGTCTATCAGAATGTTCTTTGCCTTCTCTGTCAATTCTTCTGTCTGGAATTGTTAACTAGTTATGCCATGGTTACCGTTGGTATTTAGATGGTGCTTTCTCCAAGACATAGAGAAGTCCATGAGAACCAGCGATTCTCTCTTGAGAGATGAGGGCTGTTCGCTCTGGCAGATGGCAGTTACCACTGGGCTTTGTCCAACTGTCCCTTTCTTTTATACCCTTGATGACATGTCGATATTTCTTACAACAGGATTGGTCCTATGTTGTCAAAAACATCAGATTTATATTTAATTTTTGTTGTTTTCAAGTGCCTAGTTCAAACTGATTGACTAAATTCAAAAATCTTGTTGCCTTAAAAACTGCTGCTTGGCCTGCTAACTGTATGGCCTTCTGATGCAAATATTTCAATTTGGACGCTCTGTGTGTATTTACAAACTTTCAAACTCAACTCACAGGCATTCAATTTAAATATCAGCCAGCATAAAAAGCGCATCATCTTTTAAAGGGACTACACCATGCTTTCCCCTCTCACATTTTACAAACACAAATTCCATCTTCCTGCCTCCCAAGCCACAAGTACTCCACCTGACTTCGCAACGACGACATATCACCTAGACTGGCATCTTCATTTTAATGTCTTATTCTTAATTTGACTTTTAAAAATTTTCGTACTGGTCCTTTAGTTTGTAGCCTGCAAATTGTTCCTCTAGTTCCCTTCAATCCTAAAGTAACCTATAATACATAGTCAAATTAGTACTTTTCACCAACCAATGAATTTACTGTGAGGTCACTCTTTTGTGCTGGTCCTCTGATTCTGGATTCAATTATCCTATACAAAAAAATTATAAATTATGAGCCCCTCATTCCTCTCTGCCCTGAATTTCCACTTTGCTATTGAATTGCCTGAACTATTACAGAGTTGGGCTGTGTCTCAGTCTGGATGGAATCTCTCCTTCCTGACCATGCAAAGGCCTCTGTGCTGTCTATGGCAAGGAGTTCCAAAGACTCTCAACCCTCTGAAAGAAGAACTTTTCCCTCATCTTGAGCTTAAATTGGTGCCACTTTAACATGACTATGCACCCTGTAGTCCTACACTCTCCAGTGAGGGTAAACATCCTCTCAGCATTTATCCTGTCAAGGCCATTAAGAATCCTGTATGTTTCAATGAGTTCATCCCTCATTCTTCTAAACACCAGTAGAGTACCAACCTCTTTAGCCTTTTTCATAAGACAATCTCTCCATATCAGGGACCATCTTAGTGAATCTTCTCTGAATTGCCTCTAATGAAGTGATACCTTTCCTTAAAGAAGGGGACCAGAACTGCTCTTGGTTCTCCAGAAGTGGTCTCCCCAGCTGCAGTAAGTATTCCCTACTTTGATACATAAACTACCTTGAAATAAGGGCCAATATTCTTCCTCAATAGTCTTCCTCAATACCTACTGCCTCTTCTGCTAGCTTTCTGTGTTTTGCACACAAATTCTCCCAAGTCCCTTTGTATTGCAGCTTTCTGCAGTTTGTCTCTATTTAAATTATATTCTGCTTTTTTGCATTTTCCCATGTGATACTTTATTTGCAATTTTTTGCCCGCTGACTTTACTGACCAATATTTCTCTGTAAATAGTGTGTGTTCCTCTTGCAGTTTGCCTTTCCATCTATCTCTGTGTCTTTACAAATGTGAGTGCAATACATTCACTTCCTTCTAATACTAACTCCAATTTCCCTGTAAGTCATGTTTTGGCCACCTTTCCTGTTATTAATTTGTGTACAAGACTGGAATGAACAATTGTCGTAGTTCACCTATACACTCTTTGAATGCAGTTCCCATTACCCCTATACTCTTTGAATGTTTGCTGTTGCCTTTCTACAATCATCCTTTTAAGTAATGCCCATCTCCCACACACCCCCACCACCAATCGATCATAACCAACTCTCACCTCATATCATTGTAATTTGCTCTATTTAGAGAGCACCGTGGCCTCAGATTTAGCAAATTCAGTTTTCATACTAATGAGGAATGCATGAGTGGCATAGTGGCTCACTCTACAAGGGATCCAGATTAGATTCCACCCTGAGGTAACAGTGTACAGTTTGCACATTCTCCCAGTCTCAGTATGAGCTTCCTCCGGGTGTTCTGATTTCCTCCCACCTTCCAAAGATGTGCAGGTTAGATTAGATTCCCTACAGTGTGGAAACAGGCCCTTCGGCCCAACAAGTCCACACCGCCCCTTTGCAGCATCCCACCCAGGCCCATCCCCCTATAACCCACACATCCCTGAACACTACGGGCAATTTCCCATGGCCGATCCACCTAGCCTGCACATCTTTGGACTGTGGGAGGAAACTGGAGCACCCGGAGGAAACCCACGCAGACACGGGGAGAATGTGCAAACTCCGCACAGGTTGGGTGGAGTAGAAGTGTTAAAGAAGAGGAAATCAGAACACCTGGAGGAAACTCATACTGAGACAGGAAGAATGTGCAAACTGTACACAGTTACCTCAGGGTGGAATCTAACCTGGATCCCTCGTACAGTGAGCCACTATGCCACTCATGCATTCCTCATTAGTATGAAAACTGAATTTGCTAAATCCGAGACCACGGTGCTCTCTAAAGAAGTGTTAGGAGGGTCGGTGTAGACTGCTGGGCGGAATGAACTGCTCCCACAAAGAATCTCAACAACTAGAGTATTAATCATTCCTTACTCTTTACACAGCATCCAGTTTAGGATGGCCTGTGCTCTTGTTGATTCCTCAACCTATTGGTAAAGAATACCATCTTGTATACAATTAAAGCCAACTCTAATTGTGGCTAGATAACAAGGTGTGGAGCTGGATGAAAACAGCAGGCTAAGCAGCATCTTAGGAGCAGGAAAGCTGACATTTCAGGTCTCGACCCGAAGGTCAGCCTTCTTGCTCCTGAGATGCTGCTTGGCCTGTTGTGTTCATCCAGCTCCACACCTTGTTATCTCAGATTCTGCATCTGCAGTTCCTACTATCTCTAATTGTGGCTAGGGTGTCCTTAATAAATGGAATCAAAAACACTTAAATGCCATTTCATGTGACACAATAATAGGTAGTTCCATTGTAGAATAATAAAACTGTACATATTGTATCTCATTTTGAATCTAGCTTTTTTGGAATTTGTAGTTTGCTACACTCGACATGGTGAAGTATATGCATTCAATTCTTAAACATTGCCACTTGGTGGTGCTGTTGGTAATATTTAAAATCATGATGTCTCTGAGCAGGCAAATACAAGATTTTGACCCAGGGAACATACCTAGAAATACAAGGTTGATATATGTTGGGAGGATAAGAAAAATGATACCTACATTAAAGCACACGAGCTGTAAAACTTCAGGCTCAGAATTAAACACATAGGTAGAAGGAAAACTAGTAAAATTCTTTGAGATGGTGCAGAGTGACTTAATATGATATAATGAATAAGATATTTTCATTATAAAATTGGTGAAGGTTAGTGGTGATAAAACAATTGGACACATCGTTCAACCTAACAAAAAAAGGCAAAGAAAGGGTGAAAGTTGAGTATGAGAGAAGGCTGGATAGAACGATAGTAAGTAGTGCATGTTTCCACAAGTAATTAAATAGGATAAAGACTTATTAAAGCTACACAAGTGAAAGCATAGAAACAAATGAACATAGGAATAGGAGTAGGCCATTCAGCCCCTCAAGTCTGCTTCGCCATTCAATAAAATCATCACCAATCTGCGGTCTACCTCTCCAGATGCCTGCCTTATGCCCATATCCTGTGGTACTCCCGCTTAATAAACATTTGCCTAGCTGAGATTTAAATTTAACAGTTGTGTTAACATCAATTGCTCTTTGAGGAAGAAAGTTCCAAACATCCATGAATCTTAGCATGTAGGAGTGCTTTGTAACATCTCTCCTGAATGGCCAGGCCCTAAGCATTAGACTATGGTCCCAGTTCCAAAATCTTCAAACAGTGGAAATAGTTTATCTTGATCTACACTGTCTTGCCCCATTAATATGCAGAAGACTTCTCTAGCCTGTTAAATTCTAGAGAATAAAGTCCCTCCCAGGGCCAAAATATCCTCCTTAAGGTGTGTGCCCAGATCTGCTCACAATGCTCTAAGTGGGGTTTAACGAGGGATTTATGCATCTGCAGCATAATGTCTACATCCCTATACTCCAGCTCTTCAGATATGAAAGCCAGCACTCCATTAACCTTCTTGACTATTTTCTGCACCTGTTCTTGGTATTTTAAGGAGATGTGCACCTGAATCCCCAAATCTTGTTGAGCATCCTCTGTATTTAACTTGGTGCTATATAAATAATACCCAGATCCAGTCAATTTTTGGCCCAAAATGGATAACCTTGCACTTATTTATATTAAAATCCATCTGCCATAGCTTTGTCTATTCACATCATCATCACAGACTTGAACATCATCAAAGACCCATCGCACCCTGGTAATGCTCTCCTACAACCTCTTCCATAAGGCAGAAGATTCAAAAGCCTGAACAAACTCACAAGCAGATTCAGGAACAGCTTCTTTCGGGCCATTATCAGACTGTTCAAGGGACTTTAACCTCAAATAATGTAACCTGCAATGTAACCCTGTATGCCTCTAAGTCTTTTTGATCTGCCTGTACCACTCATAAACAAAACATTTCCCTGTATTTTGGTGCATGTGACAATAAAATCAAAGTAAAAATAAAACCTAATCTATCAATTTCCTGCTGTAATTTTATGCTTTCATCGACACTATCTACAATGCTGGCCAATGTTGCATTGTTAATAAGTATTGTGAAGAGCTGACACCCCAAAACAGATCCCTACTAGTTATGCCTTGCCAGTTTGAATACTTACTCATTATTCAAACTCTCTGTTTTCTACCCATATCAGTAACTTACCCTCAATTCTATGGGCTTCCATGTTGGCTAGCAGTCTCTTCTTTGGGGCTTTATCAAAAGCTTTCTAAAAGCTCAAATCAAAAACAGCCATTGACTTACTTCTGTCCACCACCTTTGCCAACTCTTCAAAAACCTCTACGAGGTTTGTCAGGCATGGCTCACCCTTAACGACTCCATGCTGACTCTCTCTGATTAACTGAATTTTTTGAAGTGATCACTTACCCAATCCTTGATTGCTGACCACAATAATTTCCCCATCACAGATGTTAATCTAACTGGTCTATAAATCCTTAGATTCCCTCTGTTACCCTTCTTACAGAGCGAAGTGACATGTAGAAATTTCCATTCCAGAGCTACAACTCCTGAATGCAGGGAGCTATGAAAAATTATGGTTAGGGCATTGACATGTGCTGTCCTACCTCTTTTAACACCAGTGGATGGAAAAAAAAAGTTCTAGGGATCTGTCACTCTTCAGTTCCATTAATTTCCCATTATTGTTGATTTACTTCAGCTAATTTTATTTAGACTCTGTCCATGATCCTCTGTTAATTTCTTTGGGACATCAAGCAAGCTCTCCTCCTTTTTTGCGATGTATACTGAAGCAAAATAATTGTTCAGCATGACTGCCCTTTCCCCGTGGTCATTGACAATATCCCCTTTCGCAGCTTTCAATGGTCAATAGTACTGTTAGACAGCTACTTTCCTTAATATAACCATAAAATCTCTTCTTATTGTCGTTTATGTCCTTTGCAAGTTTTCTTCCAGAATTCTTTTTAACCAGTTTTATAAACTATTTTGTGGCCCTTTGTTGGTCTTTGCATTTGTCTCATTCTGTGGGATCTGGAAGGCGCTTTGCATTTTATAAGCTCTATCTTTGTTAAAATAAAATTATGCAGTCCCTTACCTAATTAGATGTACAGTGGCATTTTTTGATGAGGTGAAGCTTTTCTATCTCATGGGTACAAACTGTTTCTGAACAGCATTAAATGTTGCTTTGAAACCCTCCCGTGTTCCTTGATTGTTTTACCTATAACAGAGCTTCCCAGTTTACTGTGGATAATCTTTGCCTCATTCCATTAAAGTCTGCTTGACTTAAATTCAAAATTCTAGTATCTGATCTTTACTTTTCTCTTATAAACACTACATGAAACTTGATCATGTTAAGATCACTATTTGACAAGTGCTTATGAACAACTAGGACACTAATTAAATCAGGCTCAGTGCTCATTACCAGATCCAATGTTGCTTGATCCAATGTCACACCCAAGACATATTACTGAACAAAACTATCCCGGACACACTCTAGAAATTCACAACCTTCTGGCAGGTGCTTGCCTGTCTATCTCAGTCAATGTTAAGATTAAAACCCACCTGTTCTACCTTTGCTATGTTGCCGCCTAATTTCAGCCTTTATATAATCTAGTACTTCTGAGCTGTTACCAGGTGGTCTACCTATGACACTTATTGTGGTTTTAGTTCCTTTATTGTTTCTCAGTTCCATTTATGAGGTCCCCACTTGGTCCATTCCCCTCATTACATCCTCTCTCACCGTAGAAGTGATTTGTTTTTAATCAGCACTACTACTCCACCCCGCCTGCTGTTTTGACTATCCCTCCTGTGATCCTTATCACCTGACACATTCAGTTCCCAGTCGTCACCATCCTGATCATCATATCTCCATAATGGCTATATCATATCATAGTCTCCAATTTGAACCAATGCCTGCAGCTCACATAATTTGTTCCTTACACTTTGTGCATTTGTATAAAGAACTCTGATTTTGTTTTATGCTCTATCCTGTCCAGCATCTTTTTATTTATTTCTCCCTCCTGTCTTACTCAATACATTTTTTATAGTCATGCCTTGTTCATTAAACTGGCTCTGCTTTTCCAATCTATTAACCTCTACATTCTCCTCGTATGCTGCCCTGCCACTCCAGTTCTCACACTCCTGCCATACCGGTTTCAACCTTTTCAAGAGGCATGAATAAACTTTCCTGCAAGGATATTGGTGTCCCTCCAGTTTAAGTGCAATCCTCCCTTCTTGTACAGGTCCTACCTGCCCTTCAAGAGATTCTGATGATCCAGATATCAATATCCCTCCCCCTAAACTAGCTCTTTAGCCATATCTTTAGCTGTATTGTCTTCCTATTTCTGGTCTCTGGCTGTCCACTCTGTCTGTACCTCTGATCATTTTATACACATCTATCAAGTCACCTTTCACCATAGAATCCCTACATTGTGGAAACAGGCCCTTGGGCCCCAACAAGCCCATACCAAACCTCAGAGAATCCCAACCAGACTAATCGCCCGAAAAACCACGTAATCTACACATCCCTGAACACTATGGGCAATTTCCCATGGCCGATCCACCTAACCTGCACCTAATCTTTGGATTGTGGGAGGAAACCAGAGCACCCAGAGGAAACACTCGCAGACACGGGGAGAATGTGCAAACTCCACACAGATAGAATTGAACTCGGATCCCTGGCACTGTGAGGCAACAGTGCAAACCATTGACCCACCGTACCACCTCAACCTTTGTTGTTCGAAAGAGAAAAGCCCTAGCTCTCTCAACCTTTCCTCGTAAGACCTTCCCTCCATTCCAGGCAACATTCTGGTAAATCTCCTCTGCACCTTTTCGAACATTTCCACATCTTTCCTGTAATGAGGTCACCAGAACTGGACACAATACTCCAGATGTGGCCAAACCAGGCTTTTGTATAGCTGGAGCATAACTTCATGGCTCTTGAATTCAATCCCTCTATTAATGAAATCTTAACAACTCTATCCACCTGGGTGGCAGCTTTCAGGGAACTGTGAACATGAACCCCAAGATCCCTCTGCTCCTCCACACTGCCAAGAATCTTTCCATAATCCTGTATTTTGCTTTCAAATTTGTCCTTCCAAAATGAATTACCTCACTTTTTCAGGGTTAAACTCCATCTGCCTTCTCAGCCCAGCTCTGCATCCTATCAATGTCCCTTTGTAACCTAGAAGAGCCCTCCGCACTGTCTACAACTCGACCCACCTTCGTATCGTCTGTGAACTTGCTAATCCACACTTCTACTCCTTCATCCAAATCATTTACAAAAATCACAAATAGAAGAGGTCCCAGAACAGATCCTTGTGGTACACCACTCGTAACTGAGCACCATGTTGAATATTTTCCATCCACTACCATCCTTTGTCTTCTAAGGGTCAGCCAATTCTGAATCCAATCTGCCACATTTCTCCCAATCCCATGCCTCCTTACCTTCTACATGAGCCTACCATGGGGAACCTTATCAAACACCTTACTTAAATCCATGTATACCACATCCACTGCTCCACCTTCATCCATGTGTTTGGTCACCTCTTCAAAGAATTCATTAAGGTTTGTGAGGCATGATCTTCCCCTCACAAATCCATGTTGACTATCATGAATCAAACTGTGCCTATGCAAGTGATCATAAATCCTATCTCTCAGAGCCCTTTCCAATAGTTTGCTCACCACTGAAGTAAGACTAATGGGCCTATAATTTCTGGGGTTATCCCTATTTCCTTTTTTGGGCAAGGGAATGAAGCTTGCCTCTCTCCAATCTTCCGGCACTATACCCATAGAAAGTGAGGACAAAAAGATCATTGCCAACGGCTCTGCGATCACTTCCCTCACTTCCCATAGAATCCTTGGACAAATCCCATCAGGCCTGGAGAACCTATCTATCTTCAACTTCCTCAAAATTCCTAGCACATCTTCCTTACTAACATCAACCTCCTCTGGCTTACCTGCCTGTTTCACACTGTTCACCCCTTCAGCTAGGTCCCTCTCAGTTGTGAATACTGAAGAAAAGTATTCATTAAGGACCTCTCCCATCTCTTTAGGCTCTGTGCACAAATTCTCTTTACAAACCTTGATTGGCCCTACCCTTTCCCTGGTCGTTCTCTTATTCCTCACAGATGTGTAAATAGCCTTGGAGTATTCCTTGATCCTATCTGCCAAGGTTTTCTCATGTCCCCTACTAGCTCTCCTAAGCCCTTTCTTCAGCTCCTTCCAGGATAGCTTGTATCCCTCTGGAGCCTTTTCCATTCATTTGTTCCTAAACCTTCTCTAAGCATCTTTTGTTGTCTGCCTCTTCTGCTTTTTCAACTTTAATAAACACCACTTTTGGTCATTCTGTGTTTCACTCCTGGAGGTGCTCAGTTCCTAAGACACCTCAGCCATCCAGCTTTCTGTCTCAAAGAAAGGAAAAGTGAAGGGTCTAGGCCCGAAACGTCAGCTTTTGTGCTCCTAAGATGCTGCTTGGACTGTGTTCACCCAGCTCCACAGTTTGTTATCCAGTATCCCTACCTGATTCTCACCTAAAAATAATTTTTACTTGTTTCATTTTTGAACAGGAAAGGCTGGTTCTCTCGGTGCTACCACGTTTCATGATGCTGGAGATCATTAATGACATGTCTGATGCAGCAGAAAAACAAGGGGCATTCCACAAAATCTATGTTCACCAATATCAGAATGTAAGGTGAGTGCCTGTTGCTGAACTCTGAAATCAAGCTCAACACCAAGTGAAATGATGGGACCATGCATGTTGGGAGGAATCATTTGGGTACAGAAGGAGTTCAATTGTGCCATCAGAGAATGGGAATAGCTTAACTTTGTCTATCTAATCTGAATTTGCCATAATCTTGTGCACCTACGTTAAATCCCATCTCAATCTCCTGTGCTCCAACACATGAGCGTACAGGTTAGGAGCAGGAGTAACCCTCTTGGCCCCTTGAACTTTACCATTCAGAAGGATAGTAGCAAATCTGATTATTCTACATTGCCTCATACCCAGAACAACATTTCACTCCTTGCTTATCACAGGGGATAAGCCTAACTTTTCCTCCCTAACCAGATGGCTGAAATCTCCCATCTCTGGAATCATTCCAAAATGCCTTCTGTGCAGATTCTCATGGGCCCTTACATCATTCCTATAGTGTGCTTGATGCGTTACTGCTGTGTGAATCTCAACGATACATGGGGCCAAATGTCTATTAGTAGGAAGGCAGTGAAGTGGGAAGGCCTGTTAATGTTGGAAAGACAGATGATGGCAGTAATATGTAGTGGGGTATATGAATTGATGAGTGTTGGAAGATGATAAACAGGGAGAGCTGACGGGTATTGCTAGAATGAGGGATGTGGACATACAGATGTAGGTTAGAGTTTGTGTTGAGTTTAGGAGAGGGTGTGTAGAAGATAGGCATTATTGGACAATGGGTCTCAGATAGGTCTTTGTAGGATGGGCAGTACAAATGAGTGTCACATAATATTGGGGGTTGGCGGTGGTGGGAGTATAAGGGGGCTGGTAGGATTTGGAGGGAAAGGCAGGTATCATTAGGATGGGGGGAGAAATGGGTTTTAATAGGATGGTTTGAAAAAGATGTGTTGATATGACATGTGAGGCAGGCAGGTGTCAATAGGATATCTAGGAGATTTATTAGGTGTGTCCAGGAGGATTTCTTGAAGAAATATGTAAATGGTCCAAAGAGGGAATGAGCCCAGTTATGTGACTGAAGTTTCAGTGGGGAAGCATTTCTGGAACAGTGACCATAAACCCACAAATTTTAAATTACTTATGGATAAGGATAAGAATAACCCTTGGATGAAAATACTAAATTAGGGACAGTCTAACCACACAATATTGGGCAGAAACTGGGGAATGTAGATTGGGGGCAGCTATTTGAGGGTAAATCCACATGTAGTATGTGGGAATGTTTTAAAGGCCAGTTTAATTCAAGTTCAGGACCAGCATGTTCCCGTGAAAGTAAAGGACAAGGACAGCACAATTCGGGAACCTTGAATGAAGAGAGAAATTGTGAGCTTAGTCAGAAAGTAAAAAAGCATAAGTAAGGTTTAGGAAACTGAAGACAGACAGAGACCCCAAGAAATATAACGAAAGCAGGAAAGAACTCAAAACACAACAGAGAAGGGCTGAAATGTGGCAAGAAATCTGAGGAAAGGCCACTGGACCCAAAACGTTAACTCTGTTTTCTCCCTCACAGATGCTGCCCAGACCTGCTGTGCTTTTCCAGCAACTTTGTTTTTGTTCCTGATTTACAGCATCCACAGCTCTTTCGGTTCTTACTTGGCAAGAAATAATGTTGGTAAACAGGGTTAAGGAAAATCTTTAGGCTTGGTATACATGTAAAAAGAGAAGACAGTAACTAGGGAAAGGGTAGGTCCACTCACCAACAAAGGAGAGAATTTATGCTTGGAGCAGGGGGATTTGGGTGAGGTTATTAGTGAAAACTTTGCAGTGCATTTTCACAAAGGAGAAGCACATGGTGCATGAGGAAGTGGTGTGTTGATATTCCATGGCATGTTGATATAAAAAAATGAAGAAGTGTTGGGTGTTTTGGAAAGCATGAAGGCAGGGAAATCCCCACGACCTGATGGGATCTATCCCAGAATTCTGAAGAAGGCCGTGGCCCTCTATGAAAACTTTGTAACCGCTTTGGTCACAGGAGGACTCTGAGAGGATTGGAGAATAGCCAGCATTGATCCAATCATTTATCTGCCACAAATGGACAATGTAAAAATGCAGTAATCAGTGAGTACTTTGGCTGTACATACATGGCACCTTTCACATTAACTTAGAATAAGACAAGAGGAAAAAATAACTTAAGAGAGTCCAACATTCCTTTCCACTGCTGCAGTGACACACCAGGCTTTCCAACATTTGCCATACTGCTCTGGGCTGCCTCACCATCCCCACTCTCACCGTCCCTGCCTCACCATCCCCGCTCTCACCGTCACTGTCTCACCATCCCCACTCTCACCGTCACTGTCTCATTGTCCCCACTCTCACCGTCACTGCCTCACCATCCCCACTCTCAGCGTCACTGCCTCACCGTCCCCGCTCTCACCGTCACTGTCTCACCATCCCCACTCTCACCGTCACTGCCTCACCATCCCCACTCTCACCGTCACTGCCTCACCGTCCCCGCTCTCACCGTCACTGTCTCACCATCCCCACTCTCACCGTCACTGCCTCACTGGCCCTGATCTCACCATCACTGCCTCACCATCCCCACTCTCACCGTCACTGCCTCACTGTCCCCACTCTCACCGTCACTGCCTCACTGTCCCCACTCTCACCGTCACTGCCTCACCATCCCCACTCTCACCATCACTGCCTCACCATCCCCACTCTCACCGTCACTGCCTCACCGGCCCCACTCTCACCGTCACTGTCTCACCATCCCCACTCTCACCGTCACTGCCTCACCATCCCCACTCTCACCGTCACTGCCTCACTGGCCCTGATCTCACCATCACTGCCTCACCATCCACACTCTCACCGTCACTGCCTCACTGTCCCCACTCTCACCGTCACTGCCTCACCATCCCCACTCTCACCGTCACTTCCTCACCATCCCCACTCTCACCGTCACTTCCTCACCATCCCCACTCTCACCGTCACTGTATCACCATCCCCACTCTCACCGTCACTGCCTCACCATCCCCACTCTCACCGTCACTGTCTCACCATCCCCACTCTCACCGTCACTTCCTCACCATCCCCACTCTCACCGTCACTGTATCACCATCCCCACTCTCACCGTCACTGCCTCACCATCCCCACTCTCACCGTCACTGTCTCACCATCCCCACTCTCACCGTCACTGCCTCACCATCCCCACTCTCACCGTCACTTCCTCACCATCCCCACTCTCACCGTCACTGTATCACCATCCCCACTCTCACCGTCACTGCCTCACCGACCCCAGTCTCAAAGTCACTGCCTCACCTTAAGAAAGGCAATAGGCAAATTACAGACTGACAAACCAAATGTTGGTGGTAGAGAAATTATTGGAGAAGATTCTTAGGAATCACATTAGGGGAAGTTGGACTTAGTAGCGACAAACAGTGTGGCTTTGTGTGACGATTGGTGAGGACAGTGCAGTGAAAGATGTCTGCATGGGCTTTAGCAAGGTTTTTGACACGGTCTCCTCATAGCAAGCTCTTACAAATCATGAAGTCACATGGGAACCTCCAGTGAGCTGATAAGGTGGATGCAGAACTGGCTTAGTCATAGAAGACAGAGATGAGTGGTGCAAAGGTGTTATTTTCTGACTAGAGAACTGTGACCAGTGGTGTTTCTCAAGTTTCAGTGCTGGGACTGTCGTTGTAATCATTCTGATTATTACGTTTGTGGATTACACAAAGACTGGGGGAGCTGCAGATAGTGAGGAGAATTGGCAAAATATACAGCAGAATGGAGATAGGCTGGAGACTTGGGCAGAGGAATGGCAGATGGAGTTTAATCCAGACAAATGCAAGGTGTTGCATTTTGGGAGATCTAATGCTAGAATGCGGTATACAGTAAATGGTATATTCATTAATAGAAATAACATGCAGGGAGATCTATATATAAAGGTCCCTAGTTCTCTGAAAGTGGTGACACAGTGGGTAAGGTGGCGAAGATGGCATGCTTGCCTTTCTTGGTCAGCGCACAGAGTGAAAACATTAGCAAGTCATTTTGCAGCTGTACAGAACTTTAGTTTGACCATATTTGGAATATTCTGTACAGTTCTGATCACCACAATATCAAAAGGATGTGGAGGAGTTGGGAAAGAGACAGCTTACCAAGAAGTTGCTCGTCTGGAGGGTGTTGGACATGAGGAGAAATTAGAACATAGATCTGTACAGCACAGCATTGAAAGCCGTGGTTAATTTTCACTTGAACAGTGGAAGTTGAGGGGTGATCTGAGAGATTAGATTAGATTAGATTCCCTACAGTGTGGGAACAGGCCCTTTGGCCCAACAAGTCCACACTGCCCTTTGAAGCATCCCACCCAGACCCATCCCCCTATAACCCACACAGCCCTGAACACTACAGGCAATTTAGCATGGCCGATCCACCTAGCCTGCGCATCTTTGGACTGTGGGAGGAAACTGGAGCACCCGGAGGAAACCCACGCAGACACAGGGAGAATGTGCAAACTACACACAGACAGTTGCCCGAGGCTGGAATCGAACCCGGGTCCCTGGCGCCGGGAGGCTGCAGTCCTAACCATTGAGCCACCGTGCAGCCCCTAAAAGGTTTATAAAATTGTGAGAGACATGAATAGAATTGATAGTTGGAGTCTTTTTCCCAGGGTAAAAATGTCAATTACGACAAGATATAGATTTAAGGTAAAAAGGGGAAAGTTTAAAGGAGATGTAAGAGGCAGGTTTGTTTTTTTACACAGACGGTTGTAAATGCCTGGAATGTGTTGCCAGAGGAAGGTGGTGGAGGCAGATACAATAGCAACATTTAAGAGACATCTTGACAGATACATGAGTAGGTCGGGAATAAAGGGATACAGACCACATAGAGGCGTAAAGGTTTTAGTTTAGAAAGGCCTCGTGTTGTTGCAGGATGGGAGGGCTGAAGGGCCTGTTCCTGTGCTGTACCGTTCTTTGTAAAAACCAAAAGAACTGCGGATGCTGTAAATCAGGGATAAAAACAAAAGTTGCTGGAAAAGCTCAGCAGGTCTGGCAGCATCTGTGGAGGAGAAAACAGAGTTAACGTTTCAGGTCCAGTGACCATTCCTCAGAACAGTTCCGAGGAAGTTCTGAGAAAGGGTCACCGGACCCGAAACGTTAACTCTGTTTTCTCCTCCACAGATGCTGGCAGACCTGCTGAGCTTTTCCAGCAACTTTGTTTTTGTTTTTGTTCTTTGTACTTTGTACTTTGTGTGGGGCACACAGAAATCAGGTTGGGTGGCAGTATAGGTCATAAGTATGTTACGAAGTTGTGTGGAGTAATCGTGAATTGGAAAGCAGGAAGCTAGGATTTGTTTGTTAAATAATGATAAGGGAAAACAGTGTGTGGTCCCTTTAAGAGATCAAGTGCGTTTCTAAGCTTAGAGGTTTATACAGGGAAAGTGTCTGCATGCAGCTAAAGAGGTACAGCCGGGTCTGAGATGGAAACATGAGTCTACTGGCTGCATGATTGGAAAGATTTGGCATGTTTTGATGTTTTGGCAACTAGCTGGAATCAGCCAATCAATTTAAACCTGGCACTTAGCAATTGACAATAGCAAGGTATAGAGCTGGATGAACACAGCAGACCAAGCAGCATCAGAGGAGCAGGAAAACTGATGTTTTGGGTCTGGACCCTCTGTTCTGTCTCTGCATTTAAATCTGATGGTTTTGACAACCTCGGACCAATGCTATTGTGAGAAAATTGATACGTCTCCCCAAGTATATGAGGAGACTGTTTTTGAAAATTGGTATGAGAGCAAACCGCCATCTGAGAAGTAAGCACTGGGCTCTCACAAGAAATAACTAAGCTCTCTAAGAAAGCACCATTTATCCATAAAAAGTATCACCATGGCATTTGTAACTAAGAGTACTTACAGGGAAAACATCCCTAACAGCCAGACCAGCAGAAGAAAGGCATTTTTGACTTGAGAACAGCAGAAGAAAGGCATGTAGACTTTGAGAGACTAAGTTTTAATTTATATTCTTATGACTTGTGTTTATATAAGTGCCATTTGTGTTTATTGTTACAACATATTGAAGAACTTTGTTCAGTTAGGGAATAGTTAGGAGTTAGGAGGGCATTGTTTGGTTTGTTGATAATTCTTTAACTTGTTCACTGTTAGGGTTAAATATATAAATTGTTACTTATAAAGTGAATAAAAGGGATTTTCTTTCATTTAACCTCCCCTTCTCTGTAACAGTTTAACCAGTCATTTTACAAATTATAAAAGCAAGGCAAGTTTTTCTGCAGGTTTTGGTTTTAATTATTAGGAGGGAGCCTCTACTCCCACCAGAACAGACTGGGGGCTTGTGTTTCAGTTTAATTATCAGAGTGGTTTGACTTCCCACTTTCTAACAAGTACAAAGTGATTTTTTATACAACAGCAAACACTAATTCAGAAGCAAAAGCACTCAATGCCATTTTATGTGACTCAGTTGCAGGTAATTCCTTACTAAAATAGCCAAAATATCTGCACTGTGCATTGAATCTAGTTCTGGAGAATTTCTAGATTTCTGCACCTACCATAATAAAGTATAGTCATTCAGTTCTCAAGCATTGCCACTTGGTGAGGCTGTTAATAACATTTGAAATCATGATCAAAAAACAGAAATTGCTGGAAAAGCTCAGCATGTCTGGCAGTGTCTGTGAAGAAAAATCAGAGTTATCGTTTCAGGCTCAGTGACCCTTTCTTAATTCTGAGGAACGGTCAACAGACCCGAAACGTTTACTCTGATTTATGTTCATAGATGCTGCCAGATTTTTGAGCTTTTCCAGCAACTTCTGTTTTTAATCATGATTTGCAGCATCCACAGTTCTTTATTTGAAATCAAGATGTCTCTGAGATGGCACGTACAAGATGTTATCTGGTGAACACACCTAGAAATTAAAGGAGGATTTCTATATTGGGAGGATAAGAAAAATGATTTGTTGTTGTTTGTGTAAGAAAAATGATACCTACACTGAAGGACTGACGCAGACAAACTTCTTGCTCAGAATTAAACACATTATTGGAAGGAAAAGCTGGTAAAATCCTTTGAGAGGGTGCAGAGTGACTTAAAATGATATGATGAATAAGATATTCATTATAAAATCGGTGAAATTTTGTGGTAGCTAAAAAAAGGAAACATTTTTAGAATGAGCACAATGTGACAAGAGGGTGAAAGTTGAGTATACGGGAAAGCTAGCTAGAAAGACAGTAAATAGTTCATGCTTCTACAAGTGTTTAAATGGGAAAAGGGTTATTAAAGCAGCTCAGATGAAAACAAAACACTTGATGGTGTAAATCTGAAATAAAAACAGAAAGTTGTTGAAAATAAAAGAGGTCTGGTAACACTTGTGGAGGGAGAAACAAATTTAGAGTTAATTAGACTGGTTGGATGGTAATTGTGGACTGGCACGGACTCAGGAGGCCAAAGGGACATTTTCTATGCTGTTAATCTCTATGACTCCGCCGATTCAATTCCAGTGAAGATGGCTTCAACCGTGATCTTGGGTTCATGTTGTGCTACATGCAACTCCACCATCCTGTCCTGTATTTGAAAAGCCTTCCTTACTGTCCTGTTTTATCACCATCACCTCGAAAACTTGTTGTGACCTCTCCACCTTAATTAGTTTGCACAGCTTTGGATTACTTGTTACTTTGGTTAGACCCTCGGCATGCAACTCCTATACCCACCATGTTATTCTAGCAGCTTGGTTTGTCTCCACATCACCTTATTTTTAATTTTTTGTAATTATCTCGCTACCTCATTGAATTGGATTATAGATCAGCCTCTTCATTCACTATTCAGCAGTTGACGCTTTACTCACACTGTCAGACAATTTTTATTACCCACAGAGTCTTTATATTTGACTGTCCACTCACACCAACTATATGATCCCCTGATCTGTCCACCCATTGATCGCTCTGCCCATAAAATTCTGTGCCTTCTTCACCTCACCTGATGAAGGAGCTGCACTCCGATAGTTTGTGATTTCAAATAAACCTGATGGACTATAACCTGGGGTTTTGTGATTTCTGACCTTTTTCACCTCAGTCCAACACCGGCACCTCCGCATCATGTATGAAGGGAGCTGAAAAATGGTGATTTTCTTGCTGTTGACAAAGGGGAGAGGAGCGAATGGAGCAGAAATGGGAGGGAGCCCATAGTAAAAGATAAAGTGAGTGCTAATGGTGATAAGAGAAGTGTAGAATGTAAAATAGTGTAAATGATTTGTGTGACAAGGAGAAAATGGATCAGCTCCACTGAGAGCATAGCCAACAAGTCACAAACTAGATATGACCGGAGGGAGATAACAAAGTGTGGAGCTGGATGAACACAGCAGGTCAAGCAGCATCTCAGGAGCACAAAAGTTGATGTTTCAGGCCTAGAATGAAGAGTCTAGGCCCGAAATGTCAGCTTTTGTGCTCCTGAGATGCTGTTTGGCCTGCTGTGTTCATCCAGCTTCACACTTTGTTATCTTGGATTTTCCAGCGTCTGCAGTTCCTATTATCTCTATGACTGGAGGGAGGTGGAGTTGGAGAGGGATGGGGAGGTTGAGTTATAATCAAAATAGCATCAGCCAGGATGGGTCCAGAACTTGAAGAGACAAAATTAGAACAGGCTGTGCACATTGGTGTGCATGCGGGAAGATGTGAAATGAACTGGAGACTTAGACCGGGGAGAGAGGGCACATATAAATGCCCATAAGTGTAGTTTTTATTCATCTGAACAAGTATTTTACAAGACGATGTAATCAAGGAGTATAAAATTAGAAAAGCCAATTGGCTACATGATGATCTGTAGGACCCTGGGAAGCACCAAGGATCCAGAGGGACCTTGGTGTGCATGTACACCGGTCCCTAAGGAATCAAGACAGGTAGAGAAAGTGATTAAGAAGGCATGTTGGATACTTGCCTTTGGTAGCCCAGGCATAGAGATTAACAGCAAGGAGACCATAACGTGTACGAACAGAACTAGGCCACTTAGCCCATCGCGTCTGCTCCAATATTCAATCATGGCTGATATGTTTCTCAACCCCATTCTCCTGCCATCTCCTTATAACCTTTGATCCCATTCCTAATCAAGAACCTATCTGCTTCTAGCTTAAATGCACTCAATTACTTGACCTCCACAACCTACAAATTCACCACCCTGAAACCATACAAACCGTATACCATCTGGAGTGTTAGGTGCAGATATAGCTGTACAGCATGGAAACAGACCCTGCAGTTCAACTTGTCCACACCAACCATGTTCCCAAACTAAACTAATCCAACCTGCCTTCACTTGGTTCGTATCTCTCCAAACCTATCCCGTTCATGTATCTGTCCAAATGTGTTTGAAACGTTGTAGCTGCACCTGCATCTCTTACTTCCTCTGGCAGTTCATCCCACACACAAACCACTCTCTCTGTGTGAAAAAGTTGTCTGTCATGTCGTTTTTAAAACTTTCTCCTCTCACCTTAAAACCATATGCCGTAGTTTTAACTCTTCTACCTTAGGGAAAGAGACCTTGGCTATTTGCCTTATCTATTCCCCTCATGATTTTATAACCCTATGTAAGGTCACCCCCAATCTTCTGCACTGCAATGGAAAAATCCCAGCTTGTCCAGTTATTTTTATAACTCAACCCCTCTAGTCCCAGCAACTTCGTCGTAAATTTTTTCTGAACTCCCTCCAATTTAATAATATCCTTTGTATAACAGGGCAACCAGAACTGAACACAGTACTCCAAAGGTGACCTCATCAACGCCTGTACAACCTCAACATGATGTCCCAAATCCTATACTCAAAGGTCTGAGCAATGAAGGCAAGCGTGCTAAACCCCTTTGTAACCATCCTGTCTACCTGGGAAGCAAACTTCAAAGAATTATGTGCTTGAACCCCTAGGTTTCTCAGCACTACAACACTCCCCAGGGCCCTAGCATTAATCCTGCCCTTGTTTATTTTACCATACCTTACATTTATCTAGATCCAACACCATCTGCCATTCCTCATCCCATTGACCCAACTGATCATGATCTCTTTGTAATCTTAGATAACATTATTCACTGACCACTTTGGCACCAATTTTAGTGTCATCTGCAAACTTACTGAACGCATCTTCTGTGTTCTCATCCAAATCATTTATATAAATGACAAACAAAAGTTGACCCATTACCATTGCTGGTCACAGGGCTCCAGTCCGAAAAACAACCATCCACCATCACCCTCTGTCTCCTGTTGTTAAACCAGTTTTGTATCGAAATGGCGGCTCACCCTGAATCCCATGTGATCTAACTTTACTAATTTGTCTGCCATGTGGAACCTTGTCAAAAACTTTGCTAACGTCCAAATAAACAATGTCTACTGCTCGACCTCATCAATTTTTTTTGGTTACTCCCACAAAAAACTCAAATTTTGTGAGATACAATTACCCTCGCTCAAAGCTATGCTGATTATCCCTAATCATTCCTTGCCTCTCCAAATGCATATAAATCTTATCTTTCAGAATCACTCCCATCATCTTCCCCACCACCAACGTCAGACTCTATAGTTCCCAGGCTTCTCCTTACATCCTTTCTTAAACTTTGGCAGGTCACAAAGATTTATCCACCTTCATGTTTTGCAAGATCTCCAGCATTTGCTCTTCTATAATGTGAACTGTTTTTAAAACATTAATATTTATTTCTCTGAGTTCTCTAGCCTCCATTTTTCTCTTTCTACAGTAAAAAATGACACTGAATATTAATGCAGTACTTCTGAATCACATTATAGAAATAATATGCCTGCGCTGGAGAAGCAGCAGAGGAGACTTACCTAGATGTAGCTTGGAGCTGGAGAGTATCAGTTGTGAAGAGAAATTGAATATAATGCTGTTTTCCTTAGAGCAGAGGAAATTGAGAGGGGACATGATTGAGATGCATCAAATTATGAGGGGCATTGTTTGGA
Organism: Stegostoma tigrinum; assembly: GCF_030684315.1. Lineage (NCBI taxonomy): Eukaryota > Metazoa > Chordata > Chondrichthyes > Orectolobiformes > Stegostomatidae > Stegostoma > Stegostoma tigrinum. Next base: position 97,978,850 of record NC_081362.1, on the reverse strand, counting down.
AGGACTTTTTTGCCTTTATAGAGAGGTCAGTAACTAGGAGTGTAGGTTTAAGGTATGAGGCAGAAAGTTTAGAGGAGGTATGAGGACATTTTTTTTCACCCAGGCAGTAGTGAGAATCTGGAACGTACTGTCTGTGGCAGAGGCTGAAACCCTCAGCACGTTTAAGAAATATTTAGATATGCACTTATGGTGCCAAGGCACACAAGGCTATGGACCAAGAGCTGGACATTGGAATTAGAATAGTGATGTAGCTGTTTTTGACCACCTGGATTTGATGGACCAACGGACCTGTCTCTGTTCTGTAGATCTCCCTGACTCTAATAGAATTTTATAGTTTTTGTGAGGGAAATTGAAATCAAAAGTTAGGAGGTTACGTTTCAGTTAGGAAGGATAGCTTTTTTTACTTGTTGATGAAATGGGGACACTATCTAGGCCACATTTGAGATTACATCTGGAGAGGTGTGCATAATGTTCTTTTTCCATTTTTGCATAAGAACATAGAATACAGAAACTGGAAGAAGGATTAGGCCATTCAGCCCCCTGAGTCTGCTCCATTATGCAGTACAATCATGGCTGATCTTATCTCAGCCTCAAGTCCACTTTCCTGCTTGCTCTCCGTAACCTTCTGTCTGTCTTTAAATTTACTCAATGTTCCAGCATTCACTGTACTCTATGGTAACATTTCTTCCTTTGAAAGCAATCATTTCTCCACATCACTGTTTTCAATTGCTAAACTACGAAACCCAACTAAACCCTTATCCTAAAATATGACCTAGATTGCCCCACATGAGGTAACGTCTTTTCTATGTCTACTTTTGGCAAATCCCTTTTAGCATTTGTATATCTTCATTAGATCTTCTCTTGTTCTTCTAAACTTCAGAGGGTATAAACCCAAATTGCTATTTCTCTCTTCAAAAAGCAAACTCATCGTTTCTGGAATTAATCTAGTGAACTTAACTCTGAACTGCCTGCAACAGAACAACTTCCTCCTTAAGGAAGGGGACTGAAACTGCACAATACTCCAGGTGCAGAATGCCATTTACAGTTGCAGAAACATTTGTGTGTGTGTTTGTGTGTGTGTGTGTGTGTGTGTGTGTGTGTGTGTGTGTGTGTGTGTGTGTGTGTGTTTGTGTGTGTGTATGCGTGTGTATGCGGCAGTGTGCATGTGCATGTGTGTATATGTGTGTATGTGTTTGCACGCACGTGTGTGTATGTGCATGTGTGTGCACGTGTGCATGTGCATGTGTGTCTGTTTCTGTGTGCACACGTGCGTGGGTATGTGTGTATGTATGTATTTGTGTGCGTGTGTGTCTGTGCATGTGCGTGTGTGTGCGTATACGTGTGTGTGTGCGCGTGCTTATATGTGTGTGAGTGTGCGTGTGTGTATGTGCATGTGTGTGTGTGTATGTGTGTGCACGCGTGTGTGTGTTTGTGTGTGCGTGTGTATGTGCACGTGTGTGAGTGTATGTGTGTTAGCGCATGCGTGTGTGTGTGCATGTGTGTATGTGTAAGCGTGTGTGTGCATGTGCGTGTGTGTGTGTGTGTGTGTGTGTGTGTGTGTGTGCGCGCACGTGTGCGTGCGTGTATACTGTAACTAACAATCTGTTCTTTTTCCAGTATTATATTTGCAGATATCAAAGGCTTTACCAACCTGTCCATGGGCCTGGCACCACAGCAGTTAATCCTGTTGCTAAATGAGCTCTTTGCACAGTGTGACGATCTTGCTGAGGTTGGTTGAATTCTGTTCTCCACTTTTGCGCCTGTGTAGTGGGTGATTTCATTCAGAGACTCAAACTAAAGCTTTGGGAACAATCCCAGAATGGTAGATGGTGAGGTTTACATTTGATTAATGAAAGGTCTGTGATTCGTAATGGTGATCACAGAACTATCTTTGATTGTTGGTATAACTCATCTGGTTCACTAATAATGAAGGAAAGCTGCTATTTTGCCTTGTCTGACCAACAAGTGACTCCAGACCTCCAGCGATATGGTTGAATTTGAACTGCCTGTGAAGTGTCTGGGTAATGGCAGATCAATGGCAATTAGGGATGAACAACAAATACTGGCTCGTCATAGCCAGAAACACCCTCATCCCACAAAAGAGTAGGGAGAAACATGAGCAGCTGGGAGGGCTGTATCCTCGCCAGTGGGAGAGGGTCATAGAGAACAGTGGCTTCTGGGAAAGTAGGAAAGTTACACCAATTCCTTGTAAACACCTTTGGGATTGGGAACACAGGAAATTGAGTTTTGAGGCAGGTTCTTTAATGGCCTACAGCAGATTTAAGGGGAGATGCATATACTTTGATGTGGTCAAAAGGAGTAGCCAGACTGTGCAGCTCTGGGAAAATAGACAAGGCACCCAGCAGCTCCCACTCTTTACAAGTGGAGATATTGTGGAGATATTGTGAAGTAATAAAACAAGAGAGAACAATTATTGCCAATCCTACTTTCACAACAAACTGAAAACAGTCTTAGAAAGAGGTTGTTCAGTTCAGCATTAGCTTCAGAAGTTAGCTGATGTAATGAAAGGAATTCAATGATCTCACAAGGACTGCTAAGACAATACTCTATCTCCAAGTCCTCTTTTTTCCTGCACAGCACTCACTGGATCATTCCTTGCCCTAAGCTTCATCAGTTCTTCCTTTCCATGCTCTTGGGAAAGAACTTCACCATTGCTTTCTCTCTGCCTTCACTAACCTGCTTGTAACTTATTGCTGATCTTGGAGCTGGATCTCCTTTTGGCCTCACTCACTCCTATTCTCATCTTCAAGCCTGACCATAGCCCCTCCCCAGGACACTGACTGGCCAATATCTACACGAATACTACCCAGCCCTCGTCTCAAACCTGCCAGCCATCCCATGTGGTACACATTTTCTGAAGCCTTCCTTAGAATAGGAAACCAATATCAGGCACAGCTCTCCAGGGGCAGTCTCACCAGTGTCCTGTATAATTGAAGAGTAAGCCCCCTGCTATCGTGTTCAAGTTCTCTCACAATAAATAACATTCTGCTTATTTTTCTAATTATTTGTGGTACCTGTACACTAACCCTCTGCAGTTTGTTCATCAGGGCATCCATGTCCCTTTGCATGTCAGAACTCTGCAATCTCCCATCAGGACAAAATGCTTCTTTTTTATTCTTCCTGCCAAAATGGATAATTTACCACATCTTTGTCCACTCACTTTATCTATCTGATTCCTGGGATGACAGGATTGATATATGAAAAGAGAATGGATTGGTTAGAACTGTATTTGCTGGAGTTTAGAAGAATTAGAGAGGATGTCATAGAAACCGATAAAACTTTAATAGGATTAGATAGGGTTAACACAGGAAGGATATTCGCAATGGTTGGGGTATCCAGAACCAGGGATCATAGCCTAAGGATACAGAGTGGGACGATTAGGACTGAGATGAGGGAAAATATCTCACCCAAACAGTAGTGAGCCAGTGGAATTGTCTGCTGCAGAAAGCTATTGAGGCCAAACCATCGAGTGTTTTCAAGAAGAAGTTAGATATAATTCTTCAGACTATTGGGACCAAAGAGTGTGGGGAGCAAGCAGAACAGGGTACTGAGTTATAGAATCATAGAGTCATAGAGTTGTACAGGGACCTGGGTGTCCTTGTGCACCGTTCGCTGAAGGTAAGCATACAGGTGCAGCAGGTGGTAAAGAAGGCAAATGGTATAGAACATAGAACATAGAACATAGAACAGTACAGCACAGAACAGGCCCTTCAGCCCACAATGTTGTGCCGACCATTGATCCTCATGTATGCACCCTCAAATTTCTGTGACCATATACATGTCCAGCAGTCTCTTAAATGACCCCAATGACCTTGCTTCCACAACTGCTGCTGGCAACGCATTCCATGCTCTCACAACTCTCTGCGTAAAGAACCTGCCTCTGACATCCCCTCTATACTTTCCACCAACCAGCTTAAAACTATGACCCCTCGTGCTAGCCATTTCTGCCCTGGGAAATAGTCTCTGGCTATCAACTCTATCTATGCCTCTCATTATCTTGTATACCTCAATTAGGTCCCCTCTCCTCCTCCTTTTCTCCAATGAAAAGAGACCGAGCTCAGTCAACCTCTCTTCATAAGATAAGCCCTCCAGTCCAGGCAGCATCCTGGTATGTTGGCCTTCATTGCGAGAGGTTTCGAGTACAGGAGCAGGGATGTGTTGTTGCAGTTATACAGGGCCTTGGTGAGACCACACCTAGAATATTGTGTGCATTTTTGGTCTCCTTTTCTGAGGAAGGGTGCTCTTGCTCTCAAGGGAGTGCAGCGAAGGTTTACCAGGCTGATTCCGGGGATGGTGGGACTGACATGTGAGGAGAGATTGACTAGGTTAGGGTTGTTTTTGCGAGAGTTCACATGAAAGTGGGGGAATCTCATAGAGACTTATACAATTCTATCAGGACTGGACAGGGTGGATGCAGGGAGGATGTCCCAATGATGGGTTGGTCCAGAACCAGGGATCACAGCCTGAGGATTTGGGGGAGACGGTTTAGGATGACAATGAGGAGACGTTTCTTCACCCTAAGAGTGATGAGCCTGTGGAATTCATTACCACAGGAAGTAGTTGATGCCAAAACATTGATTATATTTAAGAGGTGACTAGGTATAGAACTTGGGGCGAATGGGATCAAAGATTATGTGGAGAAAGCAGGATTAAGCTATTGAGTTGGTGTAAAGTAAGGAAAATTGCAAACTTATTCATTTTGGAAAGAAGAACAAAAAAACTGTCTTTTTTAAATCAAGTGAAGCTGCAGAAAGCTACAACATAAGAGTTCTTGTGTTATTTGTGCACAAAACACAGGAAGTTAGCACACGGGCAGCAAGTGAAAAGTAACACAGAGGATTGGGGAGCTGCCAACTTAACACAATTATACACAATAAAGAGTCAGCCATCATCATGAAAAATGGTGGAGCAGGGCTGAATGGCCTCCTCTTGCTCCAATCTTCTATGTTTCTATGTAGCATGGAAACATACTCTTCAATGCTGACCAAGTATCCAAAGCTGACCTAGTCCCATGTGCCTGCAGTTGATCCCTCTAAATCTTTCCTATCCATGTACCTGTTCAAATGACCTTTTAACTTTGTAACTGTACCCACTCCTACCACTTCCTCTGGCAGCTCATTCCATACACGCATCAGCCTCTGAAAAAGTTACCCATTAGTTCCCTTTTATATCTTCCCCTCTCACCTAAATCTATGCGCTCTCCTTTTGGACTCCGCTACCCTGGTGAAGGGATCTTGGCTATTCACCTTGCCTATGCCCCACATGATTTTATAAGCATCAATAAGTCGCACTTAACTTCCTATGCTCCAGGGGAAAATAGTTTCAGCCTATCCAGCCTCTCTTTACAACTCAAACAATCCAGCCCCAGCTATGTCCTTGTAAATTTTTTTCTGCACCCTTAATCGTTTAACAGCAAATTTGGACAATCATACTTTCATTTCTTCTTCTAAGGAGTTCCACACGGTCCTCCTCACAATTTATAATTCTTCCAAGTTTAGTAGCATCTGCCAACTTTTAAATTGTCTCCTGCTCACCATGATCCAAATCATTAATATATATCTGAAAAGCAAGGGTCCCATCACCGCTCCCTGGGGAAGCTCCACAACAAATATTCCTCCAGCCCAAACAATATCCACTGATTGTTTCTGTTTCCAAACGTTCAGCAAATTTATATTGATGTTGCTATTGTCCCTTTTATTCCATGATCTCTTACGTTCTTCACAAATCTGTTGTGTGGCACTGTATCGAATGCATTCGGGGTATTCATAGATACCACATCAACAGCATTACTGTAATTGAGGCTTTTTGCTTCCTCTTATGAAGAATGCTAGTAAGTTAAACACAGCTTTCCCTTCAGAAATCCATACTGACTCTTCCTAATCAGCCCACCCTTTTCGATGTGATTTCTAATTCTGTCCTGAATAATTGTTTGTCAAAGTTTCCCCATGTTTGAAATTAGACTGGTCTATAATTGATGGGATTAGCCTTCCAACCTTTAACAATTATATTAATGAGCATCTGAAATGTCATAACAAGAAAGGCTATGGGCCATGTCCCAGAAAGTGAGATTAATGAAGATTGTTTGGTACATACTCGATGAGTTGAAGGGCCTCTCCAGTTGTGTATGATTCTATGACTCTAAAGAGCATATTCCATCTGTTAAGTTTTTGCCCATTCACTTAAACTTGTTTATGGCCTTCTGTTGACTGTGCCATTCCTATTACTTGCCTTTGTATTTGTGACTATTCCTCAAACTTGACAATGATAATTCACTTCTGTCACCAAAGTCATTAATATATAAGAAATAATTGTGGTTCAAGCACTGATCCCTGTGTCACTAGTTACAGGTTACCAACCTGAAAAGCCTCTTTTACCCAACTCTCTGCTTTCTATTAATTATCCAACTCTCTATCCAAACCAATATACAATCTTCAGCACCTCAGGCTCCTCTTATTATGTAGCCTCAGGCGTGTTACCTTATCAAAGTCCTTTTGGAAATCCAAATCCAATCGCTGCTTCCTCAATATCTATTCTGCTTGTTACCTCCTCAAAGAGCTCTAGTAAACTTGTCAGGCATGGTTTTCCCCTTCTGAAGCCATTTTAACTCTGCTTGATTATATTACCTATTTCAAAATGTTCTACTGTTATAATCTTCATCATACACTCTAACATTTTCCCAATGACAAACACAAAGCTCACTGACCTATACATTGCCTGCTGTTTTATGTACTTCCCTTTCTGAATAATTGTGTTAAGTTGGCAGTTCCCCAATCCTCTGTGTTACTTTTCACTTGCTGCCCATGTGCCAACTTTCTGTGTTTTGTGCACAAGTAACACAAGAACTCTTATGTTGTAGCTTTCTGCGGTTTCACTTGATTTAAAAAAGACAGTTTTTGTTTTGTTCTTCTTTCTAAAATGAATAACTTTGCAATTTTCCTTACTTTACTCCATTTGCCAACTTTTGTCCATCTACTTAACCTATGCATATCTCTCCATAAACTGTTTGTATCCATCTTGCAACATTCCACCTATTTTCGCGTTGGCTACAAATGTGGCTACAGTATGTTCACTTCCTCCATCCCAGTCACTAATATAAATTGTAAACAGTTACAGTCCCAGCGCTGATCCCTGTGGAACCCACTGATCACAGGTCACCAACCTGAAAAAGAATCCCCTATGCCCACTCGCTGTTTCCTAGCCTTTGGCCAACTCTCTATCCATGCCAGTGTACTACACTTAAGACCATGGGCTATGATCTTATGACTTAACTGTGAGCTAACTTGTCAAACACCTTCTGGAAATCCAAATGCAGCTGGTTTCCCTCTGTTCACTTCGGTTGAGACTTCCTTGAAAAAGTAGTCAGACATAATTTCCTTTTCACGAAGTGATGCTGACTTTGCTTGATTAGATTGTGTTTTTCCACACATACTGCCATTACTTCCTGAGCAATTGATTCCAATACTTTTCCAATGATAGATGTTAGGTGATTATGACAGTCCTTAATTCCTACCCAAACTCTTTAGTATGAATGGGATGTTCAAATATCTTCCACTGTAAAGACTGATGTAAAATGTTATGCCACTTCCTTGTTTCCCACAGCCATCTCCCCAGATTAATTTTTTAAGAGGTCTATGTTCACTTTGATCTTTCTCTTCCTATTTATATACTTCAAGAACTCTTATTGTCTGTTTTTATGTTCCTCACAAGTTTGCCCTCATATTTTTTTTATCTGTTTAGCTCTCCTTTGCTGGATTCTGAACATATCCCAGTCTTCAGGGTTTTCACTAATATGTGTCTCCTTATATGCTGTTTCTTCCAACTTTCAACTGTCCTTAACTTTCTGGGTTTGCCCATGTTTGGTTTATCCCTCTCTTAGAATCTTTTATCCTTACTAGAAAGTATTTTTGCTGAGAGTCATGAATTACTTCCTTAAATGTATGCCACTGTTTGCTTACTATCATTCCTGCTAATATGTCTGCCAAGATCATGTTAGCTAATTCTTCGTCATTTCATTGTGGTTAATATTATTTAAGTTAATCACAATGCCAGACCCAAAGTTGTCACTCTTGAACTGGTCATGAAATGTAGGAATTTTAGTATTACAGGCAATAACAGATATACCCGATGAATCCTTGGCAGGAAAAATGATGTAGGAGGCAGGGATTCCTGGGATTTGGGGTCTGGAGTTTAGATACAGGATCATCCATGCTCCAAAGTGAGTGGTAGAATTCGCACGAAGGGACAAATAGCCTACTCTTGCTCCGAGTTTCTATGCTTCAATGGGTTTGATGATACACCATAATAAGTATAAGGTTTCTTTGCCCATTATTTACCTCATGCCATGAGACTTCATGGCCCTGGAGTCAATGTTGAGGACTCACAGGGTAATTCCAGCCCAATTGTTTACCACTGTGCTGCCACTTCTGCTGGATCTGGGGGACAGCTCTTCTCTGGGGATAATGACGTTGGTATCTGGGATATTGTCTGTAAGGTACAATTCCATGAATATGAATATCTCAGGCTGTTTCTTGAACCAATTTTTAGCCTCTAAATGTTAGTGAGAATGGTTTTGCCAGGTCAACAGGACTGGGTTTGTGATTGTTTCTGGTATTTAGTTCAATGCCAGGTGGCCTGTCTAGTTTCATTCCTGTGAGATTTTTTAAGAGTTTTGATATGAGTGAGTGGCTTGTTAGACCATTTCAGACGCAGTTCACAGTCAATCACACACCTATTGATCTGACGTTACATGTCAACTGACACAGAATGTAAATGACAGGACATAAATGAAGCAAATGGATTTTTACGACAGTCGTACTCCAGATTTTTATTTTTATTTAATTCAGATTCCACCATCTGCTATCGTGGGAGTTAAATTGCAGTCCCCAGAACATTATCATAGGCTCTGGATTACCATTCAAGTGATAATACCACCAAGTGATTGCCTCTCTGTAAAATTAGAAAATTTTTAAAAATTGTGAATCTTTTGTGTGGTTCACAATTTGAGAACTTCCCTCCTGCCATGGGGAGGCTCCTGGAAGCATTAAGTGCAATAAGGATAATAGACAACACCATCCAAAACCTCTTTTCTTCATCCCTCCAGAACCAGTTGACATATAGGTCAGATTTTCATGAAGGAGGAAATCAGGTGACAATGCACTGAAGACATAGTAGGAACTGTAGATGCTGGAGAATCTGAGATAACACGGTGAGGAGCTGAATGAGCACAGCAGGCCAAGCAGCATCAGAGGAGCAGAAGTGAAGAAGGGTCTAGGCCCGAAACGTCAGTTTTCCTGCTCCTCTGATGCTGCTTGGCCTGCTGTGTTCATCCAGCTCCACACCTTGTTATCTCCGACAATGCACTGAATGTTGTTTTGCTGCTGGTAAAATAATTTTCCTCCGTCTTACTGATGAAATGCTTCTTTTCTTATGGCTGTTTCATAATTTAAAGGACACTTAACCAATTAACATTTACTCTCTATGGTTCTCCTTGTTTTCTAGTATCAATGATTGACATTCAAAGAAAATGTATTGATTTTATTGGACTAGATTTAACATTTTTCACCTGCAGTTATTGCTATTGTAATGGTCCTGAACAATGTACATGAGGATATTGAGTAGGTGGCTACAGGGAGTGTCAGGGGTGTGAGAGGGCAAGAATGAAGCAGGGGTAGTGGCTGGAGGGTGAGGTTTATGGGGCATTGAGAATGATGCAAGTAATTGGGCTGCTATAAACAAGAAACCTTCTGAGCAACCTTCCTCCAATCCCTCACTCCAACATTGCATTGCATGAGCAAGCTGCAGGTTGGACTTACCTTAGCATGAGGAAGCAAAAGTACTGGGCAAAGTCACAGATGAGTTGCATATCGACCAGTGAGCCTTACCTCAGTTGTTGGTAAAGTGTTGGAAAAAGTTATTAGGGATAGGATTTATAATCATCTAGAAAAGAATAAATTGATTAGGGATAGTCAGCACGGTTTTGTGAAGGGAAAGTCATGCATCACAAACCTTATTGAGTTCTTTGAGAAGGTGACCAAACAGGTAGATGAGAGTAAACCGGTTGATGTGGTGTATATGGATTTCAGCAAGGCGTTCGATAAGGTTCCCCACAATAGTCTATTGTACAAAATGCGGAGGAATGGGATTGTGGGAGATATAGCAGTTTGGATTGGAAATTGGCTTGCTGAAAGAAGACAGAGGGTGGTAGTTGATGGGAAATGTTCATCCTGGAGAGCAGTTACTAGTGGTGTATCGCAAGGGTCGGTATTGGGTCCACTGCTGTTTGTCATTTTTATAAATGACCTGGATGAGGGCGTAGAAGGATGGGTTAGTTAATTTGCAGACGACACTAAGGTCGGTGGAGTTGTGGATAGTGACGAAGGATGTTGTAGGTTGCAGAGAGACATAGATAAACTGCAGAGCTGGGCTGAGAGGTGGCAAATGGAGTTTAATGCAGACAAGTGTGAGGTGATGCACTTTGGTAGGAGTAACCGGAAGGCAAGGTACTGGGCTAATGGTAGGATTCTTAGTAGTGTAGATGAGCAGAGAGATCTCGGTGTCCATGTACACAGATCCTTGAAAGTTGCCACCCAAGTTGACAGGGCTGTTAAGAAGGCATACAGTGTTTTAGCTTTTATTAATACAGGGAGAGAGTTCCGGAACCAAGAGGTTATGGTGAAGCTGTGCAAAACTCTGGTGCGGCCGCACTTGGAGTATTGTGTACAGTTCTGGTCACCGCATTATAAGAAGGATGTGGAAGCTTTGGAAAGGGTGCAGAGGAGATTTTCTAGGATGTTGCCTGGTATGGAGAGAAGGTCTTCGGAGGAACGGCTGAGGGACTTGAGGCTGTTTTCATTAGAGAGAAGAAGGTTGAGAGGTGACTTAATTGAAACATATAAAATAATCAGAGGGTTAGATAGGGTGGATAGGGAGAGCCTTTTTCCTAGGATGGTGACAGTGAGCATGAGGGGGCATAGTATTAAATTGAGGGGTGAAGGATATAGGAAAGATGTCAGAGGTAGTTTCTTTACTCGGAGCGTAGTAAGGGAATGGAACGCTTTGCCTGCAACGGTAGTAGATTCGCCAACCTTAAGAACATTCAAGCCGTCATTGGACAAGCAGATGGACATACATGGAATAGTGTAGGTTAGATGGGCTTGAGATCGGTATGACAGGTCGGCACAACATCGAGGGCCGAAGGGCCTGTACTGTGCTGTAATGTTCTATGTTCTATGTGTTCTGAAACCATGAAAGGGCTACTGACATTTTATGAGCCTAAAACAAAAATTCAGGCCCTCCTAAGATGTTAAAAAAAACAATTTAGGTCTTTAGCAAAACATCCCTAGGAGTTTCATAGGAGCTTTACAAAACAAAGTGTGAGGTTGAGCCACACAAGGAGATAGGAGGTGACTAAGACCTTGGTTAAAGAGACAACACTGTGTGGAGCTGGAGGAACACAGAAGGCCAGGCAGCAGTTATAAAAAGGCTCTTAAAAGAAGAATATGAGATAGAGAGTCAGAAAAATATTGTGAGAAAATCTTGAGCTTGGGGAATAGGCAAATGAAGTTATGACCATCAATGATAAAGCATATTTATAATTGTGAACATACATAAGCCAGAATTAGAGAAGCTTTGCCGAGGAAATTTGGGCCAGTTAGAGGTGATGATGATCTCTTCATCTTCTCTGTCAGTTGGATGGGTTAGTAAATCTCTGGATTTAACCCAGGGCCTGAAGCATGCATGTTTTTGGTGCCAAATGACATTCCAACTATTGGAGTCAGTCAGGTACAAAACATTTAAACGACTCATGAGAATTAATCAAAAAAGAGATTAGTTTAAACATTTGGCCTTTCACTCAATAGGAACACAACTGTTTGCGGATCAAGATTCTGGGCGACTGCTACTACGCTGTTTCAGGATTGCCTGAACCACGTGATGATCATGCCCATTGCTGTGTGGAACTCGGTCTGGGAATGATCCGAGCAATTCGGTAAGAAAGCCATATAATACTCATTACAGGCCACTTTATTCAGATATTTGTTCAAATCTGACTCGGTACAGTCACCAGAAATTCCCCGTTTACCATTACAAAACAACAATCAATATTTTCATTAGCTGGTGTCTTTTAAGGCTAAAGAACTAATTCTGTTGCAACCTGGAAGCTATGAATTGGGGAATAAAAGGACAGCAAAGTAAAATAGTTGCATTTTTGCAGCACATTTGAAATTTTCAGTAGATTAGTCACGGTTATAGTTTAGGAAACACAGCAGCAACCAGTATGTTCACAGCAAGCTCCCACAAACAGCAAAGATGTGAATGACCAGATAATCCATTTAATAACATTGGGTGAGGCATAAATATTGGTCATGACGCTGGGAAGAACACCCTCTGGGTCTTCGTTGAATAGCCCCGTGGGGTCCACATGAGAACAGGCATATTCTCTGGTATATGGCAACTTCCTGATGTGTTTTTCTGTGTAGTCTGCAAGATGGACCAGAAACAAGAGTTGGGCTGCTTTTTCCCTGACAATTTCAGAACCTCCAATGAAGTGTTGAATGGCCAGCCAATAGCATCCAGCAGAAAGAGGCCAGTATAGAGGAACTCCATACCTAAACAGATGGTAGACTGGTCCATCATGTGGCAGAGGGGTGTTGTCAAAAATGGGATAGCAGTTCGTACTACCAGTATAAAGGGGAACCCTCTTCACAGTTCCAACCACCTGGGAAAGTATGCCTACGTCACATGGACTGTAGTGGTTCACAAAGGCAGCTCACCACCACCTTCTCAAGAGGTACCAGGGCTGAGCAACAAATGCTGGACCAGGCAGCAATGCTGATGTTCCCAAGAAAGAATAAAAATGATATCCAAGAAATGAGGCAGGCAACAAAATAAAATGCAGAATATTTGGTTGCTAACAAGCTCAATTACTTAATCAGTACTTTCAAAATGGCAGGCAGGCTGGCTGTTAATTTCCATGCTTGTTTTTCTTCTGTCATTTTAGACCATGGTGATGTTGGAATGTTGTAACATTGTCCTGTCCTAATATACTTCTATATAAGTGAGTGGCCATCCAATTTCTGGACACAAAATCCAGCACCAACAGTGCAATAATCTCTCTATGCTGCACTGAAGTATTGGCCAGGATTACGCTCACAGGTTTCCCCACTGAGTTTTGAACCCATGATTTTCTGAGTCAGATGATAAGATTTCCATCTACCCACGATGTGCCTCACTGATCCCATCAGATAGCATGGGGTTAACTAATTTCATTACTGACTATATGTGTGAGAACAAATATCGAATCTGGTCGGAATGAATGTTGGAGCTGAAGAATTTAACTTCAAGTGGCACAGCTTTCTTTAGAAAATGTAAATATCTTTATACTTCATTTCCAAGTCTAGAACAATAGGCCAACACTTTCAACAGAGCCAAATACCATTCTCTGGAAAATAATGGAAGACCCAAGAGGCTAAATCCTTAGATTTTTGATGCAAACTTGCAGTGTTAAAGCAATGGAGGAAAGACCACCCAATAAAAGATCAGTAAAAGAACATCAAGGCAAACTTCATTAAGCAGGTGGACTGGGAAAATCAGGTTGGTAGCAGATCGCAAGGAAAGGAATCTGTGGAGTGTGTACACAGCTTGTGATGGTGCCTACTAGGGAACAGGCAATTCCGAATTAGGTGAAGTGTAATGAGGTCGACTAAATTAGGGAGCTTAAGGTGAAGGAACCCCATAATATGATAGAATTCGTCCAGCTCAGGAATCTGTACTTCAGCGATAGTGATCAACTCCCTGACCTTTACAATACCCATAGAGAGGGATGGGATCAGATGGTATGGGAAAGTATTTAATTGGGGGAGGGGGAATTACAATGCTATTAGGCAAGAACTACGGAGCACCGATTGGGATCAGAAGTTCTCAGGGAAATGTGGAGGTTGTTGAGGGAGCATTTGCTACAAGTACTGGATAGGTTTGTCCCACTGAGGCAAGGAAAGGATGGTAAGGTGAAGGAACCTTGGATGACAAGACATGTGGAATACCTAGTCAAGAGGAAAAAGGAAGCTTACTTAAGGTTGAAGAAGCAAGGATCAGACAGGGCTGTAGAAGTCTACAAGGTAGCCAGGAGGAACTAAAGAATGGACTTAGGAGAGCTAGAAGGAGTTATGAGAAAACCTTGGCAGGGAGGATCAAGAAAAACCCAAAGGCGTTCTATGCTTATGTGAGGAACAAGAGGATGGCAGAGTGAGGGTAGGGCCAATCAGGGATCGTGGAGGGAACTTGAGTGCAGAGTCAGAGGAGGTGGGGGAGATTCTTAATGAATTCTTTGCTTCAGCATTCACCAATGAGAGGGACCTTGTAGTTTGTGAGGACAGCATGAAACAGGCAGATGCGTTCGAACAGGTCAATGCTAGGAAGGAGGATGTGCAAGAAATTTTGAAAAGCATGAGGATGGATAAGTCCCCTGGGCCAGATAGAATATACCCAAGGTTTCTACAGGATGTGAGGGAAGAGATTGCGGCCCCTTTGGTAATGATCTTTGCATCCTCACTGTCTACTGGAGCAGTACCAGAAGATTGGAGGGTTTAAAATGCCATTCCTTTGTTCAGGAAATGGAATAGGGATAATCCTGGAAATTACAGACCAGACAGTCTTACTTCTGAGATGGGCAAATTATTGGGGAGGATTCTGAGAGACAGTACTTATGATTATTAGGAAAAGCACAGTTTGATTAGAAATAGTCAGCATGGCTTTGTGAGGGGCAGGTCATGCCTCACAAGACTTATTGACTTATTTGAGGATGTGACAAAATACATTCATGAAGGTAGAGCAGTGGATGTGGTGTCAATGGATTTTAGCAAGGCATTTGATAAGGTTCCCCATGGTAGGCTCATTCAGAAAGTAAGGAGGCATGGGATTCAGGGAAATTTGGCTGTCTGGATACAAAACGGGTTGTCCTATAGAAGACAGAGGGTGGTAGTAGATGGAAAGTATTCAGTCTGGAGCTCGGTGACCAGTGGTGTTCTGCAGGGATCTGTTCAGAGACCCCTGCTCTTTGTGATCTTTATAAATAACTTGGATGAGGAAGTGAAGGGTGGGTTAGTAAGTTTGCCGATGACACAAAGGTTGGTGGAGTTGCAGACAGCATGGAGAGCTGTTGTAGGTTGCAACAGGACATTGACAGGATGCAGAGCTGGGCAAAGAACTAGCAGCTGGAATTCAACCCAGAAAAGTGTGAAATGATTCATTTTGGAAGGTTGCAAAGGTTCTTTGAATGCAGAATAGAGGGTTCATGGCAGGATTCTTGGTAGTGTGGAAGAAATGATGGATATTGGGGTCCACGTCCATAGATCTCTCAAAGCTGCTATCCAAGTTGATAGGGTTGTTAATAAGGCTTATGGTGTGTTGGCTTTCATTGGCAGGGGAATTGAGTTTAAGAGTCATGAGGTCATGCTGTAGCTCTTTAAAACTCTGGTTAGACCACACTTGGAATATGATGTTCAGTTCTGGTCACCTCATTACAGGAAGGATGTGGAAGCTTTAGAGAGGGTGAAAAGGAGATTTACCAGGATGCTGCCTGGTCTGGAGGGCAGGTCTTATGAGGAAAGGTTGAGGGAGCCAGGGCTTGTATCATTGGAATGAAGAAGGGTGAGAGGTGACTTGATGGAGGTGTATAAAATGATGAGAGGCATAGGTAGATTGGATAATCAGAGACTTTTTCCCAGGGCGGAAATGACTATTATGAGGGGGCATAATTTTAAAGTGATTGGAGGAAAGTATAGGGGAGATGTCAGAGGTAGGTTCTTTACACAGACAGTGGTGGGTGCGTGAAATGTGTTGCCGGCAGTGGTAGTGGGGTCAGGTACTTTAGAGACTTTTTAAGCAACTCTTGGATAGGCACATGGAGGACAGTAAAATGTAGGGTATGCAGGGCAGATTGATCTTACTAGGATAATAGGTCAGCAACAACATCATGAGCCGAACAGCCTGAGCTGTGCTACACTGTTCTATGTTGTATGTTCACAACTACAGGTTTGACAGGCTGCTGGATGGGAGGGCCCTTGCTGGGGGGCGGTGACCAGAGTCAGGGACGTGCTGGGTGGTAGGAATCTGGGCTGGATGCTGCTGCAGGAATTAGGCAGCAGAGCGATGATCGATGCCTGGCTTGCAGCTGTTATCATTCGACATCTGAGAATAGTGCTTTGGAGCCCATGTTGTGCACCATTTGGAGGATGCTCAGGTGTGCGATGGGATTGTGATTGCATGTACCCTTCCTCAGATGGAATTTCTCATTGGCCCCAGGATCCCGTATCTCCCCGGGACCCTGTGCCCCATGACCTGAGCTGCCTCTGGAACGTGTGTTGTATAGATGGCTGCAGTACACCATTCACCTTTTCTCCCTCATCCACTGCTCGAACACACCTTGCCCTGCCCATTTACCACCAGGCAGTGGGGATCCCCGCTAGAGGGCTCTCTATGCGATAGTCCTCCTTCTTTCCCTGGGGGAGCTGGGGTAAAGGGTGTTGCACAGAGCAGTTTGTTCCAATTATGGATCACGGTGGCTCACGGACTCCCAGCCCAACTGTTTATTTTGCACTGTGGGTGTTTGCATTCCCTTTTTAGTTGCTGAAAAACATGGTTATTTTCTTTTTGGTTGCACTTCAGGCCCACACTCCTGATCTTGGGCGCCCAGTTTGGAGGGCTGCTGGGAAGTCAGAGGATCTTCTCATGGGTCTGCTCCTGATCCTGGCCAGCTGGCTATAAACAGGCAGTGTGCTGTCGATGGGTCATCTCTGCTGAGTGCCTGCCCCTCTTCCATGACTGTATTTGAGCTTGGGTCATTGTGAGGGAGCACACGATGACCACCAATGCTCTCGATGCCCTTAGGAAGAGACGGGCACCGTGCAGGATGGACTGTTTTATATCTCCCTCCAACTCCATTTTGACTTATTCCCCCCCTTATTTCCCCAACCACCACCACCCTCCCTCACTTTTTGCTGTAAGCATTGCCCTATCAGGCTTTGCTTTTTGATGGTTTACTAACCACAAGGGTGTTTTCCTAATGGTGGTAAATATAGAATAAGTCTTTACACAATGGTTAGAAAAACACAAAACAATTAAAAACAACATTATGGGGTTCGGTTCACACTAGGAGCTGTTTCTGAGTGTCGTGTACTGTACTTGTGTAAATAAAGGGGGACAGGATAGCAACATTTGCAGACTTAGTTCAGTGGCGATGAGAATAAGATTAACGTTGGGACCGTACAAAAGCGCCAACTAGCTTCAGCCAAACTGGACCTCAAACAGATACCCAACCAACATTGCCATTAGAAAATGCAGCAGCGGAGCAGATGAGTTTCAGGGTATTCAGATAGAAGTGGACACTCTCGCCAGCCTGACTGAGGTTGAGGAACACCATTTGAGTGAAGGCAGTTCCATAGCCTCACTCAGGACATACCCTGAACAGAGGGACTCTAGGTCAGCCCACAGCAAAACCGTAAAACAAAGCCAAGCCTTGGTAAAATGGTTAAAAGTTTCTTCAGGACCCGCACCAACAAGCCATTGTACTAGCTGCTGGTGTGCAGACTTGAGACAGCAAAAGGATCCCAGTAGGCCTGAGCTGAGTAAGAGAACTCAAAGGCCGTTATCCATGAGAGTGCTCACCTTGGGAAATCCACCTGCATCCGGTTTGGAACAGATAATTTGCTCAGCAACATCCAAACCAGAACCAATAAAAATAAAGGTCTGATTAAATGGTCACCTGGTTCTAATGGAGGTCGACACTGGTTGTGGCTGGATCAGTGATTACAGAACCAGAATTTAACAAAACACGCTCTGCACTCCAGCCCTTATGTTTGCACAAGCCCTTGTCCGGACTGAGAACCTGTACCAGGCAGCCTGTACTGGTTAAGGGTACAATTTCAGTTCCGGTCTCTTAGGAGAAGCAGCTAGTTCAGTCACCACTGATTGTATTATAAGGCTCAGGCCTAAGCTAGATGGGGTGGAATTGGTTGAGAATGATTGATTCATCTGGATTAGCTCAATATTTTTGATTAGAAAATGGCTGCTTGTGTGTAGTCTCATTAAATACTCTGAGGTTTTTCAGGAAGGGCTACGGATTATCAAAAGCACCAAGGCTACCTTGCATGTTGACCATGAAGCAATTCCATTATTTCTGCAAGTCCTGCCCAGCCCCATTTCCCGAATGGGCAAAGGTAGAGGCAGGATCAGGAGGCTGGAAAATGAAGGAATCATCAAACCAAGATAACAAAGTGTGAAGCTGGATGAACACAGCAGGCCAAGCAGCATCTCAGGAGCACAAAAGCTGACGTTTCGGGCCTAGGCCCTTCATCAGAGAGGGGGATGGGGAGAGGGAACTGGAATAAAGAGGGAGAGAGGGGGAGGCGGACCAAAGATGGAGAGAAAAGAAGATAGGTGGAGAGGAGAGTACAGGTGGGGAGGTAGGGAGGGGATAGGTCAGTCCGGGGAGGACTGACAGGTCAAGGAGGCGGGATGAAGTAGTAGGTGGGAAATAGAGGTGTGGCTTGAGGTGGGAGGAGGGGATGGGTGAGAGGAAGAACAGGTTAGGGAGGCGGAGATAAGATGGGCTGGTTTTGGGATGCAGTGGGGGGGCCTCCCAACCTATACTCTCCTCTCCACCTATCTTCTCCTCTATCCATCTTCGGTCCGCCTCCCCCTCTCTCCTTATTTATTCCAGAACCCTCTCCCCATCCCCCTTTTCTGATGAAGGGTCTAGGCCCGAAACATCAGCTTTTGTGCTCCTGAGATGCTGCTTGGCCTGTTGTGTTCATTCAGCTCCACACTTTGTTATCATACAAACAGTAAACCGCTTTTTGCAGCTGGGTAAATACCCATTCCCTCATGTAGAAGGCTTATATGCAGAACTTGGGGTTGGGGGCTCTGACCTTCACAAGGCTGGACTTGTGCCACTTGTATCTGCAATTGCAATTAGATGAAGATTCCAAGAAGTATGTTACAATTAATACCTGTAAGGGTTTGTACCAGTATACCAGTCTTTTGGAGTGTTGTCAGTCTGTGCCATTTTCCAGTGGATAATGGAGAACATTTTACAAGGTCTGCCTGACGTTGCTGCTTATCTGGATGACATGCTAATAACAGAGAAGACCACAAACAGCACTTAGAGAACTTGGACATAGTGCTTAAACATTTCTCCAAGGCAGATGCCTTCCAGAAAAGGGAAAATGTATGTTCCAGGCACCTCAAGTGACACACGTGGGCTACAGTTCGACAAGGCCAGGTTATACTTGTTGGATGATAAAGTTACAGGGATCAGAGGTGCCCCAGCTCCCATGTCTGTACCAGAACTTAGGTCTTTCCTTGTGTTGGTGACATAACCAGGCCTCCATCCTGGAACCCTTACATCTGCTTTTGAAAAGGGGTCAGCCATGGAAATGGTCTCATAGCCAAGATGTAATGTTTAGGGAAGTGAAGAAGCAGCTATCATCGTCTAAGGTATTGACACACTCTGACACCAACCCACCTCCCACCCACCCTCCTGCAAAAATTCCATCCCCTATTCCCAATTCCTCCGCCTCCGCTGCATCTGCTCCCACGATAAGACATTCCACTCCCGCACATCCCAGATGTCCAAGTTCTTTAAGGACAGCAACTTTCCCCCCACAGTGATCGAGAACGCCCTTGACCGCGTCTCCCGTATTTCCCGCAACACATCTCTCACACCCCGCCCCCGCCACAACCGCCCTAAGAGGAGCCCCTCGTTCTCACACACCACCCCACCAACCTCCGGATACAACGCATCATCCTCCGACACTTTCGCCATTTACAATCTGACCCCACCACCCAAGACATTTTTCCATCCCCACCCCTGTCTGCTTTCCGGAGAGACCACTCTCTCCGTGACTCCCTTGTTCGCTCCACACTGCCCTCCAACCCCCCCACACCCGGCACCTTCCCCTGCAACCGCAGGAAATGCTACACTTGCCCCCACACCTCCTCCCTCACCCCTATCCCAGGCCCCAAGATGACATTCCACATTAAGCAGAGGTTCACCTGCACATCTGCCAATGTGGTATACTGCATCCACTGTACCCGGTGTGGCTTCCTCTACATTGGGGAAACCAAGCGGAGGCTTGGGGACCGCTTTGTAGAACACCTCTGCTCGGTTCGCAATAAACAACTGCACCTCCCAGTCGCAAACCATTTCCACTCCCCTTCCCATTCTTTAGATGACATGTCCATCATGGGCCTCCTGCAGTGCCACAATGATGCCACCCGAAGGTTGCAGGAACAGCAACTCATATTCCGCTTGGGAACCCTGCAGCCTAATGGTATCAATGTGGACTTCACCAGTTTCAAAATCTCCCCTTCCCCTACTGCATCCCTAAACCAGCCCAGTTCGTCCCCTCCCCCCACTGCACCACACAACCAGCCCAGCTCTTCCCCTCCACCCACTGCATCCCAAAACCAGTCCAACCTGTCTCTGCCTCCCTAACCGGTTCTTCCTCTCACCCATCCCTTCCTCCCACCCCAAGCCGCACCCCCATCTACCTACTAACCTCATCCCACCTCCTTGACCTGTCCGTTTTCCCTGGACTGACCTATCCCCTCCCTACCTCCCCACCTACACTCTCTCCATCTATCTTCTTTACTCTCCATCTTCGGTCCGCCTCCCCCTCTCTCCCTATTTATTCCAATTCCCTCTCCCCATCCCCCTCTCTGATGAAGGGTCTAGGCCCGAAACGTCAGCTTTTGTGCTCCTGAGATGCTGCTTGGCCTGCTGTGTTCATCCAGCCTCACATTTTATTATCCTGACACCAAGTGAGATGTGGTGCTGACATGCAATGCCTCTCTGGGGTAATGTTATCAGTAGCCTAACAGAGAGGAACACTTGATATGTCCTGGACTTTGGCTGATGCTGAATGAAGCTATACCCAGGTAGAGAATGGAGGTCTGGTGGTCCTCTTTGGTGTGAGAAAGTCCCACCAATATTTTAAACGAGATTAATTTCGAGTAGTTAACAGTCCACAAAGCCCTGCTTGGGCTGATTAAAGAGGACAAAATTGTGCCGCTCATAGCTTCTGGTCAAATTCAGCTGTGGACTTTTATTCTCACGGGAGGCTGCTGAGCAAGGTGAGGGCCCATGGTGTTCGAGGTGAGCTATGGCTTGGATTGAGGATTGGCTGTCTGACAGAAGGCAGAGAGTTGGGATAAAAGGCTCTTTGTCGGAATGGCAATCGGTGACGAGTGGTGTCCCGCAGGGTTCAGTGTTGGGGCCACAGCTGTTCACCTTATATATTAATGATCTGGATGAAGGGATTGGGGCCATTCTGGTGAAGTTTGCCAATGATAAGGAAGATAGGTGGACAGGCAGGTAGTGCTGAGGAGGTGGAGAAGCTGCAGAAAGATTTAGACAGTTTGGGAGAGTGGTCCAGGAAATGGGTGATGAAATTCAATGTGAGTAAATGTGAGGTTTTGCACTTTGGAAAAAAGAATACAGGCATGGACTACTTTCTAAATGGTGAGAAAATTCGCAAATCGGAAGTGCAAAGGGATCTGGGAGTGTTGGTCCAGGATTCTCTAAAGGCTAACTTGCAGGTAGAGTCCGTAATTAAGAAAACGAATGTAATATTGTCGTTTATCTCAAGAGGGTTGGAATATAAAAGCAGCAATGTGCTTCTGAGGCTTTATAAGGCTCTAGTTAGGCCCCATTTAGAATACTGTGTCCAATTTTGGGCCCCACACCTCAGGAAGGACATACTAGCCCTGGAGCGTGTCCAGCTGAGATTCACACGGATGATCCCTGGAATGGTAGGTTTAACGTATGATGAACGGCTAAGGATCCTGGGATTGTACTCATTAGAGTTTAGAAGGTTGAGGGGAGATCCAGTAGAAACTTACAAGATAATGTATGGTTTAGAAAGGGTGGACGCTAGGAAGTTGTTTCCATTAGGCGGGGAGACTAGGACCCGTGGGTACAGCCTTAAAATTAGAGGGGGTAAATTTAAAACAGAAATGAGGAGACATTTCTTCAGCCAGAGAGTGGTGGGCTTGTGGAATTCATTGCTGCAGAGTGCAGTGGAGGCCGGGACGTTGGATGCCTTCAAGGCAGAGATCGACAAATTCTTGATCTCAAAAGGAATCAAGGGCTGCAGGGAGAGTGCAGGGAAGTGGTGTTGAAATGCCCATCAGCCATGATTTAAATGGCGGAGTGGACTTGATGGGCCGAATGGCTTTACTTCCACTCCTATGTCTTATGGCCTTATGGTCTTATTCTGAGTGCGCAGAATTGAAACATCTTCCAGGACATCAAGTGGGAAATGAGACGCCTCCCACTGGCAGATACACCACCAGTGATGCTGCTGCTGGAAGAGTCCATTCTGGGTTTAAACTTTCTGGACTCCCTTCTGGC
The DNA here is from genome assembly GCF_030684315.1 of Stegostoma tigrinum. Taxonomy (NCBI): domain Eukaryota; kingdom Metazoa; phylum Chordata; class Chondrichthyes; order Orectolobiformes; family Stegostomatidae; genus Stegostoma; species Stegostoma tigrinum. The sequence continues at coordinate 97,956,421 of NC_081362.1, read as the reverse complement.
CATCACTGAAAATTTCAGACTATGGACATAGAAAGATCCCATACTGAGGTTGTTGACTTGCTCACCAAGCTGGCTTGTTCTCCTTCAGACGTTTTATCAAAATGCTAGGTGACATTATCAGTGGAGCCTCCAATGAAGTGGTGTTATTCTACTCTGCGTGGAATTTATACTGTTTGGTCCGTTACGGTGAGTAGTGCCATTTCTGGTTTTGATTTGTATGAGTTTGTATATAGAGTCCAATTCTATGTGCTTGTTGATTGCTTTACAGGTGGAGAACCATGCTCTAGGAATTCCCTCGCACGTCTGTGTTTGGTTTGGGCTGCTATGGTTACTTTGTCCCAGTTAAACTGATGGCCTTCATTGTCTGAGTGCACCAATATTACGGAGAGTTTGTCATGACGTTTTGCTGCTAGCTGATGTTCATGTATTCTGATGGCTAGTTTCCTTCCTGTCTGTCCGATTGTAATGTTTTTGGCAGTCGATGCAAGGTATTTTGTAAACCATGTTGGTTCTGTGCGAACAACTGCCAAAAACTTTATATTGGATGAACAGGAAGGAAACTAGCCATCAGAATACATGAACATCGGCTAGCAGCAAAGTGGCACGATGAACTCTCCTTAATATCAGTACACTCAGACAATAAAGGCCATCAGCCCACCAGGAACAGGGTAACCGTAGTAAGCTCCACGAAACATAGACACGCACGGGAATTCCTAAAGGCATGGTTCTCCACTCATAATGCAATCAACAAGCACATAGAATTGGAGCCCATATACAAACCCATACAAATCAAAGCCAGAAATGGCACTACTCACTGTAAGGGACCAGGCGGTATAAATTCCAAGCAGAGTAGAATAACACCACTTCATCAGAGTCTCCACTGATGATGTCACATCACGTGGTGATGAAATGTCTGAACAAGAACAAGCCAGCTTGGCGAGCAAGTCAACAACCTCACCCACAACTTGAGCTGCAGATCTTTGCCAAACCTTTGAGATCCCATACTGGCAAAACTGAAACAGTTGGTGGTGATGGGGGAAACAAAAGGGCCATCACAACCAGAACAGAGACTTTTCTGAGCTTGGCAAGACTGGATCACCGTAGAGGATGGCAAATTATTATGGGGAGCAAGAGCGATTGTCCTGAGCAAAGGTCGCTGCCAGGTTTTGGCTTAGTCCACCATGGTCATCCAGGGATTACAAAATGGAGATGTGTGGTGGCCAGGATTAGATGCAGACGTAGCCGTATTGGTAGGGCAGTGCCCAGAGTGCCAGCAAGGACAAACATTACTGCCAGCAAATCGCCCATGTTTGTGGAAATGGCTGGGTGAGCCCTGCACTTGGTGGCACATAGAGTGTGCTGGTCCAACTCCATCAGTTCTCTGATCTTTTCCTTTGGGCTCTCTCACTTCTTCACAGAACACACAGAGTGACTGACTCACAAATTGTAAATTCTCTGACTTATTGGTTGAAAACAGCAGCTTATATCAACTGTTAAGTGATACCAACCGGCTTGCTTTAGTTTCAGGTATTTTACTGGAGAGATGGAAAGAGAGAGAGAGAGAGTGAGACCATCTCCACTTCTCGAGGTCCAAAGTCGTCTTCATGTACCATTTTCATTTACACCCATAAGTTGTTCATCTTCCCAGGAACCATCTTCTCCCATTGCTTGCAAAGCAGTAATGTAAACACAGCTTACAATGACTTTCAGTAATTTTCACAATCTAGCTTATTAAAAACACAAAAATTTAATCTGAACTGTCAACATATTTTCTCCACCAGAACCCTACACCCACCACCGTCACATCTCCCCCACCTATAGCATGAATGTTGCCCCCGCCACACTTCACTTCAACTCTGGTGAAGAGTCATCACAACTCGAAACTTTAGCTTGCTCTCTCTTGGATGCTGCCTAACCCCCTGTGATCTCCAGCATCTGTTGTTTTCAGTGCAGAAATTTCTTTGTCAGTCCTTTGTTGTCAAACAATTTGTTTCCCAATTAAGTTCACAGTCAAAAGTACAATAAAATACAAAGCAACAGTCCAAATGGTCTGAGCTTCGTGTGTCTCTCACTGTGGTGCCACTGCAGAGTCTCAGTTTCCCCACCAAATGAAACATGCTGTATATCATTTCTGCTGATAGTATTTCTCTGCCATTTAGGAAGATCCGGTCAAGCTTCCAAGCAGATATTGATATGCGGATTGGGATCCATTCTGGCTTTGTCCTGTGTGGAGTTCTGGGACTACGGAAGTGGCAGTTTGATGTGTGGTCATTGGATGTAAACATAGCTGACAAGCTTGAAACTACTGGTCAACCTGGGTAAGAGTGTATCAAAGTTAAAGAGACAGAGAAGGAGTTAAATAGACAATGTAAAGCAAGGCAGAGAGTGTACGATCGAGGCCCAGAGGAATTAAGCCTGAGTGATCATGAAAGAAAAACTTCATTTCGTTATTCCTTTTCTACCTCAAACTATCCCAAATTGCTTTACCCCAGTGAAGTACTTATGAAAGGCAGAGCCTATAAGTAAAGCTACAGCCAGTTTACTTACAGTAAGGTCCATCAAGGTGATAAAAATCTGTTAATCTGTTTCAGTAATTCCCATAACACAGTGTGGAGCTGGGTGAACACAGCAGGCCAGGCAGCATCGGAGGAGCAGGAAAACTGATGTTTTGAGTCTTGACCCCTCTTCAGAAATGGGGGAGGAGGAAGGGAGCTGAGAAATAAGGAGAGAGAGGAGTGGGATTGGGGAACGTAGGTTGGATGGTGATAGGTGAGTGCAGGTAGGAGGTGGGGAGTTCCTGAACTGGGGGGAAAAGTGGATTTTTACCAGTTTCAAAATCTCCCTACCCCCGACCTCATTCCATGTCCAACCCTTCCTATCATCCCCACTTTCTTGACCTGACACAACCTGTCCATCATCTCTCCCACCTATCTGGCCCTCCTAACTCACTGGCCAATCCCCACCACTCCCTTCCTGCACTCACCTATCACCATCCCACCTACCTACCCCAGCCTGACTCCCCCCTCTCTTATTTTTTCACAACAGCCTTCCCCCACCCCCATTTCTGAGAATGGGTCCTGACCTGAAACATCAACTTTCCTGCTCCTCTGATGCTGCCTGGCCTGCTGTGCTCCTCCAGCTCCATGCTGTATTATTTCTCACTCCAGCATCAGCAGTTCTTACTATCTCTCAGTAATTCTCACACTGTTTAAATATAGCCTTGCAATCTTTTAAATTCCTCTAAGAGGCTACACAAAGTCTCAGTTTAATGTCTCCTGTGAAAAACTACACCGACAACAGCAAAGCTCTCTCTGAGTATGTGCTGGAATAGCCTAATTTTTTTTATTCTTGTAAGTTTTGAGTTCAAGTGCTTGGCTGGGACTTGAGCCCATAACCTTTGATTCAGGTGTGAGAGTGCGCCCCATTGAGGCATGACTAAATATTTGTATGGCCGAGAACGGGAAATACAGTGTGATGGTGAGAGGGGTGGGTTGGTTAAATGGACTGTAAAAAAGAAGACAAACGCTGACTAAAGGATCTGAAGGTTCAATGGAAGGAAAATGTGATTAATGAACAGAGATAATCTGAAATGATAGAAAAAGAACAAGATGACAAACAATGACTACACAAAAAGCACAGCTGGGGCTCAAGCAGGTAAATCATCCAAGCAGAGAAAACAAACAGACAATAAAGGAAAGTATGTAACCAGGATTGATGTGTTGCAAAGTGAGACCGACTGAGATTGGAATTTGATTAACAGGAGGTTAAGAGCTAAAGGAAACAAGGCCAAGAGTCTTGGAGCGATGAGGGGGAAGCACATGGGAGAGTTCTGGATGTGAGTTCGCTTGCTGAGCTGGAAGGTTCGTTTTCAGACATTTCGTCACCATTTGTCTGAAAACGTCTGAAAACGAACCTTCCAGCTCAGCAAGCAAACTCACATCCAGAACTTCAACCTGAGCTACAAATCTTCTCAAAACTCGCTAACGTGGGAGAGTGTGTGACTAAAAAAGAGTTACCAATTTTCAGGTACAGTGAATGTTAGGCAGAGAGATAAAGATAATTAAAAAGGCAAGGAAGAGATCAGATAGATAGAGAGATAAGAAGTAACAAAGAGAAAGAAGCAGTTGTCATGCATTTGTAAAATAGGATTGTTTAGAAAAATATCAAAACCTGCAGGCTGGATAATCGGTGTTATCTCCTGTGTCTTAGACGAATCCATATCTCTGAAGCTACTTTGAAATGTTTAAAAGGTGATTATGAAACTGAAGCGGCTTATGGCCAAAAACGTAGTGACTTATTGGATCAGTATAAGATTAAAACCTACTTCATCAAGCATGACGATTTTCCTGGGGATGCACCACGAATACGAGTTAGCATTGCAAAATCAGAGGCTGGAGCTCCAAGATCACACTTTGATCGTAGGAAAACAGAGACCGCTTTCAGCAGCAGTTTTCACATTGATGCCAGTCTGCTCAGAGTCTTGGAAGCCGAGACCCCATGGAGGCTTGACCATCCTTTCAACAGAATAGTTGGCTTGAATAAAGTGAGTAAAATTTCCCAGACTCCAAGCTTATTCTTTTCCCTTGAGGTGCCCTTTGCCAGCCATACAATACCATACTTTACAACATGCGTCACCACCATTCCCATTTAGCCGTTGGGTTGGGAAAGAAGATTATATCTTAAAACTAAACAGTTTGGATTGGACAAGACAAATATTTGAAAGGACTCAGATTGTGAGCTGTGCAGTGTTCTGGCCAGCTGGTCAGACTCAGAGAGGTAAAATGGGGGGCATTAGCCGAGATATTGGCAGATTCATGGGGGAGGAAAGGGCAGAGAGGGAAGGTAAAAGTCGTGCACAAACACAAGCATGCAGTTCTTAACAGGCCTCAGTGGATCAGGGACACGATCACTTTCCGAATTCAAGGAACGCTGAAGCCAATAATAAAGAACAAAAAGATAGCACCTTGGACAACCTTTGGCTGTGAAGCACTTTGAGACACCCTCTGTACCACCTTTTGAAACGTGGTTGCTATGCGGTGTGGCAACAAGTGTATGAACAGCAATGAGTTAACCTATCAATTATTTCCGTTAGGGGACATATGGTGGCCAGGACACCAGAACATGCCAGCCTTTCTTCAAAGCATCATCACCTAATGTTCTACATCCACCTGAGAAAGAACAGGAGGTGCATTTGGTGTTATGTCAATAAAAGCCGGCATCTGTGACAGTGCAGTGCCACATTAGGGGCATTTAAACAGTGCTTGGATAAGCATATGGATAATGATGGGATAGTGTCGGGGGAGGGGCTTAGATTAGTTCACAGGCCGGCGCAACATCGAGGGCTGAAGGGCCTGTTCTGCGCTGTACTGTTCTATGTTCTATGTTCTGTGTTCTAATATGTTTCTTGGGGGTGCTTCTTGTTTGAGGCTTTGAACGCAGAACCTTCGCAGAAGGGAAAAATGAAGCTGTATCCTCTAGACAGACATAGCATCGCTAACAGTCATAGTACGCACTAATTAATCATCAATTCTATAACCTTCCTCACCTCCAGGGTGCTGCATTGTTAAGAAATTTCAGATGTTCCTTTTCCTTTTCTTTATTCCTTCAGGTTTTTGCAGCTCTAATCAGAAGAAAGTCCCAAAAGTCTGACAAGAATATAAGCACAGTAATCCCCTCCTCCAGGTTTGATGAGATCAACAGGAGAGTTGAACATGCCATTGAGGTGCGCAGCAGCGACAAGCTGCGAGCTGCCTATCTTAATGAAATCACACTAAGTTTTAAGGACTCTGGTATTGAAAAGAAGGTAAAGTGACTACTTTGTTGGGTTCTTGTTTGAAGGAGTGAATTATAGAGTGACTTTAATGTTGTCAAATGACTGTAAAACTTGTAAACATAGGCAAAGAGTTAGAAATTTCTTGTGGCATATTTTCACACATTCAATGAGCACTGTCTGACTCAGAGACTTGAGGTGGCCAGAAACTGACACTTTGTGCGAGGCTTGTCCATTCTTATTCATTTTAAGAGGGACTTTAAACAAAGGGTCTTCATTTAACTACTTAAGGGTCTCATAGTGTTTATTTACAGTGACGAATACGGAGGTCTCAAAAATGTGTAATACCTTTATAAAGTGTTCTGTATGCAAACATGTGCCTTTTGGCATGATCTTACTGTGTAATTCAGGAAAAGTGATGGCTAGTTTATGCAAAACAAACCTCCACAAACAACAAAGTGATAACAAACAAGCCATTTGTTCCTGCGATGGTGATTAAGAGACAAGAATCAACGCTGAACAGCAGGACAGATGCCACTGCTCCTTTGAAATAGTGTCACTAGAACCTTTTATGCCCTCTTGAGAGTCCAGAGTGGGACTTGGTTTCAGATCTCACTCAAAAGATGGATTAGAAATGCTTATGTGAAATTTAAACTTATATTTGCCTCTCAAAATTTCTGGATTACTAGTCCAGTAATGCACCCAAAGATGTGCAGGCTAATTGGATTAGCCACAATAACATGCAGGGTTACAGAGAGAGAGTTGATGCACTTTATTGGGGGCGCGGGTGTCAGTGCAGACTCGATGGACTGAATGGCTTCTTTCTGCACTGTAAGGATTCTATAGTTCTATGATCCTATCATTGTCTATCTCTAAATGAATGTGCTGCAGAGTGTTGTCTTGGGGATAGAATAAAATAGCCTTTATTGTTGGATATACTCAATGAGTTTAGTGAAAAGTTCAAACATTGGCAATTATAGTGCCAATTTAGGTACAAAAGGACCTCGGCACATCTTCTTTTGTTACAAGTTTTTGGACTATACAGAAATAAAATGTTCAGCATTACAGAAAAGAGGTCAGTGTAGCAGATCACACTGACACTGTACCAGTCTGTACCAGGTCTTGGCATCACACTTTACCAGCAACACACCATGCCAGAAAGATGCTGTACTAGGACCCCACACCAACACTGGGAGGTCACTGCACCAAAACCAGGAGGTCACCACACCAATACGGGGAGGTCACCGCACCAACACTGGAAGGTCACCGCACCAACACCGGGAGGTCACTGCTCCAACACCAGAAGGTCACTGCACCAACACTGGGAGGATACCGCACCAACACCGGGAGGTCACTGCGCCAAAATGGGGAGGTCACTGCACCAATACGGGGAGGCCAGCACACCAACAATGGGAGGTCACCGCACCAAGTCTGAGAGGTCACCACACCAATACGGGGAGGTCACCGCACCAACAACGGGAGGTCACCACACCAACGCCAGAAGGTCACCGCACCAACACGGGGAGGTCACCGCACCAACGCCGGAAGGTCACCGCACCAATGCCAGGAGGTCACCGCACCAACACGGGGAGGTCACCGCACCAACACGGGGAGGTCTACACACCAACATGGGGAGGTCACCGCACCAATACGGGGAGGTCTGCACACCAACATGGGGAGGTCACCGCACCAACACGGGGAGGTCTGCACACCAACACGGGGAGGTCACCGCACCAACACGGGGAGGTCTGCACACCAACATGGGGAGGTCACCGCACCAACGCCAGGAGGTCTGCACACCAACATGGGGAGGTCACCGCACCAACACGGGGAGGACACTGCACCAATACGGGGAGATCACCACACCAATATGGGGAGGTGACCGCACCAACAACGGGAGGTCATCGCACCAACACTGGGAGCTCACCACACCAACACCGGGTGGTCACCATACTGACACTGGGAGGTCAACATACCAACACCAGGAGGTCACCGCACCAACACCGTGAGGTCACTACACCAACACTGGGAGGTCACTACATCGACATCATGTCACTGCACCACCGCACCAACACCGGGAGCTCACCATACCCACGCCGGGAGGTCACCACACCAACACCAGGAGCTCACCACATCAACACTGGGAGGTTACCATACCAACACTGGGAGGTCACCATACCAACACCGGGAGGTCACCGCACACCAACACCGGGAGGTCACCGCACCAACACCGGGAGGTCACTACATTGACATCAGGTCACTGCACCACCGCACCAACATCGGGAGGTCACCACACCCCCATCAGGTCACTGCACCACCTCACCAACGCTGGAGGTCACCACATCAGCACCAGGAGTTCACCTCATCAACCCTGGGAGGTCACCACACCAACACCGGAGGTCACCGCACCAACACCGGGAGGTCACCATACCAACGCCAGGAGGTCACCACACCGACATCAGATCACTGCACCACCACACTAACACCGGGAGGTCACCACACCAACACCGGGAGGTCACCACACCAACACCGGGAGGTCACCTCAGCAATACCAGGAGGTCGCCATACCAACATTGGGAGATCACCATACCGACACCGGGAGGTCACCACATCAACACCGGGATGTCACTGCACCAACACTGGGAGGTCACCGCACAAACACCGGGTGGTCACCACGCTGACATAGGGCGAATGCACCAACACCAGGAGGTCACCACACCGACAGCAGGCCACCGCACCTACGCTGGGAGGTCACCACAAAACCAGGAGGTCACCACACCGACTCCAGGAGGACTGTACAGGAGGAGGCCACTGTGCTAGGCCGGGCAGATGCCATGCCAGACCAAAGCATATGTTTGCTGACAGAACACTTTACAAAGGTCCTGCACAGTTTTGAGTCCTCTGTATTAGTTACAGTAAATAGCCATTATCAGACCCTTAAACAGTTAAATGAAGGTCACCTCACCAGGCCATGAAGCTGCTATGGGAGGCCAATGCGTCTGGCCGAGAGTTGTCGCTGGAAGCTGTGAATCATCACTTTCTAGAGACTGTATGATGGTCACTATTACAATACTGTCATGGACAGATGCAACTGCAGCTGGCAGGTTGGTGTGGATGAGGTCAAGTATATTTTTCCATCTTGTTGGTTCCCTCACCACCTACTACAGTATGGCTGATTGTCCAACTCAATAGACTAATCCTGCTTTCTCCTCATAATCTTTGATCCAATTCACCCCGAGTGCTATATCTAGCTGCCTCTTGAATACATTCAATGTTTTAGCATCAACTACTTCCTGTGCTAATGAATTCCACAGACTCACCACTCTTTGGATGAAGAAGAGTCTCCTCATCTCTGTCCTAAATGGTCTACCCCAAATCCTCAGACTGTGATCCCTGGTTCTGGACACACCCACCATTGGGAACATCCTCCCTGCTTCTACCCTGTCCGGTCCTGTTAGAATTTTATACGTCTCTATGAGATTCGCCCTCATTCACCTGAACTCTAGCGAAAACAACCCTAACCGAGTCAATGTCTCCTCACATGTCAGAACCGTCATCCCCAGAATTAGCTTAATGGACAGTGCAGGAGGGCAACCCAGAGTAGCACCAGGCAAAACAAAAGATGAGGTATCAACATGTTGAAGCCACCAAACAGGACTACTTGTACACCAAACAGCGAAAGCAGCAAGTGATAGACAGAGCTAAGTGATCCCACAGCAACGGATCAGATCTAAGCTCTGCAGTCCTGCCACATCTCGTTATGAATGGCAGTGGAAAATTAAACAGCTCTCTAGAGAAGGATGCTCCACAAATATCCCCATCCTCAATGATGGAAGAGCCCAGCGCATCAGTACAAAAGGTAAGGCTGAAGCATTTGCAGCAATCTTCAGCCAGATGTGCCAAGTGGATGATCCATCTCGGCCTCCTCCAGTGGTCACAAGCATTACAGATACCAGTCTTCAGCCAATTCGAGGGCCCATGGTGTTCGAGGTGAGCTACTGGCTTGGATTGCGGATTGGCTGTCTGACAGGAGGCAGAGAGTTGGGATAAAAGGCTCTTTTTCGGAATGGCAACCAGTGACGAGTGGTGTCCCACTCTCGGGCCGCAGCTGTTCACTTTATATATTAATGATCTGGATGAAGAGACTGGGGGAATTCTGGTGAATTTTGCCGATGATACGAAGATAGGTGGACAGGCAGGTAGTACTGAGGAGGTGGGAAGGCTACAGAAGGATTTAAACAGTTTAGGAGAGTGGTCCAGGAAATGGGTGATGAAATTCAATGTGAGCAAATGTGAGGTTTTGCACTTTGGTAAAAAGAATACAGGCATGGACTACTTTCTAAATGGTGAGAAAATTCGTAAAGCAGAAGTGCAAAGGGATCTGGGAGTGTTGGTCCAGGATTCTCTAAAGGTTAACTTGCAGGTAGAGTCCATAATTAAGAAAGCAAATGTAATGTTGTCGTTTATCTCAAGAGGGTTGGAATATAAAAGCAGAAAATGTGCTTCTGAGGCTTTATAAGGCTCTAGTTAGGCCCCATTTAGAACACTGTGTCCAATTTTGGGCCCCACACCTAAGGAAGGACATACTAGCCCTGGAGCGTGTCCAGTGGAGATTCACACGGATGATCCCTGGAATGGTAGGTTTAATGTACGATGAACGGCTAAGGATCCTGGGATTGTACTCAGTAGAGTTTAGAAGGTTGAAGGGAGATCCAGTAGAAACTTACAAGATAATGTATGGTTTAGAAAGGGTGGACGCTGGGAAGTAGTTTCCGTTAGGTGGGGAGACTAGGACCCGTGGGCACAGCCTTAGAATTAGAGGGGGTAAATTTAAAACGGAAATGAGGAGACATTTCTTCAGCCAGAGAGTGGTGGGCCTGTGGAATTCATTGCCACGGAGTGCAGTGGAGGCTGGGACATTAAATGCCTTCAAGGCAGAGATTGATAAATTCTTGATCTCACAGGGAACCAAGGGCTACAGGGAGAGTGCAGGGAAGTGGAGTTGAAATGCCCATCAGCCAAGATTAAAAGGCAGAGTTGACTCGATGGGCCGAATGGCCTTACTTCCACTCCTACGTCTTATGGTCTTATGGTCTTATGATTCACACCACGTGATATCAGGAAACAGTTGGAGACACTGGATCCTGCAAAGGCTACGGCCCTGACAACATTCCAGCAATAGTGCTGAAGACTTGTGCTCCCGAACTTGCCGCTCCCCTAGCCAAGCTGTTCCAGTGCAGTGACAACCCGACAATGTGGAAAATTGCTCAAGTATGTCCTGTACACACACGGATTGCAGCAGTTCAAAAAGGCAGCTCACCACCACCATCTTGAGGGACCGGTAAAGATGGGCACAAAATGCTGTCCGTCTAGCGATGGCCATGTCTCACGAGTGAATAAAAAAAAGGGGACCTGCATTTTCTGGGATTAGCAGGGTCTTGTAGAGTGAGGCCTACAGTTCTGAGTATCTTGATCACCTCGCAGAAGGCTAACACATGTTATCTTATATCTGAGTATATAGAGAGCTCTTTCTTTGAATAGCATAACCAATAGGTTGATATGGTTTTGAACATCAAGTGAAATCAGTGTTCTGGTCAATCACTGTGCACTCTTTCTGATATTCAGTATCGCATGGTACGGGATGAAGTTTTCACATCTAGCGTGGTCTGCTGCCTCATCGTATTGCTGTTTACCATCGCTGTGCAATCTTTATTTGAAGTACCTGAGTAAGTATTAATTATTATCAATTTATTCTGTTTGCATAGCACAAAATAAGACCCTGTCCAGTGTATATATAGTCCATATGACAGTCTAAAATAGTTGGGAGCTATCTGTATGGAACAGGTAACCTCATTGGTTCTCAAAAAGCGAAAGACAAGTTCTGGTCAAAATGAGATTCTGGCTTGTAGAATTTACCAAGAAAGCCTGGAAGGTCCAAATGGACTAAAGTTCATTTCTGCCTGAAACTGCTTCTAGAGTATTGCTGAAAAAGACACATTCTGTTGAAACTTTTCTCTTACCGTCATCGGGTCAATTCACAAGAACACTGACTCAAGGGGAAAACCAACACTTATACAGCATGAGAGGAGAATGCTGATTGTTTGGCAAGTGGATTCTGATTGGTAGAAGTGTTGCCATTGAGAGTCCATCCATTAATCCTGATTGACAGTTAACAGCTGGGATTTGTCAAATTTGAAACCAGCCAGGTTGTCTCTGATTGGGCAGGACATTACCCTGCGAAATGAACCAGCAAATGCCTGTCACCTCTTTTCTTGAGTTGAAAACAGCGCAGCATTTGTATGCCTTATGTCCGTCTGCAAAGAACAAGGCCCATAATGTTAATATACTTAGATCCAGTAAATGCATATTTACTTCCTTGCGCATATTGCTTGTCAGCATTATTCCTCACACATTCCGGATTATCCAACAAATGTTGACCAATTTTGGGGTCACATCTAATGTGTGCCCTTCTTTATCTGTGTGTATTGAGACCAGTGAGAATTAGTCGTGGTATGGACATCAGGGGACGCAAATCCGACTGGGACAACACATCCATTGTAGCACATGCCATCAGAGACATACCAGGGAATTCCTGGAGGCCCGACATTCCAACTGGAATTCCATCAACAAACACATTGAACTGGACCTGATATACAAACCAAAGAAAAACCGAATCGGAAGTGATGCCAACCACCCCAGCAAACCGAGGGATATAAATAACCTGCAGGACAGAACACCAACACTTCACTGGAGGCGCACTGACCATGTTACCTAGGAGGGTGACAAAATGCCTGCAACCAAACACAGTGCTTCCGCAAGCAAGTTTGCAACCTCATCCACAACCAAGCGTCAAATCTTCTCATAAACTTTAAATATGTTTACTTCATTGAATCCACAGCTGCATGTGAGTATTTCCTTCCATGCATTATTGGGCTCCACCCTGTGATCAAATTCATGTCTAAAATGGAACAGTCAAGCAAACTGCCTTTCTTCAGTGACCTGTTTGAAAATTGGTCTGGATTGTATCGGTTGTGCAAACCAGAATCATCAGTAATACAAAATGCTGTGATTGGCTTCTGGGAAGGCAGGTAGATCGTACGTGAGTAATACAGAGGCCGAAGCCTCAAGATTAGAAGAGACAGTATCAATCTTTCTCTTCCCCTGCCATGAAGTAGCCAAGAACTCAAAGATGGCTAAACTCTCCCACATTTGTTATAAGCTACTATGTTGAACCAGTGTCTGAAAGACTGAATGCTTAAAATTTCCATTATTCTGTGTCTTTAGCAAAGCACTGAAAGAATCTAGAAAGAAGGAGACTGGAAATCAGAAGGTCTTAAAGAAGCAAAAAGGGCACCTCATCACATCCTTCAGATGACACTTTCGAACTGTGTTTCTCCAGTATATTTCCCTCCATAATACCTATGTCTGGTTCTTTGACTGTGACTGTCTGTGTTTATATGCAGGGGTTTAGAAAAAGGATACAGCTTAAAATAAGGGAGTTATTATTCATATTTTTGTTTTCCTTGATTTAAATTGATTTATTTATAAAAAGCAGAATTTTCTTGTTAAGGTCAAAAACTTGGTCAGTGTTTTCTGTTAATCTGTGGAAATGGGTGACTTGAGTAATTCAATTAAATTTTTAACTTGTGACAACCCCAGGCATTGTGATGCTTCAGTATCAGTGCATTTTCTCAAGTGGATTGTGACAGGTATATTAGTGTAGCTATAGAATTGGCTCACGGGCAGGAGACATTGAGTGGGAATAAGGGATAATGGGAACTGCAGATGCTGGAGAATCTGAGATAACAAATTGTGGAGCTGGATGAACACAGCAGGCCAAGCAGCATAAGGGGTTAAAATTGTGATCAGAGATAATGGGAACTGCAGATGCTGGAGAATCCAAGATAACAAAGTGTGAAGCGATAGGGTTAGGCACCCACAAACGAAGCTGCATTAGAACATTATTCCAACAAGCCACCACACACTGCAGCACAGAGGAACTACGCAGAGCAGAGGAAAATCACCTATACAGCATATTCAAAAAGAATGGGTACCCTATGAACACAGTCCACCAATTTCTCAGCAACAAACCCAAACAAACAGACAAAACGGGCCCAGAAACCATAAACACTCTCCCCTACATCAAAGACATTTCCGAGATGACTGCCAGACTACTCGGACATCTTGGCATCAGGGTAGCCCACAAACCCATCAACACACTAAAACAGCAGTTAATGAACTTAAAAGACCCTATACAGACAACACATAAAACGAACGTCATCTACAAAATACCTTGCAAGAACTGTGACAAACACTACATTGGACAAACTGGCAGAAAGCTAGCCACCAGGATACATGAACATCAACTAGCCACAAAACGACATGACCCACCATCACTCGTATCCTTACATACAGATAAGGAAGGACACCACTTTGATTGGGACAACACATCCATCCTAGGACAAGCCAAACAGAGACATGCACGAGAATTCCTAGAAGCATGGCATCCCAACCAGAACTCCATCAACAACCACATTGATTTGGAGCCCATCTACCATCCCCTGAGAAAAAGAACAGGAAATGACATCACCAATGCGGGAAATGACATCACCAACCCAAGGAAACCTAAACAGATAAATAGAAAGCGGGACATAACACCAGCGCTTCGTCGGAGGCTCACTGATGATGTTACCTAGAATGGTGATGAAATGTCTGAAAACTAACCTTCCAGCTCAGCAAGCAAACTCACATCCAGAACCTTAACCTGAGCTACAAATCTTCTCAAAACTCGCTGTGAAGCTGAATGAACACAGCAGGCCAAGCAGCATCTCTGATGAAGGGTCTAGGCCTGAAACGTCAGCTTTTGTGCTCCTGAGATGCTGCTTGGCCTGCTGTGTTCATCCAGCTCCACACTTTACTTTCAAGCAGAATAAGAGTTCTTTTATAGGTTGGTGACCCGTGACCAGTGGGTTCCACAAGGATCAGTGCTGGGTCAGCAATTGTTTGCAATATATGTTGATAATTGGAAGGAAGGAAGTCAATGTACTGCAGCCACATTTGCAGACAACACAAAGAAAAGGTAGGAACTCAAGCTGTGAGAGGGATACATACAGGTTATGCAGAGATATTGATAGATTAAATAAATGGGCGAAATGTTGGCAAATGGGGTATAATGTGGGAAAATGTGCAGTTGTACATTTTGAAAGGGAGAACAAAAGAACAGAGTATTGTTTAAATGGAGAGAAACTGCAGAAAGCTGCAACACAAAGAGACTTGGGGGCAATTGTGCGTGAAACACAGAAAGATTCCACACGGGCAGCGGGTAATCGGGAAGTCTAATGGAATATTGGTCCTTATTACAAGAAGGTTGGAGTATAAGAGCAGTGAAGTCTTACTGTAGCTGTACAAGGTGCTGATGAGACCATATCTGGAGTATGGTCAACAGCTTTGGACCGCCGATTGAAGGAAAAATATAATTAAATTGGAGGCACTTCAGAGAAGGTTCACTAGAATGATCCCTGCTATGGTTGGAGCTCCTCTCATTGGAATTTAGAAAAGTGAGGTGATTTCATTGAAACAAACAGAATTCTTAAGGGGCTTGACAGAGTAAAGTCTTTGTGTATTTGTCAGGCTGAGATAGCTAGAATCTTCATCAGCGGAATCAAGGATTACGAAAAAAATGCAGGAAAATGAACATCAGAAATATCAGCTCAGCCATGTTTCTCCTGAGTGGTAGACTGGGCTGGAGGGGCTGAACATCCTACTTCTGTTCCTATTTCTTGTTCTGTTATGGTCTTAATCTCTGAGTTAAACACCCATTGAAGGGAGAGCTGCAACAAACAATGTGACAGATGAAAAACAACAAAGGTTAGGGCCATTGTGATATTCTCATGGAGATCTTCAAGCCTTTAGTTCTTTGTCCACATTCTATACATTTTGGAGGGGAAAGAATTCAGTGCTAAATACTGTGCACCACTGACCACACTCCCCCACCAACCCATCCACTATACAATTGTTATTAGGACAGGAAATAAACCATATTTTGGAAACTATTGAAGGATTTCCCTATTTTCCATAGCAGGGAAATTTTTGATTCACATCCTCCTGAAATATGTGCTTCCTCTACCTGAGGAAATCCTCAATGTGGTTTTAGATCTTCCAGAGGAACCTCTGACATGACCTTTGTTGTTAGGTAATGCATGATTTGCTAATTAGTGGTTGTTTAAGGGAAAAATACATATCATGGGAAATATATAATGGGAAGCAAGTGAAATTTTATTGCAACATTGCGATAGAAGCATATAAACATCTGAATTTAGAACAAGTCTGTTGAGCCTGCCCTACAATTCATTAAAATCCTGCTGATCCGTTTTGTGTTTTGAATTCCATCTTCCTATCTCTCCCCAGTAAGCATCTCCCCCAGATTTCTCTGATGAAAGTAGTACAAGAGTACTGGTAGTATAAAACCTATCAAGCAATCCTCATGGGATAACAAGGTGTGGAGCTGGATGAACACAGTGGGCCAAGCAACATCATAGGAGCTGGAAGGCTGACGTTTCGGGCCTAAACCTTTCATCAGAAATGGGGGAGGGGAAGTGGGTTCTGAAATAAATAGGGAGAGACGGGGATGCGGATAGAAGATGGATAGAGGAGAAGATAGGTGGAGAGGAGACAGACAAGTCAAAGAGGCGGGGATGGAGCCAGTAAAGGTGAGTGTAGGTGGGGAGGTCGGGAGGAGATAGGTCAGTCCAGGGAGGACGGACAGGTCAAGGGGGTGGGATGAGGTTAGTCAGTTGGAGATGGGAGTGGGGCTTGAGGTGGGAGCAAGTGATAGGTGAAAGGAAGAACAGGTTGCAGCAGCAGCGCGAGCGGGAGCTTGGAGCAGGAGCCTGTCGGGAAGCCGGTGAGTCACTGTTTTTGAAGCTTTAAAAAGCTTACCTCGTGCACAGGCGGAGGGACACTGAGCAGGAGCGGACACGGGACTGGTGAGTGAGTGAGGTAATATATTTGTGTTGGTTGCGTTACCCGAAACACTACCCAGGTAGTGTCTCCCATCCTCCTCCTTTAACCAAAAAAAAAGGTTCTGTGCGGCTGATTGGTAAGGTAACAAGTTTATTTTTTATTCTTTATTTTTCAACAATCTCTTTGGGAATTTAGAATAACGGGAACGGAGGTCAGGGCAGTTGAATGTTGCTCCCGCAGAATGTGGGAGGGTAAGGGTCACCCCTAGTGTCCCTGCTGACTACATTTGTGGGAAGTGCACCCAACTCCAGCTCCTCGAAAACCGCGTTAGGGAACTGGAGCTGGATGAACTTTGGGTCAATAGGGAGGCAGAGGGGGTTGTTGACAGGAGTTACAGGGAGGTAGTCACTCCTCAGGTACAAGAAAAAGGCAGATGGGTTACGGTCAGGAGATGGAAAGGGAACCGGCAGGCAGTGCAGGGACCCCCTGTGGCCATTCCTCTCAACAATAAGTATACCGTTTTGGATACTGTTGGGGGGGACGACTTACCAGGGGAAAGCAGTGGGGCACAGGTCTCTGGCATAGAGTCTGTCCCTGCTGCTCAGAAGGGAAGGGGGAAGAGGAGCAGAGCATTAGTCATTGGGGACTCCATAGTTAGGGGGACAGATAGGAGATTCTGTGGGGACGAGAGAGACTCACGGTTGGTGCGTTGCCTCCCAGGTGCCAGGGTGCATGATGTCTCTGATCATGTTTTTGGGATCCTTAAGGGGGAGGGGGAGCAGCCCCAAGTCATGGTCCACGTTGGCACCAACGACATAGGTAGGAAGAGAGATGGGGATTTAAGGCAGAAATTCAGGGAGCTAGGATGGAAGCTGAGAGCTAGGACGAACAGAGTTGTTGTCTCTGGTTTGTTGCCTGTGCCACATGCTAGTGAGGCGAGGAATAGGGAGAGAGAGGAGTTGAACACGTGGCTACAGGGATGGTGCAGAAGGGAGGGTTTCGGACTCTTGGATAATTGGGGCTCTTTCTGGGGTAGCTGGGACCTCTACAAGCAAGATGGTCTTCACCTGAACCAGAGGGGTACCGATATCCTGGGGGGCAGAATTTGCTAAGGCTATTCGGGTGGGTTTAAACTAATTCAGCAGGGGGATTGGCACCAAAATTGTAGTTCGACTTTAGAAAAGGCTGAGAGTAGGGTGGTCCGAAATAAAGTTTCAGGGAAGCAAGATGGCACCGGCAAGCAAGAAGTTAGATTGAAGTGTGTCTACTTCAATGCCAGGAGCGTCCAGAATAAGGTGGGTGAACTTGCAGCATGGGTTAGTACCTGGGACTTCGATGTTGTGGCCATTTCGGAGACATGGATAGAGCAGGGACAGGAATGGTTGTAGCAGGTTCCGGGATTTAGATGCTTCAGTAAGAACAGAGAAGATGGTAAAAGGGGCGGAGGTGTGGCATTGTTGGTCAAGGACAGTATTACAGTTGCAGAAAGGATGTTTGGGGACTCATCAACAGAGGTAGTATTGGCTGAGGTTAGAAACAGGAAAGGAGTTGGGAGTTTTCTATAGGCCTCCGAATAGTTCCAGAGATGTAGAGGAAAGGATAGCAAAGATGATTCTTGATAGGAGTGAAATGATTCTTGATAGGAGTGAGAGAGACAGGGTAGTTGTCATGGGGAACTTCAACTTTCCAAATATTAACTGGGAACACAATAGTTTGAGTACTATAGATGGGTCAGTTTTTGTCCAGTGTGTGCAGGAGGGCTTCCTGACACAGTATGTAGATAGGCCAACAAGGGGCGAAGCCACATTATATTTGGTACAGGGTAATGAGCCCGGCCAGGTGTTAGATTTGGAAGTAGGTGAGCACTTTGGTGATAGCAATCACAATTCTGTTATGTTTACTTTAGTGATGGAAAGGGATAGGTGTATACCACTGGGCCAGAGTTATAGCTGGGGGAAAGGCAATTACGATGAGATTAGGCAAGATTTAGGGACCATAGGATGGGGAAGGAAACTGCAGGGGATGGGCACATTAGAAATGTGGAGCTTATTCAAGGAAAAGCTCCTGTGTGTCCTAGATAAGTATGTACCTGTCAGGCAGGGAGGAAGCAGTAGAGTGCGGGAGCCGTGGTTTACGAAGGAGGTGGAATCTCTGGTCAAGAGGAAGAAGAAGGCTTATGTTAGGATGAGATGTGAAGGCTCAGTTAGGGCGCTTGAGGGCTACGAGGTAGCCAGGAAAGACCTAAAGAGAAAGCTCAGACGAGCCAGGAGGAGACATGAGAAGTTGTTGGCGGATAGGATCAGGATAAACCCTAAGGCTTTCTGTAGGTATTTAAGGAATAAAAGAATGACAAAAGTAAGATTAGGCCCAATCAAGGATTGTAGTGGTAAGTTGTGTGTGGAGTCAGATGAGATAGGGGAAGCGCTAAATGAATATTTTTCAATAGTATTTACTCTAGAAAATGACAATGTTGTCAAGGAGAATACTGAGATACAGGCTATTAGACTAGGTGGGATTGAGGTTCACAAGGAAGAGGTATTAGAAATCTTACAGAGTGTGAAGATAAGTCCCCTGGGCCGGATGGGGTTTTTCCTCGGATCCTCTGGGAAGCCAGGGAGGAGATTGCCGAGCCTTTGGCATTGATCTTTAACTCATCATTGTCTACAGGAATAGTGCCAGATGACTGGAGGAAAGCAAATGTGGTTCCCCTGTTCAAGAAGGGGAGTAGAGACAACCCTGGTAATTATAGACCAGTGAGCCTTACCTCAGTTGTTGGTAAAGTGTTGGAAAAGGCTATAAGGGATAGGATTTATAATCATCTAGAAAAGAATAAATTGATTAGGGATAGTCCGCACGGTTTTGTGATGGAAGGTCGTGCCTCACAAACCTTGTTGAGTTCTTTGAGAAGGTGACCAAACAGATAGATGAGAGTAAACCGGTTGATGTGGTGTATATGGATTTCAGCAAGGTGTTCGATAAGGTTCCCCACAATAGGCTATTGTACAAAATGTGGAGGAATGGAATTGTGGGAGATATAGCAGTTTGGATCGGAAATTGGCTTGCTGAAAGAAGAGGGCGATAGTTGATGGGAAACGTTCATCCTGGAGACCAGTTACTAGTGGTTTACCGCAAGGGTCAGTGTTGGGTCCACTGCTGTTTGTCATTTTTATAAATGACCTGGATGTGGGTGTAGAAGGATGGGTTAGTAAATTTGCAGACGACACTAAGGTCGGTGGAGTTGTGGATAGTGATGAAGGATGCTGTAGGTTGCAGAGAGACATAGATAAGCTGCAGAGCTGGGCTGAGAGGTGGCAAATGGAGTTTAATACAGGCAAGTGTGAGGTGATGCACTTTTGTAGGAGTAACCGGAAGGCAAACTACTGGGCTAATGGTAAGATTCTTAGCAGTGTAGATGAGCAGAGAGATCTCGGTGTCCATGTACACAGATCCTTGAAAGTTGCCACCCAGGTTGACAGGGCTGTTAAGAAGTGTTGTAATACAGTGTTTTAGCTTTTATTAATACAGGGAGAGAGTTCCGGAACCAAGAGGTTATGGTGAAGCTGTACAAAACTCTGGTGCGGCCGTACTTGGAGTATTGTGTACAGTTCTGGTCACGGCATTATAAGAAGGATGTGAAAGCTTTGGAAAGGTGCAGAGGAGATTTACTAGGATGTTGCCTGGTATGGGGGGAAGGTCTTGCGAGGAAAGGCTGAGAGACTTGAAGCTGTTTTCATTAGAGAGAAGAAGGTTGAGAGGTGACTTAATTGAAACATATAAAATAATCAGAGGGTTAGATATGGTGGATAGGGAGAGCCTTTTTCCTAGGATGGTGATGGCGAGCACGAGGGCTTTAAATTGAGGGGTGAAAGATATAGGACAGACGTCAGAGGTAGTTTCTTTACTCAGAGATAAGTAAGGGAATGGAACGCTTTGCCTGCAACGGTAGTAGATTCGCCAACTTTAGGTACACTTAAGTCGTCATTGGATAAGCATATGGACATACATGGAATAGTGTAGGTTAGATGGGCTTGAGATTGGTATGACAGGTCGGCACAACATCGAGGGCCGAAGGGCCTGTACTGTGCTGTAAAGTTGTATGTAGGTTAGGGAGGCGGGGACGAGCTGGGCTGGTTTTGGGATGCTGTAGGGGTCGGGGAGATTTTGAAGCTTGTGAAATTCACATTGATACCATTGAGCAGAGCTCCCAAATCGATTAAAAAATAATCTGAATTGGACTTTATGTGCTGTAGACTATAGCATTATGAACCAAGAGTGGAAAGCAGGATTTGGATGGATCCAATGGTATTTATTGGCACTGTTAGTATTGGAAAATATATATCCTTCTGCATTGGGCACTGTGTAGGATAGTTGTCTCATTCCAGCACCAAACAGAAGTTGAGAAAACAAGATGTAGAGCTGGATGGCCCTACCAAACAAAAGTTTTTTGATTGTTTACAGAAATGTCTAACACAAATCTGCCATGTGTTTTCCACCCACAGGCAAAAAATGAGGCTTGGTCATTTCATCTGCATTGTGTTCATTTACTGCTGGATGCTGTTCTGTATGTTGGCTGAGGGGCTTCCCTGTCTCCCCACAGCCTTTCATGAACTGTCTAACTGGATTCAAGAGACATATAAAGTCAGAACTACAATCATGCTGCTGTCTATTGTCATCAACTTTGTCTCATCAATATATGACATGGTGAGTTATCAAGGACATCAACCTTTGGGATTGGGTAGGCTGTTCACATTTTTACCCCACGTGCACTATTGCAAGCAATGGATACTATACAGCTCTCCGCACAAATTTTCTTTTATCCCCTTGGTGTGGTCATTGATGTTGTTGCTCATCATCAGTCACCTCTGAGAAAGCAATCCATCCAAAATTACAGGGCAGCACAGGGCAATAGGGGAAGGTTGGGCAGTGATGTTATATTCCAGAAAGCCTGGTGATGAAGGATTAAGTAGGAGCCAAATTCACTGACCACTCTAAACAGTTGTTGTCAGAAACCCACACTACTATCATGCGCCTCTCAATTCAACCACTTCACCTTTTCCCAGTCATGCCTTTTTGAAGAACCAGTGAATAATTGAGTATCAGCCATTCCTGTTTATAGGGAGGAATGAGTGGTTCCCCAGGTCAAACCCATTTTTTTGTCTATTATTAAACATGATCAGACTGAACAGGTTGATTAGGAATATAGGTTAAATTAAGAAAAAGAAGGAAAGAAAAGAAGGTTGAAAGCATGATCAGATGGTCTTAGATGATTATGCCTTCAGAGTTCTCCGAACCTTCATGAAGACCTTGCACTGATAAAAGCTAGTCTTCTTGCATACACAGCATTTAAATGTGCTGCCAGAAACAGAATAAACTGTCGTACTTTCTTGATTAAGAGGTATTATCACACACTAAAAAAGTCAACTTTATATTTTTCCCTCAGACTAATTGATAAACACTGTTTCTGAAGTAAATTATTTGCGTGAACCTGCCATACCAGGATAGCTGTAGACAAAAACAGAAATTCAGAAGATCTGGCAGCATCTTCTGAAGAGAGAGCAATAGAATTAGCGTTCAAGTCCAGTGAACTTCCTTCAGAACTCAAAGTGAAATGGAGAGTTGTTGAGAGAAGGAATTGACTATATTGTGGTGGTAGGAGGAGCAGCAGGAGAGGAAAAGTTAGAAATGTTCCTTCAATCATGGCCTTCAGCCAAGAATTGGAGAAGTAAAGCAGCAGTTGGCCTCTGAGAGATCAAAGCAATATGTTATGAATCCAGCTAGGGATCAAGCTATTTTGGATCTGGTGAAGTGTAGTAAGGCAGGTTTAATAAATAATATCAGAATAAAAGATCCTCTTATGAAGAATGACCATAAAATGATAAAATTTAATAATCAGTTTGAGAGGGAGGAAGTTGGGTTGGAAACACATGTTAAACTTAAATAAGGGCAATTGCAAAGTAATAAGGGCCAGAATTGGCTAAAGTGAGCTGGGAAAGGACTTGAGCAACAAAGATGGTTGGGGAACTGTGGCCGATGTTTAAGAAACCAACTTGTGGCTCACAGCAAAGATATATCCCAAAAAGGAAGAAGGATTCTAGAAATAGGATAAACCAACCATAGTAACCAAAGTAGTGGCAAGGATTCATGATAAGCCAGAGGATTGGGAAACTTTTAAGATCAACAAAAGACAATCAATATTAAAGAGGGACAAAATAAACGTTGGGGGTAAACATGCATGTACAGCAAACCTCGTTCTAACTGGTACCTTATGAACCAACACTCTCAAAAAACCTGCAAAAATTATAAACATCAAATACCATGAGGCTCACTGTATTATTCTGTCCAAATATTATGATTTTAAAAATTCATTTAACTCAATACAAATTTGTTCAATGAGATAGCCAGATGAAATAGCAACAGTTGATTCAATTTCAAGTCAATTTCTTCTCAAAAATTGCAATTTGACACAATGCCTGAGTAGTTAGTTGAGGATTTGAGTGAGAAGGGTCTCTACAGGTACATTTTATTTATGGCAAAGTGACACTTCGGTGATTTATGCTGTAACTGAAGTATAACAGTGATGTGTATACCTCCTGTATTACATTTCTATTACTTAATGTGTGTGGATGTGAGTTTGCTCGCTGAGCTGGAAGGTTAGTTTTCAGACGTTTCGTCACCATTCTAGGTAACATCATCAGTGAGCCTCCGACGAAGCGCTGGTGTTATGTCCCGCTTTCTATTTATCTGATTAGGTTTCCTTGGGTTGGTGATGTCATTTCCTGCGTTGGTGATGTCATTTCCTGTTCTTTTTCTCAGAGGATGGTAGATTGGCTCCACTTTGTGTATGTTTACATTGGTCATGTGGACCTCTTTGTTTTCCGGAATATCTCATCAACAGGCAACCCACTGATCACATAAGTAGTTGTTAATAAATGTCTGCTAAATAAATACGAAGACAGACAGCAAGAGCTTCTTTCGATATCTAAGAAGGAAAAGAAAAGCCAAGGTGAACATAAGCCCCTTAGTGAAAGAGATGAGGAAATATTGATAGGGGACTAGGAAATGACAAAGGATTTGAATAAATTGCCTGCATTGGTCTTCATAGTGGAAGACACTAATAGTATCCCAAAATTACTAAACTTCCAAAAAGGAGCAAAGCAAATAAGTGCAATAACTATTACTAGAGATCAAAATCCTCAGGAAACTATAATAAGGCTAAAAACAGATCGATCCCCTGGACCTGGTGGATTGCATCCCAGGTTATTAAAGGAAGTAGCTACAGACATAATGAATGCACTAGGAGTAATCACTAACAGTATTTTTCTAGGAATCCTTAGATTCTGGAAAAGTCAGAGATGATTAGAAAACTGCCAATGTCACATCTTTATCTGAAAGGAAAGGAGCCAAAAATCAGGTAACTATCTGGCACAAAATCAGAAATTGCTGGAGAAACTCAGCAGGTCTGGCAACATCTGTAGGGAGAAAACAAAGTCAACATTTTGAGTCTGGTGATTCTTCTTCAGAATGTTATAACTTTGTAACAGTTTTCCTATGCAGACTTAAATTTTTCTTCTCTAGTCCAATCACTTGCCACTTAGATCCACAATTCTTTGTTAGTTTTACAGTATCCATCAATTTCATAGTTCTATTTTGTGTACACCAGCTGCCTCCTCTTCACCATGAACCTTGTCCTCACCCAGAACAACTTCTCCTTTAACTCATCTTCCTTTCTTCAGATCAAAGGTGCGATCATGGGTACCTGCATGGGCCCCAGTTATACCTGTTTTTTTTGTGGGATAGGTGGACCATACCTTGTTCCAATCCTACTTAGGTTCCTCCCCACAATTCTTTCTCCAGTACATCGAAGACATCATTGGTGCTGCTTCCCTCCTTCAGTAGAATTGGAAAAGTTTGTCAATTTTCACTTCCAGTTTCCACCCTGCTCTCCCTTTCACCAGGTCCATCTCTGACTTGTGCCTCTTCTTCCTCAACATGTCTAGGAACAGGTTGGCTACAAACATCCAGTACAATCCCATCAACTCCCGCAGTTACCTGGCCTATAATTCTTCACACTCTCTCAGTTTCTCCATTCCTGTCACATCTGTTCTAATGACACTACCTTCTCAAGGGAGGCCCACAGAAATGTCCGCCATTTTCCTCAGTTGAGGATTCTCTGCTGCCGTGCTTGATAGGGCCGTTTGCTCCATTTCCCACACTTTAGCCCTCAACCCTTCTATTCTCTCCCCAACAGCAATAGGGTTCCCCTTGTCCTTACCTACCATCCCACTGGTATCTGTATTAAAAGGATCATGAGCCACCAGTTCCACCCCCTCCAGTGGGATCCCACCACCAGACAAATATTCTGCACCCCTCCCCTCCCTTGTCAACCTTCTGCAGGGACCACTCCTTCCAGGATACCCTGGTCCACTCCTCCTCCACTTTTCAGCACCTTCCCATGCAATCACAGAGGGTCTACCATCTGCCGATTTACTTCCATCCTTCCTCACAGTCCACACTCCAGGCACATCTTCCAGGTGAAACAACAAGTTACCTACTTCACTTCAAACTAGTCTACTGAACTCACTGCTCACAAGTGCTCTACTTTGTACTGGGGAAACGAAACACAGATCGGATGACTATTTTGCAGAATACCTACATTTTGTGAACAAAAATTACCTCCAGTTCCCTGTCATTTCAACACACCACCCTGATCCCTGGCTAACATCTCTATCGCAGGCCTCTTGCAGTGCTCCAGTGGAGCTCGGTGCAAGCCGTAACAACAGCATCTCAT
Organism: Stegostoma tigrinum; assembly: GCF_030684315.1. Taxonomy (NCBI): domain Eukaryota; kingdom Metazoa; phylum Chordata; class Chondrichthyes; order Orectolobiformes; family Stegostomatidae; genus Stegostoma; species Stegostoma tigrinum. The sequence continues at coordinate 97,930,901 of NC_081362.1, read as the reverse complement.
TTTATACTTGAGGACCCTGCAGCCGTCAGGATTCAACATGGAGTTCAATAACTTCAGAACCTGAACACTTCCTTTCAAATCGGTTGTAGTCAGTGGGCCTGAAATGTTGAGCCTGCTTTCTCACTGCAGATGCTGCCAGATTGGCTGAGTCCTCCAGCAATTTCGGCTAATGTTGAGATAGTGGGATTAGTGGGATTAGTGGGATTAGTTTGGAATTGATACAGGCTATGGACAGAGTGTAGTTTAGTGTGATTAGTTTGGAATTGATACAGGCTATGGACAGAGTGTGGTTTAGTGGGATTGGTTTGGAATTGATACAGGCTATGGACAGCATGTGGTTTAGTGGGATTAGTTTGGAATTGATACAGGCTATGGACAGAGTGTGGTTTAGTGGGATTACATTGGAATTGATACAGGCTATGGACAGAGTGTAGTTTAGTGGGATTACATTGGAATTGATACAGGCTATGGACAGAGTGTGGTTTAGTGTGATTACATTGGAATTGATACAGGCTATGGATAGCGTGTGGGTGAGTGGGATTAGTTTGGAATTGATACAGGCTGTGGACAGAGTGTGGTTTAGTGGGATTAGATTGGAATTGATTCAGGCTACGGACAGAGGGTGGTTTAGTGGGATTGGTTTGGAATTGATACCGGCTATGGATAGCGTGTGGTTTAGTGGGATTAGTTTGGAATTGATACAGGCTATGGATAGCGTGTCGTTTAGTGGGATTAGTTTGGAATTGATACAGGCAATGGACAGAGTGCGGTTTAGTGGGATTTGTTTGGAATTGATACAGGCTATGGACAGAGTGTGCTTTAGTGGAATTACTTTGGAATTACTACAGGCTTTGGACAGAGTGTGGTTGAGTGTGATTAGTTTGGAATTGATACAGGCTATGGACAGAGTGTGGTTTAGTGGGAGTGGTTTGGAATTGATACCGGCTGCGGACAGAGTGTGGTTAGTGGGATTGGTTTGGAATTGATACAGACTATTGACTGAGTGTGCTTTAGTTGGGATGACTTTGAAATTGATGCAGGCTATGGACAGAGTGTGGTTTAGTGCGATTAGTTTGGAATTGATACAGGCTGTGGAGAGTTTGCGGTTTAGTGGGATTAGTTTGGCATTGATACAGGGTTCGGACAGAATGTGGTTTATTGTGATTGGTTTGGAATGGATACTGGCTATGGACAGAGTGTGGTTTTATGGGATTAGATTGGAATTGATACAGGCTATGGCCAGAGTGTGGTTTAGTGGGATTGGTTTGGAATTGATACAGGCTATGGACAGAGTGTGGTTTAGTGGGATTGGTTTGGAATTGATACTGGCTATGGACAGGGTGTGGTTTAGTGGGATTAGTTTGGAATTGATACAGGCTATGGACAGAGTGTGGTTTAGTGGGAGTTGTTTGGCATTGATACAGGGTATGGACAGCGTGTGGTTTAGTGGGATTGGTTTGGAATTGATACAGGCTATGGACAGAGTGTGGTTTAGTGGGATTTGTTTGGAATTGATACAGGCTATGGACAGAGTGTGGTTTTGTGGGATTAGTTTGGAATGGATACAGGCTGTGGACAGAATGTGGTTTAGTGGGATTAGATTGGAATTGATACAGGCTATGGACAGAGTGTGATTTAGTGGGATTTGTTTGGAATTGACACAGGCTATGGACAGCGTGTGGTTTAGTGGGATTGGTTTGGAATTGATACAGGCTATGGACAGATTCTGTTTTAGTGGGATTGGTTTGGAATTGATACAGGCTATGGACAGAGTCTGTTTTAGTAGGATTAGTGTGGAATTGATACAGGCTATGGACAGAGTGTGGTTTAGTGGGATTAGTTTGGAATTGATACAGGCTATGGACAGAGTGTGATTTAGTGGGATTAGTTTGGAATTGATACAGGCTATGGACAGGTGTGGTTTAGTGGGATTACTTGTGAATTGATACAGGCTCTGGACAGAGTGTGGTTTAATGAGATTAGTTTGGAATTGATTCAGGCTCTGGGCAGAGTGTGGTTTAGTGGGATTGGCTTGGAATTGATACAGGCTATGGACAGAGTCTGTTTTAGTAGGATTAGTTTGGAATTGACACAGGCTATGGACAGAGTGTGGTTTAGTCGTATTACTTTGGAATTGATACAGGCTACGGACAGAGTGTGGTTTCATGGGATTAGTTTGGAATTGATACAGACAATGGACAGAGTGTGGTTTAGTGGGATTAGTTTGGAATGGATACAGGCATAGGACAGAGAGTGGTTTAGTGGGATTTCTTTGGAATGGATACAGGCTAAGGACATAGTGTGGTTTCGTGGGATTAGTTTGGAATTGATACAGACAATGGACAGAGTGTGGTTTAGTGGGATTAGTTTGGAATGGATACAGGCATAGGACAGAGAGTGGTTTAGTGGGATTTCTTTGGAATGGATACAGGCTAAGGACATAGTGTGGTTTAGTGGGATTAGTTTGGAATTGTTACAGACTATGGACAGAGTGTGGTTTAGTGTGATTGGTTTGTAATTGATACAGGCTATGGACAGGGTCTGTTTTAGTGAGAGCGGTTTGGAATTGATACAGCAAATGGACAGCGTGTGGTTTAGTGGGATTCGTTTGGAATGGATACAGGCTATGGACAGTGAGTGGTTTAGTGGGATTAGTTTGGAATTGATACAGGCTATTTACAGAGTGTGGTTTAGTGAGATTGGTTTGGAATTGATACCGGCTGTGGACAGCGTGTGGTTAGTGGGATCAGTTTGGAATTGATACAGGCTATGGACAGAGTGTGGTTTAGTGGGAGTGGTTTGGAATTGATACAGGCTATGCACAGAGTGTGGTTTAGTGGGATTAGATTGGAATTGATACAGGCTATGGAAAGAATGTGGCTTCGTGGGATTGGTTTGGAATTGATACCGGCTGTCGACAGAGTGTGGTTTGTGGGATCAGTTTGGAATTGATACAAACTATTGACTGAGTGTGCTTTATTTGGGATGACTTTGGAATTGATACAGGCTATGGACAGAGTGTGGTTTAGTGGGATTAGTTTGGAATTGTTACAGACTATGGACAGGGTGTGGTTTAGTGGGATTGGTTTGGAAATGATACAGGCTATGGACAGGATGTGGTTTAGTGGGAGTGGTTTTGAATTGATACAGGCTATGGACAGAGTGTGGTTTAATGGGATTAGTTTGGAAAGGATACAGGCTATGGAGAGATTGTGGTTTAGTGGGATTAGTTTGGAATTGATACAGGCTCTGGACCGAGCGTGGTTTAGTGTGATTAGTTTGTAATTGATACAGGCTATGGACAGAGTGTGGTTTAGTGGGATTAGATTGGAATTGATACAGGCTATGGCCAGAGTGTGATTTAGTGGGATTAGTTTGGAATGGATACAGGCATAGGACAGAGAGTGGTTTAGTGGGATTACTTTGGAATGGATACAGCCTATGGACAGAGTGATGTTTAGTGGGAGTGGTTTGGAAATGATACAGGGTATGGACAGAGTGTGGTTTAGTGGGACTAGTTCGGAATGGATACACGCTATGGACAGTGTGTGGTTTAGTGGGATTACATTGGAATTGATACCGGCTGTGGACAGAGTTTGGTTTGTGGGATGAGTTTGGAAGTGATACAGACTATTGACTGAGTGTGCTTTCATTGGGATTACTTTGGAATTGATACGGGCTATGGACAGAGTGTGGTTTAGTGCGATTAGTTTGGAATTGATACAGGCTATGGACAGTGTGCGGTTTAGTGGGATTAGTTTGGCATTGATACAGGGTATGAACAGAATGTGGTTTATTGTGATTGGTTTGGAATGGATACAGGGTATGGACAGAGTGTTGTTTTGTGGGATTAGTTTGGAATTGATACAGGCTATGGACAGCGTGTGGTTTAGTGGGATTGGATTGGAATTGATACAGGCTATGGACAGAGTGTGGTTTACTGGGATTGGTTTGGAATTGATACAGGCTATGGACAGGGTGTGGTTTAGTGGGATTACTTTGGAATTGATACAGGCTATGGACAGATTGTGGTTTAGTGGGAGTGGTTTGGAATTGATACAGGCTATCAACAGAGTGTGGTTTAGTGGGATTAGTTTGGAATGGATACAGGCTATGCAGAGATTGTGGTTTAGTGGGATTAGTTTGGAATCGATACACGCTATGGACAGATTGTGATTTAGTGGGATTAGTTTGGAATTGACACAGGCTATGGACAGAGTGTGGTTTAGTAGGATTACTTTGGAATGGATACAGATAATGGACAGAGTGTGGTTTAGTGGGATTAGTTTGGAATTGATACAGGCTATGGACAGAATGTGGTTTTGTGGCATTAGTTTGGTATTGATCCAGCCTATGGTCAGAGTGTGGTTGAGTGGGATTGGTTTGGAATTGATACAGGCTATGGAGAGATTGTGGTTGAGTGGGATTATTTGGAATTGATACAGACAATGGACAGAGTGTGGTTTAGTGGGATTAGTTTGTAATTGATACAGGCTATGGACAGAGTGTGGTTTACTGTGACTACTTTGGAATTGATACAGCCTATGGACAGTGTGCGGTTTAGTGGGGTTTGTTTGGAATTGATACAGGCTATGGACAGAGTGTGGTTTAGTGGCATTATTTTGGAATGGATACAGACTATGGACAGAGTGTGGTTTAATGGGATTACTTTGAAATGGATACAGGCTAACAACAGAGTGTGGTTTGGTGGGATTAGTTTGTAATTGATACAGGCTATGGACAGAGTGACGTTTCGTCGTATTACTTTTGAATGGATACACGCTATGGACAGAGTGTGGTTTAGTGGGATTACTTTGGAATGGATACAGACAATGGACAGAGTGTGGTTTAGTGGGATTAGTTTGGAATGGATACAGGCTGTGGACAGAGTGTGGTTTGGTGGGATTAGATTGGAATTGATACAGGCTATGGGCAGAGTGTGATTTTGTGGGATTTGTCTGGAATTGACACAGGCTATGGACAGAGAGTGGTTTCGTCGTATTACTTTGGAATGGATACAGGCTATGGACAGAGTGTGGTTTAGTGGGATTAGTTTGGAATGGATACAGACAATGGACAGAGTGTGGTTTAGTGGGATTACTTTGGAATGGATACAGGCTATGGACAGATTCTGGTTTAGTGGAATTACTATTGAATTGATACAGGCTATGGGCAGAGTGTCGTTTAATGGAATTAGTTTGGAATTGATACAGGCTCTCAACAGAGTGTGGTTTAGTGGGATTAGATTGGAATTGATATATGTTATGGACACTGTGTGGTTCAGTGGGATTAGTTTGGAATTGATTCAGGCTATGGACAGAGTGTGGCTTAGTGGGATTAGTTGTGAATTGTTTCAGGCTCTGGACAGAGTGTGGTTTAGTGGGATTACTATTGAATTGATACAGGCTATGGGCAGAGTGAGGTTTAGTGGGATTAGTTTGGAATTGATACAGGCTATGGGCAGAGTGCGGTTTAGTTGGATTAGTTTGGAATTGATACAGGCTGTGGACAGAGTGTGGTTTCGTGCGATTATTTTGGAATTGACACAGGCTCTGGACAAAACGTGTTTTAGTGGGATTAGTTTGGAATTGATACAGGCTGTGGACAGAGTGTGGTTTAATGAAATTAGTTTGGAATTGATACAGGCTATGGACAGAGTGTGGTTTAGTGGGATTACTTTTGAATTTGTACAGGCTATGGACAGAGTGTGATTTAGTGGGATTTGCTTTGAATTGATACAGGCTATGGAAAGAGTGTGGCTTAGTGGTATTACCTTGGAATTGATACAGGCAATGGACAGAGTGTTGTTTAGTGGGAATAGTTTGGAGTTGATACAGGCTATGGACAGATTGTGATTTAGTGAAATTATTTTGGAATTGATCCAGGCTATGGACAGTGTGGTTTAGTTGGATTGGTTTGGAATTGATACAGGCTATGGACAGAGTCTGTTTTAGTGAGATCGGTTTGGAATTGAGACAGGCTATGGACAGAGTGTGGTTTAATGAGATTAGTTTGGAATTGATACAGGCTATGGACAGTGTGGTTTAGTGGGATTACTTTTGAATTTGTACAGGCTATGGACAGAGTGTGATTTAGTGGGATTTGCTTTGAATTGATACAAGCTATGGAAAGAGTGTGGCTTAGTGGTATTACCTTGGAATTGATACAGGCAATGGACAGAGTGTTGTTTAGTGGGAATAGTTTGGAATTGATACAGGCTATGGACAGATTGTGATTTAGTGAAATTAGTTTGGAATTGATCCAGGCTATGGACAGAGTGTAGTTTTGTGGGATTACAGTGGAATTGATACAGGCTATGGACAGAGTGTGGTTTAGTGGGATGAGTTTGGCATTGATACAGGCTATGGACAGAATGTGGTTTAGTTGGATTGGTTTGGAATTGATACAGGCTATGGACAGAGTCTGTTTTAGTGAGATCGGTTTGGAATTGATACAGCAAATGGACAGAGTGTGGTTTAGTGGGATTCGTTTGGAATGGATACAGGCTATGGACAGTGAGCGGTTTAGTGGGATTACCTTGGAATGGATACAGTCTGTGTACAGAGTGTGGTTTAATGGGATTAGTTTGGAATTGATACAAGCTATGGACAGAGTGTGGTTTATTGGGATTAGTTTGGAATTGTTACAGACTATGGACAGAGTGTGGTTTAGTGTGATTGGTTTGGAATTGATACAGGCTATGGACAGAGTGTGTTTTAGTGGGATTGGTTTTTAATTGATACAGGCTATGGATAGAGTGTGGATTAGTGGGATTACTTTAGAATTGATACACGCTCTGGACAGCGTGTGGTTTCGTGGGATTAGTTTGGAATTGATACGGGCTCTGGACAGAGTGTGGTGTCGCCGGATTAGTGTTGAATAGATACAAGCTATGGACAGAGTGTTGTTTAGTGAGATTAGTTTGGAATTTATACAGGTTATGGACAGAGTGTGGTTTAGTGGGATTACTTTGGATTCGATACAGGCTATGGACAGAGTGTGTTTTAGTGTGATTGGTTTGGAATTGATACAGGCTAAGGACGGAGTGTGGTTTAGTTGGATTAGTTTGGCATTTATTGAGGACCATGATGGCCAGGGAAGTGGGATTGGTTTAGAATTGACACTGGGATGTGGAGAGGGCGTGGGGCAATTGGATTTTTATGGGATTGTACCAAGGTTATGGGGAGAGATTAGGGCGTGAGATTAGTTTTGGACTGAAGCACATATGGCGATGGTGGAGCAGTGGGAATAGAGTTACAGAGTCATAGGCATGTACAGCACGGAAACAGACTCTTTGGTCCAATTTGTCTGTGCCGACCAGATATTTTGTAATAATATTTTGGTTTTGAGCTACTTTCACAATGAACCACTTTAGCTTGATGAGATGAATGATCTCCTCTGGCAGGATATGCAAGTATGGCTGTAAGGTTGTAAATTCTCATGGATGACATTTGTAATTCCGATTTATGTGATTTATCCTCAGATTTGGTGCCCTGATTTGAATCCATTTCCAATTGATTCATTTAATTTTTCAAACTGGAATCGGGATCGTAAGGGGTCAACGAATATTTGCAATCAGACTGAGGTATGGCAGACATTGGCTTATGCACTTCTGTCCTTTCATTTATTTCCTATGACTGAGGGAAGTTGATTGAAGGATCACACCACCTTATTAGGAACAATGAGAGGAGGAACATTATTTATTTGCTATGTTTCAGAGAAAATTGAAATGAAATAATGACAAAAGCTTGTATTTATTTAGCCCATTCAATATAATGAAATACTTCAAGGTGATTCGCGGGAGCATTATGAAACAAAGTTCAATCTGATAAACAGTACAAACATATGACTGCAAGATGACATAGATTGGGACTTGAATGTTGAAGCATATATGGCATTTTGGAATGACAAGAACTTAGAAAAAGATAGAGAGGTGGCACTGTTAATTAATTATGACTTTGACACAATAAAGAGCGATGATGCAAACTCAGGAAACAAAGCTAGACGAGTGGCTTAGGTAGCGTTTAGAAATCTTAAAGGCAAAACGTAATTTGAGGGATAAAAGCAAAATACCATGGATGCTAAAAATCTAAAATAAAAACATGAAGTGCCAGAGAAGCTCAGCACCTTTGGAGAGAGAAACAGAGTTAACATTTCAAATCTCATGTAACTTCTTCAGAACTGAACAATTCATAGCATGTTTTTGGGATTCTGTTTCGGACAACATGTTCTGGTGTTAGCCAGAGGCCAAACAATATGTGGCTATATGGTCTTGTGCAATGAAATCAGACCAATGATCTGAGAGTGAAGGCACCAATAGGTAGCAGTGATCGTAAAATGATTAAATTTTATATTCAGTTTGACAGGCTGCAGAATGACTCCATGTTTTTAATTGGAGTAAGGCACACTTTAATGGTATGAGACAAGAACTTTCAAAAATTGATTGGAGTAGACTGTTCACAGGTAAAGTGGCGTCTGTTAAGTGGAAAGCTTTCAAAAAGTGTGATAATGAGAGTTCAGAGTCATTATGGTCCTGTTTAGAGGGAATATAAGAGGTGCGTGTGCGTGCGCTCCCAGTGGGGGAGTACTTCAGTGGTCAAGGATGTGTGGCCTCAGATCTTCAGGTAATGTCCTCCAAGGCAGATTTTGGGATACACAATGCAGAGTCGCCGAGCAGAGGCTGATAGCTAAGTTCAGTACCCATGTGGACGGCCTCAACTAGGATCTCAACCCACTACTGCATACAGTCTCTCACATGCACATGTGCATACATGTACAGTCACTCACTCACACAAACACACACACACTCTCTTTCTCCCTCACACGCGCACACACACACACACACACACACACACACAAACACACACACACACATACACACACACAAACACACAGTCTCTCTCTCTCTCTCTCGCACACACATGAGTCTATTGGGTGAATTTGTATTTGCAGATACATCCTATTTTGTTCAACCGTCTCCCCATCCCACTTTTCTGATGAAGTGTCTCGGCCCGAAACGTCAGCTTTTGTGCTCCTCTGATGCTGCTTGGCCTGCTGTGTTCATCCAGCTCCACACCTTGTTATCTGGCATTTTATAAATTCCTACTTTAGAAATAAAAGCAGTCTGACTCCCAACTAAAACACAAAAAGATTCTAAACAAAGCCTAACATGCATTGTCTGACCTAAAATGTCACCTGTTCTTTACACTGATAAAACCTTTAGTTCTCACAGCACAGGGACTTGAAAGGAATTTGGGGATTTACATAGACATATTAATCAATTAAAACCTCAAACTGATTAAAGATTTAACAGCATCTTAGGTTTGTTTAGTACATTCTCATCAATAGTATGACCATTTGATCTTTTACTTCTAAATTCTGTGTCTGATACAACCTCCCTCACTGACACCTGAAGGAGGAGCGAGGCTCTGAAAGCTTGTGTTTTCAAATAAACCTGTTGGACTATAACTGAGTGTTGTGAGATTTCTGACCTTGTCCACCCCAGTCCAACACTGACACCTCCAGATCTTGGCAAAATGTGTTCAATGATAGATCAATAGAGGGTAAGTAACAGACATTTAATATGATTTTTCAAAATACATGGAATAGAAAAAGCTAATGTGAAGCAAAAATTCAAAAGATGGGGACCTAATATCTGTTGTTAACGAACAGTGTTAAAGATTGCATCAATTTTGAAGAAAAAGCTTATAATTACACAAGGGAATAGTAGGATAGAACATAAAATATGGAAAATAAGGTTAAAAGATAGGCAAGGAAAGTTAGCGCTTGAGAGAAGCCTAGGTGGAGCAACAAAAGCTAATATTTTGTTGAGACTTTGTTAAAAATGGTTAATTAAGTGAGAATTGGTCCCATAGAAAATAACTTCGGGGAATTAATGATAAAAATTAAGGAGAAGGGAAATGAATGGAACTTTACATTGGCCTTCACTGTCAATGATATCAGCCACATCCCAGAAATAGCTGTAAATAATTAAATGGAAAGTAGGAGAAGCCAAGAAATTTGCAATCCCCTGGAATGGGCTATGAGGAAACATCGGGTTGTGAGTTATCATGTTCCTGGCTACTGATGGACTTTGCCTGAGGCTCTTATATGAACTAATGAGTGAGAGAATTGATGCCTTGATTTTAATTTACCAAAATTCCCTCGATTGGGAACGGTCCCTTTAGATTGGAAAAGAGTGAACGTAATGTTCAAAAAAGAGACAGACAGAAATCAGAAATGACAGGCCAATGAGGCTAACCTCTGTATGAGGGAAGGTGTTTGAAAATATTCTTAAAAATGTTATTACATGGCTTTGAGAAAACTTGAAGGAAATCTGCCAATGTCAACATGGTTTTGTAGAAAGGAAATCATGTTTAACAAATTTATTGGAGCTGTTTGAAGAAGGAGCATGTATTGTGGATAAAGAGGAGCCTGCCGGATGTTGAATAGAATAGAGTATCTTGCATTGCCAAGTGTACTCAAGTACAGGAGTACAGTGAAAAGTTTACAATGTTGCCTCTCAATGCTCCATTTTAGATAGAAAAAAGAGGAATAAAAAAGAAAAGAAGTTATATTACTTTACAGTGATTCATAGCATAAGTTAGAAATAATACATGGTTAAAATGATAAACATCACAGTCGGACAAACAAATTACAGATAAACAATACTTTGCAGTAGTTCAGCGCAGGGGCTTTCTCACGTGGTCTGACCGACCTCACAAGCCACCGACCGCACATGCCAGATCTCAGTTCAACAACTTTCTCCACTCTGCCTCCACCCCGCTCAGCTCTGGCTCCCAGCCACTCCACCCCACTCCATGCCTCCACCCGGCTCAGCTCCGGCTGTCAGCCACTCCACCCCACTCCATGCCTTCAACCCGCTCCACTCCGGCTCTCAGCCACTCAGGCTCTCAGCCACTCCACCCCACTCCATGCCTTCAACCCGCTCCACTCCGGCTCTCAGCCACTCCACCCCACTCCGTACCTTCAACCCGCTCCACGCTGGCTCTCAGCCACTCCACCCCACTCCATGCCTTCAACCCGCTCCACTCTGGCTCTCAGCCACTCCACCCCACTCCGTGCCTTCAACCCGCTCCACGCTGGCTCTCAGCCACTCCACCCCACTCCATGCCTCCAGCCCACCCCACTCTGGCTCTCAGCCACTCCACCCCACCCCATGCCTCCAGCCCACCCCACTCTGGCTCCCAGCCACTCCACCCCACTCCATGCCTTCAACCTGCTCCACTCCGGCTCTCAGCCACTCAGGCTCTCAGCCACTCCACCCCACTCCATGCCTTCAACCCGCTCCACTCCGGCTCTCAGCCACTCCACCCCACTCCATGCCTTCAACCCGCTCCACTCTGGCTCTCAGCCACTCCACCCCACTCCGTGCCTTCAACCCGCTCCACGCTGGCTCTCAGCCACTCCACCCCACTCCATGCCTCCAGCCCACCCCACTCTGGCTCTCAGCCACTCCACCCCACCCCATGCCTCCAGCCCACCCCACTCTGGCTCCCAGCCACTCCACCCCACTCCATGCCTTCAACCTGCTCCACTCCGGCTCTCAGCCACTCCACCCCACCCCATGCCTTCAACCTGCTCCGCTCCAGCTCTCAGCCACTCCACCCCACTCCATGCCTTCAACCTGCTCCGCTCCGGCTCTGAGCCACTCCACCCCACTCCATGCCTCCACCCGGCTCAGTTCCGGCTGTCAGCCACTCCACCCCACTCCATGCCTCTAGCCTACCCCACTCCGGCTCTCAGCCACTCCAACCCACACCATGCCTCCAGCCCACCCTGCTCCGGCTCTCAGCCACTCCACCCCACTCCATGCCTTCAACCGCTCCACTCTGGCTCCCAGCCACTCCACCCCACTCCATGCCTTCAACCCGCTCCACTGCGGCTCTCAGCCACTCCATGCCTCCAGCCCACCCCACTCTGGCTCTCAGCCACTCCACCCCACTCCATGCCTCTAGCCTACCCCGCTCCGGCTTTACAGCTCTAAGGTAAGTTTTCTTATAAGAAAGAAACTTTGAAATCTTAGAAAAAAGAGAGAGAAAGGAAGGAAGGAAGCGAGTGGACTGATTGACGAGCCCCAGTGCTGCCTATTCTACTCCCACAATCTTAATTCTTGCACTGTACCTAAGTTTCCAGAAACCATTTAAAAAGGTGCCACGTTATTTTGTTTCCACGCAGTGGATGGTGAAAATCTGGAATGTGCTACCTGGGATGCTATGATTGTATGACTCTATGACTTATGACCCCCAAGAGGATTTTGTCTGTCATCTTATTTCAATGACCGCAGCCTCCCTCCAGTGGGTGAAAATGCTCTTGACTGCATCGTTTGCGCATCCCATGCTTCTGCCCTCACATCCTCTCCCCGTATCCCTGTACACCTGTATCCCCCATGTGAATAGCCTAAAAGCGCTCCGCTTCTTCCTGTCCCGCGGGCCTGACCTGTCCCCCTCCACCGATACCCTCATCCTCTTAACTGGACTTGTCCTCACCCTCAATAACTTCTCCTTCAACTCCTCCCACTTCCTGCAGCCAGACAGGGGGTGGCCATGGGTACCCACATGGGCCCAAGCTGTGCCTGCCTCTTCATAGGATATGTGGAATAGTCCCTATTCTGCTGTTACACTGGCCCCATCCCTCACCTCTTGCTCTGCTGCATCGATGACGGTATCAGCCTCATGCTCCCACATGGAGCTTGAACAGTTCATCCACTTCACTAACACCTTCCACCCCAACCTTAAGTTCACCTGGACCATCTCTAATACCTCTCTCTCTTTCATGGACCTCTCTGTCTCTATCTCTGGCGACCACCTCAAAACTGATATCTATTTCAAGCCGACCAACTCCCACAGCTAACTTGACTACACCCACCTTCCTGCAAAAATGCCGTCCCCTACTCCCAATTCCTTCCACCTCCGCCACATCTGCTCCCAAGATGGGGGGTTCCACTCCCGAATATCCCAGATGTCCTCTTATTTCAAGGACTGTAACTTTCCCGCTCCGGTGATCAAAAATGCTCTCGACCACATCCCTTGTGTTTCCTGCACCTCAGCCCTCACGCCCCCTCTGCCCAACAGAAACAAAGACAGAATCCCCTTTGTCCTCACGTATCACCCCACCACCTTCCAAATTCAACGTATCATTCTCTGCCACTTGTGCCACCTATAATCTAACCCCACTACGAAGGACATATTTCCCTCCCCACCCCTGTCTGCCCTCCATAGGGACCTCTCTCTCTGCCACTCCCTCGTGTGCTGCACACTCACTGTTAGCCCCACCACCCCCGGCACTTTTCCCTGCAACCGCAGGAAGTGCTACACCTGCCCCTAAACCTCCCCCCTCACCTCCACCCAAGGAACCAAAAAAACTTGCCACATTAGCCAGAGGGTCACCGGCACATCTGAAAATGTGGTCTACTGCATCTGCTGCTCCCAATGTGGCCTCCTTTCCATTGGTGAGACCAAGCGGAGTCTCGGAGATTGCTTTGTAGAGCACCTGCGCTCTGCTTGTGATAAACGACAACAACTTCCAGTCGCGAACCACTTCAACTCCCCCTCCCAATCCCTAGATGACTGTCCATCCTGGGCCTCCTGCAGTGTAACAATGACACCACCCATAAACTGGAGGGACAGCACCTCAGATTCCACATTGGGAGCCGATTGCACAATGTTCTCAATGTGGACTTTACTTGTTTCAAAATCTCCCCAGCCTGGCCTCATCGCATGACCAACTTTCCCTTCATTCCCACCTCTTTGACCTGACACAACCTGTCCATCTTCTCTCCCACCTCACTAACCAATCCCCACCACTGCCTTCCTGCACTCACCTATCAGCATCCCACCTACCTTCCTGAGCCCCACCCCTCCTCTCTCTATTTATTTCAGAGCACCCTTTCCCCTCCCCCATTTCTGAAGAAGGCGCCAGACCTGAAATGTTAACTTTCCTGCTCCTCTGATGCTGCCTGGCCCGCTGTGTTCCTCCAGCTCCACACTGTGATATCTATTTTTAAATGCCTAATGTCTGTTTTCAATGAGTTATGCTGAATTTTAAACAGTAACCCTCTAGTTCTAGATTCTCCCATCTACCAGATAAAGACTCCTGAGCTTGCCTTTATGTTTTAATCAAATTGCCTCTTATTCTTCTAAGCCCCAGCAGATACAAACCTAGTTACTCTACCAACCTTGCCTCATAAGGTGTCTCCATCCACACTGTACCCCCCAATCCAGGCATTAATCTGGGAAACCTTCTCTGAATTACCCCCAATATATTTACATTCTTATGTAAATAAGGCGACCAACATGATGCAAGTACTCTAGATTTGATCTCACCAGTGTCCTGTATAATGGAAGCATAACTTCATGACTTTTATGTTCATTCCCTTGCTCCATTTGTAAATTATAATATTTTATTAGTGTTCTGTATTATTGGCTGTACTTGCATACTAACCTTTTGCCATTCATCCCTCTGCATCTCAGAGATCTGCAATCTCTCACCATTTAAATAATATACTTATCTTTCATGTTTCCTCTCAAAATGGATAATTTCACACTTTGGCACATTTTCCATCAAAACATAAAAGATTCTGCGGCATCTGTCAGGGTAGATGTGGAAAAGCAAATACCACATATGAGAGATCTAGAACTAGGTGACAGCTTTTTAAGAATAAGGGAATGCCCATTTAAGACAAAGAGAAAAAATGTTCATAGCTCATTTCAAAATCTCTTCCTTTAAAGGTGGTGGAAGCAGAGCCTTTGAATATTTTTAAGGTAGAGGTGGTGAAATGTTCGATTAGAAGGGAGCTGAAAGGTTGTTGAGGCGAAATGGGAATGTGGAGGTCACACCAGAGATAATCTTGCTGAATGGATCAGCAGGATTAAGGGGTCAAGTGGTCTATTTCTGCTCCTAAATACTTCATAGACTTACAGATGTTCACAGCACAGTGGAGGCGATTCAGCCCAACGTGTTCATACCAATTAACAAAGATATGACGACACAATACTATTTTACAGCTTTTGCCCTCTAACCTGGAGGCTATGGCAATGCAGGTGAATATCAAATACAGCTTAATGTTATAACTGACTCAGCACCATTTCAACCAGTACATTCCAGGCTCCCATCATCCTCTGATAGAGAATTAATTCTCCTTCATTCTCCTCTTAGCCATCTATCTCTTACTTTAAAACTAGATCCCCTGGTTACTAGCCCCTCTACTGATAGAAAAGAAGTGCCTTCAACCATACAATCCAGGCCCCTCCATCAGGTCCCCTCTCGACCTTGTCTGCTTTAAATAAATCAATCCTCGCTTCTGCAGCCTGTCTCTATCAGTAAACTGCTCCATCCCAGGCAACACCCTGGTTAATCTCTTCTGTCCCATCTTGCATACAGTAAAAAAATGTTTTCTGTAGTGCATAGGCCAGAATTGTTGTGGCATAACTAAGATAATCTATAGCTCTATCATAACCTCCCTGCTTTTATATTCAACACCTCAACTAATAAGAACAAGTGTTCAATATGCCTTCCTGAGCACTTTATCTACTCGCCCTGCACACCAAGGCACATCTGATCTTCAGTACTCTCTGGGGTCCTACCATTCACAGTGTAACTCCTTGTTTTGTTAATCCTCCCCGAGTGCTGAACCTCACACTTTATCAGATTGAACTCCATTTTACACTCTCCGCCCAGCTGACCAGTCCATTGATGTACTCTTGCACATTACAGCTATTCTCATAATTTATGACCCTACTAATTTTCATATCATTTGCATATCCTTGCTCATACACCCAACATTTCAGTTATTAATGCACTCCACAAACAGCAAGGGTTCCAGTACCTAGTCCTGAGGAATTCCACTGGAAGCAGGCTACCAGTCACAGAAATATTCCTCTACCATCGCCCTCTACTCACTGCCTGTCAGTTTATTTTGATCCAAAGTATAACTTTGTCCTGGATCCCGTGGACTCTCACTGTCTTGACCAGATTTTTATGCCAGACATTATCAAAGGGCTTGCTAAAGTCCATGTTGACCATATCAAATGCAGTGATTAGAGATGTTGCACTGTAATTTAGCCAGAGTGAGTAAGAGGTCAAATGCATTATAGATGCAGTGTAATGGGGATAACTGTGGGGTTGTTCACTTTGTTCACAGAAGTAGTAGGATGGATTATTATTTGAATGGCTACAGTTTGAGAGAGGGGAATGTTTGATGAGATATTGGTGGCTTTATGCACCATTTGCTGAAAGTAAGCATGCAGGTGCAGCAGTAAAGAAGCAAAACTGTATTTTGGCCTTGATAGTGAGAGGATTCAAGGATAAGAACAAGGATGTCTTGCTGCAATTATACAGGGCCTTGGTGAGGCCACTTGGAATATTGTGAGCAGTTTTAATCTCCTAATCTAAGGAAGGATATTCTTGCTGTTGAGGGAGTACATTGAAGGTTTATCAAATTGATTCTTGGCACTGACATTATGAGGTTTATATTTAGTGGCATTCAGAAGAATGATCTTATAGAAACTCATAGAATTTTAACAGAACTAGACAGGTTAGATGTAGGATGGATGTTCCTGATGGAAGGGGATTCCACAACCAGGAGTCATGGTTTAAGGACATGGGGTAAACCTTCTTGGACAGAGATGAGGAGAGTTTCTTCACCCAGAGAGTTTGAGGTTGACGTTGTTTTTACATGTACCGAGATACAGTGAAAAGAATTGTTTTGTGTGCTATTCAGGCAAATTGTATTATACAAAGTGCATCAGGGTAGCAGAACAAAGTGCAGAATACAGTGTTACGGCCACAGAGAAAAAGCAGAGAGATCAGAATTAACAGTTGAGAGGTTCATTTCAAAAGTCTGATAACAGCGACAAAGAAGATATCCTTGAATCTGGTGGTACATGTATTCAAACTTTTATATCTTCAGCCTGACGAAAGAGGGAGGAAGACAATATAACCAGGCTGGGAAGGGTCTTTGATTATGTTGGCTGCTTTCCCGAGTCAGTGGGAAGTGTGGATGGAGTCAACAGAAGGAAGACTTGTTTGTGTGGTAGACTGGGCTATATTCACGACTCTCTGTAATTCTTGTGATCTTAGAAAAAGAAGTTGTCAAACCAAGCTGTGGTGCATCCGGGTAGGATGCTTTCCATGGAGCAGCGATAAAAATTGGTAAGAGTGCTTGTGGACATGGCAAATTTCCTTAGCCTCCTGAGGAAGTAGAGAAGTTGTTGTGCTTTCTTGACAATTGCGCCAATGTTTGTCGACTAGGACAGATTGTTGGTGATCATCACTGTAAGGAAATTGACCCTGTCTTTCATCTCACCTCAGTACCATTGATGCATGTCCTCCATTCCACTTCCTGAAGTCAATGACCAACTCCTTCACTTTGCTGACATTGGGGGAGAGATTGTTCTCTTTACATCATGCTGCTAATCACTCTATCTGTCTTCTGTATTCTACCCCATTGTTTGATATCTGCCCTACAATAGTGATGTCATCAGCAAACTTGTAAATGAAGTTAATGTAAAAGTTGCCCATGCAGTTCTGAGTTTATAAGAAATCTCATTGGGGCCTGTGTACTCAGCCTTGTGGAACACTGGTGTTGAGGATTTTGGTGGAAAAGGTGTTGTTGTCTATTCTTACTGTTTGCGGTCTTTAGGTCAGAAAGTCGAAGAGGCAGTTACAGCACGGGAAGATGAGTTTGTTTGGAATTATGG
Source organism: Stegostoma tigrinum (assembly GCF_030684315.1). Lineage (NCBI taxonomy): Eukaryota > Metazoa > Chordata > Chondrichthyes > Orectolobiformes > Stegostomatidae > Stegostoma > Stegostoma tigrinum. The sequence continues at coordinate 97,913,181 of NC_081362.1, read as the reverse complement.
TGTTGAAGGCAGAGCTGTGATCAAGAAGTAGGATCCTGACAAAGTGATGAGCGTAGGGCCAGGGAGACGGTGTCTGCCATGGAGCTGTTGCTCCAGTAGGTGAATTGCAAAGGGTCAAGGCAGTTTGGGAGGCTGGAGTTAATGTGACCATGACTAACCTGTCAAAGCCGTTCCTAATTATGGAGGTCAGAGCTACTACGGGTAGTCATTGAGGCACGTTGCATGATTTTGCTTTGGCATCAGGATGAAATTCATTACCACACAAAGTGGTTGCAGTCAAAACTTTCAGCTTTCAAGAAGGAGGTAGATAAAGCTTCTTTAGCTGAAGGGCTCAGGTGATATGAAGGACAGCGGGATTAGAGCATTAAGCTCGATGATCAGCTATGATCATAATAAATAGAAGAGCAGGTTCAAGGGGTGCACTGGTCCACTCCTGCTCCAGTCTTCTATATTTCTACATTTCTATGACACTGGGAATTCTCTGGAACTCATTGCTACCGAAGACTATTGAGGCCTAGTCATTGAGTGTCTTTAAGACAGACAGAGATAGGGTCTTGATCAGTAATGGGATCCAGGTTTACAGGGAGAAGACAGGAGAATGGGCTTGACATAAATAAGCCATGAGCAAATGGCGGAGCAGACTCAGTGGGCCGAATGCCCTAATTTTGCTCCTACATGTTATGCTCTTATAGTGTTAAAGCCATTGTGGTTGGTCACAATGAAGAGAGATGTGAATTGGATGGGTTTCTTGCAGATGGTGTTTCTCAGCCAATCTGTGGATCAGCTGTCTGCATTTTGGAATAGTGCCTCAGATACTGGTGAGGGCCACTTTGCAGGGTTGTCTGAGCCAATCATGGTTGAATGTAGTTTAAACCCTATTCAACTTTTCAGTAGCAATTTGATACCACTAAGTAATTTCTAGGCCATTTCATAAAATTGTTAAGAGTCAACCACATTGCCCCGGGTCTGGAGCCACAACCAGGGACAACTGATAAAAGATAGCAAATTCTGTCTCCCGAAGAAAGTTAGTGAACCATATGAACTTTTACAATAATCTGGTGGTTTATGATCATCATTACCGAGATTTTCATTATATATTTGTTAACTAAACTCAAATTTCAGCAACTGCCTCAGTGGATTTGAACTAATGAGCCTGGAGACTTTGTCCACGTCTCTGCATCATTAGTTCAGTCACTTAATGATGTTGAAGTTAGAAACATGCAGATACCTGAGGAAAACAAAGACAGTGTGTTGTTTCATTTTTAACTCTCAGTGAGGCTTATGAATGGTCAAAGATAGTTATAAATATTCTTTACTGTAGCCGCCTGTGTATCATACTATGACAGGGGGTTGACTTGTCTTGGATTTTATTTTAATCTTGGAAGCCTTTTTTAATCAGTCTGTCCCTTGTTCCAAGTGGCGTCTAACTAGACCACCATATGCCTGAGACCAACCTTTTCAGGAGGGCCCCAATGCCAGTCCATTTTTCCTCAGAACTAAGTCTGTACTTAGTCTTCCAGGCGTTGTCTAACTAGTGACTTGTGTAGTTTTAACAAGATTTCTCTGTTTTTGTACTCATTTCCCTTTGAAAGTAAAGGCCAACATTTCTTTTGTCGTCCCTGTTACCTGCTGAGTTTATTTTGCGATTCCTGCTTAATGGTTAATCCCAAGAATTAATGAAGAAAGTAATGTGAGCCACTTCGTACATTCCTGGAACTGAGGGAAGTTGAGTCAATCACATTGCTGAGGATCTGGCTTCAGAAGTAGGGCAAACCAGGTAAGTACAGCAGATTAGTGACCAGATGAGGTTTTATAATAATCAACAGTGGTCACATGATCATCATTAAGCCAGCTTTTGATTCCAGATTTTTAAGAAGTTAAATTTTACCATCTACCATGGTGGTGTTTGAATCCCTATTCCCAAAGCATTAACTCTGCTCTCTCTCCACAGATGCTGCCAGACCTGCTAAGGTTTTCCAGCAATTTGTTTTAGTTTATCCCCAGAAAATTAGACTGGAATTCTGAGTTTCATTCAATGACAATAACTTTCAGCCACCATCTCCACAAGGAGCTCCAAGGGTTAGTGAAGCTCGGTATAATGTGTGAGCAATGACTAGTTCTAGGAATAATGGCAACTTTAGTTAGTGAAGGATAATCTGCACCTATACATGGCCATCATATACTTGAAGATGGTCCTGTAATCATAATTCAGCACTTCAAAGAGACAACACAAAACCTGGATACAATAATGAAGCAGAAACAGGCAGACAGTATGCGTGAAGTTGCTCTAATCCTGACATTATATCTTTTCGTAGTATTTTGTCCTGTGTGGGGTGACATCGTTGATCAGCTGTGCTGCCTTTCTTCATCTGCATTCAATTATAAAGCTGGCGACTGTCATCTTAATGATTGCCATCTACACCTACATTACCCATGTCAGTTTCAAAGAATTGAATGCGCAAGTGACTGCAGAATTGCCCAGGTAATCTTACATGGAACATCTGATGAGACATTGTTCAGAAATCAGCCTTTTAATCTGTCTGAAAACTTCTTCCCACAGCAGATTTCAAAACCCTGCACTGACCTCTAGTTGTGGTCTGACTGAGGTTTTATGTAGATTTACCGTTACATTTCAGCCTCCATATTATGTCCTCTGTCAGAGATTAGAATAGTGAAAGTGGAGGCAAAGTATCTATTCAGCATCCTTCTTATTTCACTGTTTAATTTCAACTTGCACGCCCACTGAGGACCACATGTCCCTTATGATTTTCAACATAACAATTTGCATTTATATAGTATTATCCATACAACAGAATGTTCCAAAGTATTTTGCAATTTTCAGAAGTACCTTAAAAGGAAAATGTGAAGTACAAAGGTAGCAAGATTAAGGGAGAGGATTCCAGAGTTTAGAGCCTTAGAAACTGACTTCATAATTACCGATGGAATGATTAAATCAGAAGTTCACGAGGGACAGTATTGGAAGAGTACATAACATTCCGGAGGCTGTTGGTCTGGAGAAGATTACAGAGATATGTTTTCTATCACAGCTCATTTTAATCTCTCTATTCCAAGGAGAAGAATTCCAGTTTCACCAGTCTCCACATAACTGAAATTCTTCACTCCTTAATGTGTGTAATGTCCATCTTCTTTTCAGTCATTCCCTTAATGCGCCTTATGACGACTGCCGACTAGACATTTTCCCATCAGTATTTCTGTTATCTTCTCAGAATTATTTCCCATTTTGAGGCCAGATAGAATTTTCTCCCTCACAGGTTTAACAGGAAATTACAGGTTCTTTAGCCTGACTTCAATCATTGGTAAGATTTTAGAGTCTATTGTTAAAGATGAGATTGTGGAATACTTTGAAGAGCGCAGTAAAATAGAGCTGAGTCAGCACAGCTTCATAAGGGGAGGCCATGCCTAACAAATCTGCTAGAATTCTTTGAGGAGGTAATGAGCCGTTAAATAAAGGAGATTAGGTGGACATGACCTATTCGGATTCCCAGAAGGCCTTTGACAAAATGCTGCATAGGAGGCTGCTTGAAAACAAAAAAGCCAATCGTGTTCAGATTAAGGTACTGATGTGGATAGAGGATAGGCTGGCTGGCAGAAGGCAGGGAGTGGAGATAAAGCTGTCTTTTTCAGGATGGCAACTGGTGACTATTGGAGTTCCACAGGGGTCAGTGTGAGTACCACAACTATTCACGTTATACATTAACAATGTGGACAAAGGAACTGAGGGCATTGTTGCTAAGTTTGCAAATGACATAAAGATAGCAGGAGGGACAGATAGTGTTGAAGAAGTAAATTGCCCATAGCGTTCAGGGATGTGTAGCCATGGGAAGTGTGGGATTACAGGGATAAATTGGGGGGACACTGTATCTCAGTTGGATGGTCTTCAAAGGGTTGGTGTGGACTCCATGGGCTGAATGGCCTACTTCCACACTGTAGGGAGCCTATGAAATTCATGAATTTCTTCAGTCAGAGGGTGGTGCATCTGTGGAACCCATTGCCACAGAGTGCTGATGAACTCAACTCTTTGAGCGTGTTTGAGACAGACAGAGACAGAGCCATTTTAATACTTTTTTACCTCAGACAGCACTTTTCAAAACCCACAACCTCTTTCATTGAGAAGAACAAGGGCAGCAGATATATGGGAACACCACCTCCTTCAAGTTCTCCTCCAAGCCACTCACCATCTTGACTTGGAAATATATCATCATTCCTTGACTGGGTGAAAATCCTAGAATTCCCTCCCTAAGGGTATTGTGAGTCAACCCATAGCAAGGGGACTGCAGCAGTTCAAGAAGGCAGCTCACCCCCACCTTCTCAAAGGCAACTAGGAATGGATGCTAAATATTGTACATCTAGTGATGCCCACATCCCACTAAATGAATTTTAAAAAATCACTCACAGTCTTGGATACCAAATACGATAGGCCACTGAACCTTCAGGGAAACAATCACCTCCTGGGTTTGGGCAGGGAAAATTTGTCTTTTTTTTACGGAACTGTCTAATGATGTCTTTGTCTCTTCCTCTTGCCCTCCCTACTTTTAGTCTTTTTTCGGATTGGCAGCGGGGAATCGTCTTTATGCTGACATTCATGTTTTTGGTGACAGTCTTTTACCAAGGACGACAGGTAACTTTCCGCAACTCCTAATTGCTGTCAATCACTTGTTGGTGGTGTGGCCCAATGTGTAGCCTCAGATGGTGAAAAATAGGTCCCAACCAGCCATCCCTGGAAGCCTATTGCATGCAGGCCTTAGACACCTTGCAATGCTGCAGGAGAAACGACTGACGCCTGGGTGCTGTACTATTGAATATTTGATGTTGACATGGACATATTGTTCATATCCCAGGAATCAAGGGACATGGGGACCAGGTGGACAAGTATTTCACCCCCTTGATAGTTAACCACAATCATTGGAGCAAACCCGAGGGGCTGAATGGCCAATTCTTGCTCCCATTCTTTATGATCTTCAGCCACAGTCATTATCCGTGATACTTTCTCACTTAAACACGAGACATTTACTCCATGTCATTGTCCAGAACAATATTCATCACTCCCTCCTTCGTTGCTGAGCTTGGAAATACTCTGATCAAGTAAGTTCTCTGGTATAATGTGAGATTTCAAATTGGTCCTTACGCTGTTACGTTAGCAGTCTAATTAGGGGACTTAGGGCACCCCATTACCACATGTCAGGCGGTTTGGCTTCAAGTAACTTACTGCCTCCCAACTACGTGAAGCTCTTTCTGTTCTGTGGCCTTTCAGATTGAAGCAACAGCACGACTGGACTTCCTGTGGAGATTGCTGGCCAGACAGGAAATGGATGAAATGGCAGTGATGCGGAAACATAATGAGGATCTGCTGAACAACATGCTGCCCAGTCACATCGCACGGTATTTCCTCGACAAAGACCCAGATGACGAAGTATGATAATAGTCCCAAGTGTAAATTCAACAGCAAGTATCACCCAAAACCTTTCATCCCTGAGACACACATACTCATTCCTCATTAGACTGCCAAACGCTCTTAATTTTGTGGCTGTTCACTGTCCTCCTATCAAGCACTCCCTGGACAGGGACAGCACAGAGTTAGATTCAGAGTAAAGCTTCCTCTGCATTGTCCCCCCATCAAACACTCCCAGAACAGAGACAGCACAGTGTTATATATTGAGTAAATCCTTTAAAAAATAATTGCCAGATTTTATCCAACATCCAGTCTTTCTCTATTGTTTTGTGAATGTTTCATTATCTAGTCTATGTCTAAATTTCTTTTGATGACAGTGTTGAATTTTCTTCAGCCATTCTTTCAGGCATCATTTTACAGAACATTCTAGCTCCCTGCTTCAAAACATGCTCTTCATGTTATCTCTAGTTACCAAAGTTACTTCTAAATGGCTATCCACTTTGGTGGGAGGACTAGAAAGGCAACGTATTACCGAAATAGAGAGAAACCTCAGAGTGCTTTGGTCCAGAGGAATCTAGGTATCCTTGTGCATGAATCACGGAGAACTAGTATGCAGCTACAGCAGGTAATAGTGTATTAAAGTAGGGAAGTTTTCCTGTAATTGTACAACGCATTAGTGAGACTGCACCTGGAATATTACAATTTTCTTCCCCTTACTTGTGAAGGAATGTAATTGCATTGGTGAAGGTTCAGAGAAGGTTCCTGAGATTGATTCTAGAAGTGAGGAGTTTGTTTTATGAAAAGACATTGAGCAGCTTTGAGGTTAGAAGAATGAGAGAAGATTTTATGGAGATATAAAGGATGCTAAAGGAGATTGTCAAAGTAGATGTGGAGAGGATGTTTCCTCATGTGGGGCAATCTAGAATGAGAGGTTTTAGCTTGAAGTTAAGGGTAGCAGGTTTAAAACAGATGAGATGATTAATAACATCAACTTTCACTACCTCTTCCCCCAGAATGCCATGGAAATTACTGGAAATGTTAAGTGCATCAAAGCATATAATAATGAGTATGGAGTAGTATTGGCAGTTAGTGGAATGGTATGCTCCTCCTGTAAGATATGGAGGATCAGGAAGAAGTCCAATTCTCCGAGCAGCTATATCTGCGGGAAGTGTATCCACCTGCATCTCCTCTAAGACAACATGGATCACTTGGAGTAGCAAGTGGACTCAATGAGGTGCATAAGGAGGCCGCAGCCCACCAATTCCCACAGCTACCTAGAGTACACCTCCTCCCAACCATGCTCCTGCAAAAATGGTATCCCCTATTCCCAATTCCTTCGCCACTGCCGCATCTGCTCCCAAGATGAGGCATTCCACTCCTGAACATCTCAGATGTCCTTGTTTTTCAAGGACCGCAGCATTCCCCACCCCCCCCCCCCCCCCCCCCACGCCACAGTGGTCAAAAACGCCATCGGCCACATCTCCCGCATTTCTCGCAACTCACCCCTCATACCCCCACCCCGCAGTAACAACCAAAACAGAATCCCCCTCGTCCTCATGTGCCACCCCACCGGCCTCCGGATCTAACGCATCATCCTCTGGCCCTTCTGCCATCTGCAATCTGACCTCACCACCAAAGACATTTTTCCATCCCCACCCTTGTCTGCTTTCTGGAGGGACCAGTCTCTCTGTGACTCCCACGTCCGTTTCACACTCCCCTCCAGCCCCACCACACCTGGCACTTTCCACTGCAACCACAGGAAGTGCTACACCTATCCCTACACCTCCCCCCTCACCTCCTCCCTCCTCACCCACCCTCCCTGCTCCCCTCACCCCCATCCCAGGCCCCAAGAAGACCTTCCACATCAAGCAGATGTTCACCTGCACATCTGTTAATGTGGTATACTGCATCTGTTGTACCCATTGTGGCCTCCTCTATATTGGGGAAACCAAGCAGAGGCTTGGGGACTGCTTTGCAGAACACCTCCGCTTGGTTCGCAATAAACAACTGCACCTCCCAGTTGTGAACCATTTCAATTCCCCCTCCCATTCCTTAGGCAACATGTCCATCTTGAGCCTCCTGCAGGACCACAATGATGCCACCCGAAGGTTGCAGGAACAGCAATTCATATTCCGCTTGGGAACCCTGCAGCCCACTGGTATCAATGTGGATTTCACAGGCTTCAAAATCTCCCCTCCCCCTACCACATCCCAAAACCAGCCCAGCTCGTCCTCGCCTCCCTAAAGAGTCCTCCCTCCCCCACCTATCCCCTCCTCCCACCTTGACCCCCATCCCCATCTCCTATCTACTAGCCTCATTCAGCCCCCTTGACCTGTCCGTCCTCCCTGGATTGACCAATCCCCTCCCTCCCTCCCCACCTACACTCACTTCTACTGGCTCTCAGCCCACCTCTTTGACTTGTCTGTCTCCTCTCCGCCTATCTTCTCCTTCATCCATCTTCAATCCGCATCCTCCTCTCTCCCTATTTATTTCAGAACCCTCTTCCCCTCCCCCATTTCTGAAGAAGGATCTAGACCCAAAACATCAGCCTTCCTGCTCCTCTGATGCTGCTTGGCCTGCTGTGTTCATCCAGATCCACACCTTGTTATCGCACAAGGGGACAGAATGGGATAGGAGTATCAGCGATGCGATCACACCAAAGGCTCAGCCCGGTAGATGGATGACCACCAGGACAGGCAAACAGGCATTGGAGGAGTTGCCTTTGGCCATTCCCCTCTCTAACAAGTTTTGAAAGCTGTTTTGGGTGGGTGGTTGAAGAATAGTCTTTCAGCAGAAATTAACAACAGCAGCCAGTTGACTAGCACCATGACTGTAACTGTTCAACACCAGGAAGCATCGATGTATAGGCCAGTGTTGGTCATAGGGGACTCAATAGTCAGGCAGAGTAAAATATTTCTGTAGCCATAAACGAGATTACAGGATGGTGTGTTGCTTCTCTGGTGCCAGGGTCAAAGATATCTCTGAGCATGCACAGGACATTCTGATGGAGGAGTTTGAGCAGCCAGAGTTTGTGTTCCATATTAGCAGTAACGACAGAAGCAGAAAGAGGGGTGTGGTCCTGCAAAAGTGGAGAAACCTTGATGGTTGAATGGCCAACTCCTGCACCAGTTCCTATGAATTTAGGGAGTTGGGCAGAAAATTGAAAAGCAGGGCCTCTAAGGTTGGAATCTTGAGTTTATGCACACTGTGTTTATGTGGTGTAAACACACTGTGTTTATGTGGTGCGTCCAGTTGAGTTTCTAGTCAATGATACCCCCCCCCCCAGGTTGTTGATAGTGGGGAGACAGTGATGGTATCACTGAATCCCAAGTGAATATCAAGGGATGGTGGTTAAATTCTCTCTTTCTAGAGATGGTCATGGCCTGGCATTTGCATGACGTGAGTGTCACTTGCCACTTGTCAGCCCAAGCCTGGATATTGTCCAGATCTTGTCCTGTTTGAGCATGGGCTGCTTTAGTATCTGGTAATGGTGATGAACATTGTGTAATCATCGGTGATCATCCACATTTCTGGCCTTATGATGGAGGGAAGGTCATTGATGAAGCAGCCGAAGGTGTTTGGGCCGAGGACTCTACCCTGAGAAAGTCCTGTAGAGATGCCCTGAAGCTTCGACCTCCAACAAACATGACCATCTTCTTATGTGTCTGATATGACTCCAACCACCAGAACATTTGCCTATTGATGCTAGTTTTGCTTGCGTTTATCGATGTGACACTCAGTCAAATGCAGGCTTGATGTCAAGGGCTGTCACTCTCACCTCACCTCTGGAATTCAGCTCTTTTGTCCATGTTTGAACCAAGGCTGTAATGAGGTCAGGAGCTGAGTGGCCCTGGCGGAACCCAAACTGGGCGTCACTGAGCAGGTTATTGCTGAGCAGATGCTGCTTGATAGCACTGTTACTGACACCTCCCATCACTTTACTGATGATCAAGGGCAGACAGGATTTGTCATTTTTGTGTACGGGACATAATTGTGCAGTTTTCCATGTTCATGGGGCGGTCCCAGTGTTGTAACTGTACTGGAACAGCTAAAAGTGCAGCAAGTTCTAGAGCATACATCTTCAGTACTACTGCCAGAATGTTGTCAGGGCCCATAGCCTTTGTAGAATCCAGTGTCTCCAACCATTTCTTGCTATCACATGGAGTGAATCAAATTGGCTGAAGTCTGGAATCTGTGATATTGTGGGGGTCACGCGACCTTTCTGGCTGACGATTGCTACAAATGCTTCCTCCTTGACTTTTGTACCGAAGTGCTGGGCTTTTCTATCATTGACAATGGGGATATTTGTGCAGACTCCTCCTCCAGTGAATTGTTTAATTGTCCACCACCATTCACAACTGGATGTGGCAGGACTGCAGAGCTTGGATCTGATCTGTTGGTTGTGGGATCACTCAGCTCTGTCTATCACTTGCTGCTTTCACTGTTTGGCATGCAAGTAGTCCCATTTGGTGTCACCAGGTTGATACCCCATCTTCAGGTATGCCTGGTGCTGCTCCTGGCATGCCCTCCTGTGCTCTCTGAACCAGGGTTGATCCCCTGGCTTGATGGTAATGGTTGAATGGGGGATATGCTGGGCCATGAGGTTACAGCTTGTGCTGGAGTACAATTCTGCTGCTGTTGGTGGCCCACAGCACCTCGTCAGTCTGGACTTCCTAGGTTTGTTTGAAGTCTGTTGTCATCGTAACATCAAGCCTTGATTGCTGGTATACCTTAATAGTTTCCAACTCTCCATGCCACTATCCTTTATCCTCATTTTCACATTACAATTTTCCTTTCTTACTTTGTCTCTTATAATATACCACCTAGAATCATACAACATGGAAACAGACCCTTTGGTACAACTCAGCCATGCCGACCAGCTTTTATAAACTGAGCCAGCCCCATTTCCCTGCATTTGGCCCATATCCCTCTAAACCCTTCCTATTCATCTACCTGCTCAAATTTTTAAAACTATTTTACAGTTGTACCAGCCTCTACCACTTCCTCTGGCAGCTCATTCTATACATGCACCAGCCTCTGTGTGAAATATTGCCCCTGAGGCCCCCTTTAAATCTTTCTGCTCATACCTTAAACATTTTGGCCTCTAGTTTTGACTCCCCTGTACCGGAAAAAGCCTTGACTATTCACTCTATCTAAGCCTGTCTTGATTTTGTATTCCTCTATAAAGTCATTCCTCAGTTTCCAATGCTCCAATTAGAAAGGTCGCAGCCCATCCAGCCTCTCCTTATAACTTACACACTCCAGTCCTGGCAACACTTTTTCTTTCTAGCTTAATCACATCCTTCCTAGAGCCCACGACCAGAATTATGGGCAGTGTTCTAAAAGTGGCCTTACCAATCCCTTGTACAACTGTAACATGATATCCCAACTCCTGTACTCAGTGCTCTGAACAACGAAAACAAGTGTGCCAAACAACCTCTTCCACCATAATAATAAAATGTGAGGCTGGATGAACACAGCAGGCCCAGCAGCATCTCGGGAGCACAAAAGCTGACGTTTCGGGCCTAGACCCTTCTTCAGAGGGGCTCTCAAGAAGGGTCTAGGCCCGAAACGTCAGCTTTTGTGCTCCCGAGATGCTGCTGGGCCTGCTGTGTTCATCCAGCCTCACATTTTATTATCTTGGATTCTCCAGCATCTGCAGTTCCCATTATCACTGACACAACCTCTTCCACCAGCCCATCTATCTGTGACACCACTTTCAAGGAACTATGAACTTGCACCCCTAGGTCTCTCTGTTCGACAACAATCCCCAGGGCCCTACCCTTAACTGTGTCAGTTCTGTCCTGATGTATCTTACCAAAATGCAACGCCTTGCATTTATCTAAATTAAATTCCATCTGCCACTTCTCAGCCCTTTGACCCATCTGACCAAGATCTCATTGTGCTCCTAGATAACATTCTTCACAGTTCCCTGTCCCACCAATTTTGCACATTTGATCCCTGTCTCTAATGTTTAGTTTAAAACCCTCTTAATATCCCTGGTTATATGGTTTGAAGAACACTGGTCATAGCACAGGTCAGGTGTCAGACACTGTAATCATTCAGACCCCACATTTCCAGCACTGGTACTGATCACCCCAGAACTGGAATCCCCTTTTCCCAAAACAGGCTCCAAGCTGGGTGTTCATATTTCGAATTTTATGTACCCCAAGCTCACATTATTCACGTAATGATCCATCACTTATAATCTTTGATGTTCTGCTGTTCAACATCTCCTCGTTTCTCATACTCTCTGCACAGAACCTCTTTCCTAGCTCTACTGAAGATATTGCTCCTTACATAGAACCAGTAACTGGATCCCCCTCCTCCCACTGCAAGATCCTTTCCAGCCCTAAGCAGGCACCCCTAATCCTGGCAGAGGGCAGGCAACACAGCTGTCTGGACTTTCATTTCTGTTCAGAATTTGTAAGCACCATTTCTCTTCAGTACATTCCTCACCTCGCCCACCCCTCTTTACTGTCTCCTTTTGATTGCAAACAGTTTGATTCTGCCTGAAACAGTTGTCGACGTTGCCACAATGATCATGAAAAGGATTTTGTGTTAGCAATCAAAGGTAGTGGGCTATATTTTTGTAAATTATGAGTTAGGCTTTTTAATATATTGCATTCCTGCTCTCTGTATAAACAAAGATCAAACTGGGGTCAGTACTGCTTCCTGAAGTGGGTCCAAGATGCGAATGGAGACAGGTTGATACTGAGTTCAGCAGCGCAGAAGCCCATCTCCATTTGCAGGGATATTGCCCAGTTTATTTATCAGTGTCACAGCCCCAAGCCTTCAACTGCACACATGGCCACCCACTTCTCCACACTCCTCCATTTCTTTCATTTCCCCTCTATTCCCCCATGTCCTCTTACACCATAATGTCTCCTCAAATCCCCCTGCAGGTCGAGCTCCTCGAACCCTCCCTCTACCCTCATAAATCACATGCCCTCTCCATTCTACCTATGGGCCCTGAATACCAGCTGGACATCTGCTATACTCACTCAGCAAATATCTATAATGGACAGAACTCCTGGGTCTCACAATAAGAATGGGAGGTATTTGAAATGCTTAGGAAACACATCAAAATAAACAGTCGCAAATTTAAAATCCACTGGTAAAGTGTTCCTGTACAAAATCACAAATCTGCTGATTAAACACACAATGTGATGGCGCCTGGAGTTCGCTGAGCATTTTAAATTTAAGGTCCCCCTTGGTCCATTTTTGACCACCCTTCACGCTATGCAAGCCTGACAGGAAAGCCCAGGCCAAGGTATTTAATATTCCCAGCACTTAGTTGAAGAAACTTCTGCTTATTAATATTCAAGTCTTTTTATCTCCACAGTGAATCTGTTTTATATTAACACCAGTCCTGCTCTGGGTTAACTGCTTCTTGGGGTTGATATTGGACTCTTTCTGAGTTTATCCTAACTGTGCTGTTTGTAAATATGATCTGCCATTTTCGTAGATTCCCTACAGTGTGGAAATAAGCCATTCATCCCAACAAGTCCACATTGACCCTCCAAAGAGCATCCCTCCCAGACCATTGCCTATCGTATCCCTGTAACCCTTCATTCCCCATGGCTAATGCACCTAATCTACACACCCCTGAACACTACAGGCAATTTAGCATGGCCAATCCACCTAACCTGCACATCTTTGGATTGTGGGAGGAAACTGGAGTACCCGGAGGAAACCCACACAGACACGGGGAGAATGTGCAAACTCCGCACAGACAGTCACCTGAAGATGGAATCAAACCCGTGTCGCTGGCGCCTTGAGGCTGCTGTGCTAGCCACCGAGCCACCGTGCCGCCAGTTGACATTAACCTTACTCTGTTTTAACAAGATATGACTATTCTGATGACATTGATTTTTTTAATCATTGCAAATTTTGTGTGATTTCCTTGCTGTTTTGCTATTTCTAGGAGCTCTACTGTGAATCACATGAGAATGTTGGAGTTCTGTTTGCTTCAATACCAGAATTTGCTGCTTTTTACTCACAGGCTGAGGGAAACCAACAGGGAATTGAATGCTTGCAGCTGCTTAATGAGATCATTGCTGACTTCGATGATGTAAGAATCTGGAAACTGATATTAATCACATATGGCTGGGTGACTGTGTTTACAAAAGGGCCTGTGCTCCACCTGCTTCTGTTCATTCTCAGCATGCACACAGGCGTCTGGGGTAAATGGATGAATACTTACTGTCCCTTCGCAGGGCAGGTTTGGAGATAGTGAACTCCTTTTGCTAACTTGATCCCTATAACAGGCATTCAAATTGTAATGACTAATTTTCATAGATCATATTATACAGTACTGAAGAGGTCTTTTGCCCCATTGAGTCTGTACCACCAAAAACATACTGAATCTACACAGTTCCATTTTCCAGAATTTGGCCCACAGCCTTGAATATTATGACTCTTCGCTGCTCATCCAAGAACTTTTTAAAGGCTGTGAGGTTTCCCGCCTCAACTACCCTCCTAGACAGTGCATTACGGATTCCTACCACCATCTGGGTGAGAAGTATTTCCCCAAAAGTCTTCTAAACTGCTTGCCTTTGATGTTAAAATTATGCCCTTTGTCATTGACCTTAATCTCCATCCACTCTGTGTTTATCCCTGTCATGATCTGATACAGCTCAATCAGGTCCCACCTTAGCCTTCTCTGCTCTAAAGAAAACAATCTGAACTTAACCTGCCTCTCTATCGAGCTAAAATGCTCCATGCCAGGCAGCAATCTAATAAATCCTCTCTACACACCCTTCACGATAATCATCCTTCCTTTGTTGCGATGAACCTTTTAAGCTGTCTTTGCTGCTTCTCCTGCTCCATCCCAGAACCCAAATCCTGTTGAATTTCACTTGTGTGTCCTGTCATGCACTTCCTAAGGCTAGCTTGTCCAGACCATAATTTTCTGCTTCCACAATCTTTTCCCGCAAACCTACTAAAAATATTCCCTTGCTGAAACTACAGATAACTGACTCAGGAACTTTTAAAAATGTTCATTCACAGGTTGTGAGTATCACTGGCCAGGCATGTATTTATTGCTCATCTCCAACTTCCACTCACAAGGTGGTGGCGAGCTGCCTTCTTGAACCACCTCAGTCCATGGAGGATAGGTACACCCGCAGTGATATTGGGAAGGAGCTTCCAGGGTTTTCACCCAATGACAGTGAAGAATGATGACATATTTCCAAGCCAGGAGATGTGTGCTGGATGGTGCTGGCCTTCTTGAGTGTTGTTGGAACTGCAGCCATCCGGGCAAGTGGGGAATATTCCATCACCACTTGCCTTCCTACAGCATTGTGGTTGAAACTCAACTGCCCTCTGAAATGGTCTAGTGAGCTATTCAGTTCAAGGGCAGCTGAGGCAGGCAATAGAAAGTGCTGTTCAGCCAGTAACACCTATGTCTCATGAGTGAATTAAAAATCAGCCAAAGAATATGAGCGTACCTCGCTTCCAGTATGTGCCAGTGTGCCACTCTGCAAACCTGACCAACTGTCAGTTAATTGATAGTACAATCGGGGCAGCACGGTGGCTCAGTGGTTAGCACTGTTGCCTCACCAGCAACCTGGGGGTGGGGGGGAGGAGGGGTTTGATTCCACCCTCGGGCAACTGTCTGTGTGGAGTTTGCACGCTGTCCCTGTGTCTGTGTGGGTTTCCTCTGGGTGCTCTGGTTTCTTCCCACAGATGTGCCAGGTTAGGTAAATTGACCATGCTAAATTGCCCCACAGTGTTCAGGGATGTGTAGATTAGGTGAGTTACAGGGGGATGGGTCTGGGTGGGATGCTGTGAGGCTCAGTGTGGGCTTGTTGGGCCGAAGGCCGGTTTCCACACTGTAGGGATTCTGTGATCTGTGATAATTGGTAACACACACAAGATTTGAATATTGCTGACAAAAGAACCTTTACTGAAGCTTTTAGCCTTGCACTTAACAAAGCCATTCGCAAGAAATGTTAAACCAAAATAATCCTAACACAGTAAGGCTTCAAATAGACAAAGGCAGCTTAAGTGAATGAGCAGAGATCTGGCAATAGGGAATAATGGGAGAAAATGTGAACCTCTTGTCAGGAAGAATAGAAAACCAGTATATCATTTGATATCAGAGATAATGGGAATTGCTGATACAGCTCTACACCTTGTTATATCGTTTGATATAACTTGATGTAATTTTACATGGAGAGAGAGAAACTGCAAATCCCTGAATATAGAGAAATCTGGAAGACTTGGTACATGAATCGAAGTAATTAATATGTAGGTAAATCGGTGTTGTCATTTATTGCAGGGAATGGAATATAACAGTGTGGCAAAATATAGACAGCTATACAGGGTGTTGCTGAGACCACATCTAGAGTGCTGTCTACAGCTTTGGTCTCCTTAGTTACAAATAGATATAACTACATTTGAAGCAGTTAGGAGAAGGTTCTTATGACTGATAGTAGGGCTGACACTATCTAAGGAAAGGTTGCACATGTTGGGCCTTTATCTTTTTGAGTTTGGAAGAATGAGATGGCGTTTTATTCATATGTAAGCATATTTAAAAACAAACATTCAAACACTCCACCTCTCTTCTGTGGGTCAGTGTGTGGCATGACTGAGGGGTACATAGACTGTAGAACAATATAGCTCAGGAACAGGCCCTTCAAACCACCGTGACTATGCTCACCATGATGCTATTCCAATCTAAATTAATCTGCCTGCCCATGGACTATATCCCTCTATTCCCTGTCTGTTCATGTTTCTGTCTAAATGCCTCTTAAACATTACTAATGTATCTGCTTCTACCATCTCCCCTACCTGCACGTTCCAGGCACATACCTCCATCTGTGTAAACAAAATGTTTTACACATCTCATTTAAACTTTCCCATCTCGCTTTAAACCAATACCCACTAGTATCTGACATCTCCATCCTGGGAGAAAGAGTCTTGTCTATCCATCTTCTCCATGTCTCTCAAAATTTTATATACTTCTAAGGGGTCACCTTTAGGCCTCTGACACCTGAACAAAAAAAAATCTCTTTCCAAATTTGTCCAACCTCTTTTAGCTAAAACACTCCAATCCAGGCAGTATAGTAGGCCTGAAACGACAGCTTTTGTGCTCCTAAGATGCTGCTTGGCCAGCTGTGTTCATCCAGCTCCACACTTTGTTATCTCGGATTCTCCAGCATCTGCAGTTCCCATTATCTCTAATCCAGGCAGCATCCAGGTAAATCTCTCCTGCCTCATCTCCAAATGCTCCACATCCTTCCTCAGTTTGGCAACCAGAACTGTTTGCACACCATGCTCCAAAGATCCCTCAGTATATCAGTCCTCCTAAGGCTCCTGCTGTTTCCTGTATACTTTCCTCTTGCATTTGATCTCCCAAAATGTATCACCTCACACTCATCTGGATTAAATGTCATCTTCCATTTCTGCTTCCAACTTCCCAACTGATCTATGTCCTGCTTTATCCTTTGACAACCTTTCTCACTATCGACAATTCCACCAAATTTCATGCCATTTGCAAATTCATGAATCAGACTACCAACATTTTAATCCAAATGATTTATGAATATGATTAGATATAATCAAATCGAAGATATATTTGGGATTATGGAGATATGGCTGCAGGGTGACCAGGGATGGGAACTGAATATCCCAGGGTGTTCAGTATTTAGGAAAGACATGGAAAAAAGAAAACATGGCTGAGTAGCATTCCTGGTTGAAGAAAAATTAACACAATAGTGAGAAAGGATGTTAACTCTGACAATGTGGAGTCTGTATGGGTAGAATTGAGAGAGGTTGGCGTGTGGAATGCGCTGTCAGCAGTGGTAGTGGAGTCAGATACTTTAGAGACTTTTAAGCGACTCTTGGACAGGCGCATTCAGGATAATAAAAGGTAGGAGATGTAGGGTAGATTGATCTTGGTAGGATAATAGGTTGGTACCACCTCATGGGCCGAAGGGCGTGTACTGTGCTGTACTGTTCTATGTTCTGCATTAAATACCAAGGGGCAAAAAGCATTAGTGGATATCATATGTAGACCCCCAAACTGCAGTGGTGATGTTGGAAATGGCATTAAACATGAAATTAGAGATATGTGAGATAAAGAAATGTCGGTGATCATGGGTAATTTTAACCTGCACATTGATTGGGAAATCAAATTGACCATAATGACGTAGAGGAGGAATTCCTGGAATGTATGCGGGATGGTTTCTTGACCAGTATGTGGAGGAACGAACGAGAGAGCAGGTCATCTTAGACTGGATACTGTGTAATGAGAAGTGAATCATTGCCAAACTGGCTGTGCGAGACCCCTTGGGGATGAGTGTCCATAACATGATGGAATTTTTTTTATCAAGATGAAGATATGAGGCATGAGTTGGCCTTGATAGATTGGGGAGAGTTACTTAAAGGGGTGACAGTGGATAGACAATGGCAAACATTCAAGAGATGCATGGGGGAACTGCAACAACTGTTTATTCCTGTCTGTCGCAAAAGCAAAATGGTTAAGAGGGCCAATCCATGGCTTACAAAGGAAATTAGAGATAGTATTCGATCCAAGGAAGAAGCTTACAGATTAGCCAAGAAAAATAATATATCTGAGGATTGGGAGCAGTTTAGAATTCAGCAAAGAAGGACCAAGAGATTGATTAATAAGGGGAAATAGTGTACAAAAGTAAGCTTGCAGGCAACATAAAGACAGACACTAAGAGTTTCTGTAGGGGCATGAGTAGAAAGAAATTGATAAAGACAAATGGAGGTCCCCTACAGACAGAAACATGGTAATGTAATAATAGGGGACAAAGAAACGGCTGAGCAACTGAATATATACTTTTGTTCCAACTTCACAAAAGAAGTCACAAATAAAATGCTAGAATTGTTGGACAATGCAAGATTTAGTCAGATGGAAGAACCGAGGGAGATCAATATTGATAGAGAAATGGTACTGGGAAAATAGATGCGATTGAAGGCTGATAAATCCCCAGGGCCTGATAATCTATATTCCAGAGCACTTAAGGATGTGACTCTGGAAACAGCGGATGCATTGGTGGTCGTCTTCCAGGATTCTACAGACTCTGGAACAGTCCCTGCATATTGGAGGGTGGCTAATGTCACTCCAACATACAAAAATGGAAGTAGAGAGAAAACAAGGGTTTACAGACCAATAAGCTTAACATCAGTAATGGGGAAAATTCCCAAATCCATTAACAAGGATTTTATAGTGGATCATTTGGAAAGCAGTGACAGGATCAGGCAGACTCAGCATGGATTAATGAAGGAGAAATCGTGCTTGACAAATCTGTTGGAATTCTATGAAGATGTAACTCATAGAGTTGACAAGGGGAAGCCAGTCATTGTGGTATATTTGGACTTTCAGGAGGCGTTTGACAAAAGTCCCGTATAAGAGATGAGTGTGCAAGATTAAAGCACATAGGATTGGGGGGAGTGTACTGAGATGGATAGGAAACTGGCTGGCAGAGAGAAAAAAAAGTACAGGAATTAATGGGACCTTTTCAAATTGGCAGGCAGTAACTAGTGGGATGCCACAGGGATTGGTGCTGGAACACCAGCTATTCACACTATATATTAGTGATTTGGATGTGGGAATGTAATGTAACATGTCAAAGTTTGCAGATGATACCAAGTTGGATGGGGAGGTGAGCTGTGCTGAGGATGCGGACATCTTTCAGCATGATTTGGCCAGGTTGGTTGACTGGGCAAATCAATGGCAGGTGCAGTATAATTTGGATAAATAGAATATAGAGCATTATAGCACAGTACAGGCCCTTCAGCCCTCAATGTTGTGCCGACCTGTCATACCGATCTGAAGCCCATCTAGCCTACACTATTCCATGTACGTCCATATGCTTATCCAATGACGACTTAAACGTACCTAAAGTTGGCGAATCTACTACCGTTGCAGGCAAAGCATTCCATTCCCTTACTACTCTCTGAGTAAAGAAACTACCTCTGACATCTGTCCTATATCTTTCACTCCTCAATTTAAAGCTATGCCCCCTCGTGCTCGCCGTCACCATCCTAGGAAAAAGGCTCTCCCTATCCACCATATCTAACCCTCTGATTATTTTATATGTTTCAATTAAGTAACCTCTCAACCTTCTTCTCTCTAACGAAAACAGCCTCAAGTCCCTCAGCCTTTCCTCCTAAGACCTTCCCTCAATACCAGGCAACATCCTAGTAAATCTCCTCTGCACCCTTTCCAAAGCTTCCACATCCTTCTTATAATGCGGTGACCAGAACTGTACACAATACTCCAAGTGTGGCCACACCAGAGTTTTGTACAGCTTCACCATAACCTCTTGGTTCCGGAACTCGACCCCTCTATTAATAAAAGCTAAAACACTGTATGCCTTCTTAACGGCCCTGTCAACCTGGGTTGCAACTTTCAAGGATCTGTGTACATGGACACCGAAATCTCTCTGCTCATCTACACTACCAAGAATCTTACCATTAGCCCAGTACTTTGCATTCCGGTTACTCCTACCAAAGTGCATCACCTCACACTTGTCTGCATTAAACTCCATTTGCCACCTGTCAGCCCAGCTCTGCAGTTTATCTATGTCTCTCTGCAACCTACAGCATCCTTCGTCACTATCCACAACTCCACCGACCTTAGTGTCGTCTGCAAATTTACTAACCCATCCTTCTACGCCCTCATCCAGGTCATTTATAAAAATGACAAACAGCAGTGGACCCAACACCGACCCTTGCGGTACACCATTAGTAACTGAAAATGTGAGGTTATTCACTTTGGAAGCAAAAACACGAAGGCAGATTACTATCTGAATGGCAGTAAATTGGGAGAAGGGAGTATGCAGTGGGACCTGGGTGTCCTTGTGCACCAGATGCTGAAGGTAAGCATGCAGGTGCAGCAGGTGGTAAAGAAGGCAAATGGTATCTTGGCCTTCATTGCAAGAGGTTTCGAGTACAGGAGCAGGGATGTGTTGTTGCAGTGGTACAGGGCCTTGGTGAGACCACACCTAGAATATTATGTGCAGTTTTGGTCTCCTTTTCTGAGGAAGGATGCTCTTGCTCTCAAGGGAGTGCAGCGAAGGTTTACCAGGCTGATTCCGGGGATGGTGGGACTGACGTATGAGGAGAGATTGACTAGGTTAGGGATGTTTTCGCGAGAGTTCAGGTGAATGATGGGGCTCTCATAGAGACTTAAAAAATTCTAGTAGCACTAGACAGGATAGGTGCACGATGTTCTCAATGGTGCATGTGTCCAGAACCAGGGATCACAGTCTGAGGATTTGGGGAGACCATTTAAGGCAGAGATGAGGAGATGTTTCTTCACCCAAAGAGTGGTGCATCCGTGGAATTCATTACCACAGGAATTAGTTGATGTCAAAACATGAATGTATTCAAGAGGTGACTAGGTACAGAACTTAGGGAGAATTGGATCAAAGTTATGAGGAGAAAACAGGATTAGGTTATTGAGTTGGATGATCAGCCGTGTTCGTGAAGAATGGTGGAGCATGCTTGAAGGGCTGAATGGCCTCCTCCTGCTCCTATCTTTGGTGTAAATGTTATGTTTCTGTGTCTTATAACAGAGGTCCCAGTACTGATCTTTGCGGAACACCACTGGTTACAGACCTCCACTCAGAAAAACACCCCTCCATAATTTCTGTCTGTGTTCTATGACCAAGCCAATTTCGTATCCGATTTACCAACTCACCATGGATCCCATGTCACTTAATCTTCTGGAGTAGCCTATCATGAAGGATGTTGTCAAATGCTTTAGTAAAGTCCTTCCTCAGTTAAGGAGACCAAAACTGAGCACAATGAATATAGCAATAATTTAAGATAAGGTGCAGGCAGTTTACAGAGGATGTGAGAAAAAATGCTGTCACTGAGAAGATGGTGGGTGTTTGGAGCACACTGCCTGCCTGGGTAGGAGAAGCAGATGCCCTCATAGTTAGAATAGTTAGGTTTTTATAATCTTAGCTGTGTTGTCGACCTCAGTGGCTTTCTGACTCTCATTTGTATGAGCCATAATGTTGATGTAAGTCTCTCTTGTGTCTTTATGTAGCTGCTGGGTGATGACCGTTTTCTTAAAATTGAAAAGATCAAGACCATTGGGAGTACGTACATGGCAGTGTCTGGACTAGCATCAGAACAGCAGGTATTCCTACACCTATATTTATTGAATGATTTTTATTGATTTTATTGTACCGAAATCTAGCGTTTACGCGCAGTACAGGCAGATCAAAGCAAACAAAAGACATGCAAGTTAGATTGCAGGTTACATTATTTAAGGTTAGAGTTCATTCAACAATCTGATAACAGTTGGGAAGAAGCTGTTCCTGAAGCTGCTTGTGTGTGTGTTCAGGCTTCTGTATCTTCTGCCTGATGGAAGAGGTTGGAGGAGGTCATTACCAGGGTGTGATGGGTCTTTGAATGATGTTGGCCGCCCTCCCACAGCAGCGAGCCTAAATAGATCCCATGGATGAAAGGTTGGCTTCTGTGAGGGTCTGGGCTGTGCACACCATCTTCTGTAGTTTCTTACGATCCTGGGCAGAGTCATTGCCGTACCAGGGCATTATGCACCCGAACAATATGCTCTCAATGGTGCATCTCGGGGAGTTGGTGAGGGACCTTATGTACGTGCCAAATTTCCTGATTCTAGCGATTGGTTGTGATAGGGGACTCCAGTCAAGGAGACAGGTAGACATTTCTGCAGCCATCAATGAAACGTTACAATAGTGTGTTGCCTCCCTGGCGCCAGGGCCAAGTTTTGGTCCTTCTCTGACAGGTACATCCACATACTGAATCAGAAAATTTTTTTGTACCCTTGATTAGAAAAGAATTTGTCAAGGGTGCAAGAACATTTTCTGATTCAGTGTGTGGATGTACCTGCTGGAGAAGGAGCAAAATGTGACATACCCTTGGGAAATAAGGCAGGGCAAGTGTCTGATGTGTCAGTGGGGGCGTACTTTGGGACCAGTGACCATAATTCAATTTGTTTTAAAATATTGATGGAAAGGATAGACCTATTCTTAAAGTGAAAGTTTTAAATTGGAGGAAGGACAATTTTGACAGTATTAGGCAAGAACTTTCAAAAGTTGATTGGGGTAGTTATTTGCAAGTGAAGGGATGACTGGACAATGGGAAGCCTTCAAAAATGAGATAATGAGAGTCCGGTGATAGTATGTTTATTTCAGAGTGAAGGACAAGGCTGGTAGGTGGAGGGAATACTAGTTGACTAGAAAAATTGAGGCTCAGGTAAAGAAAAAGAAGGAAGCATATGTCAGGTTAGACAGATAGAATTGACTGTATCACTTGAGTGTAAGGGCCGTCAACTCCAGAGGGAAATCAGGAGGGTTACAAGGGGTAATTAAGGTACATTTAGCAAATAGAGTTCATGAGAATCCAAAGAGATTCTACAAATACGTTAAGGACAAAAGAGCAGCTAGGGAGACAATAGAGCCCTTTAAACATCAACAAGGCCATCTGTGTGTGGCACCACAGGAGATGGGGGAAATGCCAAATGCGAACTTCATGCTAGTATTGACAGTGGAGAAGGATATGAAAGCTAGAGTACTTGGAGTCATAAATAGGGACATCTTGAAATGTGTCCATATTATAGAGATGGAGTTGCTGGACATCTTAAAACACATAAAAAATGGATAAGTCCCTGGGACCTGATCAGGTGTATCCTAGAACTTTGTGGAAAACTAGGGAAGTGATTGCTGGGCCCTTTGCTGAGATTTTTTTAAAAATTTCATTAACGGGGCAGGAGTATTGCTAGATAGGCAGCATTTATTGCTCATCCCTAATTGCCCAGAGGGCAGTTCAGAGTCAACCACATTACTGTGGGTCTGGTGTCGTGTGTAGGCCAGACCAGGTAAGGATGGCAGTTTCCTTTCCTAAAGAGCATTAGTGAAGCAATTTGTATCATAGATAGCCATGGGCGAGGTGCCAGAAGACTGGAGGATGGCTAGTGTGGTGCTGAAATTTAATTAAGGTGGTGAGGAAAAGCCAGGAAACTATAGACCAGTGAGCCTGACATCAGTGGTGGGCAAGTTATTGGAGGGGATTCTGAGGGACAGGATTTACATGTGTTTGGAAATGCAAGGACTGATTAGGGATAGTCAGCATGGCTTTGAGTGAGAAATTGTGTCTTGTTACCTTGATTGAACCTTTTGAAGAAGTGACAAAGAAGATTGATGAGGCCAGAGCAGTGGACATTGTCTGTATGGACTTAAGGAAGACATTGGCAAAGTTCTGCCAGGTAAACTGGCTAGCAAGATTAGATCACATGAGATCCGGGGGAGATAGCCAATTGGATACAATACAATAGCTTGAAGATAGGAGTGAGAGGTTGGTGGTGGAGGAATGCTTTTTGAACTAGTGGCCTGTGATCAGCGGTGTGCTCCAAGAGCTTGAGCTGGCCTGCTGCTTTTTATCATTGATATAAATGATGAGGATGTGAATATGGAGATGCAGTTAGTAAATTTGCAAATGACACTAAAATTGGAGGTGTAGTGGACAGGGAAGAAGGCTACCTCAGAGTTCAATGGTACCTTGAGCAGATGGGCCAATGGGGTAAGGAGTGGCAGGTGGAGTTTAATTTAGATAAATATGAGGTGCTGCATTTTAGAAAGGCAAATCAGGGCAACGTTTATACACATCATGGGAAGGCCCTGGGGGGTATTGCTGAGCAAAAGGATCTTGGCACAATTCATTGAGGGTTGAGTGAAGTGGTGGTGAAGAAGAGATTTGCTACACTTGCCTTTATTGGTCAGTGCATTGCGTATTCGAGTTGGGATGTCATGTTAAGGCTGTACGGGACATTGGATAGGCCACTTTTAGATTATGGTGCTCAGTTCTGGTCTCCCTGCTACGGGAAACATTGTGAAACTTGAAAGGGTTCAGAAAAGACATACAAGGATATTGCTGGAGTTGGAGGGTTTGAGCGAGAGGGAGAGGCTGAATATTACAAGATGATGAGAGGCATAGATAGGGTGGATCGTCAGAGACTTTCTCCCAGGGAGGCAATGACTATTATAAAGGGGAATAATTTTAAGGTGACTGGAGGAAGGTATAAGGGAGATGTTAGAGGCAGGTTCTTCACACAGAGAGTGGTGGGTGTGTGGAATGCGCTGCTGGCAGTGGTAGTGGAGTCAGATACTTTAGAGACTTTAAGCGATTCTTGGACAGGCACATGGAGGATAGTAAAATGTAGGGTATGCGGGGTAGATTGATCTTAGAGTTGGATAATAGGTTGGCACAACACCGTGGGAAGAAGGGCCTGTTTTGTGCTGTGTTCTATGTTCTATCGTCTTTGCTGTGGTGCCTTTCTTCCCTGGAGAATCGGGGGCTGAGGGGTGACCTTATAGAGGTTTATAAAATCATGAGGGGCATGGATCGGGTAAATAGACAAGGTCTTCTCCCTGGGGTGGGGAGTCCAAAAGTAGAGGAGCATAGGTTTAGGGTAAGAAGGAAAATATTAAAAAGGGACCGAAGGGATAACTTTTTCACACAGAGGATTGTGTGTGTATGGAATGAGCTGTCAGAGGAAGTGGTGGAGGCTGGTACAATTACAACATTTAAAAGGCATCTGGATGAGTACGTGAATAGGAAGGGTTTAGAGAGATATGCGTCAAATGCTGACAAATGGGACTAGATTAATTTAGAATATCTGGTCAGCATGGACGAGTTAGACTGAGGGGCCTGTTTCCCTGCTATATATTTCTATGATACTATGACTCCATATTTCTTTCTTGATTGCATTCCACTGTACTGAGATAGATATTCCTGAAAGTGTCTGCTCCCAGTCCACTTTGGCCCAGTCATATCTAATTTCATTAAAGATCACCCTCACCTCTTGTTTATATCAGCCCAACACAAACAACATTCCACATTTATCAACTATTTAAAATCATATGATCTCGGTGTTCACAATCCTTTCATCTCAGTGCCACAGGTGACTTGTTGCCTTATGATACATCGATTTTTGACTTGAATCATTTCCAAGAAGTAGGAGGTATGATTGTCAGCTAAATTACAAAAGAGCCAGCCTTCAGCCACCAAGACCTGATCCCTAAATGCGGTCACTGAGTGGAGTGGTTGGCTGATCTTTCAACTGCTCCTTGTTCCTACAGGAGTGTTGCTGCAGTGATGGTCAGTGTTTCTCAAAGCAACAGCTGAGTTCAATAACTGCCCATGTCAGGAACAATAAGAATAAAACATGGCCCAGTGTTCCTGGAATGCCATCATCGTTGCACCCTAATGCCATGAAAGAATAATGTTGAGATTTTGTTTCAGCATGATGATCCTGGTATCAGGGAAGACTGGGCACACCTCTGTAACCTGGCAGACTTTGCACTCGCTCTGGAAAGCACCATGGAGGAGATTCAGAAACATTCCCACATCAATTTTAAACTCCGTGTTGGTAAGTCTCCACATAGGATCAGTCAGGATCTAGAAAATGGTGAAATGTTCATTACAGATGGAATATAGACTAGAGAGATTTAAACATCACCACCGATTGTTATGAACCCACCCTGACGTTAGTACTGGATAAGTCAGATCCTTGGCTTGATAGTTGACATTTTGGTTTGCTTTGGTTTTGAAAGCTGGTCTCTCACTAAAAAATATGCACTCAATGCAGCAGATTCAATTTGAATAATAAAACAGAAGTTATTTTTCACAAAAGATAAATTGAATAAACTACAGCATTTATTTATAAGTACAAAGATTTTTTAACAGTAAAAGTATAATCCTGTCAACCTTAGTGCAGACATTCAGAAGAAATTCAACAATGTTTGTACTGTAAACAAAACAAGCCACACTCACATAATACTCACGCAGAGCCCCTATCATCGAAAACCCCAGTAGGATTAAGTCTGTTGTGACTTCACCTTTTAGACTGGAACAGCAGGTAGCTTCTTCCTGGAGATATCACACACCTGAGCTTCAGCCTACTCAGGTTCATGTCGTATCTTCAGGGTTTTATCCCAGCTGGTATTCACTGAGGTAACGTAGTTCATAGTATATCCAGCCCTTAACAAAATCGCTGTTCTGCATGGTCATCCTGTGGCTTTTACCAAACCAGGTAAGGATGACAGTTTCCTTCCCTAAAGGACATTAGGGAATGTCAAAACCTCCAATACCTTCTTGCTCCCTCTGTCAAACTGATCTAGAACGTCATAGTCCATTTCCCAAATTCTGGACTCACATCTTCTTTTTCCAAAGTGAAGACAAACGTGAAATACTCATTTAAAATCCAACCAATATTCTCCAGCTCCTTGTATAGAGTGCCCCTTTGGTGCATAATGGATTCTATTTCCTTGCCTAGTTTTCCTCTTCCCTTTGCTGTACTTATTTAAATTCTTGGGATCCTCTCTAATTGCACCCACCAGTGTTTTTCCATGCTCCCTCTTTGCTCTCCTAACTGCTTCCTTAAATAACCCCCTGCACTTTCTAGAATCTACTTGGGCCACCATTTGCTTTGCAGCTTTTGTACCTGTTAAAAACCTCTCTTTTCCTTCTTATCTAGGCATCCAGGGTTGGATGGGCTTGTTGTTCCTACATTTTACCCTAAAAGGAACATGTTGGACCTATACCCTTGCTAGTTCCATTTTAAATGCTTCCCACTGTTTTCCTGTAGATTTACCCAGAAGTACATGTTCACAATCCACTTTGGACAGATCCTGCTTTATTTTAATAAAAACTGCTTTTGACCCCAAATCCAAATTCTTTTTTGCCATCCATCCACCTTTATTCAGTTCCACAACAAACTTAAAACAGACTGTAATAAAAACAGAAATTGTTGGAAAAGCTCAGCAGGCCTGGCAGCATCTGTGGAGGGAAATCAGAGTTAACATTTCTGAGGAAGGGTTCACTAGACCCGAAACACTAACTCCGATTTCTCTCCACAGATGCTGCCAGACTTGCTGAGCTTTTCCAACAAATTCTGTTTTTGTTTCTAAAATAGTCTGTTACTTCGAGGGGAGAAAATGGGTTAGTAGGATTGCTGATGGACTAGTAATCTAGAGACCAAGCTAAAGTTCTAGGCTTCTTGCTCACTCTCACAGATGATGAATTTGAATTTAAGAAAGACCTGGGATTAAAAGGCAATTGATGATCCTGAAACCATTGTGGGTTGTTGTGAAAGCCCATCTGGGTCACTAATGTTCTTCAGGGAAGGCAGTGGCCTACTGGTATTATCACTGGACTGTTAATCCAGAGACCCAGGTAATGTTCTGGGGACCCAACTTCGAATCCCGCCACAGCAGATGGTGGAATTTGAATTCAATAAATATCTGCAATTAAGAGTCTAATGATGACTGTGAATCCATTGTTGATTGTTGGAAAAACCCATCTGGGTCACTAATGTCCTTTAGGGAAGTGAACTGCCATCATTACCTGTTTTGGCCTACATGTGACTCCAGACCCACAACAATGTGTTTGACTCTGGGCAATTAAGGATGGGCAATAAATGCTACCTAGCCAGCGATGCCCTCATCCCATTAATGAATAAAAAATAGAAGGGACAGCAGAGTGGGATACAGTCAGAAAGGTGCTCGTCTGGGAGTCATCCACATTGACTCAGGGCTCAAAGGAGTCTCATAGTTTCAGGTTAAACATGGACAAGGAGACCTCCCTCAGCTAATGACTCAGTTCTGCTCCATGTTGACTAACACTTGAACGTAAGAACATAAGATCTAGGAGCAGGAGTAGGCCATCTGACCCCTCAACCCTGCCCTGCCATTTAATAAGATCATGGCTGATTTTATTGAGACTCAGCTCCACTTACCCGCCCACTCACCATAACCCTTAATCCCTTTACTGTTCAAAAATTTATCTATCCTTGTTTTAAAAACATTCAGCGAGGTAGCTTCAACTGCTTCACTGGGCAGAGAATTCCACAGATTCACAGCCCTTTGGGTGAAGAAGTTCCTCCTGACCTCAGTCCTACAGCTGCTTCCCTTTATTTTGAGGTGATGCCTTTTAGTCCTAGTTTCTCTTGCTAGCGGAAACAACCTCCCTGCTTCCACCTTATCTAGTCCCTTCATAATTGTTTCGATAAGATCTCCCCTCATTCTTCTGAATTCTGATGAGTATAATCCCAGTCTATTCAGTCTCTCCTCATAATCCAACCCTCTCAACTCTGGAATCAACCAAGTGAATCTCCTCTGCAGCCCCTCCAGCGCTAGTATATCTATTCCCAAGTAAGGAGACCAAAACTGCACACAGTATCCCAGGTGTGGCCTCACCAGGAGCCTATACAGCTGCAGCACAGCCTCCCTGTTTTTAAACTCCATCCCTTGAGCAGTGGCAGACAAAATTCCATTTGCCTTTTCAATTACCTGCTGCACCTGCAATCCTCCTTTTAGCGATTCATGCACAAGGACACCCAAGTCTCTGCACAGCAGCGTGCTGCAATTTTTTACCATTTAAAACATTGTCCATTTTGCTGTTATTCCAACAAAATGGATGACCTCACACTTACCAACATTGTACTCCATCTGCCAGACCTTTGCCCGCTCACTTAGACTATCTATATCCCTCTGCAGACTTTCAGTGTCTTCTGCACATTTTGCTCTACCACTCACCTTAGTGTCATTTGCAAATTTTGACACATCACACTTAGTCCCCAACTCCAAATCATATGTGTAAATTGTAAACAATTGCGGTCCCAACACTGATCCCTGAGGCACACCACTAGCCACTGACCGTCAACCAGAAAAAACACCCATTTACCCCTACTCTTTGCTTTCTACTGGTCAACCAATCCTCCATCCATGCCAATACATTACCTGTAATATCGT
Organism: Stegostoma tigrinum; assembly: GCF_030684315.1. NCBI lineage: Eukaryota > Metazoa > Chordata > Chondrichthyes > Orectolobiformes > Stegostomatidae > Stegostoma > Stegostoma tigrinum. The sequence goes on along the minus strand of NC_081362.1, from coordinate 97,883,988 downwards.
GCAAGTTTATCTTATATAGCAGCCTTTGGTGTGGCACCTTGTCAAATGCGTTCTGGAAACCCAGATACACCACATCCACTGGTTCCCCATTGTCCACCATGCAAATAATGTCCTCAAAGAATTCCACCGAATTAGTTAAACATGACCTACCCTTCATGAACCCATGCTGGGTGTTCCCAATGGGACAATTTATATCTAGATGTCTTGCTATTTCTTCCTTAATGATAGATTCAAGCATTTCCCCACTGCACACATTAAACTAACTGGCCAATAGTTACCTGCTTTTTGTCGACTTCCTTTTTTAAACAGTGGTGTCACATTGGCTGTTTTCTAATCTGCGCGAACCACCCCAGAGTCCAGTGAATTTTGGTAAATAATTACTAGTGCATTTGCTATTTCCCCCATCACCTCTTTTAGTACCCCAGGATGCATTTCATCAGGTTCGGGAGACGTGTCTACCTTTAGCCCCATTAGCTTGCCCAGTACTGCCCCCTTAGTGATAATGATAGTTTCCAACCTTCTTGCCATTAGTTTTTGGCATGTTAGTTGTGTCTTCCACTGTGAAGACTGACACGAAATAACTGTTTAATGTCTCAGCTGATAATGGAAACTGCAGATGCTGGAGAATCCAAGATAACAAAGTGTGGAGCTGGATGAACACAGCAGGCCAAGCAGCATCTCTGATGAAGGGTCTAGGCCCAAAACGTCAGCTTTTGTGCTCCTGAGGTGCTGCTTGGCCTGCTGTGTTCATCCAGCTCCACACTTTGTTATCTAATGTCTCAGCTATTTCCTCATTCCCAGTTATTAAATTGGCCTTCTCATCCTCTAAAGGACCAATGTTTACCTTCGCCACTCTTTTATGATTTACATATTTGTCGGAACTTTTGCTGCCTGTTTTTATATTCTGTGCTAGTTTACTCTCATAATCTATCTCATTTTTCTTTATAACTTATTTTGTGGCTTTCTGTTGACCTTTAAAGATTTCCCAGTCTACTAGTTTCTCACTACTCTTTGCTTTTATGTATGTTTTTTTTTCAATCTGATACTTTCCTTCATTTCCTTAGACATCCATGGCTGGCCCTCTCTTTTCCTACAGTTCTTATCACTGGAATATACTTCCGCTGAGCACTGTGAAAAATCGTTTTGAAAGTCCTCCACTGTTCCTCAACTGACCCATCATAAAGGTTTTGCTCCCATTCTCCCTTAGCTAACTCCTCCCTCCCTCATTCCTTCATAGTCTCCTTTGTTTAAGCAGAGGACATAGGGACTGGATTTAACCTTCTCACGCTCCATCTATATTTTAAATTCGACCATACTGTGATCGCTCCTTCCGAGAGGATCCCTAACTGTGAGATCATCAATTATTCCTGTCTCATTTTACAGGACTAGATCTCGGATAGCTCGCTCCCTCATCCATTCCATTACAGATTGTTCAAGGAAATTATCGCGGATGCATTCTATGAACCCCTTCTCAAGGCTGCCATGACCGACCTGGTTTGACCAGTTGATATGTAGATTAAAATCCCCCATGATAATTGCTGTCCCATTTTTACATGCATTAGCTGTTTCTACGTTTATTGCCTGCCCCACCATGATGTCATTATTTGGTGGCCTCTAGACCACACCTATCAGTGACTTCTTCTCCCTGCTATTCCTAATTTCCACCCAAATGGATTCAACGTTTTGTTCAGTAGAACCTGTATCATCTCTCACTACCGCCCTGATATCATTGTTAAAAAATCAGAGCAACACCACCTCCCTTACCTTCCTGTCCGTCCTCCCGAACAGTTTGATACCCCTGGATATTTAACTTCCAGTCATGACCATCCTGTAACCATGTCTCTGTAATGGCCACTAAATCATGCCCATTTGCCATTATTTGCACCGTCAACTCATGCACCTTGTTTCAAATGCTCCGAGCATTCAGATAAAGTGTCCTTATGCCAGTTTTTGCACCTCCGTTTTGGGTCCTATTACCTCCATTACTAACAGCTCTTGAGCTCTCCTTCCCTTTAACTTTTTTCCTAATTTTCAATGGAGTTGAAGCTTCCTCATTTCCTGCTAACCTGCTGCTTTGCCTTACATTAATTGTTATTCTCCTTCTACACTCACTTCTCCCTTCCCCCCCTACTTACTAGTTGAAAGTCCTATTGACCACCCCATTTAACCTTTTCGGCAGAACACTGGACCCGGCCCTATTCAGGTGGAGTCCATTCCAGTGGTACAGATCCCTCCTGTTCCAGAACTGATGCCAGTGCCCCATGAAAAGGAAACCCTCTTTCCCACACCACCCTTTTAGCCATGTGTTTACTTCCCTGATCCTTGCCTCCCTATGCCAATTTGCACGTGGCTCGGGCAGCAATCCAGAAATTATGACCCTTGAAGACCTGTTTTTTAATTTTGTTCCGAGCTTTTCCTAATCCCGAAACAGGTCTTTTTCCTTAGTCCTGCCTGTGTTCTTTGTACCTACATGGACCACAACAACTGGATCCTCCCCCGCCCTCTCCAGTATCCTCTCAGGCCGGTCAGAGATGTCTCGCACCCTGGCACTGGGCAGGCAACACACCATGCGGGATTCTCTATCCTGCTCGCAAAGGATACTGTCTATCCCCCGATGATGGAATCCCCTATAACTACAATCTGTCTTTTTGCTTCTTCCTCTTGAATGGCCTCCTGGACCATGGTGCCATGCTCAGTTGACTCATCCTTCCTGCAGTCCTGTTCCTCATCCACGCAGGCAGCAAGTTTCTCCTCCCGGATGTGCTACAGTGTTTGGAGTTTGGATTCCAGCTCATCAATTTTGAGCCAGAGCTCCTCAAGCAGCCAACACTTGCTGCAGATGAGGTCCCTGCCGTTCTCAATGGGATCAGCTAGCTCCCACATCATACAGCTACAACACACCAACTAGCCTGCCTTCTCTACTTAGTTAATTATTTAAAATTAATTAGTTTATTTTCAGTTATGCAGTGTTCACTGCACCAGTAAGTTTACTCTGTTATAGACTCCAGCTTTGCCTTCCAACCCACTCCCAGAGGATTTGGTGTCTAGGTGACCACCCTAAAAGATAACAAAGAGATTCGGGAAAAAAAAGCAAATAGTTTACCTGCTCAGCACACTTAGTTGTCATTATTAGGTTACAGGAGGTGGAAGGGTGGGAGACACCACGTATGTAGTGTCTCGGGTATTAGTTAACTCCCAAATTTATTGGGTGGAAGCTTACCTTCCCAGGTTTCCCTCACGCTTTCTCCCGGAATCCCACCTCTGAAACAACTTAAAGAAGCACTGAAGGAAGCGCTGAGAGCAGGAGGGGACAAAATAAACTCCGGGTGGGGGATTTCAATGTCTACCACCAAGAGTGGCTCGGCAGCAGCAGCACTACTCCAGCTGGTTGGGGCCTAAAGAACGTAGCTGCTAGACTGGATCTGTTAGGTTCTTGAGTAGATTTGTAGCCTGGGTTGTGGATGCTGTGATTGGTTTTCTTGCCGAGCTGGTTTCTTACTTTCTAGATGTTTCATTCTGCTGCTGGGTCACAAAAAGACATGACCAATACTCACTTATCTCCATTCATATGGAATAGGAGAACCACCAGTTCATTGGGACAACACCAGGATTCTTGGACAGGCCAAGCAGAGACAAGCTCGGGAATTCCTAGGGGTCTGCTTCTAAGAATGCCATCAATAAACCATAGAACTAGACCCTATATATGCAGCACTGCGAAGGAAAACTGGAAATGAAGTAATTGAATCCAACAGACCCCAGAGTTTAAATACCAGGTGGGAAAACACAACAGCGCTTCATCAGAGGCTGCACTGATGATGTGACCCAGCAGGGGAATGACACATCTGCGGAACAACCAACCATAGACTGGGTCTGCGGCGGGTGGTGAGGGAACCAGCAAGTGGGAAAAACATTCTTGACCTGACCCTTACCAATCTGCCAGCTGCAGTTGCATTGTCCATGACAGTAACGGTAAGAGTGACCATCACACAGAACAACCTCCATCATGTTGTGTGGCACTTCGCACAGATCTAGCGACTCGAGACTGGGCATCCAGGAGGCACTGTGGGCCACCAACAGCAGCACAATTGTACTCCAGAACAACCTGTAACCTCATGGCCCAGCATATCCCCCACTCAACCGTTACCATCAAGGATCAACCCTGGTTCAATGAAGAGCGCAGCAGGGCATGCCAGGAGCAGCACCAGGCATTCCTGAAGATGAGGAATCAACTTGGTGAAGCCACCAAACAGGACTACCTGCACACCAAACAGTGAAAGCGGCAAGTGATAGACAGAGCTGAGTGATCCTACAACCAACGGGTCAGATCCAAGCTCTGCAGTCCTGCCACATCCAGTTGTGAATGGTGGTGGACAATTAAACAATTCACTGGAGGAGGAGTCTGCACAAATATCCCCATCGTCAATGATGGAAGAGCCCAGCACATCAGTGCAAAAGATCAGGCTGAAGCATTCGCAGCAATCTTCAGCCAGAAGTGCTGAGTGGATGATCCATCTCAGCCTCCCCCAGTGGTCCCCAGCATCACAGATACCAGTCTTCAGCCAATTTGATTCACTCCAGGTGATATCAAGAAACAGTTGGAGACACTGGATCCTGCAAAGGCTATGGGCCCTGACAACATTCCAGCAATAGTACTGAAGACTTGTGCTCCAGAACTTGCCGCTCCCCTAGACAAGCTGTTCCAGTACAGTTACAGCACTGGGATCTACCAGATATGACCTGTACACAAAAAGCAGTAAAATCCAACCGGCCAATTACTGCCCCGTCAGTCTCCACTCCATCATCAGTAAAGTGATGGGAGGTGTCAGTAACAGAGCTATCGAGCAGCACCTGCTCAGCAATAACCTGGTCAGTGACGCCCAGTTTGGGTTCCGCCAGGGCCACTCAGCTCCTGACCTCATTACAGCCTCGGTTCAAACATGGACAAAAGAGCTGAATTCCAGAGGGTGAGGTGAGAGTGACAGCCCTTGATATCAAGGCTGCATTCAACCGAGTGCGGTATCAAGGAGCCCAGTAAAGGAATTATGCGCAAACTCTCCACCAGTTGGTATCATACCTGGCAAATAGGCAGATGGTTGTGGTTGCTGGTGGTCATGTGTAAGTTCAGTGCAGCAATTTACCAAGATGCCTTACACCCACAACCACTTCCATCTAGAAGGACAAGGGCAGCAGACACATGAAAACACAATCCCCTGCAAATTCCCCTCCAAGCCACTCACCATCATGATTTGAAAATATTCCCTCCCTAAGGATTTGATGTGTCAACTCACGGTACATGGACTGCAACAGTTCGAAGCAGCTCACCACCACCTTCTCAAAGGCAAACAGGGACAAGCAATAAATGCTGAGCCCAGCCAGTGTCACACGACACCAGGTTATACTCCGAGATAATGGGAACTGCAGATGCTGGAGAATCCAGGATAACAAAATGTGAAGCTGGATGAACACAGCAGGCCAAGCAGTATCTTAGGAGCACAAAAGCTGATGTTTTGGGCCTAGACCCTTCATCAGGAAAGGGGGATGGGGAGAGGGAACTGAAATAAATAGGGAGAGAGGGGGAGGCAGATCGAAGATGGATAGAGGAGAAGATAAGTGGAGAGGAGAGTATAGGTGGGGAGGTGGGGAGGGGATAGGTCAGTCCAGGGAGGACGGACAGGTCAAGGGGGTGGGATGAGGTTAGTAGGTAGGAAATGGAGGTGCGGCTTGAGGTGGGAGGAGGGGATAGGTGAGAGGAAGAACAGTTAGGGAGGCGGGGATGAGCTGGGCTGGTTTTGGGATGCAATGGGGGGAGGGGACGAGCTGGGCTGGTTTTGGGATGCAGTGGGGGAGGGGAGACTTTGACATGGCAACTCATATTCTGCTTGGGAACGCTGCAGCCCAATGGTATCAATGTGGATTTCACAAGCTTCAAAATCTCCCCTTCCCCCACCGCATCCCAAAACCAGTCCAACTTATCCCCACCCCCCCATCGCATCCCAGAACCAGCCCAGCTCGTCCCCGCCTCCCTAACTAGTTCTTCCTCTCGCCTATCCCCTTCTCCCACCTCAAGCCGCTGCTCCACTTCTTACCTACTAATCTCATCCCACCTCCTTGACCTGTCCGTCCTCCCCGGACTGACTATCCCCTCCCTACCTCCCCACCTATACTCTCCTCTCCACCTATCTTCTCTATTCATCTTCGGTTCACCTCCCCCTCTCTCCCTATTTATTTCAGAATCCTCTCCCCATCCCCCTTTTCTGATGAAGGGTCTAGGCCCGAAACGTCAGCTTTTGTGCTCCTAAGATGCTGCTGGGCCTGCTGTGTTCATCCAGCTTCACACTTTGTTATCTAGGTTATAGTCCAACAGGTTTATTTGAAACCACAAGCTGTCGGAGTCATACTCCTTCTTCAGGTGTTAGTGAGCGAGATAGTATCAGACACAGAATTTAGAAATAAAAGATCAACGGGGCACACCACTGATGAGGATGTACTAAACAAAGCTAAGCTGCTGTTAAATCTTTAATCAGTTACAAGGTTTTAATTGATTAATATGTATATATAAATACCTGAATTCCTTTCAAGTCATAGTCCTGAGAGAACTAAAGTTTCTATCAGTGTAAAGGAGAGGTGACATTTTCGGTCAGATAATGCATGTTAGGTGAGAGACCTTGCTTAGAATCTTGTCTTAAAATCTTAGAATTTCTGATGAAGGGTCTTGACCCGAAACGTCAGCTTTCCTGCTCCTCTGAAGCTGCTTGGCCTGCTGTGTTCATCCAGCTCTACACCGTGTTATCTCAGATTCTCCAGCATCTGCAGTTCCTACTATCTTTGTACCAGATTATCTAACCTTTCTTCACAGTTAAAAATACCCCCCATATCAGGCAATATCTTGATAAACCTTTTCTGTACCCTCTCCAAAACATCCACATTCGACAGGTAGCATGGTGTATGTTATATTTCATGTGTGGCCTAACTAAAGTTCTATAAAGTTGCAGTTTAGCTGCAAATATAAAGTTTAGTCAGGACAATTTGTAGTTCTCAAGTGCTATTAATGTCATTCAGCCTACCAAGGCACTTTACAGAAGATGTTCTCAATCCATGTGGACAGGCAGAGTTTGATCAGGGATAATCAGCATTAATTTTTCAGAGGGAGATCATGCCTACCAATTTTGATTGATTTTTTTCGAGGAGATGATCAGGTGTTTTGGTGAGGGCAGTGCAGTTGATGTAGTTCATACGGATTTCGGCAAAGCCTTTAAAAAGCACCACATGAGAGACTGATAAAGAGCATAAAAGCACATGGGATGCAGGGTATCCTGGCAAGCTGGATACAAAATTGGCTTGGTGGTAGGCGACAGAGAGTGATGGTAAAAGGCTGTTGTGTGACTGGAGGCCAGTTTCCAGTGACATAGCACAAGGATCAGTGCTGGGTCTCTTATTACTTGTGATATTCGTTAATGACAAAGGTGAGAATATGGATGGAGTGATAAGTAAGTTTTTGGCTGGGTGACTAACAATGAGGAGGAGGATCTTAGGTTAGAAGAGGATAAAGAAGGAATGATAATAGGTCAGATAGGCAGATCAATGACAGACGGAGTTTAACCTTGAAAGAGTATGAGATGATGCATTTTGGAAGAAATAGCAAGACCAGGGAGTACTCAATGATCTAGGACACTAGGAACCTCAGAGGGATAGAGGGATCTTGAGATACTTATCCACAAGTCCCTGAAGGTGTCAGGATGGGTTAATTGGGTAGTTACAATGGCAAACAGGACACTTTCCTTCATCACATGAAGCATGTTAATCCAGAGATCCAGATAATGGGACCCCGATTTGAATCCCACCACGGCAGACAGTGGAATTAGAATTCATCAGTATCTGGAAGTAAGGATCTAATGATGATCATAAATCCGTTGTTGATAGTCGGAAAAGCCCATCTAGCTCACTAATGTCTTTTAGGAAAGAAACTGCCATCCTTACCTGGCTTGGCCTACATGTGACTCCAGACCCACAGCAATGTGGTTGCCTCTGAACTATCTGGGCAATTAGGGATGGGCATTAAATGCTGCCTGTCCTGGCCAATGATGCCCACATCTGGTGAATGAATAAAGAAAAACAAAAGGGCGGGGAGGTTACATTGGGTAGACTGGAGCTGGAGTACTGTGTGCAATTCTAGTCACCACACTATAGAAAGGATTGCACTAGAGGTTGGAACGGGCATGGAGAAAATTAAACGAAAGCAGCTGTTTCCCTCAGTTGAATGATCAGTAACAAGGGAGTGATAATGGGAACTGCAGATGCTAGAGAATCCAAGATAATAAAATGTGAGGCTGGATGAACACAGCAGGCCCAGCAGCATCTCAGGAGCACAATTTTAAGATGAAAAACAAGAAGCTTAGAATGTAGGTGAGAAGAAAACCTCACAACATTTAAAAAGTAGTTGGATGAGCACTTCAAATGTCACAACATTCAAGGCCATGGGCCTAGTGCTGGAACATGGGATCTGTATAGGTTTCGTGTAGTTTTGACAGCACAGACTTGATAGGCCAAAGGGCCTCTTCTATGCTTTTGACTCTATGACTTTAAATCAAGTGCAGATAAAATTGCAGCAGCTTTGTCTCAAGCTCCAGCAAGTGTTTGGTTTCTCCAAAGGACTTGTCATTGGAGACTGATGTAAGTAAGATTTTGTGGCATTTAAGTCATGTTATTTCCCTAAACTGCAAAACTCAGGATTATGTATCACCTGTTAGGGATTCCCTGTCTCTTCACCTCCTCTCTCTCATCTCCCTCCCTCCTGCTCCCTACCCACTCTACCCCTCCCAGAACTGTACTGGCCAGGAGTTGATTATAAATGAGGAACTAAATGAGGTTTGGTGAGTGGCTGCTGATAACTACAGTTTTTTTGTCTTTGGCAGGATTTGCTCATGGAGCTGCAGTTTCTGGTGTTATAGGAGTGAAGAAGCCACAGTTTGACATTTGGGGTACAACAGTGAATTTTGCCAGTCGTATGGACAGCACTGGCATCAGTGGCAAGATACAAGTGCCAAAGGAAACCTCCAGTGTTCTTGAGACCCGTGGCTTTTCTCTCCGATACAGGGGCCAGGTTTTTATCAAGGGTATGTCTGAGACATTTGGTAAAGTTGAGACATATTTCCTGGAAGGGAGAGTCACACAGGTAGCAACACCCAGGTGGATGAGGAGGCAAAGTGCACAGCACTCCTTTTCTGTTATCCTGTCAGGATTATCCCAGAAAAGTTCGCCAGCGTGGTACCCTCTATGAGTGGATAAATGATGCAAGGACAAATCGAACACATGGTCCAAGTGCTTTGGACTCGTTGGGAATTTCAGCTTCAGGAAAGCTGCTACCAAATTTAAATACTTTCAAACTGTCATGGACAAAATAATGTTGTGAATTTATTGAGGAAAGACAATGTAAATGGTTATATATAACTGGACTGGACTGTGATTAGATAGAATGGTGCAAGACCAGGCTGTGAAAGGACACTACAGTCCTTGCATCAACAATTTTGTCATGGTACAAATGCAATGAATGGGTAAATGCTGAGAATAACATCCTCAAGAAGGTGTGAGGTTCCCACAGCATGTTCTCAATGAGGTGATGCCGGCTCAGTTCAAAGTTGGCCTGCTTGAGTTGGGGATGTGCAGCTTGGCTTCCAGTGATTAAATCCCAGAGCCAGCTGATGATACCAGCAGTGCCATTTAGCAGCGCTGGCTGAGGACTGAAGTGGGCAGAGCAGTGGTGTGGCTTGGTCACTGTCTTGCACTGTGAGCTCAGAATGTGGATGAAGTGCTGATGGAGCAGGTACCCAATGAACCACACCCTAACACAGACTGCAATCTGCACAACAGCATGTGGAAATGGGAGATTGATAGGAGAAAATAAAAATCCGAGGGAAATAAAGACTATGGGATTATATAAATGTGTTAGCAAACTATAGATGTATCAATTCATACCACAACATTTGTACCATTGTTACAATACCTGAATATAGTATACAAAGGAATATGTCTTGAATTAATGAGAATTTTATAGAGATGAGGGTTGGGATGGATATTGCTACATGGGGAGGAATAGCTGTGTTGATGATGGTTACACAGAGCATTTACATTGCAAACAATAGGTAAAACAGTCTTGGATATTAAATCAGGCTTTAAAGAAATTGGGTAATCTTGTACTGAAATCATTTTATTACAGCATTCCCATTGCCTTATCAAGAATTCGGTTGCTGTGGGTCATAGGAAGCTAAGGGCGTGACGATCAACAGTGGAGCAATTCAAATCGGGATGTACAGGAGGGCCAGAGTTGGAGAAGACTGCAAGATCTCAGGGTGCTGTACAGCTGGAGGAGGCTTAATGTAGGGGAGCCATCCTGAGGGTAAAAGGGATTGGGTAGAATGGGTGGAGAGGCAAGAGGAGGAAGAGGGAAAGAGTGCGGTACAGATATCACAGAGGGCATAGCATGGGAAGGAGTTACATCAGGAAAGTATCCTTCTGAGAAACAGTCAGCCTGTTTTACCCTGGCCCACACAGCCACTCAGCTCCAATCCAACATACTGCTACAGATTGGGAGCAATTGTTCCACAAAAAGGGCACAGCAGACATGTGGAGGCTATTTAAGGAGCAGATGTTGCGAGTGATGTATAAATTTGTTCCTCTGAGACAGGTAAGAAGGCGTAAGATTAAGGAGCCTTGGATGACAGGTAGAGAGGTGCTTCTTGTCAAAAAGAAAAAGGCAGCTTACTTAAGGTGGAGGAAGCAAGGGTCTAGCACAGCTTTAGAGGATTACAGGCTTGCTCGGAAGGAGCTCAAAAGTGGACTGAGGAGGGCCAGGAGGGGGCACGACAAAGGCTTGGCAGGAAGGATTAGGGAGAACCAGAAGGCATTTTACTCATATGTGAGGAATAAGAGAATGATCAGGGAGAAGGTAGGGCCGATCAGGGATAGCGTAGGGAACTTGTGCGTGGAGTCTGAGCAGATAGGGGAAGCCCTAATGAGTTTTTTGCTTCAGTTTTCACTAAGGAAAGGGACCTTGTTGTGAATGAGAACTTTGAGGAGCAGGAAAACAGGCTTGAACAGATCAAGATTGAAGACGTTGATGTGCTGGAAATTTTGGCAAACATTAAGATTGATAAGTCCCCAGGGCCAGACTAGATTTATCCTAGGTTGCTCCAGGAAGCAAGAAAGGAGGTTGCTTAGCCACTGGCAAAGATCTTTGCTTCCTCACTCTCCACGGGAGTCGTACCGGGGGATTGGAGGGAGGAAAATGTTGTTCCTCTTTTCAAGAAAGGGAATAGGGAAATCCCTGGAAATTACAGACCAGTCAGTCTTACGTCTGTGGTCAGCAAGGTTTTGGAAAGAATTCTGAGGGATAGGATTTATGACTATTTGGAAAAGCATAGCATGATTAAAGGGAGTCAGCATGGCTTTGTGAGGGGCAGGTCATGCCTTACAAATCTTGTTGAGTTCTTTGAGGAAGTCACGAGACAGGTTGACGAGGGTCGAGCAGTGGATGTGGTGTACATGGACTTTAGCAAGGCATTTGATCAGGTTCCCCATGGCAGGCTCATTCATAAAGTCAGGAGGTATGGGATACAGGGTGATTTGGCTGTCTGGATTCAGAATTGGTTGGCTGACAGGAGGCAGAGAGTGCTTGTAGATGGTAAGTATTCTGCCTGGAGGTCAGTGCTGAGTGGTGTCCCGCAGGGCTCTGTTCTTGGGCCTCTGCTCTTTGTAGTTTTTATAAATGACTTGGATGAGGAGCAGGTGGAGGTTGAGGGGTGGGTTAGTATGTTTGCTGATGACACAAAGGTTGGAGGTGCCGTTGATAGTATCGAGGGCTATTGCAGGCTTCAGTGAGACATTGACAGAATGCAGAGCTGGGCTGAGAAATGGCAGATGGAGTTCAACCTGGATAAATGTGAAGTGATGCATTTTGGAAGGTCGAACTTAAATGCTGAATATAGGATTAAAGGCAGGATTCTCGGCAGTGTGGAGGAACAGCGGGATCTTGGTGTTCAAGTGCATAGCTCCCTCAAAGTTGCCACCCAGGTGGATAAGGTTGTTAAGAAAGCATATGGTGTTTTGGCTTTCATTAACAGGGGGATCGAGTTTAAGAGCTGCGAGTTTATGCTGCAGCTCTACAAAACCCTGGTGAGACCACACTTGGAATATTGTGTCCAGTTCTGGTCGCCCTATTATAGGAAAGATGTGGAGGCTTTGGAGAGGGTGCAAAGGAGGTTTACCAGGATGCGGCCTGGACTGGAGAGCTTGTCTTACGAGGAGAGGTTGACTAAGCTCGGACTTTTCTCTCTGGAGAGAAGGAGGAAGAGAGGTGACCTGATCGAGGTGTACAAGGTAATGAGAGGCATTGATAGAGTCGATAGCCAGAGACTTTTCCCCAGGGCAGGATTGACTGCCACGAGGGGTCATAGTTTTAAGGAGTTAGGAGGAAGATATAGAGGAGACGTCAGACGGAGGTTCTTCACCCAGAGAGTTGTGAGCGCATGGAATAGTTTGCCAGTGGTAGTCGTGGAAGCGGAGTCATTAGTGACATTTAAGCGACTGCTGGACATGCACATGGACAGCAGTGAATTGAGGGGAATGTAGGTTAGGTTATTTTATTTTTGAATTAGGATTATTCCACGGCACAACATCGTGGGCCGAAGGGCCTGTACTGTGTTGTACTTTTCTATGTTCTATGTTCTATGTTCATCCTGAATTATGCCCTGGGACTCAACCTGCATCAGTTGTTGTGGACCATGATGCAGGTCCCTTGTTGCGGACAATGATGCAGGTCCCTTGTTGTGGACCATGATGCAGGTCCCTTGTTGTGGACCATGATGCAGGTCCCTTGTTGTGGACAATGATGCAGGTCCCTTGTTGCAGACAATGATGCAGGTCCCTTGTTGTGGACCATGATGCAGGTCCCTTGTTGTGGACAATGATGCAGGTCCCTTGTTGTGGACCATGATGCAGGTCCCTTGTTGCGGACAATGATGCAGGTCCCTTGTTGTGGACCATGATGCAGGTCCCTTGTTGTGGACCATGATGCAGGTCCCTTGTTGCGGACAATGATGCAGGTCCCTTGTTGCGGACCATGATGCAGGTCCCTTGTTGTGGACCATGATGCAGGTCCCTTGTTGCGGACAATGATGCAGGTCCCTTGTTGCGGACAATGATGCAGGTCCCTTGTTGCGGACCATGATGCAGGTCCCTTGTTGTGGACCGTGTTGCAGGTCCCTTGTTGTGGACAATGATGCAGGTCCCTTGTTGTGGACCGTGTTGCAGGTCCCTTGTTGTGGACAATGATGCAGGTCCCTTGTTGTGGACAATGATGCAGGTGCCTTGTTGTGGACCATGATGCAGGTCCCTTGTTGTGGACCGTGTTGCAGGTCCCTTGTTGTGGACAATGATGCAGGTCCCTTGTTTTGGACCATGATGCAGGTCCCTTGTTGTGGACCACGATGAAGGTCCCTTGTTGCGGATCATGCTGCAGATCCCTTGTTGTGGACAATGATGCAGGTCCCTTGTTGTGGACCACGATGAAGGTCCCTTGTTGTGGACCACGATGAAGGTCCCTTGTTGCGGATCATGCTGCAGGTCCCTTGTTGTGGACGATGATGCAGGTCCCTGTCTGCGGACCGTGTTGCAGGTCCCTGTCTGCGGACCGTGTTGCAGGTCCCTGTCTGCGGACCGTGTTGCAGGTCCCTGTCTGTGGACCGTGCTGCATCCTGAGCCTTTTTCTCCAGGTAAATGAACCCATGTTCAGGGTAATACTGAAGACAATGTTTCAAACCAGGCCTGGCTGTTAAGATGACAAAGGGTGGAACTGGATGAATGAGGGTTAGGGTTAATGGCAATGCATGTGAATATCTATGCACAGCATTAGTGTTTGATAAATTCTGACTCAAAAACCCTTCCAGACAGTGAATTCTCAACACTCTTCATCCCCTGAGTGATACCTGTTAGCATCTGAACCAGCCCAAAGACTGAATAGCAATCCATTGTAGACAATTTTATAATGCATTTTTATGATTACTAACTTGGAGAAACCACAAAGGAAATGAGCAGGATATAGTAACCAGAACATTCTGTATGATACCCATCTGAGAAAGCAGTTTAGCAATGTTCCAGTCTAATGTCAGACACAGCTGCAGCCAGTGCCATCACGTCCAATGCATGGGCCAAATTCTGGCAAGTGGGACTTTTGCAGTGAGATCATTGTTGGCTGGTGCAGATGTTTCAGTCAGTCAGGCTTGGTCCAGGGCAGAGTTTGATTTGGGGTCATCGTTTGGGTATGAGGTCTATACGTTAAAAAGAAAATGTTTCTGTCAGGCTGGAGTTGTTCGCTCATGTCACCCAGTATCCCATCGTTGACTGTTAATAGTGAATAAATCAATGGGAGCGATTGGCAAAGCCATTGGGAGTGCAGAAGGCAGCAAATGAAGCAGATGATGATCAGCTGGCCAAAATGTGGGCTGGAAAAGATGAGGGCAAGGTAGGAGTGAAAGCATTCATATCCTATTGAGGCATGAGTGGAAAGGAGTGAAATACCCAGAAAGACCCAGGATTATGCCTGGAGGTATGAGACAGTAGCTACAGGAGAAGTAAGGAATTGCTGGGAAACAGGAAACAACTTTCATGCTGCTGTATTCTATGCAGGATTAATGAAGGCAAGCATCCAATACGTCTCCCTAACCACCTTATCGACATGCCCACTACTTTTAGAAATCTTTGGGTGTGCACACCATTTTCTCTTCAATCTTCAGTACTTTCCAACATCCAACAATTCACACTGTAAATCCTTTACCTTGTTAGCTCTTCCAAAGTTATTTACCTCAATATTTTCCAAGTTGAATTCCATTTGCCACCACTCGGCCCACCTGACCAGTCAACTCATATCCTCCAGCAGTTGGAAGCTATTCACCTCACTATTTACCATGCTGCCATGGAGTGTAGTGATATTGTAACTGGGCTGATGAGCCAGAGACACAGGTAATGTTCTGCAAACCTGCATTTGAATTCCACCATGGCAGATCATGAAATTTGAATTCAGTAAAAATCTGGAATTAAGAGTCTAATTTGACCTTGTTACCACTGTTTATTGCTGAAAAAAATTATTTTACTGAGAGATAGTAGGAACTGCAGATGCTGGAGAATCTGAGATAACAAGGTGTAGAGCTGGATGGACACAGCAGGCCAAGCAGCATCTCAGGAGCAGGAAGGCTGATGTTTCGGGTCTGGACTCCTCTTTGGAAATGCACATGGCACTGGGAGCAATCCAGATATTACTACTCTCAAGCATCTACTTTTTAACCTCCTGACTAATTTCCTATATTCTCTCCTCAGAAACTTGTCCCTTTCTCTACCAATGTCATTAGTACCAATGTGTATAATGACCCTCTGGTTACTTTCCCCATTGAGCATACTGTGCACCCTCTCTGAAACATCCTTGATCCTGGCATCAGGGAGGCAACACACCATTCTAATGTCTTGTTGTCGGCTGCAGAAGTGCCTGCCTGTGCCCCTGACTAGAGAGTTCCCTATCACAATCGATCGTTTGGAACGTGACATACCCCTCCTTACAGTGGAGCCAGTCTCAGCATCAGAAACTTGGCCCTCAGTGCTACATTCCCCTGGGAGTCCATCACCTCCTACATTTTCCAAAGCAGCACGCTTATTTGAGATGGGGATAGCCACATCATACCTCTCAGGATGTTCATCTTGGTGTTTACCATTGACCAGAAACTGAACTGGACAAAATATTTTTGGCAATTTTTGTTTCATAATATCTTTTAATCACTCAAACTGTTTAATGATCCTTTGCTGGTCTTTTCACCTTTCCCCTTCAGTAAAATCTGTGCAAAAACATCTTTAGAACATAGAACATAGAACATTACAGCACAGTACAGGCCCTTCGGCCCTCGATGTTGTGCCGACCTGTCATACCGATCTCAAGCCCATCTAACCTACACTATTCCATGTACGTCCATATGCTTATCCAATGACGACTTAAATGTACCTAAAGTTGGCGAATCTACTATCGTTGCAGGCAAAGCGTTCCATTCTCTTACTACTCTCTGAGTAAAGAAACCACCTCTGACATCTGTCCTATATCTTTCACCCCTCAATTTAAAGCTATGCCCCCTCATGCTCGCCGTCACCATCCTAGGAAAAAGGCTCTCCCTATCCACCCTATCTAACCCTCTGATTATTTTATATGTTTCAATTAAGTCACCTCTCAACCTTCTTCTCTCTAATGAAAACAGCCTCAAGTCCCTCAGCCTTTCCTCGTAAGACCTTCCCTCCATACTAGGCAACATCCTAGTAAATCTCCTCTGCACCCTTTCCAAAGCTTCCACATCCCTCTTATAATGCGGTGACCAGAACTGTACGCAATACTCCAAGTACGGCCGCACCAGAATTTTGTACAGCTTCACCATAACCTCTTGTTTCCGGAACTCGATCCCTCTATTAATAAAAGCTGGTATGGAGGGAAGGTCTTATGAAGAAAGGCTGAGGGACTTGAGGCTGTTTCCATTAGAGAGAAGAAGGTTGAGAGGTGACTTAATTGAAACATCTTTGTTGACTATTTTAGTTTTATACTGGCCCTTTGAGGTATGTATGTCCACCAATCCCTTGGGATAATGGGGTAGCTCGATAAATTGGTCAAGAAACAAACCTGGGATTCTTGCCTTTATTAGAGTTTTACAGCAGGGACATTATGCTGGAACTGTCTAAAATGTTGGTTAGGTCACAGCTAGAGTATTGTGAGCAGTTCTGGAACCCACATTGTAGGAGAGGTGAGACAGCACGGAAGAGGGTGCAGAGGGGGATTTACCAGGATTGTGCCTGGGCGGGAGAGTTTGTTACAGAGAGATTAGATAGGGGTTGTTTTCCTTAGAGCCGAGGAGACTGAGGGGGGACATGATTAAGATGTATGAGGTTGTGAGAAACATAGAAATGGGACACAGGAAGGACCTAATTCCCTTGTGGAGCAATCAGTGATCAGGGGCACAGATTTAAGGGAAGGGACAAGGGATTTAGAGGCGATGTGAGGAACAATATTTTGCCACAGGGTGGTGGTAATGTGGAACTTACTGGGGTTGTGGAGGCAGAAATCCTCATTTAATCAATATTTAGATGTCAAGGCATACAAATCTTTGGAGCAAATGCTGGAAATTGGATTAGAATAGTTGCTTCTTTTATCACGATCAAATAGTCAATGGGCCTTTTTCTAAGCTGTAGAACACTTTGATTCTGTGACTCTGTGACTCTGCAAGGCACAAGTCAGGAGTGTGATGGAATATTCCCCACTTGTCTGGATGAGTGCACACCCACAACACTGCAGAAGCTTGAAACCATCCGGGACAAAGCAGCCGCTTGATTGGCACCACATCCACAAACATCCCACTCCTTCTACCACCGACGCTCAGTAGCAGCAGTGTGTACTATCTACAAGATGCACTGCAGAAACTCAACAAACATCCTCAGACAGCACCTTTCAAACCCATGACCACTTCCATCTCGAAGGACAAGGCAACAGATACATGGGAACACCACCTCTTCCAAGTTGCTCACCATCCTGACTTGGTTAATATATTGCTGTTCCTTCAATGTCGCTGTGTCAAATCCTGGAATTCCCCCGCTAATGACATTGTGGTTCAACCCACAGCAGGTGGACTGCAGCAGTTCAAGAATACAGCTCACCCCCACCTTCTCAAAGGGGCAACTAGCTGTGAGTCCCATAGATTCACTACACTCTGAATAAAAAGATTCCTCATTTCAGTTCTAAATTATTGTCCCTTCATGCTGTGCCCTCGGGTCCTAGTACCTTTTACTAGTGGAGACAGCTTCTGCATATCCTATCTGTCCAGGTTGTAGTGATTGTAACGAGGTCAGCCAAATCAACCTTGTAGAATATGAGTTCCCTGATTGGGGCACTTAACCTGGTCCAATTAGGGAACCCTGCCTGACAGATGCAAACAAGAGGGTCAGACACCCTGTTCACTCCGAAAGCTGGCTCTGATAAAGCCAGACCAATATTAAGTCCTATATATGTGCAAATAAAAGGTGATCTGATTCTGGGAGACTGGTTTTTGTGAAGTTATTTCAGTGGTGATGAGAGACAAAAATAGGCTCCTGAATAAATTTGCTCACAACAGTCGCCTTTGAGTTGGATAAACATTTCTGGTATCATGCTGTTACTTGGGAAGTTACTTGGCTTGTCTGATCCTGCCGTTGAAGACTTTCTCCAGTATGTAGAAGAAAGAGTAAAATTCCTCCACTAAAAATGCAGAGTTACAATGTGTACTTTCTACCATAAGGGAGCAGAAATGGAGCAATATGGTTTTTAATGTCTTCTGAGCAAATGACATTGGGACAAATGAAAAGAAATAAGTAATTCTCCTGACAACTTGCGGACCTGCAGCTTTTTCAGTTATTAGGATACTAATGTTTCCTAAGGCCCCAGATATTAAACATTTTTGAGAGTTGACGGATTTAATTAAGGCATATTAGAGCCCAAGCTGCCTCTAATTCTGAGACACCATCAATTTCACTCTGCAGTTCAAGAACTAGTGGAACCTGTGTCAGGATTTTTAACTAGATTAAGATGACTGGAAGAGGAATGTGACTTTGGGCTGTTGAGAGACCGTTTGGCACGTGGAGGATTGATGATATAAAAGCGGCTACTAGCTGAAGCCCAACTGGACCTTCAAAAGGCGCCACAACTGGTTTCTACATTAGAAAATGCAGCAAATGGAGCGGCTGAGCTGCAGGGTATTCTGACGCAAGTGGACACCTCATCAGGCCGACTGAGCTTGGGGAACACCAATCAAGTGAAAGCAGTTGCATAGCCTCATTCAGGACATATCCTGAACACAGGTACTCTAGGTCAGCCCACAGCAAAACCCCAAAACAAAGCCAAGCCTTGGCCAAATTGTTAAAAGTTTCTTTGGAATCCAGGCCAGTAAGCCATTGTAGAAGCTGCTACAATGTGGACTTGAGATGGTAAAGGAGTCTAACGAGACCTAAATAGAGTAAGAGAACTCAAAAGGCCGGTATCCAGGAGAGTGCTCATCCTGGGAAGTCCACCTATGTCCAGTTTGGAACAGTTAAATTGCTCAGCAACATCCAAACCAGAACCAATAAAAATAAACAAGATAACAAGGTGTGGAGCTGGATGTACGCAGCAGGCCAAGCAGCCTCTTAGGAGCAGGAAGGCTGACATTTCAGGCCTAGACCCTTCATCAGAATCTCTGAACCAATAAAAATAAAGGTCTGATTAAATGGTCACCTGGTTCTAATGGATGTCGACACTGGTTGTGGCTGTATCAGTGATTACAGAACCAGAATTTAACAAAACACACTCTGCACTCAAGCCCTTGTCCGGACTGAGAACCTGTACCAGGCAGCCTGTACTGGTTAAGGGTACAATTTCAGTTCCAGTCTCTTAGGAGATGCAGCTGGTTCAGTCACCACTGATTGTATTATAAGGCTCAGGCCTAAGCTAGATGGGGTGGAATTGGTTGAGAATGATTGATTCACCTGGATTAGCTCAATATTTTTGATTAGAAAATGGATGCCTGAATGAAGTCTTAATTAAATACACGGCAGTTTTTCAGGAAGGTTGAGGGACTATCAAATGAGCCAAGGTCCCTTTACATATTGACCAGGAAGCAAATTCAGGATTCTGCAAGGCCCAGCCAGTGCCAAAAGTAGAGGCAGAAATCAGGAGGCCAGAAAGTGAAGGAATAATCAAACCAGTCCAGTTTGCGGAACGGGCAACACCGGTCATGCTGATAGTGAAGCCCAATGGGTTGGTATGTCTTTGTGGAGATTTTAAACAAACGCTAAATCACTTTTCACAGGAGATAAATACCCAATCCCTGGCATAGAGGATTTATACACAAAGCTGACAGGGGTGGTGGGAGCAGGCTCTGTCCTTCCCAAACATGAGCCATGTGTACTTTGAATTGCAATCAGGTAAAGGTTCCAAGAAATATGCAACAAATGTCACTCATTAGGGTTTGTACCAGTATACAAGACTGTCTTTTGGAGTATTTGATGGTGAATGATGGAGAACATTTTATAATGTGTACCCCAGGTTGCCAATTATCTGGAAGATATGCTAATAACAAGGAAGACCAATAAAATACATTTAGAGAATTGGGTAATAGTTTTTAGATGGTTCTCCAAGGCAGCCATACGCCTTGGGAGGAAGAAATGTGTGTTCCAGGAACCGCCCTCCCCCCACCCAAGTGACCTATTTGTGCTACAGAGCCAACAAGACCGGGTTACACCTGTTGGCTTTTTAAGTGAGGGTGATCCGAGTTCCCTGGCTCCCACATTGTACCACAGTTTCGGTCTTACCTTGCACTGGTGAATTATGATGGAAAGTTCATACAGAACCTGTCCTCCAGCCTGGCTGCCTTACACCTGCTCTTGAAAAAACAGTCAGCCTTGGAGATGGCCTCACGGCCAAGACCTCGCATTTCGGGAAATGAAAAAAGCACCTATCATTGTCTAAGGTGTTGGCCTACTACAATCCCAAGCGAGACGTGGTGCTAACATCTAATGTGTCTCCATAGGGTATCAGTGTATTGTTCGCTCACACATGGTTCAGTGACAGAGGTCCCCACCGACCCCACCATGGCCTGGGTAGCATCTTCCTGTTTTCGGAAGACTGTTGTAAAGTATTAATTTAACACCTCAGCCGTTCCCTCATCCTCATGTAAATTCCCTGTTGTGTCCCTAATTGGATCCACTCTTTTTAATACCTTTGCAAAAGGCAAGTATGTGCTTTCCCTGTACTCATAATTTGAAAGATTTCCCAAACAGATTTCTTTAAAAACACATGAATGTTTGTTCAATCAAAATTTATTCCATGAAGATGCAGAATTGGTTAACACACAGTTTATTGGATGAATATACAAATGCTTTCTTGAAATAAACTCAAGAGCACCCACACAAACAGACATCGATTCACAGCATGAAAAGGGGCAAAAATGAATTTCTAACAGGAAAGATTCATTTTGAGAAGATACACTTTGACCAATAAACTTTAGCTCTCAAAGGCAAAAAAAGTTTGAGATGTTCAGGGTTTTTTTTAAATTTGATTCATCGTCACATGTACAAGAGATCCAGTGATTAGCATTGTATTACGTGCCATCCAGACAAATCATACTTTACATAAGTACATCAGGGTAACAGGATGCAGAATATAGTGTTACAGCTACAGAGAAAGATCAACTCTAATATATGAGCTGTCCATTCATAAGGCTGATAACAGCAGGGAAGAAGATGTTCTTAAATCTGTTAGTATGTGTTTTCAAACTTTTGTATCCGCTGCCCGTTGGACGAGGATGGGGAAGACAGTATAACCAGGGTGGTGGTGGGGTCTTTGATGATGTTGGCTGCTTTCCTGAACCAGTGGCAAGTATAGACAGAGGCAATGGAAGGAAGGCTGGTTTCCATGATGGACTGGGCTGTATTCATGACTCTCTGTAATTTCTTAACAGTTCTGAGCAGAGCAGGTGCCAAGCCATGCTGTATGCATCTGGACAGAATGTTTTCTATAGTGCATCTATACAAATTGGTAAGAGTCCTTACTGAAATGCTGGATTTCCTTAGCCTCCTGATGAAGTAGAGGTGTTGGTGTGTTTTCATGACTAGAGCATTGACGTGGATGGACAAAGACAGATCATCAGTGATTGTTACCCCTAGGAACTTGAAGCTTTTGACCTCCTACTCCACAGCACTATTGCTACAGACAGGGCTGTCTCGTCCACTCTGTTTCCTGAAGTTGCTGACCGGCTACTTTGTTTTGCTGATATTGAGGGAGAGATTGTTATCTTTACACCTTGCCACTGAATACTCAATCTCTTTCCCATATTCTGTCTCGTCATTGTTTGAAATCCGACCCACTATGATGGTGTCATCAGCAAACTTGCAAATGGAGTTCAAGGCGAATTTGGCCACACAGTTTTAAGGGATATAATGAGTACAGTAAGGGGCTGAGTACGCAGTCTTGTAGGCAGCACAGAGTGGGAGCTGATGTGGGGTCCTGGCACACGTAGTCTCCAAGCTGAGCCTATGCCTCAGGGACCTTTGCCTCCTGAAAGGTCATTGGTAAAAATCCTTCATTCTGTTTCCTGTGCAGGCTCAGTGGGTAATCAGGTGTCGCATGGGATCCACCAGAACGCTGCTGCTGATACAGAAGGCTCAAGCTGAGCAGCTCCTTTCTTCCAGCACTTTCCCCAACTGAAAATCCAAGACAGCAGAACACTATTTAAATAGAACAGGCATAAAGCCCCATTAAAAAAGAAACAGATGTCTTCGCTGAAGGCAATTCAGAGTAACCAGCACCAACAATTGTCTGGAACCATGTGATTTCCAAGAAATGCCATACTAAAAAAAAGTTCCTCTTCCCTTTTATTGACTTCTTTAAAATGAACCATCCAGGTATCCTCCTCATGGGAGAATGATCAAGGAGATTAAGTCACAGGGGATCCACAGTGAGCTGGTAAGTTGAATACAAAACTAGCTTGGCCATAGAAGACAGAGGATATCTGTGGAGGGATGTTTTTCTGACTGGAGGTCTGTGACCTGTGTTATTCCAAAGGGATCAGTGCTGGGACTTCTGTTGTTTGTAATACAGATAAATGATGACAAAGAGGATGTACTGCACTGACAGAGGATTAGCACTGAGGAAACGCCACAGTGGTGAAGATACCAACTTTTAATGAGATGGTTAGAAAGTCTGCCCATTTAGGTAGGTTTTAAATTCCCAGCATTTTAATTTGCTTCTGAATTCACATCTTAAGAAATAGGAGTCCCAGTAGACCGCTTGGTCCTTTGAGCTTACTTGATGATTTCCTAAGATCATGTTTGATCTGATTTTGGATTTGTCTTCTGTGTCCTGTCTCTCTCCCTTGCCATTTGTTTTGTTTCTTGATCCAAAATCTGTTTTAACTCAGCCTTGAACCCACAAATGCACTGCTCTCAGGAGTGAAGAATTCCAAAAATCCATCAGAGAAGAAATTCCTCCTCACCTCTGTCCCAAATCAGAGCCCCTTCTTGTTAACCAGTTCTAGACTCCTTCAGGACAGGAAACATCTTTCCAGCATTTACCCTGTCAAGATCCCCCACCCTCAGGCCTGGAAACATTCCAAGGACATCACCTCCCATTCTTTGAAATTCCCCTGGCCTGAAAGCTCCATACATACACCCTAATTGTCTGTAATGTATTTTGGGAAGATTTGTAGTTTTGAAAGGCACAAAATCAATGCAAATTCTTTTGGAAAAACAAATGCAAAATTAGTACTTATTAAACAAGGAGGGATTGTATGTAATGAAGGCAGAGAGGCTACAAGCAGATATGTACAAATTACTGAATAGGCAAGGATGTGACATATGAAGGAGCTTTGAAAACAGTGAAGCAGGCTAATTTGTTTAAAATGTGTGAATGTTGTAAATGTTCATATTGAAAAGGATCTGGGTGTGTTCTTATAGGAAATGTAATGCCATCAGGGAGGCAGTGATGAATGAGGAAGGCACAGGCATAGTGGTCCTTATTGTAATGGGGTTACAGTACATGAGTACAGATGTCTTGCTCCAATTATAGACAGCCTTCGTGACGCCCACACCTGGAGTACTGTCTGCAGTCTGGTCTCCGTCTTTGCAGAATGCATCACAAACGCAGATAAAGTGTCTCCTCAGTGTGACTGTTGGTCATGATATTGGAACAGACAGGTCAATGAACAGAGGCAGAAGATCAGCACATTGAGTGGCGGAGCAGGATCTGGGATTGAGAAGGATGATTGACTGACTGACTGACTGACTGACTCTGGCTCCTATTTCTGAAATTGATTTTCTTATTTCAGCAAATCAGAGTTTTTTAATAGCTTCAGTCCCATTCTTGGTAAATGCTTCTTGTTTCTGAGTGACCCGATCACGTATTTTCTCTTTTGCTGTTTCACATTTTCTCTGAATATCATTAAACTTGCTGTCTGAGCCCTGTCCACCCAGCAATGAGCTCAGGTCACGCAGCGGAGTTTGAAGGTAATCCTCATAAATCTGCACATAGGTTTCAGACACTTTCTCAATGATGTTCATGATGCTGACTGCCTGGGACACTTGGATCTGATTGCTGGCTAAAATCTCTGGAGCACACTCTGGGATTCCTTCAGCGTTACTACCAAACTGGGCAAATGTCTTCAGGAAACTTTCAGTTAGCTTGGGGACGCATTGAATGAATTTGATCATATCTGACCAGTTGGATTGGATGTTCCCAAGTACCTCCAGGCCTTCAACCATCAGCTGTAGGTTGGTCTTGACGGCCTCCTCCTGGGACTGAGTGCCCTGTATCGCTCTTGATAGTTGTTCACTCTCTGCATCCAAACGTTTCATATTTTCATAACAATCTTTATACTTACTTTGTGACTTCTCCAGCTCGCATTTTACTTCTTTGATCTTCTGGTCTGCCTGTTCTCGAACCATGCTGAGGAACTTACTGATTTCCAAGTTTGATTCTGAAGATCCTTTGCCGGAGAGATCAGCTATCAGTTTTGTGAGAAACACTAACCCTTTCCCCAGCTCCACTGCCAGCTGTACTGGATTGGTCACTTTACTGAAAAAATCCACAATTTCAGGGAGCATCTCCTTCATTTTCTTCAGACCTTCCACACAAAACTCATCAACGTGAGCACTGGAGCTCACATCCGCATATTTATTGAGGACTTCCTCACGTCCTTGGGAGACTTGACTCCATTCATTGTCTAACTCACTCTTTGCCTTCTTTATTGCCATATTCCTTTCACTGGCTTTTCCCAGGAATTCCCTTATTTCTTCCAGTTTATCCTGACTGGCAATCTGGGAATCTGCACACCTCTCCAGGAGCTCACAGTAAAGACCACTCAGACTGAAGAGCTTCTGTTCCACTGAATCTGCTTTCTCCTTGCATCGAATTGCACAAGTCTGAATGCTGTTCAGCTGCTTGTCAGAGGGTTGATTTGATGCTTGTGCTTTTAGGAAGTTCTCCAGGTGGTTAGTAATACCTTTACAACTATTCCGGATTTTAAGCAAGTTATTGCTGGTCTCATCAAGTGAGTTTACGGTTTCATTGCAAAGCTTCATCAGGCAACTCTTGAACGACTCTGGATTTGGAAACAAGGATTTCTTGTCTGTATTGCTTGGCTTCAGTTTAACATCATTTATCTTTCTAACCTGTCGCACTAGGTCACTTAAATTAGTGACACATGCAATTGTTGGTAACAAAAATTTCTCCACATTAACCTCCGACTGCACCATCAGTTGAAAGTAGTTAGAAATTTGCCCTTCATCTGGGAGCTGGGATTGCTTGTCGGACATTGCTGACATTGCCTGCAGTGAGGAAGAGCACAGTGATGAGAAATCAGACATTCTTTGCTGAGATAAACAGCCTTGACTTTTCCAATCTAATGTTGCAGCTAAAACTCACAATGCCTGGAACCTTTCTGGGAAATGTCCCCTCTCCATAACCCCTGCCCCACCCCTCCCCACCACCACAAGGACCCTTACATTCTTTCTAACTTTCTCCAGGATACAATACTCTATTTGCCACCTTACCAGGAGCTTTATAAAGGTTCAACTGAACTACTCTGCATTTGTACTCCAGGTCATGTAGCTCAAGATAGCAGATACTTTGCAAATCACACTCTCACAATGTCATGTACCTCCAGAGACAGGTGCACATGAACCCCAGGTCAGCACTTCCCTTCTGTGTCAATCCCTCAGCTCATACTCCTCCACACATCCATTCGACCTGCCCCCTTCTGTCTAATCTGCTCACCTTTGTGTCCAGTTGTCATCGATTCTCACTGTTTGCCAGTCCTCATGATTGGTATCATTGATACATGTTGAAATGTTACTCCAGCCCAACATCCATTTCTTTCACATAACCCAAAAAGCAGCGATGGTAATACTGATCCTTAGGGAACATCAATCATTTCAGTCCCAAACAATCAATGGCCACACCTTCCTTTCTATCCTTAAGCCTTTGTTTTGTCCTGTTGAAGACTGACCCTTCCATTCTTTGAGCCTAAGTTCAGGCTCTTATGGCACAGCAATAGTGTCCACACCTCTGAGCCAGGAGTTCTAGCTTCAAGTCCCACCTGCTCTGGAGGAGTATAATGACACCAGGTTGGTTAGCTATATCTAACTGTGAATTCTATTGTATGGCACTTTGTTAAACACTTTCTTAAAATCCGATTTACCAATATCCACCACATTCCCTTTGTCAACCTCCCGGTTACTTCAACAGAACAATCAACTTGATATCCTCCACAGCAATTATTTCCGAAAATCCTAGACAACATTGGCATTAATGCAACTGGCTTGTAGTCTCTAGGATTATCCTTACACACTTTATAAAGGGATAAGAGAGTCCATTTTTACAGAAGGGAGAAAGAATGGTCTTCACACAGAGAGTTGGTGGGCCTGTGGAATGAGTTGCTGGCAGTGGTAGTGGAATCAGATACTTTAGAGACTTTTAAACAAGTCTTGGATAGGCACATGGAGGATAGTAAAATGTAGGGTGTGCAGGGTAGATTGACCTTAGTAGGATAATAGGTCGGCACAACATCGTGGGCTGAAGGGCCTGAACTGTGCTGTACTGTTCTATGGTCTATGTTCTAGGAAAACTAGGAATTACAGACCAGGTTGCCAAACATCTGTGGTGGGAGAATTTGGGGAAATTGGAGTCCATAATCAACAGAACACTAAACATTTTCATTTTATCAGGGAGAACCAGCAGGGATTCAGCACAGTTGGTCATGTTTGACGAACTTCACTGAATTTTTTGAAGAGGTGACTGTTAGCACTCAGGGAATGTCTATAGATGTTGTTTATATGGACTTCCCAATGGCATTTGATAAAGTCCCATGTAAGAGACTTAACTAAAGTAGAAGCCCAAGGAATTGAGGGCAAATTACTGACATGGGTAGAAAATCGGTTGAGCAGCAGGTAACAGAAACTACACTAATGGGTAGCTACTCAAATTGGCAGGATGTGATCAGTGGTGTCCCACAGGGATCTGTGTTGGGGTCTCAATTGTTCTTGTCATTTATGAGTAACTTGGATAATGATGTAGAAAGTCATTTGTCCAAATTTGCTGATGACAAAGTTGGGTGGCACTGTGGACAATGTAGGTGACAGCCTAAAATTACAAAAGGATACTGACAGTGAATGAGCAAAACTGTAGCAGGTGGAGTTCAATGCATCCAAGTGTGAGGTTACCCATTTTGGACCAGGATAGGATAGATTAGGGCATTATCTAGATGGTTGGAAGTTAATTACAGTGGATAACCAATGGCACATTGGACACTGAGGTGCAGAGATCTGTAAAATGTAACAATCAAGAACGCTAATGGAATGCTGACCTTTGTATTGAGGGGACTGGAGTACAAGGATGCAGAAGTTACACTAACTACATAAAGTCCTGGTTAGATCCCACTTAGAACACTATGAGCAGATCTCAGCACTACTATTTAGAAAGGATATTGGCCTTGGAAGGAGTGCAATGGAGGTTTACAAGAATGATACCTGGATTTCAGGGTTTATCTTATAAGAACAGATTATACAAATTAGGCAAGTTTTCTTTAGAACTTAGAAGGTTAAGAGGTGATCTGATTGAGGTCATCACCAGATATTAACAGGAAAAGAGAGTGTAGATAAAGATAAACAATTTCTACTGGTTCTGAGTAGAGAATAGTCTGAGAATTAGAGCCAGACTGTTCTGGAGTGATGTTAGGAAGCACTTCGACTCACAGAGGGTGGTATAGTGTTGGAACTCTCTTCCACAAATGGCAGTGGATGCTGGATCAGTTGTTAATTTTAAATCTGAGAGAGATACATTTTTTGTTCAGCAAAGATATTAGGGCATATCGGCCATGGGCAGGTATACAGAGTGAGGCCACAGATTACCCATGATCTCATTACTGCATTTTTGCCAGTCATTTTTTCCTTCATCTCTCACCTCAACACATTATAATTGCTCTGAGACATTAGGCCAAGAACAAGGCCCTCCACTTCTTCCTGTCCCGCAGGCCCGAACAGTCCCCCTCCACCAACACCCTCATCCGCGTGGCCAAACTCGTCCTCACCCTCAACAACTTCTCTTTCGATTCCTCCTACTTCCTACAGACAACGGGGGTGGCCATGGGTACCCGCATGGACCCAAGCTGTGCCTGCCTCTTTGTGGGTTCGTTGAACAGTCCCTCGTCCGTATCTACACTGGCCCTAAACCCCACCTCTTCCTCCATTACATTGATGACTGTATCGGTGCCGCCTCGTACTCCCAAGAGGAGCAAGAACAGTTCATCCACTTCACCAACACCTTCCACCCCAACCTCAAGTTCACCTGGACCATCTCCAACACATTCCTCACCTTCCTGGACCCCTCTGTCTCCATCTCAGGTAACCATCTAGAAACTGATGTCCATTTCAAGCCCACCAACTCCCACAGCTACCTACAGTACACCTCCTCCCACCCACCCTCCTGAAAAAATTACATCCCCTATTCCCAATTCCTTTGCGTCTGCCACATCTGCTCCCAGGATGAGGCATTCCACTCCTGCACATCCCAGATGTCCACGTTCTTCCAGTACCGCAACTTGCTCACCGCAGTGGTCGACAACGCCCTCGACTGTTTCTCCCGCATTTCCCGCAACTCATCCCTCACACCCTGCCCCAGCAATAACCGCCAAAAGAGGATCCGCTCGTCCTCACATACCACCCCACCAACCTCCGGATACAACGCATCATCCTCCGACACTTCTGCCATCTACAATCCAACCCCACCACAGACATTTTTCCATCCCCACCCTTGTCTGCCTTCCGGTGAGACCACTCTCTCCACGACTCCCTTGTCCGCTCCACACTGCCCTCCAACCCCACCACACCCGGGACCTTCCCCTGCAACCGCAGGAAGTGCTACACTTGCCCCCACACCTCCTCCCTCACCCCCATCCCAGGCCCCAAGATGACTTTCCATATTAAGGAGATGTTCACCTGCACATCTGCCAACGTGGTATACTGTATCCGCTTTACCCGGTGTGGCTTCCTCTACATTGGGGAAACCAAGCGGAGGTTTGGGGACCACTTTGCAGAACACCCACGCTCGGTTCGCAATAAACAACTGCACCTCCCAGTCGCGAACCATTTTAACTCCCCCTCCCATTCCTCAGACGACATGTCCATCATGGGCCTCCTGCAGTGCCACAATGATGCCACCCGAACGTTGCAGGAACAGCAACTCATATTCCGCTTGGGAACGCTGCAGCCCAATGGTTTCAATGTGGACTTCACAAGCTTCAAAATCCCCCCTCCCCCCACCGCATCCCAAAACCAGCCCAGCTCATCCCCATCTTCCCCACCGCATCCCAAAGCCAGCCCAGCTCGTCCTCATCCCCCCACCGCATCCCAAAACCAACCCAGCTGGTCCCCATCCCCCCACCGCATCCCAAAACCAGCTCAGCTCGTCCCTACCTCCCTAACCTGTTCTTCCTCTCACCCATCCCCTCCTCCCACCTCAAGCTGCACCTCCATTTCCTACCTACTAACCTCATCCCACCCCCTTGACCTGTCCGCCCTCCCCAGACTGACCTATCCCCTCCCCACCTCTACTCTCCTCTCCACTTATCTTTTCCTCTATCCATCTTCGATCCACTTCCCCCTCTCTCCCTATTTATTCCAGAACCCTCTCCCCATCCCCCTTTTCTGATGAAGGGTCTCGGCCCGAAACATCAGCTTTTGTGCTCCTGAGATGCTGCTTGGCCTGCTGTGTTCATCCAGCCTCACACTTTGTATTCTTACATTATAATTGGCCTGGCTCTCAATTTGAAGAATTCACTTCACAGGGATTATTTCCCTAGTTTTTCTATTTTATCATATTCTCTAAGTCTTGGCATTGTTTCTCTAAACATTCCCCCTTCTTGGGATGTACCCAGCTTTACCAGAAGCATCTGCTCCTGAAATATTGCCCATTGTTATGTTTGTGCTTTCCCTGTTAGCTTTTAGTTCCATTTTACCCTGCCTCAACCCCTTCATCCTAACCCCAGGACGTCTCGTGGCTTCAGGTTAAAGATGGGGCAAGGAAACCTCCTGCTGACTACCTCACATTGTCCCCCCCTCAGCTGATAAATCAGTTCTCCTCCATGTTGAACGTTACTTAGATGAAGCACTGAGGCTGGTAAGGGCACAAAATGTCCTCTGGGTGGGGGATTTCACTGAACACCACCAAGACTGGCTCGGCAGCAGCACGACTGATCGAGCTGGTAGGGTCCTAATGGACATAGCTGCTAGACTGGGTCTGCAGCAGGTGTGAGGGAACCAACAGGAGGGAAAAAAAACTTACTTGACCCCATCCTTACCAATCGGCCAGCTGCAGGTGCATCTGTCCATGACAGTATCAGTGAGAGTGACCTTCACACATTCCTTGTGGAGACGAAGTCCTGCCTTCATATTGAGAATAAATTCGATTCTGTTGTGTGGTACTATCACCGTGCTAAATGGGATACAGATGCCAGTCTTCAGCCAATTCGATTCACTCCACGTGAAATCAGGAAACAGTGGGAGACACTGGATACTGCAAAGGCTATGGGTCCTGACAACATTCCAGCAATAGTACTGAAGACTTATGCTCCAGAACTTGCCGCTCCCCTAGCCAAGCTTTTCTGGTACAGTTACAACACTGGGATCTACCTGGTCATGTGGGAAATTGTCCAGAT
Organism: Stegostoma tigrinum; assembly: GCF_030684315.1. Taxonomy (NCBI): domain Eukaryota; kingdom Metazoa; phylum Chordata; class Chondrichthyes; order Orectolobiformes; family Stegostomatidae; genus Stegostoma; species Stegostoma tigrinum. The sequence goes on along the minus strand of NC_081362.1, from coordinate 97,853,203 downwards.
ATGTCCTGTACACAAAAAGCAGGACAAATCTAACCGGCCAATTACTGCCCCATCAGTCTCCCCTTGATCATCAGTAAAGTGATGGAAGGTGTCAGTAACAGAGCTATCGAGCAGCACCTGCTCAGCAATAACCTGCCCAGTGACGCCCAGTTTGGGTTCCGCCAGGGCCACTCAGCTCCTGACCTCATTACAGCCTCGGTTCAAACATGGACAAAAGAGCTGAATTCCAGAGGGTGAGGTGAGAGTGACAGCCCTTGATATCAAGGCTGCATTCGACCAAGTGTGGCATCAAGGAGCCCTGGCAAAACTGGAATCAGTGGGTATCGGGGGGTAATCTCTCGGTGGTTGGAGTCAGACCTGACACATAGGGAGGCGGTTGTGGTTGTGGGAGGTCAATCATCTCAGCTCCAGGACATCCCTGATGGGGTTCCTCAGAGTAGAGTCCTCGGCCCAACCATCCTCAGCTGCTTCAGCAATGACCTTCCCTCCATCATTCGGTCAGAAGTGGTGATATTCGCCAATGATACACAATCAGCTCCATTCGTGACTCCTCAGATACTGAAGCAGTCCGTGTTCAAACGCAACAAGGTCTGGACAATAACTAGGTTTGGAATACTGTGTACAATTCTGGTCTTCCAGCTAGAGAGTTGTGAGCGCATGGAATAGTTTACCAGTGGAAGTCGTGGAAGCGGAGTCATTAGTGACATTTAAGAAACTGCTGGACATGCACATGGACAGCAGTGAATTGAGGGGAATGTAGGTTAGGTTATTATATTTTTGGATTAGGATTATTCCACGGCACAACATTGTGGGCTGAAGGGCCTGTACTGTGCTGTACTTTTCTATAGGAAGGACGTTGTGAACTTGAAAGGGATCAGAAAAGATTTGCAAGGATGTCACCAGGTTTGGAGGCTGAGAGCCATAGGGGGAGGATGGGGTTATTTCCCCTGGAGTTTGGAGGATGGGAGCCATAGGGGGAGGATGGGGCTATTTCCCCTGGAGTTTGGAGGATGAGAGCCATAGGGGGAGGATGGGGCTATTTCCCCTGGAGTTTGGAGGATGAGGGCTGATCTTATAGAGGTTTATAAAATCATGAGGGGCATGGATAGGGCAAATGGACAAGGTCTTTCCTTAGGGTGGGTGAGTCCAAAACTAGAGGGGCATAGGTTTAAAGTGAGAGCGGAAAGATTTAAAGGGAACCTAAAGGGGCAACTTTTCACACAGGCCCTGATGCATTTATAGAATGTGCTGCCAGAGGAAGTGATGGAGGCTGATACAATGACAAAATGGGCACCTGTACGGCTTTACGAATCGGAAGGATTTACAGGGATATGGGCCAAATGCTGGCAAATGAGATTAGATTTGCTTCGGATATGTGATCAGCACAGACAAGTTGGACGAAAGGGTCTGTTTCAACGTTGTACATCTCTATGACTCTAGAACTCTAAGTGGCAAAAAACATTCACGCCACACAAATACCAGGCTATGACCATCACCAATAAGAGATAATCTAACCATCAACCCTCAACATTCAATGGTGTTACCATCACTGAATCCCCCAAAGTCAACATCCTGGGGGTTACCATTGACCAGAAACTCAACTGGACTCACCCCATAAACACAGCGGTTACAAGAGCAGATCAGAGGCTGGGAATACTGCAGCGAGTAACTCACCTTCTGACTCCCCAAAGCCTGTCCACCATCTACAAGGCACAAGTCAGGAGTGTGATGGAACACTTCCTACTTGCCTGGATGGGGGCAGCCCCAACAACATTCAGGAAGCTTGAGACCATCCAGGAAAAAGCAGCCGCTTGATCAGCACATCCACAAGCATTCACTCCAACACCACTGACGCTCAGTAGCAGCAGTGTGTACTGTCTACAGGATGCACTGCAGAAGCTCAAAGATCCTCAGGCAGCACCTTCCAAACCCACAAACAGTTCCATCTACAAGGGCAAGGGTAGAGGATACATGGGAACACCGACTTCCCCTCCGAGTGACTCACCATCCTGACTCGGTTTATATATCGCTGTTCCTTCATTGTCGCTGGGTCAAAATCCTGGAGATCCCTCCCTAAGGGCACTGTTTTTCAGGCTACAGCATGTGGACTAGAGCAGTTCAAGAGGGCAGCTCACCCCGACCTTCTCAAGGGGGCAACTAGGGACAGGCAATAAACACTGGCCCAGCCAGCAACGCCCGAAGAGTGAATTTTTAAAAATCCACGAACTGTCTTGTTTAAACTTCAACTTTGGATAAATGCCTTGTTACCAACCCTGGGCTAATACTGCTAATAGTTCATGTACACCTGAGTTTAATAACTGATATTGATCAGATATCTGTGACTTATTTTAACTGGTTAAAAACCTAAAGAACTGCAGACGCTGCAAATCGGGATCAAAAGCAGCAGTTGCTGAAAAAGCTCAGCAGGTCGGGCAGCGTCTGTGAGGAGAAAATCTGAGTTAACGTTTCGGGTCCAGTGACCCTTCCTCGGAACTGGGTCCAAAACGTTAACTCTGATATTTTCTTCACGAAACAGCATGCCAGGAGAAAAGAGAGAGTTAATGCTGCAGGCCCGGAGACCCTTCCTCAGAACCTGCTGAGCTTTTCCAGCAAACTTTGTTTTTGTTCCTGATTTTAGCAGATACTCACTATCTGCCCAGTACAAACATTCCACCCTTTCAAACTCTCCAATGAAACAATCACTGCTGTGCGGTCCTGCAATGTTTGTACATCCTTCACAGGACTTGGCTTCCTTCCCTTCACCAACTGTCATCGATGCTGTCTCCCACTCACTCCTCGTTCCTGTCTTGCTCCCAGCTGTTGGTAACGCTGTGTCGGACCGGGGCAAGTCAGATGGTGTCTCCCCCCACCCCCGCCTTGTTCATCCCTCACCCACCATCGCCAATCACCCCCCAACCAGTTCCTCTCTCTCCCCCTGAATCCCCTCCCCGCGCCCCCTCTCCCCGAACCCCCACCGCATACCCCTTCCCTAATTTGCCCCCCCCACCCCCCACTTTGAGCAGCGTGCTCCGGGAGATGCTGCAGCAGTTGCTCTGAGCCTGAGCCCCTGAGGCAGCGCTTTCACCTGGAATGAAGGGTCTAGGCCCGAAACGTCAGCTTTTGTGCTCCTGAGATGCTGCTTGGCCTGCTGTGTTCATCCAGCCTCACATTTTATTATCTTGGAATCTCCAGCATCTGCAGTTCCCATTATCTCTCACCTGGAATGAGGCAACTCTCGGAATGTGGCCGGGGGTAGCTCGACTGACACTTCCCGGAGTTTGGGACAAGGAGCTTCTGCCCCGAGACTAGTCCAACCACAGCCCATTCCGAGAACCCGCACCCCACTGATTACACCCAATAAATACCCTTGGTGTTATTTTATACAAACAGGAGCAGAAAGTGAAACTGAACATGAAGCTACATGAAGAACCAAATCAAAGGAAAAGTCTGGTCTGAGTAAATGTCTAAATAAATCTTACCTCTTCAAAGCGATAACAGTTGCTCTACTTGTTTCTCCTTTCTCTGGCCTGTTTGGGTAAAAGACCAGAGCTTTGCTAAACGTCCTGAAACTTCACAGCGTATAAAAACAAACCCTATTCTCCTGCCAGAGTTAACAGGCCTCACGGTCAATCCTGTCTTTCCTTAGATAGTTTACTTCCTTGCCAATTGGAAAAGTGCAAATCCTGGTCTGGATTCATCACAGGAAACAATGGAGCAGGAAATCGGGATCTGGGTGTTATGACGGGATAGTGGACTGGTGAGTGAATTCTTAAACTAGATCAAGGAAAGCTTTTTAAAAACAGTTCATAGAAAGCCCTTTAGAAGAGTCCTGGATGCCTACAGCATGGAAACAGGCCCTTCAGCCCAACTTGTCCATGCGTCCAGTTTCCACAATTAATCTAGTCCCATTTGCCTACATTTGGCTCATATCCCCCCGTACAGTACCCATCCATGTACCTGTCTAAATGTTTCTTAAATGACGAAATTGTACTCGTCCCCACCACTACCCCCGGCAGCCCGTTCCAGACACGTACCACCCGCTGTGTGAAAGAAATTGTCCCTCTGGTCGCTTTTGTATCTCTGTCCTGTCTCCTTAAACCTATGCCTTCTAGTTTTAGTCACCCCTACAGTGGGGAAAAGCTCTTGGCTATTCTACTTCATCTGTGCCTCTCATGATTTTATGCACCTCTATAAGGTCACTCCTCAGTCTCCTACGCCCTAGGCAATGGCGCTGGGAATAACTTTCAAGAACAAAGTTGGGGAGGTGATAAATGTGAAACAAAAACCAAAGAGAAACTCAGCAGGTCTGGCAGCTTCTGTCGAGGGAGAATCAGATAAATGCTTTGGGTCTGGTGGCCCCTCTGCAGAACTTACTGTAGCTGTTCTGAAAAAGGTACAAATTCCGATGATGGGCTGGGGGAAGGAGCAAGTGGATAGGGTGAAGAGAGAACGAGCTGGATGATAGAATCCTGTGTGATGACAGGGACAGGGCATGGGGTGTGTTCAGGCCTGAAAATGATGAAACTTAATGCTGAGTCCTGAAGGCTGCAGGGTCCCCTTAGCAACCAGATTGCCATCATCCACAGATCACTATTAAAAAAACCTTTCAGTGATAGTCACTATAACTCAGTGAGATTGAAAGAAGTTCTGGAAGAGGACAACGATGGAGTGGATATAAAGCTCCTCACTTATGGGAAGGATGACGTTAATAAAATAAGACAGGATCTGGCCAAAGCGGAGCAAGTTCCTACAGATAAGTCCAGCGTGACAGGAAGGAATAGAGAGGGAGAGTGGGGGCAGACAGTGGGAAATGGAGAGAGAGTGGAGGGAGTTGGGGGAATTGAGAAAGTGGGGGGAGACAGGGAATAGAGAGAGAGTGGGGGGATACGGGGGGGGGAATAGAGAGACAGTGGAGGGAGATGGCAGAATGGAGAGAGTGGGGCGAGACAGGGAATAGAGTGTGGGGGGATATGGGGGGAATAGAGAGAGAGTGGGGTAGATGGAGCAATTGAGAGAGTGGGGGAATCGGGGGGAATAGAGAGAGTAGAGGGAGAAGGGGGAACAGAGATTGGGGAGAGACAGGGAATAGAGAGAGAGTGGGTGGAAACAGGTGTGATAGAAAGAGAGTTGGGGTCATCAACGGGGGAATAGAGAGAAAGCAGGGGCATACTGGAGGAGAATAGAGAGAGTGGAGGTAGATGTGGGGAATAGAGAGAGTGGGGGAGACAGGGGATTAGAAAAAGTGGGGGTTATGGGGGGAATAGAGAGAGAGAGTGGGGGGAAGATGGGGTGGTGAATACAGAGAGAATTGGGGGGGGAGACGGGGTGGTGAATAGAGAGAGCAGGGGAGAGGAGGGATGAATAGAGAGAGCGGGGGGGAAACTGGGTGGTGAATAGAGAGAGCAGGGGAGACGGGGGATGAATAGAGAGAGTGGGGGGAGACAGGGTGGTGAACATAGAGAGAAAGTTAGGGGAGTCAGGAATAGAGAGAGAGTTGGGGGAGATAGGGGAAATAGAGAGAGAGTTGGGGAGGACGGGAATAGCGAGAGAGTTGGGGGAAACAGGTATAGAGAGACAGCTGGGGGAGATAGGGGGAATAGAGAGAGAGCTGGGGGAGATGGGGGAACAGAGAGAGAGTTGGGGAGATGGGAATAGAGGAATTGGGGGCAACAGGAACAGAGAAAGTGTTGGGGGAGATGGGGGAATAGAGGGAGAGTTGGGGGAGATAGTGGGAATAGAGAGAGAGTTGGAGGAGTTGGGAATAGAGAGAGAGTTGGGGGAGTTGGGAATAGAGAGAGTTGGGGGAGATAGGATGAATAGAGAGAGAGTTGGGGGAGATAGGGTGAATAGAGAGAGTTGGGGGAGGTGGGGGAATAGAGAGAGAGTTGGGGGAATCGGGAATAGAGAGAGAGTTGAGGGAGATAGGGGGAATAGAGAGAGAGTTGGGGAGATGGGAATAGAGAGAATTGGGGGCGACAGGAACAGAGAAAGTGTTGGGGGAGATGGGGGAATAGAGAGAGAGTTGGGGGAATCGGGAATAGAGAGAGAGTTGGGGGAGATGGGGAAATAGAGAGTGAGTTCGGGGAGATAGGGGAATAGAGAGAGAGTAGGAGGAGATAGGGGGAGTACAGAGAGAGTTGGGGGAGATAGGGTGATTAGAGAGAGTTGGGGGAGGTAGGGGGAATAGAGAGAGAGTTGCGGGAGACGGGAATAGAGAGTTGGGGGAGATAGGGGGAATAGAGAGAGAGTTGGGGGAGATAGGGGGAATAGAGAGAGAGTAGGAGGAGATAGGGGGAATAGAGAGTGAGTTGGGGGAGATAGGGGAATAGAGAGAGAGTAGGAGGAGATAGGGGGAATAGAGAGAGTGTGGGGTGAGAAAGGGTGAATAGAGAGAGAGTTGGGGGAGTTAGGGGGAATAGAGAGAGAGTTGGGGGAGTTAGGAGGAATAGAGAGAGAGTTGGGGGAAACGGGAATAGACAGAGAGTTGGTGGATTCCAAGATAATAAAATGTGAGGCTGGATGAACACAGCAGGCCAAGCAGCATCTCAGGAGCACAAAAGCTGACGTTTCGGGCCTAGATCCTTCATCAGAGAGGGGGATGGGGAGAGGGAACTGGAATAAATAGGGAGAGTTGGGGGAGATAGGGGGAATAGAGAGAGAGTAGGGGTGATAGGGGGAATAGAGAGAGTGAGGGGTGAGATAGGGTGAACAGAGAGAGAGTTGGGGGAGTTAGAGGGAATAGAGAGAGAGTTGGGGGAGTTAGGGGAAATAGAGAGAGAGTTGGGGGAGACGGGAACAGAGAGAGAGTAGGGGGAGATAGGGGGAATAGAGAGAGAGTTGGGAGAGTCGGGAACAGATAGAGAGTAGGGGGAGATAGGGGGAATAGAGAGAGAGTTGGGGGAGATGGGAATAGAGAGAGAGTTGGGGGAGATAGGGGGAATAGAGAGAGAGTTGGGGGAGATAGGGGGAATAGAGAGAGAGTTGGGGGAGATGGGATTAGAGAGAGAGTTGGGGGAGATAGGGGGAATAGAGAGAGAGTAGGGGAGATAGGGGGAATAGAGAGAGAGTTGGGGGAGATAGGGGGAATAGAGAGAGAGTAGGGGAGATAGGGAGAATAGAGAGAGTGTGGGGTGAGATAGGGTGAACAGAGAGAGAGTTGGGGGAGTTAGGGGAATAGAGAGAGAGTTGGGGGAGGTAGGGGGAATAGAGAGAGAGTTGGGGAAGACGGGAATAGACAGAGAGTTGGTGGAGTCGGGAACAGAGAGAGAGTGGGGGGAGATAGGGGGAATAGAGAGAGAGTTGGGAGAGTCGGGAACAGAGAGAGAGTAGGGGGAGATAGGGGGAATAGAGAGAGAGTTGGGGGAGATGGGGGGAATAGAGAGAGAGTTGGGGGAGATAGGGGGAATAGAGAGAGAGTTGGGGGAGATGGGGGGAATAGAGAGAGAGTTGGGGGAGATGGGGGGAGTTGAGAGAGAGTTGGGGGAGATGGGGGGAGTTGAGAAAGTGCATGTGGAGACGGGGCTTGAACAGAGAGTGCAGTGGGAAACGGGCTGAGAAGGAATAGAAAGAGAGTCGGGGCGACAAGGGAATGAAAAGACCGCAGGGGGAGACAGATGGGGGATATGGAGAATGTGGGGGGAACGGCGGGGGGAAGAGAGAGAGAGCAGGGGGGTACGGGAGGAATAGAGAGAGTGCAGGTGGACATGGGGGAATAGCGAGAGTCCAGGGGCTTGCAGGGAGGTGAATAGAGAGAGTGTGCCGGGAAAGATGAGGGAACAGAAAGAAAGTGGGGGCGACAGGGAGAATAGAGAGAGCGGACGAAGACGGTGGAATAGAGAGAGAGAGAGCAGGGGGTGATGGATGAATAGAAAGTGGGCGGGGGTGAGGGCTATAGAGAGAGTGCAAGGAGAGATGGGGGGATAGAGAGAGAGTGAGGTGAGATGGGGAATAGAGATAGAGTAGGGGGAGACAGGGGAATAGAGAGAGAGTAGGGGGAGACAGGGGAATAGAGAGAGAGTGGGGGAGACAAGGGAATAGGGAGAGAGTGGGGGCAGATGGGGGAATAGAGAGAGAGTGGGGGAGACAAGGGAATAGGGAAAGATTGGGGTGAGATGGGGGAAAGAGATAGAGTGGGGGGAGATGGGGAATAGAGAGAGAGTGGGGGAAGACAGGTTGAAGGGATCAGAGAGAGTGGGGGGTGTTGGGGGAATAGAGAGAGAGTGAGGGGAGTTGGGGGAATAGAGAGTAGACGGGGAGAGACAGGTTGGGGGGAATAGAGAGAGAGAGTGCAGGGGGAGATGGGGGGAATAGAGAGAGAGCGGGGAGTGACGAGTTGGGGGGAATAGAGAGATAGTGGGGGGATTTGGAGGAATAGAGAGAGAGTGCGGGGAGTTGGGGTAATAGAGAGAGTGCAGGGGGAGATGGGGGGAATAGAGAGAGAGTTGGGGGAGTTGGGAATTGAGAGAGAGTTGGGGGAGATAGGGGAATAGGGAGAGAGTTGGGAGAGATAGGGGGAATAGAGAGAGAGTTGAGGGAGATGGGGGAATAGAAAGAGTGTTGGGGGAGATCGGGGGAATAGGGAGAGAGTTGGGAGAGATAGGGGGAATAGGGAGAGAGTTGGGAGAAATAGGGGGAATAGGGATAGAGTTGGAGGAGATAGGGGGAATAGAGAGAGAGTTGGGGAGACAGGACTAGAGAGAGAGTTGGGGGAGAGAGGGGGAATAGAGAGAGTTGGGGGAGGTGGGGGAATAGAGAGCAGACAAGGGGAGACCAGAGAATAGAGAGAGTACAGTGGGTGATAAGTTATAGGGAGAGGAAGGGAGAGATGGGGAAATAGGCAGAGAACAGGGAATAGTTGGGGAATAGAGAGAGCTCATGGGATGTCTGGGAAGTTAGAGAGAGAGAGAGAGGGAGATTGGGGGAATGGAGAGAATGCAGTGGGTGATGGGGAATAGGGAGAGAGCAGGGAAGATGGGGGAAAATGGAGAGAGTGGGGAAGATAGGAGGAATAGAGGGAATGCTGGGGGAGACAGAGGGCAAGAGTGCAGGGGAAGAGAGGGGGAGCGGTGAGAGAAGAGTGGGAGAAGGTGGGGTATTAAGGAACGTGCGGGGGAGACAGGAGGAATGGAGATGGAGAGAGCAGAGGGAGACAGGGGACTCTTTAGTGTGCAGGGCTGAATTGTTCCTGGAAATGTGAAGGGTGGCACAGAAAAATGCAGGGAATCCTGAAGGTCAAGCTATATACAGGATTGGATATGGAGAGCTGAGGGTCTCGAGAATAGAAAATTCAGGAGCTCACTTACAAAAGAAGAAAGGAGAGCGAAGAGGGGGCACAGGAAAACATTGGTGGGTAAAACGAAGCGAAATGCAGGAGAATTTCGGAACAAGACAAGCAGATTCCCATTTGGAACCAAAGTGACAGTCTGGATGTGGAGAGCGAAGATGGAGGTGATGTTTGTAAAGAGGAGTTTGCAGGCAGATGGGGGAGGTAGTGGAGGGGATTGTAGATTGATGGGGGACGTAGTGGAGGGGATTGCAGACTGATGGAGGAGGTAGAGGAGGGGATTGTCAACTGATGGGGGAGGTAGTGGAGGGGATTGTAGATTGATGGGGGCGGTAGTGGAGGGGATTGCAGACTGATGGAGGAGGTAGAGGAGGGAATTGTTGACTGATGGGGGTGGTAGTGGAGGGTATTGTAAATTGATGGAGGAGGTAGGGGAGGGGATTGTAGACTGATGGGGAAGGTAGGGGAGGGGATTGCAGACAGATGGGGGAGGTAGAGGAGGGAATTGTCGACTGATGGGGGTGGTAGTGGAGGGTATTGTAAATTGATGGAGGAGGTAGGGGAGGGGATTGCAGACTGATGGGGGAGGTAGGGGAGGGGATACAGATTGATGGGGAGGTAGGGGAGGGGATTGAAGACTAATGGGGGAGGTAGGGGAGTGGATTGCAGACTGATGAGGGAGGTAGGGGAGGGGATTGTAGGTTGATGTGGGAGGTAGGGGAGGGGATTGCAGACTGATGGGAGAGGTAGGGGAGGGGATTGTAGATTGATGTGGGAGGTAGAGGAGGGGATTGCAGACTGATGGAGGAGGTAGGGGAGGGGATTGTCGACTGATGGAGGAGGTAGGGGAGGGGATTGCAGACTATTGGGGGAGGTAGGGGAGGGGATTGTAGATTGATGGGGAGGTAGGGGAGGGGATAGTAGATTGATGAAGGAGGTAGGGGAGGGGATTGCAGATTGATGGGGAGGTGGGGGAGGGGGTCGCAGATTGATGGGGGAGGTAGGGGAGGGGATTGTAGATTGATGGGGGAGGTAGAGGAGGGGATTGCAGACTGATGGGGTAGGTAGGGGAGGGGTTTGCACAGTGATGAGGGAGGTAGGGAACGGGTTTACAGACTGATGGGGTGGGTAGGGGAGGGGATTGCAGACTGACGGGGGTGGTAGGGGAGGGGATTGTAGATTGATGTGGGAGGTAGAGAGGGGATTGCACACTGATGTTGGATGTAGGGGAGGGGTTTGCAGACTGATGGGGGAGGTAGAGGAGGGGATTGTAGATTGATCGGGGATGTAGGGGAGGGGATTGCAGACTGATGGGGAGGTAGGGGAAGGGTTTGCACATTGATTGGGGAGGTAGGGGCGGGATTTGCAGACTGATGGGGAAGGTGGTGGAGGGGATTGTAGATTGATGGGGGAGGTAGAGGAGGGGATTGCAGACTGATGGGGGAAGTAGGGGAGGGGATTGCAGACACATGGGGGAGGTAGGGGAGGGGATTGCAGACTGATGGGGTAGGTAGAGGAAGGGATTGCAGACTGATGAGGGAAGTAGGGGAGGCGATTGCAGACTGATGGGGGAAGGTAGAGGAGGGGATTGTAGATTGATGGGGGAGGTCGGGGAGGGGATGGTAGACTGATGGCGGAGGTAGGGGAGGGGACTGTAGATTGATGGGGGAGGCAGGGGAGGGGATTGCAGATTGATGGGGGAGGCAGGGGAGGGGATTGCAGACTGATGGGAGAGGGAGAGGTGGGATTGCAGACTGATGGGGTAGGCAGAGGAGTGGATTGCAGACTTATGGGGGAGGTAGGGGAGGGGATTGTAGACTGATGGGGGAGATAGGGGAGGGGATTGTAGGCTGATGCGGGAGGGAGGGGAGGGGATGGCAGACTGATGAGGGAGGTAGGGGAGGGGATTGTCGACTGATGGGGAGGTAGGAGACGGGATTGCAGACTATTGGGGGAGGTAGGGGAGGGGATTGTAGATTGATGGGGAGGTAGGGGAGGGGATTGTAGATTGATGGGGGAGGTAGGAGACGGGATTGCAGACTATTGGGGGAGGTAGGGGAGGGGATTGTAGATTGATGGGGAGGTAGGGGAGGGGATTGTAGATTGATGGAGGAGGTAGGGGAGCGGATTGCAGACTGATGAGGGAGTTACGGGAGGGGATAGTAGATTGATTGGGAGGTAGGGGAGGGGATTGTAGATTGATGAAGGAGGTAGGGGAGGGAATTGCACATTGATGGCGAGGTAGGGGAGGGGATCGCAGATTGATGGGGGCTATGGGGGAGGGGATTGCAGACTGATGGGTTAGGTAGGGGAGGAGTTTGCACAGTGATGAGGGAGGTAGGGAAGGGGTTTGCAGACTGATGGGGAAGGTAGGGGAGGGGATTGCAGACTGATGGGGGTGGTAGGGAAGAGGATTGCAGACTGATGGGGGTGGTAGGGGAGGGGATTGCTGACTGAAAGGGGTGGTAGGGGAGGGGATTGCAGAATAAAAGGGGAATATAGGGGAGGGGATTATAGATTGATGGGGGATGTGGTAGAGGGGATTGCACACTGATGGGGGAGGTAGGGGAGGGGTTTGCAAACTGATGGGGGAGGTAGAGGAGGGGATTGTAGATTGATCGGGGAGGTAGGGGAGGGGATTGCAGACTGATGGGGAGGTAGGGGAAGGGTTTGCAGACTGATGGGGAAGGTGGTGGAGGGGATTGTAGATTGATGGGGGAGGTAGGGGAGGGGTTTGCAGACTGATGGGAGAGTTAGGGGAGGGGATTTTAGATTGATGGGGGAGGTAGGGGAGGGGATTGTAGATTGATGGGGGAGATTAGGGGAGGGGATTGTAGATTGATGGGGGAGGTAGAGGAGGGGATTGCAGACTGATGGGGGAAGTAGCGGAGGGGATTGCAGACACATGGGGGAGGTAGAGGAGGGGATTGCAGACTGATGGGATAGGTAGAGGAAGGGGTTGCAGACTGATGAGGGAAGTAGGGGAGACGATTCCAGACTGATGGGGGAGGTGGGGAGGGGATTGCAGACTGATGGGGGAGGTCGAGGAGGGGATAGTAGATTGATGGGGGAGTTAGGGGAGGGGATTGTAGATTGATAGGGATGGTAGTGGAGTGGATTGTAGACTGATGGGGAGGTAGAGGAGGGGATTGTGGATTAATGGGGGAGGGAGTGGAGGGGATTGCAGACTGATGGAGGAGGTAGCGGAGCGGATTGTAGATTGATGGAGGAGGTAGGGGAGGGGATTGTAGACTGATGGGGGAGGGACTGGAGGGGATTGCAGACTGATGGCGGAGGTAGCGGAGGCTATTGTAGATTGATGGGGGAGTTAGGGGTGAGGATTGCAGTCTGATGTGGGAGGTAGGGGAGGGGTTTGAGATTGATGGGGGAGGTACGGGGAGGGGATTGCAGACTGATGGAGGACGTGGGGAGAGGATTGCAGATTGCTGGGTATGGAGGGGAGGGGATTGCAGACTGATGGAGGAGGTACGGGGAGGGGATTGCAGACTGATGGAGGACGTGGGGAGGGGATTGCAGATTGCTGGGTATGGAGGGGAGGGGATTGCAGACTGATGGAGGAGGTAGCGGAGGGGATTGTAGATTGATGGAGGAGGTAGGGGAGGGGATTGTAGACTGATGGGGGAGGGACTGGAGGGGATTGCAGACTGATGGGGGAGGTACGGGGAGGGGATTGCAGACTGATGGGGAAGGTAGTGGAGGGGATTGTAGATTGATGGGCGAGGCCGGGGAGGGGATTGCAGACTGATGGGGGATGTAGAGGAGGGGATGGTAGATTGATGGAGGAGGTAGTGGAGGGGATTGTAGACTGATGGGGGAGTTACGGGAGGGGATTGCAAATTGATGGGGTAGGTAGGGGAGGGGATTGCAGACTGATGAGGGAGGTATGGCAGGGGATTGTAGATTGATGGAGGAGGTAAGGGAGGGGATAGCAGACTGATCAGGGATGTAGGGGAGGGATTGCAGAATGAATGGAAGGTAGGGGACGGGATTGTAGATTGATGGGGGAGGTAGGGGAGGGCATTGCAGACTGATTGGAGAGGTAGGGGAGGGGTTGCATACTGATGGGGGAGGTAGGGGACGGGACTGTAGACTGATGGGGGAGGTAGGGGAAGGGTTTGCAGACTCTCGGGGAGGTAGGGGAGGGGTTGGCAGACTTATTGGGGAGGTATGGGAGGGGATTGCAGACTGCTGGGGGAAGTAGGGGAGGGGATTGCAGACTGATGGGGGAGGTAGGGGAGGGGATTGTAGATTGATCGAGGAGGTAGTGGAGGAGATTACAGACTGAATGGGGAGGTAGGGGAAGGGTTTGCAGACTGATGGGGGAGGTAGGGGAGGGGATGGCAGACTGATGGGGGAGGTAGGGGAGGGAATGTAGATTGATGAGGGAGGTAGAGGATGGGATTGTAGATTGATGGCGGAGGTAGGGGAGGGGATTGCGAATGATGGGGAAGGTAGGGGAGGGGATTATAGATTGATGGGGGAGGTAGGGGAGGGGATTGCAGACTGATGGGGGAGGGAGAGGATGGGATTGCAGACTGATGGGGTAGGCAGAGGAGGGGATTGCAGACTTATGTGGGAGGTAGGGGAGGGGATTACAGACTGAATGGGGAGGTAGGGGAAGGGTTTGCAGACTGATGGGGGAGGTAGTGGATGGGACTGTAGATTGATGGAGGAGGTAGGGGAGGGGATTGCAGACTGATGGGGGAGGGAGAGGATGGGATTGCAGACTGATGGGGTAGGCAGAGGAGGGGATTGCAGACTTATGGGGGAGGTAGGGGAGGGGATTACAGACTGAATGGGGAGGTAGGGGAAGGGTTTGCAGACTGATGGGGGAGGTAGGGGAGGGGATGGCAGACTGATGGGGGAGGTAGGGGAGGGAATGTAGATTGATGAGGGAGGTAGAGGATGGGATTGTAGATTGATGGCGGAGGTAGGGGAGGGGACTGCGAATGATGGGAGAGGTAGGGGAGGGGATTGTAGATTGATGTGGGAGGTAGAGGAGGGGATTGTCGACTGATTGGGGAGGTAGGGGACGGGATTGCAGACTATTGGGGGAGGCAGGGGAGGGGATTGTAGATTGATGGGCGAGGTAGTGCAGGGTGTTGTAGACTGATGGGGGAGGTAGGGGAGTGGATTGTAGACTGATGGGGGAGGTCGGGGAGGGGATTGCACACTGATGGGGGAAAGTAGGGGAGGGGATTGCAGAGTGATGGAGGATGTGGGGAGGGGATGATAGACTGATGGGGTAGGTAGGTGAGGGGTTTGTACACTGATGGAGGAGGTGTGGAGGGGTTTGCAGACTGATGGGTGAGGTAGTGGAGGGGGTTGTGGATTGTTGGAGGAGGTAGGGGAGGGGATTGCAGACTGATGGGGAAGGTAGTGGAGGGGATTGTAGATTGATGGGCGAGGCCGGGGAGGGGATTGCAGACTGATGGGGGATGTAGAGGAGGGGATGGTAGATTGATGGAGGAGGTAGTGGAGGGGATTGTAGACTGATGGGGGAGTTACGGGAGGGGATTGCAAATTGATGGGGTAGGTAGGGGAGGGGATTGCAGACTGATGAGGGAGGTATGGCAGGGGATTGTAGATTGATGGAGGAGGTAAGGGAGGGGATAGCAGACTGATCAGGGATGTAGGGGAGGGATTGCAGAATGAATGGAAGGTAGGGGACGGGATTGTAGATTGATGGGGGAGGTAGGGGAGGGCATTGCAGACTGATTGGGGAGGTAGGGGAGGGGTTGCATACTGATGGGGGAGGTAGGGGACGGGACTGTAGACTGATGGGGAAGGTAGTGGAGGGGATTGTAGATTGATGGGCGAGGCCGGGGAGGGGATTGCAGACTGATGGGGGATGTAGAGGAGGGGATGGTAGATTGATGGAGGAGGTAGTGGAGGGGATTGTAGACTGATGGGGGAGTTACGGGAGGGGATTGCAAATTGATGGGGTAGGTAGGGGAGGGGATTGCAGACTGATGAGGGAGGTATGGCAGGGGATTGTAGATTGATGGAGGAGGTAAGGGAGGGGATAGCAGACTGATCAGGGATGTAGGGGAGGGATTGCAGAATGAATGGAAGGTAGGGGACGGGATTGTAGATTGATGGGGGAGGTAGGGGAGGGCATTGCAGACTGATTGGGGAGGTAGGGGAGGGGTTGCATACTGATGGGGGAGGTAGGGGACGGGACTGTAGACTGATGGGGGAGGTAGGGGAAGGGTTTGCAGACTCTCGGGGAGGTAGGGGAGGGGTTGGCAGACTTATTGGGGAGGTATGGGAGGGGATTGCAGACTGCTGGGGGAAGTAGGGGAGGGGATTGCAGACTGATGGGGGAGGTAGGGGAGGGGATTGTAGATTGATCGGGGAGGTAGTGGAGGGGATTACAGACTGAATGGGGAGGTAGGGGAAGGGTTTGCAGACTGATGGGGAAGGTAGGGGAGGGGATGGCAGACTGATGGGGGAGGTAGGGGAGGGAATGTAGATTGATGAGGGAGGTAGAGGATGGGATTGTAGATTGATGGCGGAGGTAGGGGAGGGGATTGCGAATGATGGGGGAGGTAGGGGAGGGGATTATAGATTGATGGGGGAGGTAGTGGAGGGGATTGCATACTGATGGGGGAGGTAGAGGAGGGGATTGTAGACTGATGGGGGAGGCAGGGGAGGGGATTGCAGACTGATGGGGGAGGTAGTGGATGGGACTGTAGATTGATGGAGGAGGTAGGGGAGGGGATTGCAGACTGATGGGGGAGGGAGAGGATGGGATTGCAGACTGATGGGGTAGGCAGAGGAGGGGATTGCAGACTTATGGGGGAGGTAGGGGAGGGGATAACAGACTGAATGGGGAGATAGGGGAAGGGTTTGCAGACTGATGGGGGAGGTAGGGGAGGGGATGGCAGACTGATGGGGGAGGTAGGGGAGGGAATGTAGATTGATGAGGGAGGTAGAGGATGGGATTGTAGATTGATGGCGGAGGTAGGGGAGGGGACTGCGAATGATGGGGGAGGTAGGGGAGGGGATTATAGATTGATGGGGGAGGTAGTGGAGGGGATTGCATACTGATGGGGGATGTAGGGGAGGGGATTGCAGACTGATGGGGGAGGTCGGGGAGGGGATTGCAGACTGATGGGGGAGGTAGGGGAGGGGATTGCAGAGTGATGGAGGAGGTAGAGGAGTGGATTGTAGATTGATGGAGGACGTGGGGAGGTGATTGCAGACTGATGGGGAAGGTTGTGGAGGGAATTGTAGATTGATGGAGGAGGTAAGGGAGCGGATTGCAGACTGATGAGGGAGGTAGGGGAGGGGATTGCAGACTGATGGGGGAGGTAGGGGAGGGGATTATAGATTGATCGGGGAGGTACAGGAGGGGATTGCAGACTGATGGAGGAGGTAGGGGAGGGGATTGTAGATTGATGTGGGAGGTAGAGGAGGGGATTGCAGACTGATGGGGGAGGTAGTGGATGGGACTGTAGATTGAGGGAGGAGGTAGAGGAGGGGATTGCAGACTGATGGTGGAAGTAGGGGAGGGGATTGCAGACACATGGGGGAGCTAGGGGAGGGGATTGCAGATTGATGGGGGAGGTAATGGAGGGGATTGCAGACTGATGGGGGAGGTGGAGGAGGGGATTGTAGACTGATGGAGGAGGTAGGGGAGGGGATTGCAGACTGATGGGGGAGGGAGAGGATGGGATTGCAGACTGATGGGGTAGGCAGAGGAGGGGATTGCCGACTTATGGGGGAGGTAAGGGAGGGGATTGTAGACTGATGGGGGAGGTAGGGGAGGGGATTGTAGGCTGATGCGGGAGGGAGGGGAGGGGATGGCAGACTGATGAGGGAGGTAGGGCAGGGGATTGCAGACTGATGGGGGAGGTAGTGCAGGGTATTGTAGACTGATGGGGGAGTTAGGGGAGGGGATTGCAGACTGATGGGGTAGGTAGGGGAGGGGTTTGTTCAGTGATGAGGGAGGTAGGGAAGGGGTTTGCAGACTGATGGGGAAGGTAGGGGAGGGGATTGCAGATTGATGAGGAGGTAGGGGAGGGGATCGCAGATTGATGGGGGATGTGGTGGAGGGGATTGCACACTGATGGGGGAGGTAGTGCAGGGTATTGTAGACTGATGGGGGAGGTAGGGGAGGGGATTGCAGATTGATGGGGTAGGTAGGGGAGGAGTTTGCACAGTGATGAGGGAGGTAGGGAAGGGGTGTGCAGAGTGATGGGGAAGGTAGGGGAGGGGATTGCAGACTGATGGGGGATATAGGGGAGGGGATGAAAGATTGATGGGGGATGTAGGGAAGAGGATTGCAGACTGATGGGGGTGGTAGGGAGGGGATTGCAGACTGAAAGGGGAATATAGGGGAGGGGATTATAGATTGATGGGGGTTGTGGTGGAGGGGATTGCACACTGATGGGGGAGGTAGGGGAGGGGATTGCAGACTGATGGAGGAGGTAGGGGAGGGGATTGCAGACTGATGGAGGAGGTATAGGAGGGGATTGTAGATTGATGGAGGACGTGGAGAGAGGATTGCAGATTGCTGGGTATGGAGGGGAGGGGATTGCAGACTGATGGGGAGGTAGGGGAAGGGTTTGCACATTGATTGGGGAGGTCGGGGAGGGGCTTGCCGACTGTTTGGGGAGGTAGGGGAGGGGATTGCAGACTGATGGGGGAGGTCGGGGAGGGGATTGCAGACTGATGGGGGAGGTAGTGGAGGAGATTATAGATTGATGGGGGATGTAGTGGAGGGGATTATAGATTGATGGGGGATGTAGGGGAGGGGATTGTAGATTGATGGGGGAGGTAGTGGAGGAGTTTGCAGACTGATGGGGGAGGTGGAGGAGGGGATTGTAGACTGATGGGGGAGGCAGGGGAGGGGATTGCAGACTGATGGGGGAGGTAGTGGATGGGACTGTAGATTGAGGGAGGAGGTAGAGGAGGGGATTGCAGACTGATGGTGGAAGTAGGGGAGGGGATTGCAGACACATGGGGGAGGTTGGGGAGGGGATTGCAGATTGATGGGGGAGGTAATGGAGGGGATTGCAGACTGATGGGGGAGGTGGAGGAGGGGATTGTAGACTGATGGAGGAGGTAGGGGAGGGGATTGCAGACTGATGGGGGAGGGAGAGGATGGGATTGCAGACTGATGGGGTAGGCAGAGGAGGGGATTGCCGACTTATGGGGGAGGTAAGGGAGGGGATTGTAGACTGATGGGGGAGGTAGGGGAGGGGATTGTAGGCTGATGCGGGAGGGAGGGGAGGGGATGGCAGACTGATGAGGGAGGTAGGGCAGGGGATTGCAGACTGATGGGGGAGGTAGTGCAGGGTATTGTAGACTGATGGGGGAGGTAGGGGAGGGGATTGCAGACTGATGGGGTAGGTAGGGGAGGGGTTTGTTCAGTGATGAGGGAGGTAGGGAAGGGGTTTGCAGACTGATGGGGAAGGTAGGGGAGGGGATTGCAGATTGATGAGGAGGTAGGGGAGGGGATCGCAGATTGATGGGGGATGTGGTGGAGGGGATTGCACACTGATGGGGGAGGTAGTGCAGGGTATTGTAGACTGATGGGGGAGGTAGGGGAGGGGATTGCAGACTGATGGGGTAGGTAGGGGAGGAGTTTGCACAGTGATGAGGGAGGTAGGGAAGGGGTTTGCAGAGTGATGGGGAAGGTAGGGGAGGGGATTGCAGACTAATGGGGGATATAGGGGAGGGGATGAAAGATTGATGGGGGATGTAGGGAAGAGGATTGCAGACTGATGGGGGTGGTAGGGAGGGGATTGCAGACTGAAAGGGGAATATAGGGGAGGGGATTATAGATTGATGGGGGTTGTGGTGGAGGGGATTGCACACTGATGGGGGAGGTAGGGGAGGGGATTGCAGACTGATGGAGGAGGTAGGGGAGGGGATTGCAGACTGATGGAGGAGGTAGAGGAGGGGATTGTAGATTGATGGAGGACGTGGAGAGAGGATTGCAGATTGCTGGGTATGGAGGGGAGGGGATTGCAGACTGATGGGGAGGTAGGGGAAGGGTTTGCACATTGATTGGGGAGGTCGGGGAGGGGCTTGCCGACTGTTTGGGGAGGTAGGGGAGGGGATTGCAGACTGATGGGGGAGGTCGGGGAGGGGATTGCAGACTGATGGGGGAGGTAGTGGAGGAGATTATAGATTGATGGGGGATGTAGTGGAGGGGATTATAGATTGATGGGGGATGTAGGGGAGGGGATTGTAGATTGATGGGGGAGGTAGTGGAGGAGTTTGCAGACTGATGGGGGAGGTAGTGGAGGGGATGTAGATTGATGGGGGAGGTAGGGCAGGGGATTTTAGATTGATCGGGGAGGTAGGGGTGGGGTTTGCAGACTGATGGCGGAGGTAGGAGAGGGGATAGTAGATTGGGGAGGTAGTGGAGGGGATTGCAGACTGAATGGGGAGGTAGGGGAACGGTTTGCAGACTGATGGGGTGGTAGGGGAAGGGTTTGCACATAGATTGGGGAGGTAGGGGAGGGGTTGGCAGATTTATTTGGGAGGTATGGGAGGGGATTGCAGACTGATGGGGGAGGTAGGGGAGGGGATTGCAGACTGATGGGAGAGGTCGGGGAGGGATTGTAGATTGAGGTGGGAGGTAGAGGATGGGATTGTAGATTGATGGGGGAGGTAGGGGAGGGGATTGCCGAATGATGGGAGAGATAGGGGAGGGGACTGTAGACTGATGGGGGAGGTAGTGGAGGGGATTGCATACTGATGGGAGAGGTAGGGGAGGGGATTGCAGACTGATGGGAGAGGTCGGGGAGGGGATTGCAGACTGATGGGGGAGGTAGGGGAGGGCATTGTAGATTGATGGAGGAGGTAGGGGAGGGGATGATAGACTGATGGGGTAGGTAGGGGAAGGGTTTGCACACTGATGGAGGAGGTGTGGAGGGGTTTGCAGACTGATGGGTGAGGTAGTGGAGGGGATTGTGGATTGGTGGATGAGGTAGGGGAGGGGATTGCAGACTGATGGGGAAGGTAGTGGAGGGGATTGTAGATTGATGGGCGAGGCCGGGGAGGGGATTGCAGACTGATGGGGGATGTAGAGGAGGGGTTTGTAGATTGATGGGGGAGGTAGGGGAAGGGTTTGCACATTGATTGGGGAGGTAGTGGAGGGGTTGGCAGACTTATTGGGGAGGTATGGGAGGGGATTTCAGACTGATGGGGGAAGTACGGGAGGGGATTGCAGACTGATGCGGGAGGTCGGGGAGGGGATTGTAGATTGATGGCAGAGGTAGTGGAGGGGATTGCAGACTGAATGGGGAGGTAGGGGAAGGGTTTGCAGACTGTAGGGGAGGTAGGGGAGGGGATGGCAGACTGATGGGGGAGGTCGGGGAAGGGTTTGCACATTGATTGGGGAGGTAGGGGTGGAGTTTGCAGACTGATCGGGGAGATAGTGGAGGGGATTGTAGATTGATGGGGGAGGTAGTGGAGGCGACTATAGATTGATGGCGGAGATAGTGGAGGGGTTTGCAGACTGATGGGGCAGGTAGTGGAGGGGTTTGCAGACTGATGGGGGATGTAGGTGAGGGGATTGCAGACTAATGGGCGAGGTAGGGGAGGGGATTGCAGACTGATGGGTGAGGTAGTGGAGGGGATTGTAGACTGATGGGGGAGGTAAGGGAGGGGATTGCAGATTGATTGGGGAGGTAGGGGAGGGGATTGCAGACTGATGGGGTAGGCAGAGGAGGGGATTGCAGACTGATGGGGTAGGCAGAGGAGGGGATTGCAGTCTGATGAGGGAGGTATGGCAGGGGATTGTAGATTGATGGAGGAGGAAAGGAAGGGGATTGCAGACTGAAGAGGGATGTAGTGGGGGGATTGCAGATTGACGGGAAGGTAGGGGAGGGGATTGCAGATAGATGGGGGAGGTAGGGGACGGGATTGCAGTCTGATGGGGGAAGTAGACGAGGGGATGGTAGATTGATGGGGGAAGTAGTTGAGGGGATTGTAGACTGATTGGGTAGGCAGAGGAGGGGATTGCAGACTGATGAGGGAGGTATGGCAGGGGATTGTAGATTGATGGAGGAGGTAAGGGAGGGGATTGTAGATTGATGGAGGACGTAGGGGAGGGGATTGCAGACTGATGGGGGAGGCAGGGGAGGCGATTGTAGATTGATGTGGGAGTTAGGGGAGGGGATTGCAGACTGATGGGGGAGGTAGGGGAAGGGTTAGCACATTGATTGGGGAGGAAGTGGAGGGGTTTGCAGACTGATGGGGAAGGTATTGGAGGGGATTGTAGAATGAATGGGGAGGCAGGGGAGGGGATTGCAGACTCATGGGGGATGTAGAGGACGGGATTGTAGATTGATCCGGGAGGCACGGGAGGGGATTGCAGACTGATGGGGGAGGTAGGGGAGGGGATTGCAGACTGATGGGGGAGGTAGGGGAGGGGATTGCAGACTGATGGGGGATGTAGGGGAGGGGATTATAGATTGTTGGGGCAGGTAGTGGAGGGAATTGAAGACTGATGGGGGAGGTCGAGGAGGGGATTGTAGATTGATGGAGGAGGTAGAGGTGGGGATTGTAGATTGATGGCAGAGGTAGTGGAGGGGATTGTAGACTGATGGGGGAGGTAGAGGAGGGGATTATAGATTGATCGGGGAGGTAGTGGAGGTGATTGCAGACTGATGGGGGATGTAGGGAAGGGGATTATAGATTGATGGGGGAGGTAGGGGAGGGGATTGTAGATTGATGGGGCAGGCAGTGGAGGGGTTTGCAAACTGATGGAGGAGGTAGGGAAAGGGATTATTGATTGATGGGGGAGGCAGTGGAGGGGATTGCATACTGATGGGAGAGGTAGTGGGGGAAATTGCAGACTGATGGGGCAGGTAGGGGAGGGGACTATAGATTGATTGGGGAGATAGTGGAGGGATTTGCAGACTGATGGGGGATGTAGGGGAGGGGATTGCAGACTGATGGGGGAGGTAGGGGAGGGGATTGTAGATTGATCGGGGAGGTAGTGGAGGGGATTGCAGATTGAATGGGGAGGTAGGGGAAGGGTTTGCACTTTGATTGGGGAGGTAGGGGAGGGGTTGGCACACTGTTGGGGGAGGGAGGGGACGGGATTGCAGACTGATGGGGGAGGTAGAGGATGGGATTGTAGATTGATGGGGGAGGTAGGGGAGGGGATTGCAGACTGATGGGGGAGGTTGGGGAGGGGATTGCAAATTGATGGAGGAGGTAGGGGAGTGGATTGTAGACTGATGGGGGAGGTCGGGGAGGGGATTGCAGACTAATGGGCGAGGTAGAGGTGGGGATTGCAGTCTGATGGGGGAGGTAGAGGAGGGGTTTGCGGACTGATAGGGTAGGCAGAGGAGGGGATTGCAGACTGATGAGGGATGTATGGCAGGGGATTGTAGACAGATGGAGGAGGAAAGGGAGGGGATAGCAGACTGAAGAGGAATGTAGGGGAGCGGATTGCAGATTAATGGGGAGGTAGTGGGGGGGATTACAGATAGATGGGGCGGCAGGGGAGGTGATTGTAGATTGATAGGGGAGGTAGGGGAGTGGATTGCAGACTGATGGGGGAGGTCGGGGAGGGAATGGCAGAGTGATTGAGGAGGTAGGGGAGGCGTTTGCAGAGTGATGGGGGAGGTAAAGAAGGGGATTGTAGATTGATCGGGGATGTACGGGAGGGGATTTCAGACTGATGGGGGAGGTAGGGGAAGGGTTAGCACATTGATTGGGGAGGAAGTGGAGGGGTTTGCAGACTGATGGGGAGGTATTGGAGGGGATTGTAGATTGAATGGGGAGGCAGGGGAGGGGATTGCAGACTGAATGGGGAGGTAGGGGAAGGGTTTGCAGACTCTAGGGGAGGTAGGGGAGGGGATGGGAGACTGATGGGGGAGGTAGGGGAGGGATTGTAGATTGATGAGGGAGGTAGTGGAGGGCATTGCAGACTGATTGGGGAGGTAGGGGAGGGGTTGCATACTGATGGGGGAGGTAGGGGACGGGATTATAGACTGATGGGGGAGGTAGGGGAAGGGTTTGCACATTGATTGGGGAGGTAGGGGAGGGGGTGGCAGACTTATTTGGGAGGTCGGGGAGGGGATTGTAGATTGATGGGGGAGGTAGGGGACGTGTTTTCAGATTGATGGCGGAGGTAGGGGAGGGGATTGTAGATTGATTGGGGAGGTAGTGGAGGGGATTGCAGACTGAATGGGGAGGTAGGGGAAGGGTTTGCAGACAGATGGGGGAGGTAGGGGAGGGGATGGCAGACTGATGGGGGAGCTAGGGGAGGGATTGCAGATTGATGAGGGAGGTAGAGGATGGGATTGTAGATTGATGGGGGAGGTAGTGGAGGGGATTGCATACTGATGGGGGAGGTAAGGGAGGGGATTGCAGACTGATGGGGGAGGTCGGGGAGGGGATTGCAGACTGATGGTGGACGTAGGGGAGGGGATTGCAGAGTGATGGAGGAGGTAGAGGAGTGGATTGTAGATTGATGGAGTACGTGGGGAGGGGATTGCACACTGATGGGGAAGGTTGTGGAGGGGATTGTAGATTGATTGAGGAGGTAGGGGAGGGGATGATAGACTGATGGGGGAGGTAGGGGAGGGGTTTGCAGGCTGATGGGGGAGGTAGGGGAAGGGTTTGCACATTGATTGGGGAGGTAGGGGTGGAGTTTGCAGACTGATGGGGGAGGTAGTGGAGGGGATTGTAGATTGATGGAGGAGGTCGGGGAGGGGTTTGCAGACTGATGGGGGAGGTAGGGGAGGGAATTGCAGACTGATGGGGGAGGTTGGGGAGGCGACTATAGATTGATGGCGGAGATAGTGGAGGGGTTTGCAGACTTATGGGGGAGGTAGGGGACGGGATTGCAGACTGATGGGGGATGTAGGTGAGGGGATTGCAGACTGATGGGGGAGGTAGGGGTGTGGATTGTAGACTGATGGGGGAGGTCGGGGAGGGGATTGCAGACTAATGGGCGAGATTGGGGAGGGGATTGCAGACTGATGGGTGAGGTATTGGAGTGGATTGTAGACTGATGGGGGAGGTAATGGAGGGGATTGCAGATTGATGGGGGAGGTAGGGGAGGGGATTGCAGACTGATGGGGTAGGCAGAGGAGGGGATTGCAGTCTGATGAGGGAGGTATGGCAGGGGATTGTAGATTGATGGAGGAGGTAAGGGAGGGGATAGCAGACTGATCAGGGATGTAGGGGAGGGGATTGCAGAATGAATGCGGAGGCAGGGGAGGGGATTGCATACTGATTGGGGAGGTATGGGAGGGGATTGCAGACAGATGGGGGAGGTAGGGGAGGGGATTGTAGATTGATGTAGGAGGTAGAGGAGGGGATTGTAGATTGATGGGAGAGGTAGGGGAGGGGATTGCATACTGATGGGAGAGGTAGTGGGGGAAATTGCAGACTGATGGGGCAGGTAGGGGAGGGGACTATAGATTGATTGGGGAGATAGTGGAGGGATTTGCAGACTGATGGGGGATGTAGGGGAGGGGATTGCAGACTGATGGGGGAGGTAGGGGAGGGGATTGTAGATTGATCGGGGAGGTAGTGGAGGGGATTGCAGATTGAATGGGGAGGTAGGGGAAGGGTTTGCACTTTGATTGGGGAGGTAGGGGAGGGGTTGGCACACTGTTGGGGGAGGGAGGGGATGGGATTGCAGATTGATGGGGGAGGTAGGGGAGGGGATTATTGATTGATGGGGGAGGCAGTGGAGGGGATTGCATACTGATGGGAGAGGTAGGCGGGGGAATTGCAGACTGATGGGGGAGGTCGGGGTGGGGACTATAGATTGATTGGGGAGATAGTGAAGGGATTTGCAGACTGATGGGGGATGTAGGGGAGGGGATTGCAGACTGAATGGGGAGGTAGGGGAAGGGTTTGCACTTTGATTGGGGAGGTAGGGGTGGAGTTTGCAGACTGATGGGGGAGGTAGTGGAGGGGATTGTAGATTGATGGAGGAGGTCGGGGAGGGGTTTGCAGACTGATGGGGGAGGTAGGGGAGGGAATTGCAGACTGATGGGGGAGGTAGGGGACGGGATTGCAGACTGATGGGGGATGTAGGTGAGGGGATTGCAGACTGATGGGGGAGGTAGGGGTGTGGATTGTAGACTGATGGGGGAGGTCGGGGAGGGGATTGCAGACTAATGGGCGAGATTGGGGAGGGGATTGCAGACTGATGGGTGAGGTATTGGAGTGGATTGTAGACTGATGGGGGAGGTAATGGAGGGGATTGCAGATTGATGGGGGAGGTAGGGGAGGGGATTGCAGACTGATGGGGTAGGCAGAGGAGGGGATTGCAGTCTGATGAGGGAGGTATGGCAGGGGATTGTAGATTGATGGAGGAGGTAAGGGAGGGGATAGCAGACTGATCAGGGATGTAGGGGAGGGGATTGCAGAATGAATGCGGAGGCAGGGGAGGGGATTGCATACTGATTGGGGAGGTATGGGAGGGGATTGCAGACAGATGGGGGAGGTAGGGGAGGGGATTGTAGATTGATGTAGGAGGTAGAGGAGGGGATTGTAGATTGATGGGAGAGGTAGGGGAGGGGATTGCATACTGATGGGAGAGGTAGTGGGGGAAATTGCAGACTGATGGGGCAGGTAGGGGAGGGGACTATAGATTGATTGGGGAGATAGTGGAGGGATTTTCAGACTGATGGGGGATGTAGGGGAGGGGATTGCAGACTGATGGGGGAGGTAGGGGAGGGGATTGTAGATTGATCGGGGAGGTAGTGGAGGGGATTGCAGATTGAATGGGGAGGTAGGGGAAGGGTTTGCACTTTGATTGGGGAGGTAGGGGAGGGGTTGGCACACTGTTGGGGGAGGGAGGGGACGGGATTGCAGATTGATGGGGGAGGTAGGGGAGGGGATTATTGATTGATGGGGGAGGCAGTGGAGGGGATTGCATACTGATGGGAGAGGTAGGCGGGGGAATTGCAGACTGATGGGGGAGGTCGGGGTGGGGACTATAGATTGATTGGGGAGATAGTGAAGGGATTTGCAGACTGATGGGGGATGTAGGGGAGGGGATTGCAGACTGAATGGGGAGGTAGGGGAAGGGTTTGCACTTTGATTGGGGAGGTAGGGGAGGGGTTGGCACACTGTTGGGGGAGTTAGGGGATGGGATTGCAGACTGATGGGGGATGTAGGGGAGGGGATTGCAGACTGATGGGGGAGGTAGGGGAGTGGATTGTAGATTGATGGGGTGGTAGAGGATGGGATTGCAGATTGATGGAGGAGGTAGGGGAGTGGATTGTAGACTGATGGGGGAGGTCGGGGAGGGGATTGCAGACTAATGGGCGAGGTAGAGGTGGGGATTGCAGTCTGATGGGGGAGGTAGAGGAGGGGATTGCGGACTGATAGGGTAGGCAGAGGAGGGGATTGCAGACTGATGAGGGATGTATGGCAGGTGATTGTAGACTGATGGAGGAGGTAAGGGAGGGGATTGCAGACTGAAGAGGGATGTAGGGGAGCGGATTGCAGATTAATGGGGAGGTAGTTGGGGGGATTACAGATAGATGGGGCGGCAGGGGAGGTGATTGTAGATTGATAGGGGAGGTAGGGGAGTGGATTGCAGACTGATGGGAGAGGTAGGCGGGGGAATTGCAGACTGATGGGGGAGGTCGGGGTGGGGACTATAGATTGATTGGGGAGATAGTGAAGGGATTTGCAGACTGATGGGGGATGTAGGGGAGGGGATTGCAGACTGAATGGGGAGGTAGGGGAAGGGTTTGCACTTTGATTGGGGAGGTAGGGGAGGGGTTGGCACACTGTTGGGGGAGTTAGGGGATGGGATTGCAGACTGATGGGGGATGTAGGGGAGGGGATTGCAGACTGATGGGGGAGGTAGGGGAGTGGATTGTAGATTGATGGGGTGGTAGAGGATGGGATTGCAGATTGATGGAGGAGGTAGGGGAGTGGATTGTAGACTGATGGGGGAGGTCGGGGAGGGGATTGCAGACTAATGGGCGAGGTAGAGGTGGGGATTGCAGTCTGATGGGGGAGGTAGAGGAGGGGATTGCGGACTGATAGGGTAGGCAGAGGAGGGGATTGCAGACTGATGAGGGATGTATGGCAGGTGATTGTAGACTGATGGAGGAGGTAAGGGAGGGGATTGCAGACTGAAGAGGGATGTAGGGGAGCGGATTGCAGATTAATGGGGAGGTAGTTGGGGGGATTACAGATAGATGGGGCGGCAGGGGAGGTGATTGTAGATTGATAGGGGAGGTAGGGGAGTGGATTGCAGACTGATGGGGGAGGTCGGGGAGGGAATGGCAGAGTGATTGAGGAGGTAGGGGAGGCGTTTGCAGAGTGATGGGCGAGGTAAAGGAGGGGATTGTAGATAGATCGGGGATGTACGGGAGGGGATTTCAGACTGATGGGGGAGGTAGGGGAAGGATTAGCACATTGATTGGGGAGGAAGTGGAGGGGTTTGCAGACTGATGGGGAAGGTATTGGAGGGGATTGTAGATTGAATGGGGAGGCAGGGGAGGGGATTGCATACTCATGGGGGTGGTAGAGGACGGGATTGTAGATTGATCCGGGAGGCACGGGAGGGGATTGCAGATTGATGGGGAGGTATGGGTGGGGATTGCAGACTGATGGGCTAGGTTGGGTAGGGGATTGCAGACTGATAGGGGAGGTAGGGGAGGGGATTGCAGACTGATGAGGGATGTAGGGGAGGGGATTGCAGACTGATGGGGGAGGTAGGGGTGAGAATCGCAGTCTTATGGGGAAAGGCTGAGGGACTTCAGGCTATTTTCCTTAGAGAGAAGAAGGTTAAGAGGTGACCTCATGGAGACATTCAAGATGATGAGAGGATTAGTAGGGTGGACAGTGAGAGCCTTTTTCCTCGGATGGTGATGGCTAGCATGAGTGGACATAGCTTTAACTTGAGGGGTGATGGATACAGTATAAATGTCAGAGGTAGGTTCTTTACTCAGAGAGTAGTAAGGGAATGGAATGCCCTGCCTGCAACAATAGTAGACTTGCAAACTTTAAGGGCATTTAAATAATCATTGGATAAACATATGGATGATATCGGAATCGTGTAGGTTAGATGGGCTTCAGATTGGTTTCACAGGTCAGCATAATATTGAGGGCTGAAGGGCCTGTACTGCCCTGTAATGTTCTATGTTCTGTGTTCTATGAATCAAAGGACTGAAAGTGTGGGAGCTAAATTTGTTGATGACTTAGAGAGAGGTAGTAAGTGAGTTATAAAGTGGACACAAGTAGGTTACAAATGATAATGGGAACTGCAGATGCTGGAGAATCCAAGATAACAAAGTGTGGAGCTGGATGAACACAGCAGGTCAAGCAGCATCTTAGGAGCACAAAAGCTTCCCTGGAAGAGGCTTCGCAGTGAGGTTAAAATTGTATCAGTGATAATGGGAACTGATGATAATGCTCTTGAGATGCTGCTTGGCCTGCTGTGTTCATCCAGCTCCACACTTTGTTATCTACAAATGAATATAGTTGGCTTAAGTGACTGGGTAAAGATGTGGCAAATAGAGTCCAATGTGGGAAATGTGAAATTTAGTAGAAAGAATAAAAAGTCAGCAGATTATCGAAATGGTAGGGGGGTGTGAAGCTCTGCCATGCAGACAGAATTGCAAAACGTTAGTCTGCAGATATAACGCACTGTGGGGCTGGAGGAACACAGGTCAGGCCGTATCAGAGGAGCAGGGAAGTCAATGTTTTGGGTTTACACCCTTCATCTCAAGGGTCTCAACCAGAAACATTGACTTTCCTGC
The DNA here is from genome assembly GCF_030684315.1 of Stegostoma tigrinum. NCBI lineage: Eukaryota > Metazoa > Chordata > Chondrichthyes > Orectolobiformes > Stegostomatidae > Stegostoma > Stegostoma tigrinum. The sequence continues at coordinate 97,824,178 of NC_081362.1, read as the reverse complement.
TCAACTGATGCTGCTTGACCTGCTGTGTTCCTCCAGCTCCACACTGTGTTATCTCTGACTCCTGCAACAGCAGTTCTTGCTATCTCCAGGCCTGCAGGTACTGCAAGTAATTCAAAATGGACATTAAAAATACTGTAATCTATTGAGAATTGAGAAACAAAAGTAGGGAGGTTTTGGTTCTGTTTCACAGAGTAATGGTGAGAGCGTATTTGGAGTGCTGTTTACAGTATTGTCACCGCATCTTACTCAAGGATGCTAATGTGGTGGAAGCTATTCAGAGAAGATTTACCAAGCTACAACCTGAAATGGGGTGGTGGGGACAGGGGACAGGTTTGAGGAGGGGCTGTTTTTTGAGAGATAGGGCTTGTGTCCTCTGCGGTTTAGAAGACCAATAAGTGACTTGGCTGAAGCAGAGTGTCTGAAGAAGATGCAAACCAGCATCGTTACAGATTCAACTCAAAGAGGTTTGCCTGAGTGAGGGTAGGGCTCAAGTTCCTGATGGACCAAACAGTCACAATAGTTGGAGCTCACCTCTTGTCATGACACCGACCCAGATTGTTCAGTGATTATGTTTTGGTTATTGGAAAGTCAGCAAGGTCATACATGAGGAAGCGTATCTGATTCTGTGATTGGAGGATGATATTGAGAAAACGTGAAAAGCACAATACATTATAAAAATTGACAAAGGGATATTGGTAACTTCCATTGACTGATAAACCAAAGAAAATCATATTTTATAACCTCAAATGAGCTTTGTGTTGCGACCAAGGCTGGAGCAGGGCATCATTGCTCAGTCCCACTACTCTACAGGTCACAACATGAAACAAAAAATCTTTCTGAAAAAGGTCCCATTTTGTCAAATCTTTCTTTCACACCCATCAGAACACTTTACCAAAATATGAGACCATGAGGAAACCTGACAGTTATGCTGTATGAAAGGATTCTACTGAATGGGTGGCAAGTGGACTCCATTTGGTAGCGGTGTGTAAAATGAAAGATAGTATGTAGGGGGTGGATAGATAACTAGTTGGCAGATAGGGAATGAAGCATAGAAATGAGCAGGTCTTTTTCTAGGTGGCAGGCAGTGACTAGTGGGTGCTACAGGGATCAGTGCTTGGACACCAGCTCTTCCCACTATGTATTAATGATTTAAATGAGGGAACAAAATATCATGTCTCCAAGTTTGCAGATAATGCAAAGCTGGATGGGAGAGTGAGCTGTGAGGAGGATGCAAAAATGTTGCAGTGTGTTTTGGAATGCATAGCAGATGCATTGTAGCAGTGAGTTTATACACCCTGTGTGCAAAAACAGGAACATAGATTCTTATCTGAATGACCGTAAATGGAGAGTGGGAGATGTGCAATGGGATCTGAGTCTCTTCATTCACAAGTTACCAGTAAACAGGCAGATGCAGTGGGTGGTGAAGAAGAAGCCTGTGAATCAGTGGATTCCACTCCAACCTCAAGTTCACCTGGACCATCTCCAGCACATCCCTCACCTTCCTGGACCTCTCAGTCTCCATCTCAGGCAACCAGCTTGTAACTGATGTCCATTTCAAGCCCACTGACTCTCACAGCTACCTAGAATACACCTCCTCCCACCAACCCTCCTGCAAAAATTCCATCCACTATTCCCAATTCCTCCGCCTCTGCCGCATCTACTCCCAGGATGAGGCATTCCACTCCCGCACATCCCAGATGTCCACGTTCTTCAAGGACCGCAACTTTCCCCCCGCAGTGGTCGAGAACGCCCTTGACCGTGTCTCCCGCATTTCCCGCAACACATACCTCACACCCCGCCCCCGCCACAACCGCCCCCAGAGGGTCCCCCTCATTCTCACACACCACCCCACCAACCTCCAGATACAACGCATCATCCTCCGACACTTCCGCCATCTACAATCCAACCCCACCACCCAAGCTATTTTTCCATCCCCGCCCTTGTCTGCCTTCCGGAGAGACCACTCTCTCCACGATTCCCTTGTCCGCTCCACACTCCTCTCCAACCCCACCACACCCGGCAAACCTCCCACTGACTGAGGACGAACGGTCAGTCCTAAGCAAGGGGCTCACGTTTGTCCCACTCCACGCACACATCACCGAATACCAGTCACGTTGGACATCGAGCAGTTTTTCCGCTGCCTTCACCTCCACGCTTACTTCTTTAACCGGGAGCCTAACCCTCCCTCCAGTGAACCCTTCACCCGCCTCCAACACAAGTCCTCTTCCTGGACACCACCTCCAGGCCTCCTACCCTCCCTTGACCTCTTCATCTCCAACTGCCGTCGAGACATCAACCGCCTCAACCTCTCCACCCCTCTCACCCACTCCAACCTCTCCCCCGCAGAACGGGCAGCCCTCCGCTCCCTCCGCTCTAACCTCAACCTCACCATCAAACCCGCAGACAAGGGTGGCGCAGTGGTAGTATGGCGCACTGACCTCTACATCGCCGAAGCCAGACGCCAACTCTCCGACACCACCTCCTACCGCCCCCTTGATCATGACCCCACACCCGAGCACCAAACCATCACCTCCAACACCATCCATGACTTCATCACCTCAGGGGACCTCCCACCCACAGCCTCCAACCTTATTGTTCCCCAACCCCGCACGGCCCGTTTCTATCTCCTTCCCAAAATCCACAAACCTGCCTGCCCTGGTCGACCCATCGTCTCAGCCTGTTCCTGCCCCACCAAACTCATCTCCACCTGTCTGGACTCCATCTTCTCCCCTTTGGTCCAGGAACTCCCCACCTACGTCCATGACACCACCCATGCCCTCCGCCTCCTCCACGACTTCCAATTCCCTGGCCCCCAACACCTCATTTTCACAATGGACGTCCAGTCCCTATACACCTGTATTCCGCATGCAGATGGCCTCGAGGCCCTCCGCTTCTTCCTGTCCTGCAGGCCCGACCAATCCCCCTCCACCGACACCCTCATCCGCCTAGCCGAACTCGTCCTCACCCTCAACAACTTCTCTTTCGATTCCTCCCATTTCCTACAGACAAAGGGGGTGGCCATGGGTACCCGCATGGGCTCAAGCTATGCCTGCCTCTTTGTAGGTTACGTGGAACAGTCCCTCTTCTGCACCTACACAGGCCCCAAACCCCACCTCTTCCTCCGTTACATTGATGACTGTAATGGCACCACATCTTGCTCCCCAGAGGAGCTCGAACAGTTTATCCACTTTACCAACACCTTCCATCCCAAACCTCAAGTTCACCTGGACCATCTCCAACATATCCCTCACCTTCCTGGACCTCTCAGTCTCCATCTCAGGTAACCAGCTAGAAACTGATGTCCATTTCAAGCCCACTGACTCCCACAGCTACCTGGAATACACCTCCTCCCACCCACCCTCCTGCAAAAATTCCATCCCCTATTCCCAATTCCTCAGCGTATGCCTCATCTGCTCCCAGGATGAGGCATTCCACTCCAGCACATCCCAGATGTCCACATTCTTCAAGGACTGCAACTTTCCCCCCGCAGTGATCGAGAACGCCCTTGACCGCATCTCCCACATTTCCCGCAACACATCCCTCACACCTAGCCCCCGCTACAACCGCCCCCAGAGGATGCCCCTAGTTCTCACATACCACCCCACCAACCTCCGGATACAACGTATCATCCTCCGACACTTCCGCCATCTACAATCAGACCCCAGCACCCAAGCTATTTTTCCATCCCCACCCTTGTCTGCCTTCCGGAGAGACCACTCTCTCCGCAACTCCCTTGTCCGCTCCACACTCCCCTCCAACCCCACCACACCCGGCACCTTCCCCTGCAACCGCAGGAAGTGCTACACTTGCCCCCACACCTCCTCCCTCATCCCCATCCCAGGCCCCAAGATGACTTTCCACATTAAGCAGATGTTCACCTGCACATCTACCAATGTGGTATACTGTATCCGCTTTACCCGGTGTGGCTTCCTCTACATTGGGGAAACCAAGCGGAGGCTTGGGGACCGCTTTGCAGAACACCTAAGCTCGGTTTGCAATAAACAACTGCACCTCCCAGTCGCAAACCATTTTAACTCCCCCTCCCATTCCTCAGACAACATGTCCATCATGGGCCTCCTGCAGTGCCACAATGATGTACCCCGAAGGTTGCAGGAACAGCAACTCATATTCCGCTTGGGAACCCTGCAGCCTAATGGCATCAATGTGGACTTCACCAGCTTCAAAATCTCCCCTTCCCCCACCGCATCCCAAAAAACAGACCAGTTCTTCCCTCCCCCCACTGCACCACACAACCAGCCCAGCTCTTCCCCTCCACCCACTGCATCCCAAAACCAGCCCAGCCTGTCTCCGCTTCCCTAACCTGTTCTTCCTCTCACCCATCCCCTCCTCCCATCTCAAGCTGCAACTCCATTTCCTACCTACTACCTCATCCCACCTCCTTGACCTGTCCATCTTCCCTGTACTGACCTATCCCTTCCCTACCTTCCCACCTATACTCTGCTCTCCACCTGTCTTCTTTTCTCTCCATCTTCGGTCTGCCTCCCCCTCTCTCCCTATTTATTCCAGAACCCTCTCCCCATCCCCCTCTTTGATGACGGGTTTAGGCCCAAAACGTCAGCTTTTGTGCTCCTGAGATGTTGCTTGGCCTGCTGTGTTCATCCAGCTCCACACTTTGTTATCTGTGAATCAGTGGAATTCTTTTTGGGCTGTCGTAGTCAGTCATTATGTATATTCAGGTCTGAGGTGGAGAGATTTTTATTCAGTAAAAGGAATCAGGATCATGGGGAAAAGGCAGGAAAATGGAGTTGGGGATTACCCAATCAGCCATGATCTAATTGAATGGGAGAGAAGTGGGGGGGCCTAGTGGCATTATTACTAGACTATTCATCCAGAAACTCAGCTCACGTTCCTGTGTGGGGTATGGGCTCAAATCCCAACAAGTTAGATGTGGAGTTTGTAATTTGACTAAAACTACACGGAATTAAGAACCTATTGATGACCATGAAACCATTGTCGATTCGTCTGATTCACAAATGTCCTTCAGGGAAAGAAATCTGCTATCCTTAACTTGTTGGGTCTGCAAGTGAGTCCAGACCCACAGCAATGTGGCTGACTCTCAATTGCTCTCTGAAATAGGCCAGCAGGACCCTCAGCTGTATCAAACACTGTGGTATCCCAACAAAGAAATGAAACCGGATGGATCACCTGGCATTGACGTACACACTGAAAAAGACAATGGCAGAAGACCCTAGACCCTGTAGATCTTAGAAATTCATCCTCATTCACAGCTGGGGCCGAGTGCCAAAACAGGGAGAGCTGTCTCACTTTGCTGTGGTTCTGGGCATGAGTGAAACAGTTCGATTTATGGAACAACTGTCAGTCATTACCACCATAGAACATAGAACAGTAGTGCAGAGAACAGGTCCTTCAGACCACGATGTTGTATGAGACATTTAACCTCATCCTCAGGGCTAGTCGATCAGCAATTCACAAATAAATAGATGCCCGGTCTCTAATACCCACACACACACACCAGCCATGGCACTGATTCCCACATAAATACCAGCCCTGACACTGATTCCTAAATAAATACCAGCCCTGACACTGATTCCCACATAAATACCAGCCCTGGCACTGATTCCCACAAAAATACCAGCTCTGACACTGATTCCCACATAAATACCAGCCCTGACACTGATTCCCACATAAATTCCAGACCTGACACTGATTCCCACATAAATACCAGCCCTGACACTGATTCTCACATAAATACCAGCCCTGACACTGATTCCCACATAAATTCCAGACCTGACACTGATTCCCACATAAATACCAGCCCTGACACTGATTCCCACATAAATATCAGCTTGCAGCAATTCCCACATCCGATGAAAG